>NC_053039.3:342236986-342840278 GCF_002575655.3 Aegilops tauschii subsp. strangulata
TTGCTGTAGGGGAAACGAGGAAGGTTTCCGACGCACGAATTACTAGCATACACTTTCCTGTTCTACGTTACTTTGCTATATTTTCTAGTAGATGCTTAATTGGTCGCGGAAACTATGGCAACCTAAGTGCCCCTGACATTGTTATTTTGTTTCATGCCTTGTTTCGTGATGACACATTTAGTATGGGCGCTATTATTGCAAAGCGGTTAAATCTTAACCGTACTAAGGGCCCTATCTTGGAAGGCATCTTCGCCTCGCGCCTCGCTGCATACTATAACATACCTATTAGGCATTATGAGAAAGAAGAAAAGTTGCTGCCTCCTGTTTATGTAGATTATACGAGTATGGTAGCGCATGAGTTTATTGTTAAGAATAGGGAAAGGCGCTTAAGTACAAACTCTTATTTGATAAAAATCAACCTGAGACTATTACCTTGCCTGCTCCTTCCCTGTTTGACTTATCTGCAGGCAAGTATCTCGTTCCGTTGGCGGCCATCCATGCCTACCGGAACCCTACATCAGCTACAGAGCCAGAGCCGGAACCACAATTTGATCCTCCACGACAGTCTGATTACCAGTGGGATCCGGAGGTGATTGCCAACTAGTGGCAATCCGAGGCTTCTTCTCAGTACGATCCCAACTATAACTTTGGATATCCGCCAGGCCAGCCGTGGTAATAGACCAACTTAGGCCAAAAGCCTAAGCTTGGGGGAGTACGTATCTCTCACTGACATTACATTCATGCTCACACACTCATTGCTAGTTGTCGGTGCTCATACTTTTCACTATAATATCCATGCTAGTTTATTTTCCTTTTTATGCTTTCTTCTCGTGTGTTTGAAAAACCTTAAGAAAACCAAAAAAAATTAGTAGTAGCTTTTAGCTAGTTTACTTTCTTGTTGTAGTAGTAATAATTAAAAGAAAACCCAAAAATATTTCATGTTCTTCTTTTGCTTGTTGGGAGCTTTCCCGTGTATATAGTTTTATTTCTTTTCTTTTCTTTGGGGGTCGATAGGAGAAGACCATAATAAAATTGTTGAAGTGGCTCTTATATGCATTATTGTTGATTTAACCAAGAGCCCATATTGCCTTGTCTTCTCCTATTTATTGAATGCTCGCGGATTCCAGCTTAGTCCAATGCACGTGCACTATTATTATTATTCACATCGTTTGGTCGTGCAAGTGAAACGCAATTATGACGATATATGATGGACTGATCGAGATGAGAGAAGCTGGTATGAACTCGACCTCTCTTGTTTTTCATGTTTGCAATGACAATTAGAGATCATAGTTACTTATGCCATGCTTAATTAGCTATGAGTTTATAATGGTTTACCTTGAGTGCCAACATGCTATTAAAATGGTTGTGATGTGATATGATAGGGTGGTATCCTCCTTTGAATGATTCAAGTGACTTGACTTGGCACATGTTCACACATGTAGTTGAAACAAAATCAACATAGCCTTCACGATATTTATGTTCATGGTGGATTATATCCTACTCATGCTTGCACTCAATGTTTATTAATTTTAATGCATGTTCATGACTGTTGTCGCTCTCTAGTTGGTCGCTTCCCAGTCTTTTGCTAGCCTTCACTTGTACTAAGCGGGAATACTGCTTGTGCATCCAATCCCTTAAACCCCAAAGTTATTCCATATGAGTCCACTATACCTTCCTATATGCGGTATCTACCTGCCGTTCCAAGTAAATTTGTATGTGCCAAACTCAAAACCTTCAAATGGAATTCCGTTTTGTATGCTCGAATAGCTCATGTATCAAGTAGGGTTGTCCGTATCTTCCATGTTAGGCGGGTTATTCTCAAGAGGAGTGGACTCCGCTCCTCACTCACGAGAAAATGGCTGGTCACCGGGATGCCCAGTCCCATGCTTTATGCAAATCAAATCAAAATAATTGCAAACAAAACTCCCCTGGGACTGTTGTTAGTTGGAGGCACTCGTTGTTTCGAGCAAGCCATGGATTGATGCTTGTTGGTGGAGGTGGGGGGGTAAAAACTTTACCATTCTGTTTGGGAACCTCCTATAATGTGTGTAGCATGGAAGATATCGCCATCTCTTGGTTGTTATGTTGACAATGAAAGTATACCGCTCAAAATATTATTTATCTCTGCTTTAAAACCAAGCTCTCGCACCTCTACAAATCCCTGCTTTCCTCTGCAAAGGGCCTATCTATTTAATTTTATGTTGAGTCATCACCCTCTTATTACAAAGCACCAGCTGGAGAGCACCGCTGTCATTTGCATTCATTACTGTTAATTTATATTGGGTATGTCTATGACTGGATCTCTTTTACCATGAATTACAATGTCTAGTCAGTCCTTGATCTTTAAAGGTGCTCTGCATTTATGTTTTGCGGTCTCAGAAAGGGCTAGCGAGATACCGTCTTGTTATATCATATCATGATTGTCTTGAGAAAGTGTTGTCATCCGAGATTTATTATTATTGCTCGCTAGTTGATTATGCCATTGATATGAGTAAACATGAGACCTAAGAGTTATTGTGAATATGGTTAGTTCATAATCTTTGCTGAAAACTTGAATGCTGGCTTTACATATTTACAACAACAAGAGCAAACAGAGTTTGTAAAAGTTTTTCTTTATCACTTTCAGTTTATCAACTAAATTGCTTGAGGACAAGCAAAGGTTTAAGCTTGGGGGAGTTGATACGTCTCCGTCGTATCTACTTTTCCAAACACTTTTGCCCTTGTTTTAGACTCTAACTTGCATGATTTGAATGGAACTAACCCGGACTGACGCTGTTTTCAGCAGAATTGCCATGGTGTTATCTTTGTGCAGAAACAAAAGTTCTCGGAATGACCTGAAACTTCACGAAGATTACTTTTGGAAATAATAAAAAATACTGGCGAAAGAATCAAGGCCAGGGGGCCCACACCCTTTCCACGAGGGTGGGGGGCGGGCCTGCCCCCCTGGGCGCGCCCCCTGCCTCGTGGGCCCACTGGAGATCCACCGACCTCAACTCCAACTCCATATATTCGTGTTCGGGGAGAAAAAAATCAGAGAGAAAGATTCATCGTGTTTTACGATACGGAGCCGCCGCCAAGCCCTAAACTCTCTCGGGAGGGCTGATCTGGAGTCCGTTCGAGGCTCCGGAGAGGGGAATCCGTCGCCGTCGTCATCATCAACCATCCTCCATCACCAATTTCATGATGCTCACCGCTGTGCGTGAGTAATTCCATCGTAGGCTTGCTGGACGATGATGGGTTGGATGAGATTTATCATGTAATCGAGTTAGTTTTGTTAGGGTTTGATACCTAGTATCCACTATGTTCTGAGATTGATATTGCTATGACTTTGCTATGCTTAATGCTTGTCACTAGGGCCCGAGTGCCATGATATCAGATCCGAACCTATTATGTTTTCATGAATATATGTGAGTTCTTGATCCTATCTTGCAAGTCTATAGTCACCTACTATGTGTTATGATCCGGCAACCCCGAAGTGTCAATAATCGGGACCACTCCCGGTGATGACCGTAGTTTGAGGAGTTCATGTATTCACTATGTGTTAATGCTTTGGTCTGATACTCTATTGAAAGGAGGCCTTAATATCCCTTAGTTTCCGTTAGGACCCCGCTGCCACAGGAGGGTAGGACAAAAGATGTCATGCAAGTTCTTTTCCATAAGCACGCATGACTATATTCGGAATACATGCCTACATTACATTGATGAATTGGAGCTAGTTCTGTGTCACCCTATGTTATGACTGTTACATGATGAACCACATCCGGCATAATTCTCCATCACCGATCCAATGCCTACGAGCTTTTCACATATTGTTCTCCGCTTATTTACTTTTTCGTTGCTACTGTTACAATCACTACAAAACCCAAAAATATTACTTTCGCTACTGTTCCCGTTACTATCATACTACTTTGCTACTAAATACTTTGCTGCAAATATTAAGTTATCCAGGTGTGGTTGAATTGACAACTCAACTGCTAATACTTGAGAATATTCTTTGGCTCCCCTTGTGTCGAATCAATAAATTTGGGTTGAATACTTTACCCTCGAAAACTGTTGCGATCCCCTATACTTGTGGGTTATCACATACCAACACAGACACCACACACAAAAAATATATTCTCCTGGTGCCTCTATCCACTCCCCCCTTGCATATGCACACTCAAGGGAATCTCTCGCTGTGACGTCATATTCATCTCTCTCTCTAGACCACTCTCATTTCTCGTGCTATCTCCCCCCCCCCCCCCGCCGGCCCCTCTATCCATGCCTCTCTCGAATACGTAATACACAAATACCTCTCTAGGCCTTGCCAAATGCATCAACTACACATTCACACATGTTACATCACATACCCCATTGATCTAAAAATCCCTCTCTTCACTTTTATTTCGCATACAACATTCCTTTTGAATAAAGTGTGGCCAAAAAATTATTTTAGAATTTCTACATATATACAACATTACAAAGTTATATGGAGGAGTATGAACGCTAATTTGCATTGCATGGTGCCCACAATGATATTTATTCCGCACTGTGAATTTGTATATTTTTATACTATATATAAAGTTAGTCATAATAAAGAGAAACGAAGAGCATCTCTCTCTCCATCGCATACCCCCCCTCTACGCCCCTTTCACGTACGCACACAAACTATCTCCAGGTCCTCTAAAAGTAAGCCCCCAGCACATTCACACATGTTTCATCTTTCTCTCGCGATATATATAGTGACGATCATTGTATTTGAAGCAAAAGCACGTTACGTACATTGGACTTCAGAATCCACTCATTACGGTCACCATTTACGTTTTGTGGTTATTATACAGTCACGGGCTCACCGTACAACTCTGTATTTGCACAAGACACGACTAGTTGACCAGTTAAACGCTCCACGTGGCACCTCTAGTGTTGCATCACATTATCTCACTACCATCGGGCCCACCTGTCGGCTTGTATCTACTCTACATCTACACTCTTATAAAATATAAAATACACTCTTATAAAAAACAGAGTTGCTGATGATGGTGTGCCTGCCATCCTGCAATATAGGCCGTCCGATTTATATCTGACGGATAGGAAAGACACTATGACAATTTTGCAAAAAGGTACCCACACACCTCTCCACATTTGCAAATAAGGTCTTCCCTCGTTCATCCTTTTCTCTCACAAGTAAACTAGTCATACAAATGCATCTTGATGTTACATGCAACGCACGGGCATCTTGCTAGTAAGAATGAAAACAAACGACAAAAAAATATTGGACGGTGGTTCGAAGTCATGACCGCGGGCACAGCGGACAAGGTGGCCTTGTATTGGTATGCTGAGCCGTCTGTTTTAACACACAGGAGCTGGTGTGGTGATTATACACACACACACACGCACGCACGCACGCATGCACACGAACTGCATGCACGCAACACTCACACGAACACATGCACCCACGCACGCACGCAGCACTCACACGTACACACGCAGCCACGCACGCACGCAACACTCACACGCACACACGCACGCATGCATGCACACACCAGTACACCACACGACCAACACATGCTCTCACGCTCAAGTGCTCAACCTACACGTGCATGCGCACACATCAGCCCTGACAGACACATACACAACCAGGTGATTACCGCGCACGGGTTGGAGTCTTGTCGCGCCTGTGTAAATTTGTCTTTATCTGACCTTTTCCCTATGCGAACTGACAGGTGGGACCCACAAGGAACGTGCTCAATTTAACTAGTCAACATGGTGCCACGCAGACTATTTGGTCGGTCAACAGAGTGCAATCTGATGCTGAACCGTGAGGAAATGACCGTATAATCACCGCAAAACGTATATAGTGACCGTAATCAGCTTATTCTGAAGTTCGGTGAACGTATTATGCTTTTCTCTCTGTAGGCCCTCCAAAACTACATCTCTACACGTTCTCGCATGTTACATCTAACAGCTATGCAATACAGCACTACTACTACACTCTAACACAATAAATCATATGTGTTTTTACTTTTACTAGATATCATATTGTTACTTAATTATTCAGTTTGCATACATTAAAATTGCCTTTGAAATGTATGGCCAGTATCATATACCGCGCGGGAAAAATCCCGCCCTTTCCTGTTTAATCGGGTTTGTATCGATGGATCGTGCGAAACAACAAAACTATAGTACTATACAATACAAGTGTCAGTTCACTGGGCCGTCGTGTCGTGTACTCCTCCGTCGTAAGAGTGGAGCGCTCGCTTTCATAAATCTTCTAGTCCCTTTCGCCGACATGTGGGACATCAAGCTACCGGGTCCACGTGCCATACCGGAATACAGTGCAGAGCAGTCGGGGTGAAGCACCCAGTCATGACGTAGGCGTAGTAATGAGCAATGAGGCGTCAAATCACAAAGCTGCACCTTTCCCGCTGTTAAGTTGGAGGGACGAAGTAATAATGCTAAAAAGAAGAAGTTGGAGGGACGAAGCAACCATCATTTCACTCGTTGCTGAATCCGCTTCTCCCTCATCTTCTTCAAGTTGGAGGGACGAAGCAACCACGTGTTGCTTCTGCCGTTTTTCTACCTCATGTGGGAAGCGGATCGGCTTGGTAAAGCACTGACACGTGGGACCGCATGTTAGCAAACTGCCAGGACAACGTCCTCTAAAAATAAGAAACCTCCACCGCCATCCGCGCGGCAAAATCACCTCCTTTTTACTAATCTTGATTCTATAATTTTTTAGATCAATATAATTGAGATTTGTATAGATAGCACACAGGAGCAAAACCAAGTGGTACGGTTAAGGGCATCCACAATGTGTACCAAATGTGAAAATAGCTTTTGGCATCGTGGGAACCATTGTGGACGGTGTTGCCAAAGCCAAAAGGATGGAACCGAGGCTCCCTGATTGATTGATTGAAGGAATAGAAAAATGCAACGTCTCTCCTCTTTCTCCCGTGCTTGACGCATGTACAGTATAGAGCACAAAGTCTACTCCCCTGTCCCTTCTATCACAAATCACAAAACAGTGAGATGTCAAATCACAAAGCACGGATGAAGCAACCATCATTTCACTCTTCGCTGACTCCGCTTCTCCATCGTCTTCTTCGAGAAACCATCTCACCGCACTAAGCTGGACGGACGATGCTATTGTGTACGAGTAGTACTAGTACATTTATGCGTCCTTTGGTTCAACGGACTTCCTGGATGCAAATAAGGTGGTTGTGTCGGCTTGCAGGCGGCACTTGCGAACGACTTACTGTGGTCTCCCTCAATGGTGTTCTCCATCGAACGCACTTCGCCAAACCACAACGTTCGAGATATCGTTGACGTCACCGCAATGGGGAAGGAAGTCAAATATAGTTACTACCTCCATTTTTGTACACAAGGCCAGTATATCAAAATTAAAATTTGCAAAAGGCCACTAACACTAATCGAGGCAAAATTGATGGGGTTTGCCTCGTACTAGCAACCAAGGACATTAATATCCCTTGCATGCATGCGGAAGTGAGAAGGTTGGTTTGCATGGCGTTGCATTAATCAAGCGATGAGGAGTGAGATGGTTAGCTCTTTGGGCTTTGGAGAAAAAATACGCATTAATTGACACGTGAAACGAGGATTTGTATCGATTAACCCCGTGAAGGAAAACCCCGCCTTTCTTTTTTAACACTAGTACTCCTAGTACGTAGTACGTACTTATCCTGTTTGGGTCTAGGCCTTGCATTGCCATACTTCGCCACACATTTTTGCCAAGCTTGCCTAAAGTTTTCAAAATGAAAAGGAGGTACACTTGCGCACGGCTGTCGCGGTCGCACCGCACCCTCACACGGTCGCTCCTGCACGCCGCGGTCACACCGCACCCTCACACAGTCGCTCCTGCACGCCGCAAACCCAACCAAGGGAACGCACCCTCACTGACACGTGCTGGCGCATGTGAACAAACCAAAATCAGCCATCCTATTGCTGACACATAATTTTCGTTCATAGAGTATGTTTATCCAACCGCATGTTGGGGAGTATCCGTACGGCCCGTGTGGTGGTTGGGCAAGAAGAAGAGGTGAGGAAGAAGGGTTAGGAGACGTAGGATATTCATCCAACCGCCTGAAATGGTAGACTGACCCAAGTCAGGCGACTTGCATAACAATATATGTTTTTACACAACAAAAGATTCATAAAAACAACAACATAAAGAAAAACTATCACTACTCGCGGAACGAGACGGCCTCGTCGTCTTTGGTTGCCGGCGCGAACCAGCCGTAGCTGCCGACGTGTGTCTCCGCACCGTGGTTGTCCTCGGCCTCCAGCTACTCGTTCACGTGGTGCGTGCGAGCGCTCTGCACGGACGAGAGCACCGCCCGGTTCAAGTTGAGGACGTCCGGTTCCACCTGCAGGAGGGCCTCGATGGTAGCGGCATCCGCGCGCTCCGCGTCGAGTCGAGCCTCCGCCGCCCGGTTCAAGTCCAGGACGTCCGGTTCTGCCTACAGGAGGGCCTCGATGAGAGCGGCATCCGCGCGCTCCGCGTCGAGTTGAGACTCTGCCGCCCGGTTCAAGTCCATGACGTCCAGTTCCGCCTGCAGGAGGGCCTCGATGGCAGCGGCATCCGCGCGCTCCGCCTCAAGTTGAGCCTCTGCAGCCCGGTTCACATCCACGACATCCGGTTCCGCCTGCAGGAGAGCCTCGATGGCAGCGGCATGCGCGCGCTCCGCGTCGAGTTGAGCCTCTGCCTCCCTGTCCTCCTTTAGTATCGCCAGGTTGAACCGCTGGTCCGCCTGCACCATGGGGGACTCGGACGCCGGCACGAAGTCGACGTCCATCGTCTCATACCCATCGGGGGCCTTCTGGGCCGCGACCTCCGCCATGAACATTGGATCGGCTTCCTCCTCCTCGTAGCTTGGCTCCAGAGAACTCGGGGATTGGCCCGCCGCAAAGCGAGCTTGGGAATGGAGGTCTATGGCGCCGACCGCCGCCGCGATTTCTGCGCGGCGCTCCGGCGTCAGCATCTTGTAGTACGTGATCTTGCAGCGCACCATGGCTTTTCGGCGAACTAGGGGACACTTGATGCGGGCTAGGGGATCGAAAGGTGGGGGAAGGGGCTAGAGATTAGGTGTGGTTTTAGGGTAGTGGCTGGCGTAGGCCGAGCAGCGAAGGTTCTGGTGTGAATAGTGGTTCCGGTGACGACCGGTCAATCGGTTTTGACTGTACATCGCCCTTGTCGCATTCGCGTTGTAGCCCGGCACGCTGGACCCTCCACGTCGCTCACCGAATGGAACGCGCTTCGTCTTGCGTTTTCGCTCGCTTGTGGGACCGCAGTTGAGAGCAAACCAACGTCCCTCCCCCGCCCGCGTCATTTATACTACCACTCCCTCCATTTTATGCGGAGTAAATAAAAACAGAGGGAGTATACTACGGATGAGGATCCCCTGACGTGGCCGAACCCATTGAGTAACTGACATGCGGGGCCTAGCAAGCATGGGGTCCGCTAGTAAGTGACCGAAAGGGAGGGTAAGGCAGGGATACCTACGTCAGAGGATCCACTTCCACTACTACTCCCTCCTTACATTTACTATACAGGGCCTAATGCGTTTTTCAAGGCTAACTTTGACCAAATGTTAGAGTAATAATATATGACATGCAACTTACACAAAGCATACGGTCAAATTCGTATGTGAAAGGAGCTTCCAATGATATAATTTTCACATTATACATCTCATGTACTATTAATCTTTTCAATAGTCAAATGCGGTTTTGAAAAACGCGTTAAAGCATGGTTAATAATATAGCCAGTCGATGGCTATAAGGAACTGTCATGTCATCTATAGCCATCATCTATTATATGCACTCATACAGTAGTGTGGGCTATAAGGTTGGCTATTTCCCACAAAAAAAATTATAAGGTTGGCTATTGTATTAGTACTTTTTTCCATCTCCTCTCCATCTCTTTCTTCATATTTATTGTATTTAACTAGGAATGCGTATATAGCTAGGCTCTTGAATGAGAGCTCACTCCCCTTACTTTTTCACATCTCTCTCCTCCACATAGGCCCTATATAAATGGAAGGAGGGAGTACTACTATGAGCACTGCATACTCTAGTACAGATGTTGTCAGTACTCCACTAGTACTATTAGACAGGGAGCTTAAAAAAAGTTACTATTGGACTGGCTATACGTGGCGAAATCCTAGTAGGAAGAGCATGCGCGAGAACAAGCACATTCACGTGGTTGAAAACAAATTGGAAACCATCTCGAGTACAAATCTAGGAGTACGTACGAATCTAACAATATTGATTGGGCGTTGTTGAATGTTGATACTTTTTTTTATCAAAGTAGAGATACTTTGACTATACATAAAACTTATATGTAAACTAGAAAGGATAGGAGGGAGTATATTGTACGTTAAAAAACGAAACGAACATTGAATACCCTTTATATATGATTTGCGGATGCTATGATCACCGGTTCAAAATTTTGAATCCGCCTTAGGTATCACACATGCCCCCACTCGTTCTCTCTCGATTTCATCTCGGGGTCCGGAGATCGGTTGAAAGAGGACTAGGGTGGGTACAATACGTTCGTTTCTCTTATGAACGTACAATATACTCCCTCTGATCCCCACAGACCCCCCCCCTCTCGCGGGTCATTTCTATCATAGAAACAGACCAAACCTTTATCTCCTTGCATGACACGCAATTGATCTCTGAACATCAATCGATCTCGTCAACATGTGTCGGGGCATGAACCGAATGGGATGTCAAAACTAAGACGCGAAGCGACACGTAGTGGAGGCAAAGTGAAACTTTAAACGAACCGTTTGTTTGTATGCATGCCGAACAAATTACAAAACATTGGAAATACAAGCATGGTCTAGGCCCACATGCGAATGATACTCGGCGGAATGTTCAAATGAGGCATGCGGGAGGATGGACTCGACCGGAGGGTGACATGATCGATGGAGAAGAGGGTTGGAGAGGAATGAGAAAGAAGCAAACGCCACATGATTATACTTGAACGACTCAAATAAACAATAAGTTGTCTCGCTTGGCCTACATAGTGAAAGGCCTAATGCGCAACGTGGAGCACTAACGCTCGAATATGGCCGGGAAAACAGGGAAACCGACATGTGGGGCACACCTGTCGGGACGACGTAGCGCAGACTAGTCCAATGGAGGAGCTGGCCCACGACCTCCTCGCCATCGGCAACCGTTCATGTGGGTCGTGGGGGCCAACAACGTGGCGCAGCTCCAACACCGCCTCTGGACACGGCGACCGCGGTGAGCGACACGCTCATCGTCGCTAGACACGGTCGGTTTTAGTGTGTCGAGGGTGGCGTTAGTGCTGTGGCACGACCAACAGTATGTTTGGTTTGTGCCCAAGCACTACAAAAAAATACACTTCCGTGATGATACGTGTTTGTCACAGTAGGTCGCGTTTTTTGTCATGCATGTACATCCATGACAAATTTATGAGAGAATCAAGATAGTCATACCTGTGCTGTCGCAGAAGTGTTCCATGACATTACCAA
Source organism: Aegilops tauschii subsp. strangulata (assembly GCF_002575655.3). Classification (NCBI taxonomy): domain Eukaryota; kingdom Viridiplantae; phylum Streptophyta; class Magnoliopsida; order Poales; family Poaceae; genus Aegilops; species Aegilops tauschii. The sequence goes on from NC_053039.3 coordinate 342,248,482, forward strand.
AATTATCATCATGGAAGTGTCCACTTCCATGACGATAAATCGCGCGTCACAGAAGTGCTTTCGTCAAGGGTGACCGACACGTGGCATCCACCGTAATGGAACGTCGTTAAGCTATCGGGTCGGGTTTTGGATCTGATAACCCGTTAACAGCCCCGACCAATGGGGATTTTTCACGTGTAAAATCATCATTGGCTGGAGGAAACACGTGTCGGCTCATCGCTGGGACAGATGTCATCCACTCATTGGACAGAAGGCGTCTATGATACGTCGACACGTGGCACGGCCCAACAGTGGCCCATTCCTGTGAAAAGGCCGGCACGTTTGACTTGGTCAAAAGCTGGCGGGCCAGCCCATGGAAAGCCTGTTAACGGCATGTTCGCATATAGCCCATTTACAGCCTGCTAACCCAAGGCCCGTTACGCCCTATTCGAATTAGGCCCAGTAGCGTCATCTGGGCCATCCAATATGATTCCAGCCCGTTTTCACTTCTGGCCCATGTATGGCCCATGATGTCTTCTAGCCCATATGAGGCCCTGTGTAACTCTTGGCCTATTAGCGGCCCGTGCTGAAACTGGCCCGTAATGAATAGTGTATTACTTTACACCCATTAACGGCCCGTGGTGAAACTGGCCCGTAATGAACAGTGTATCACTTTATACCCATTAACGGCCCGTTATTTCGTTGGGCCATTTCCAGCCCATGTTATCTTTCGGCCTTCTCAGAGCCCATTTATTCTTGGGCTATTTTCCAGCATTCGTTTACTTACGGCCCGTTACTGTCATTTTCTGCTTGTGGGCCAAATTCAGCCCGTCGTTACTGTCGGCCCGTTTGTGGTCCGTTAATACGTTTGGCCGTTTTCATAGCGTCATCAAATACGGCCTATTAACGATGGCCCGTTATGGTCGGCCCATGAACGGACGATTCCAACTCTAGCCCGTTTACGGCCAGAATGCGGTCTGTTTGGCCCATGTTTGGCCAATCGATCATACGGCCCGTATAAGGCCCATTGATGATACGGCCCGTAGAAGGCCCATTGTTTCTACGGCCCATAGAAGGCCCATTGTTTCTACGGCCCATAGAAGGCCCACTGTTTCTACGGCCCGTAGAAGGCCCACTGTTTCTACGGCCCGTAGGAGGCCCAGTGTCACTATAGTAAATATTAGCCCATGGTTATTGTGGCCTAGTTTTAAAAAATAGGTTATTGCAGCCACTAGCAAACTGCGGAAAAAGAACTGCAACGACTACAAGCAAACAAATAAACAAGACAACAAGGAAATAAATAAGCAAGCAACTTACGCTAGGCTATCACGGCTATCACACATATTACATCCACTGGGCATCAAAGTTCGCCACCAGTGCAAATAAACGCGCCGACAAAAAAATATACAAAACTGAGAGCACTTCAGAAGGCACTAGGCCTGGCCACGTCGGGCCCCCCAAACAGCTGAAGAAGCTGAGTAGACCTCAGTTGTGTCAACGATAGATGCATCAACACTAGATTTTTAAGGCATGATGGTGCGCACGGCAGTCCTTTGACATCTTCATTGCATCTTTGACTTCAAGTCAGAGCTGAGCTGAAGCAAGCCTTTCCGCTTTAAGTTGAGACTGAAGAAGTCGAACTGATTGAGGCAGCGACTGCACAGAGGTTGTCTCACACCTGCTGGTGAGTAGTTTCAACTCACTGTCTTCATCAAGACAGGACCTTGGGGTCATCTCGCTATCCTCAAGATGGTTTGGCTCACTATCTTCCCTAAAGTTCTGCCTGGCGTAAGAGATACGAGTCTGAAAGAGAAACAAGGAGACACGTAACAGGTTTCACAATTATATAAGCAAATAAATGGATCTGTTCTGCATAAGGAACATGTTTTTACAACTACAATTTGAAACTGGTAGTTGTTGCAAACATCCAATCAGATGTAAACAGCAAAGCAAACAACAGTGGAGGAAATGATGCATATCCAAATCTATACTAGAACAAAGTTTGAAGGCTTGAGAAGGATGAACTTACATTACATGTTAACACGGGCTGGACAAAGCCCTTCTCCATGTTGATGGAAGGATAATTCAATAAATTCCCCAAAGAAAATTCTTTATAAGCGTTGCCATTATTCTACATTTTGCAAAGAGTAAATATAGATCAAATAATATTGGAAGAAACAAAGGATAATGAAGCTCAGGTGCAGACTGATGATACATAATCAAATAGCAATTAATTAAGTACAGCGTTACAAGGCAGAAGGGAGAGAGGTACTGACAAGAGCAATGCAGAGCCCATTATTGTTTTGAGATCGTATGATCCTTTGAGCAAGGAGATTCATCTGAAATTAGTTTTCATACAAGAGAGAAGGTAAGGCACAAGCAGAAATTTAGGAGTTCAAATTTTGAATTGATATCATAGACAGTACCTGACGCTGGGCTCCCAGCAGTTCTAATAGGGGTTTGGCCACTGGAGTAGGGGTAAAGTGTGGTACAGTTGGGCCTGTGTTTTCTGTGGCTGCTGATCTATCTGATTTAACAGGTATCACTACCTTTTCCAAATACCTAGTTTGTACTCCTTGAGGATCTGCACTCACCCTCTTCCTTTTGGACATCTATTACGAAAGAACAACATTTGACTGGAAAAACATAGTGTGACGACACATGGAATAGGTACCGAAAATGGATAGGTATGGCATATACTCATATATGATGCTTAAACTAAGCAGACGGTGTAACAAAGTAGAAGTAATGCAAGAGGTCAGATGCAAAATATGTGCGGCCAATACAACTTTGCAAAGTTAGAGCAAGCACTGTGACGCCCCCGATTTGACCGTACACTAATCATGCACGCAAATGTGTACGACCAAGATCAGGGACTCACGGGAAGATATCACAACACAACTCTAAAACATAAATAAGTCATACAAGCATTATAATACAAGCCAGGGGCCTCGAGGGCTCGAATACAAGTGCTCGATCATAGACGAGTCAGCGGAAGCAACAATATCTGAGTACAGACATAAGTTAAACAAGTTTGCCTTAAGAAGGCTAGCACAAAAGTAGCAACGACCGAAAAGGCAAGGCCTCCTGCCTGGGACCTCCTAACTACTCCTGGTCGTCGTCAGCGGCCTGCACGTAGTAGTAGGCACCTCCAGTGCCGTGGGAGTCGTCGTCGACGGTGGCGTCTGGCTCCTGGACTCCAACATCTGGTTGCGACAACCAGATAGAAAGGAAAGGGGGAAAAAGAGGGAGAGAAGCAACCGTGAGTACTCATCCAAAGTACTCGCAAGCAAGGAGCTACACTACATATGCATGGGTATATGTGTAAAGGGGCATATCAGTGGACTGAACTGCAGAATGCCAGAATTAAAAGGGGGATAGCTAGTCCTGTCGAAGACTACGCTTCTGGTCATCTCCATCTTGCAGCATATAGAAGAGAATAGAGTGAAGTCCTCCAAGTAGCATCGCATAGCATAATCCTACCCGGCAATCCCCTTCTCGTCGCCCTGTTAGAGAGCGATCACCGGGTTGTATCTGGCACTTGGAAGGGTGTATTTTATTCAGTATCCAGTTCTAGTTGTCATAAGCTCAAGGTACAACTCCGGGTCGTCCTTTTACCGAGGGACACGGCTATTCGAATAGATAAACTTCCCTGCAGGGGTGCACCACATAACCCAACACGCTCGATCCCAATTGGCCGGACACACTTTTCTGGGTCATGCCCGGCCTCGTAAGATCAACGCGTCGCAGCCCCACCTAAGCACAACAGAGCGGTCAGCACGCCGGTCTAATCCTAAGCGCGCAGGGGTCTGGGCCCATCGCCCTATGCACACCTGCACGTTGCGAACGCGGCCGCGAGCAGACCTAACAACCCACACGATCACGGCGGTTACGTCAAAGCGGTCCAACACGGCGCGCGCCACTCAGTCGCTGACGTCACGAAGGCTTCGGCTGATACCACGACGCCGGGATACCCATAACTACTCCCGCGTAGATGGCTAGTGCGTATAGACCAAATGGCCAGACTCAGATCAAATACCAAGATCTCGTTAAGCGTGTTAAGTATTCGCGAACGCCGACCAGGGCCAGGCCCACCTCTCACCTAGGCGGTCTCAACCTGCCCTGTCGCTCCGCCACAAAGATCCACTTGCGGGTACTCCTACGAGCCGACCCGACTTTAGTCATCACATGTGTCATGTATATAGTATATAAGCATATACCCGCGATCACCGCCCAGGTGATCACGGCCCGATAGTGTAGCACAGCAGACGGACAAGAATGTAGGGCCACTGATGGAAATCTAGCATCCTATACTAAGCATGTAGGATTGCAGGTAAAGGTATCAACAGTAGTAGCAAGGATAGGCTATGCATCAGAATAGGATATCGAAAAGCAGTAACATGCTACACTACTCTAATGCAAGCAGTATAGAGGAGAGTAGGCGATATCTGGTGATCAAGGGGGGGGCTTGCCTGGTTGCTCTGGCAAGTAGGAGGGGTCGTCGACTCCGTAGTCGAACTGGGCAGCAGCAGTGTCGGTCTCGTAGTCTACCGGAGAGAAGAGGGGGAAGAAACAGTAAATACAATGCAAACATAAGCATGACGATGCGTGACATGGCAGTGAGCGGTGCTAGGGGTGTCCTAACGCGACAGTAGGTGGTACCGGTGAAGGGGGGGAACATCCGGGAAAGTATTCCCGATGTTTTGCGTTTTCGGACAGAAGGACCGGAGGGGAAAGTTGCGAGTTCGATAGGTTAGGGAGGTGTGGTGGACGCACGGACTGCGTATCCGGATTCGTCTCGTCGTGCTGAGCAACTTTCATATAGAAAACATTTTCATCCGAGTTACGGTTTAAAAGATATGAATTTTCAAAGTTTATTTGAATTTCTGGAATTATTTAATTAACAGAAAAAGGGATATGACGTCAGCATGACGTAGGAGTGACGTCAGCGGTCAACAGTCCGGGTTGACTGGTCAAACTGACAAGGGGGACCCACCTGTCATAGACAGTGGGTTAACAGAGGATTAAACTAATTAGTTTTTAGTTAATTAACTACTGGGCCCACCTGTCAGTGAGAGATTATTTAAACTAATTAATTTTATTTATAAAACATTTTCTTTTTCTTTCTTTTTTAATTATTGCGGCGGGGCCCGCATGTCAGTGACTGGGCCTGCCCAGTCAGCAGTTGACTGGGTCAACCCAGTCAACTGGGGCCCGTGGGGGCCACTGGCAGTGACCCAGGGGGTGGCCCGGCCGGCCACGTCGGCAGGGCACCGGAGAGGGGCTCCGGCGAGCTCCAACGCGGCGGCGATGCGTGGGTGTGCTTCGGGTTTCGCCCACAGTGGGTTTGCGGGGGCGGGGCTTGGCGCGTTCGACGCGGCTCGACGTCGCGCGTCCAACGGCGGTGGTCGGAGGGGCTGGAACGGCCGGAGACGAGCGCTATGAACTCGCCGGCGGCGAGGTGCTACGGGTGCCCGACGGAAGCTACGCTAGAGCGCGCGAACGGCCGAACTAACTACCTAGGCGGGTGCGGCTCGGTGCGGTCGGGCTAGCGGGCCAACGCCCGTGACCATTTGGTCACCGGAGACACGCCGGCGGCGAGCTCCGCGGCGTGGCGTTCGGGCGCGCGCGGGGAAGCAGCTACGGAGCGCGAGCGAGCTAACGGAGAGGGGGAGGAGGTAGAGGAGCTCACCGCGCGGCGCAAGAAAGGCCCGTGGGTGGCTTAGTAGCAGCAGGTCGTCGCCGGGGAAGAAGGGGGTCGCCGGCGTCCGAAGATGAAGGCGAGCTCGGAGAGGTCGTTGTAGTGGCTCCGAGCTTCGACGGAGAGGCGGAGGGGGTGTAGTCGAGGGCGGCGACGTCGTACGACACGGCGAGGTGGCGAGTGGGGCACAGTGGCCGCGTGAACGACGGGAACGGCGGCGAGCGCGTCGGGCGTGGGGCAGAGGAGAGCGGCGCGGATCCGGGGGAGGGAAGAGGGAGGCGCGGGGGCCGAGAGGGAGAGCGGGGTGAGTGGGAGGGAGGCCCGAGGGAGCGGGGGCCGCTGGCGCCCTTATCCTCTCGCGGGGTTCACCGCCGGCGAGGTGGTGCGGCGGCAGCGCGCCCCTGTTCTGACCGGGTCGGGGGAACAGGGAAGGGGCGAGGGAGGAGGTGGGCTGGGCCGGGGGCGCGGGGGTGCGGCCCAGTTTGGGCCGGGGGGGGTTCGGTGCAGATGGGCCACGGGTCCAGTGGGGGGGGGGAAGGCCTGCTCCCCTTTTTTTTTCTTTTCTCTGACTGTTTCTGTTTTCTGTTTTCTTTTTATTTGTTTATTTCCTTTTCTGTTTTATTTCATTTAGAGTATTTAGGCATTTTATAAAAAGGAGTTTTCTCCACCATAATTACCAGTGTATTATTTAGCACCCACTGAACATTTTTGTTTGAATTTTTGAAAACTTTTATTTTTCACTTTAATTATATTTGAAGTTTGAGCTAGGAGTTTGAAAGGAAGGTGATTCAAATGTGATCAAGCCCTGTTTAGCAACATGATTAGCTTAATCACAGGGGGTTACTGTAGCATGATTCTCAGGGTGTTACAAATCTCCTCCACTACAAGAAATCTCGTCCCGAGATTTAGGAGGTAGAAGGAAACAGTGCGGGGTATTCTTCGCGCAGACGATCCTCTCGTTCCCAAGTGGCCTCATCTTCAGAATGGTGCGACCACTGGACTTTGAGAAACTTGATCGCCTTCTGACGTGTGCGGCGTTCAGCTTGGTCGAGAATGCGGACCGGATGCTCCTTATAGGAGAGGTCTTGCTGTAATTCGAGCACTTCATGATCCACAGCTCGGATTGGATCCTTGAAGCAACGGCGGAGCTGTGACACATGGAACACATCGTGAACCTGAGAAAGGTTCGGCGGTAGCTCCAGTTGGTATGCCACTTTTCCACGCCTTTCGAGAATAGTGAATGGGCCAATATGGCGAGGAGCTAGTTTGCCCTTGATCCCGAAGCGGTGAGCACCCTTCATAGGTGTGACTCGAAGATAAGCCTTTTCGCCAGGTTGATAGACCATGTCTTTATGATGACGGTCATACTGACTCTTCTGACGTGACTGAGCAGTCTTGAGATTCTCGCGAATAATGCGGACTTGTTCTTCGGCATCTTTGATAATATCCGGTCCGATGAGTGGACGTTCCCCAGTTTCTGACCAGTTCAGGGGGGTTCGGCACTTTCGTCCATATAACACTTCGAAGGGGGCCATCTTCAGACTAGCTTGATAGCTATTATTATAAGAGAACTCAGCATACGGGAGAGATTCCTCCCATTTCTTGCCGAAGGAAATAACGCAAGCTCGAAGCATGTCTTCGAGAACTTGGTTGACGCGTTCAACTTGTCCTTGCGATTGAGGATGAAACGCAGTACTGAATGACAGATGAGTTCCCATTGCTTCTTGGAAACTTGCCCAGAATCTTGAAGTGAATAAGCTGCCACGGTCTGAACTGATAACCAATGGAATACCGTGGAGTGAAACAATCCTGGACATATAGAGCGTTGCCAACTGGCTAGCAGTGATCGTTTCTTTGACCGCCAGAAAATGTGCAACTTTGGAAAGCCGGTCAATGACGACAAGAATAGCATCATTACCTTTCTGCGATTTGGGAAATCCAGTGACGAAGTCCATTTCAACATGGTCCCATTTCCATTCAGGAATAGAGATAGGTTGCAGAGTTCCAGCAGGCCTTTGATGTTCTGCTTTGATTCGACGGCAAACGTCACACTCAGCAACATAACGAGCAATGTCTTGCTTCATATTAGTCCACCAAAATCTCTGACGGATGTCTTGGTACATCTTTGTACTACCAGGATGGATACATAGAGGCGTATCATGAGCTTCTTTCATAACTTCCTGTGTCATATCCAGGTTTTTCTCTGCACATGGCACCACTAGGCGGCCCTTGAAGTATAGGGTGCCATCTTCAGAAATGGTGAAGAATGAGGGCTTTCCTTCTGCGAGGTAGCGCTTAATCTTGTAGGCTTCAGAGTCATACTTCTGTAGCCTTTTGATGCTGTCCTCGAGATCTGGTTTAGCAACTAGGGTATTGAGGGAACCCTGGGCAACAACGTGGAGGTTCATCTTGCGAAACTCCTTAGGAGGGGGAGCGAGTGCACCCGGAGGAACAATATGGAGGTTCAGCTTCCTAAATTCTTCAACAAGCGAGGGCTGAACTTTGTGAACCTGGAGGTGGTTGCAGTAAGACTTGCGGCTCAAGGCATCAGCCATTACATTAGCCTTGCCTGGCGTATAGGAAATACCCAAGTCAAAGTCTGCAACAAGCTCCATCCATCTCTGCTGGCGGAGGTTCAGATCTGGCTGAATAAACAGATACTTCAGACTTTGGTGGTCAGTGAAGATCTCGCAACGATTACCGAGAAGGTAATGTCGCCACTGCTTCAGCGCATGAATGACTGCAGCAAGTTCGAGGTCGTGAACTGGGTAGTTCTCTTCGTGAGGGCGCAATTGTCGAGAGGCATAAGCAATCACTTTGCGGTCTTGCATTAGGACACAGCCTAACCCTTGACGGGAAGCGTCGCAGTAAATGACGAAGTCCTTCTTAGTATCAGGTGGAGCTAGAACTGGGGCAGAAGTCAACTTGTCTTTGAGTGCCTGGAAACTTTCCTGACATTTGTCTGTCCATTGGAACTTGACACCCTTATGCAACAGGTTAGTCAGAGGCCTGGCGATCTTAGAGAAGTTCTCGACGAATCGACGGCAATAGCTGGCGAGACCGAGAAAACTTCTGACTTGCTTAACGTTCTTGGGAGGAGTCCAATCAAGAATAGCCTGAACTCGTTCAGGGTTGACGGCAATACCATCCTTAAAGATGACATGCCCAAGATAGGTTACTTCCGGTAGCCAGAATTCACATTTGGAGAACTTGGCATATAGTTGATGTTCTCGTAGCTTTTCCAGCACAAGTCGGAGATGTTCCGCATGTTCTTCTTCGTTCTTGGAAAATATCAGGATATCATCCAGATAAACCACGACGAACTTGTCGAGGTAATCCATGAATATGTAGTTCATCAGACGAGAGAAGGTGGCTGGAGCATTGGTTAAACCGAAAGACATGACGGTGTACTCGTATGAACCATAGCGAGTCACGAAGGCGGTCTTTGGGATATCCTCTTCGCGAACACGGATCTGGTGGTAGCCCAACCTCAAGTCAAGCTTAGAGAACACTGACGAACCCGCCAGTTGATCATACAGATCATTGATCCGAGGAAGAGGGTATTTATTCTGAATGGTAGCTTGGTTTATAGGACGGTAGTCTTGAACTAACCGGTTTGTCCCGTCCTTCTTCTTGACAAAGAGAGAAGGTGCTCCCCAAGGAGAGCAACTTGGACGAATGAATCCTTTGCGAAGAGACTTGTCGATTTCCTCCTTAAGCTCAAGGAGCTCATGCGGCGGCATCTTGTAGGGTCGCTTGGCTATAGGAGTGGTGCCTGGTTTCAAGTCGATGATGAATTCGACAGCTCTAGCAGGGGGAATCCCTGGAAGTTCTTCAGGGAAGATGTCGAGGAATTCACGCACGACGGGAATGTTTTCAATGCCCTCGAGTGGTGCAGCGTTCAATGCATTCAATGCATAGAGCCTTGCCTCGGCATTTTGCACCAGATGGGCTTGGTAAGTAACTATCTCATCTGAAGGGTGTAGCAGATGGACGGTCTTAGTGGTGCAAACGATTGAAGCAGTATGCGCTTTTAACCAATTCATTCCCAGAATGAGATCAATGCTACAGGACTTCAGTACGATGGGAGAGACAAGAAATTCCAGTCCTTCAATTTCAACAGTAACATCGTGACTAACCATAGTGGTTTGACATTGGCCCGCAGGGGTGTGTACCACTAGCGGAGTGTTTATCTCTTCGTAATTAATGCCATGCAGGAATGCAAATTCTGCAGATATGAATGAATGGGATGCTCCTGTATCAAATAAAACGGATGCTGGTACTGAATTTACGAGGAGTGTACCCATCACAGTAGCAGGCTGGTCTTGAGCTTCGCTGAGATCAACGTGGTTGGCATGAGCGCGACCATGAGACTTAGCATTGTTGTTGCGGGGCTGGTTGTTACCACGGCCAGCTGCTGGAAGGGCCAGTTGATTCTGGTTCTGATAGCAGTTCCTGGCAAAGTGACCCGGTTGACCACACTTGAAGCACAGACCATTATCGGGAGTGGGAACAGGAGCCCCAGGTGGGGGAGCTGGTAGCTTTGACTGCTTAGATGGTGGAGGAGGCAGACGCGGTGCAGCATAAGATTTCCTGGGAGCAGGTGCATTTGGACGATACATGCTGTTCGGGATCCATATCTTACGCTTCTGTGAGGGTGAGCCCGAAGATGAGCCCGTGTCACGGTTGCGCCTCTGAGAGCTCTGGTATTCCTGCAGACCAGTCTCGACATTGATGGCCTTATTCACCAAGGTGGCGAAATCGGCGAAGTCATGCACTAGAAGTGCGAGCTTGATGTCAGCTTGAAGGCCATCACGGAACTTCTCCTGTCTGCGTGCATCAGTTGCAATGTCTTCTTCAGCATAGCGGGACAAGTCCAGAAACTCCCGCTGATAAGCTTCGACAGATTTGTTGCCTTGGGTGAGGTTGCGGAACTCACGCTTCTTCCGGTCCATGACTCCCTGAGGAATGAAGCGGGCACGAAAAGCAGCTTGGAAGTCTGGCCAGGTGATGATTGTTCCAGCTGGCAGAGTACGCCTGTGGCTGTCCCACCATTGAGCTGCGGGTCCCTTCAAGAAGAAGGAAGCAAAATTGACATAGCTGGCAGGGGCTACATCAGCAGACTCCATCTCATAGGTGATGTCACGGAGCCAGTCATCAGCATCCAAAGGCTGAGTTGAGCTGCGGTAGATGGTTGGGTTGAGGCGTATGAAATCTTGAAGAGTCACTTGGGCTGGCTGCTGGTTCATATTGGGGCGAGGAAACTGAGCCATCATATTTTCCATGAATTGGCGGTTCAGTTCGAACTGTTGGATCATACCAGCCATGTACTCAGGTGGTGGTGGGGCATCGCCACCACGACCACGACCACCTGGTCTAACCATCCTGCTAATATATAACAGGGGTAGTTCAGCATTGAGAAAATTTGCAATGACAAGAATCATTCATGATGAAACATGCATAATTGAAAGGAGCACGATAGCTACTACATAGTAGTCGGCATAGTTTACAAAAGGGGTCATGCATAGAGTTCAGTACACAGAGTTCAGTACATAGACTAAAACATCATAGGCGGCACACAGGCTCGCGGCGACTGCAACTAATACTACAATCAAGCCTACATCAGTCCCAAGAGGTACTGTGGAGGTAATCGTAGCCCAACAGCTGGTAGTGAGGCAACGGATAGCCCTCGACGTCAGCAGACTGGGGGCCGCGGATACTCAGGTGTAGAGCCCGACGCTCAGGTGGCAGAAGAGGACCAAGTGCGGGAGAGTAGCCTCCCACCTCTGGCCAACCAACACCGTGGGGCATCACGGTCCTGGCTGGGTAGATCGCAGAACGCGGTACCTGTCCAGACCGTACAAAGGGGTGCAGCAGCGTCAGAGCACGGTAAAGGTGCTGACGGGTGGTGTACATCTCGTGGCGAAGAGCTCGGTTAGCTCGATCCAGCCCATCAGCATGCAGAACCAGGTGCTGATGGTAGAAGGGCTCCCGGGTGACAGTGGAGTAGGCAGCAGTATAGTATCCCTCCGCACCAACATCAGAGGCGATAGCAATGTGCCTGAAAGGGGAGGTGTCCAACTCCCGATACTCTCCACGAAGACGTGTCAGAGCAGCATAGGCTGCATCGTGGACAGCCATATCGATGGTCACACCAACACCATGTGCGGTGTGCAGCACAGTAGTGGAGTCGTACTCCCGAGAGTAGAGGTGGACGATGGCACGGTACTGCTCCTGGTTAAAGTCCTGGTACTCCTCGTAGACGGTGTACTCAGGGTGCCAGCGATAACCCAGATAGGTCATCATCTCAGCTAGCACCGCAGGTGATCCCGAGGCACCAATGGCCGTCGTGTGGCGCACGACCTGCCTCGAGGGTTCCATCTGAAAGCAAAGACGTTTCAAAGGAGTCAATTGACAGTGTGTGAATTGTTCAAAATACTATTCTAAGAAACAACTATGGCTTATCCATCTTTGGGGTGAACGCGGTCACGGGATCCTAGTGTTAGAGTTAGTAAATTCGTTTAACCCGAGTAGAAGAGAGTTCAGAGTCCCAGAGTAAAGGTCGAGGAGTAAAAGATCCTAGTACCACCCAATGGCGACGTGGGCCCGTAAGACACACAGCCATGTTAGTAAAAGTTTTTGTAATGTCTAGACTCGACTTCGGCCAAGGAGTGCGGAAAGGGGGATTCCTACAGGCAGTCGGCTCTGATCCCAACTTGTGACGCCCCCGATTTGACCGTACACTAATCATGCACGCAAATGTGTACGACCAAGATCAGGGACTCACGGGAAGATATCACAACACAACTCTAAAACATAAATAAGTCATACAAGCATTATAATACAAGCCAGGGGCCTCGAGGGCTCGAATACAAGTGCTCGATCATAGACGAGTCAGCAGAAGCAACAATATCTGAGTACAGACATAAGTTAAACAAGTTTGCCTTAAGAAGGCTAGCACAAAAGTAGCAACGACCGAAAAGGCAAGGCCTCCTGCCTGGGACCTCCTAACTACTCCTGGTCGTCGTCAGCGGCCTGCACGTAGTAGTAGGCACCTCCAGTGCCGTGGGAGTCGTCGTCGACGGTGGCGTCTGGCTCCTGGACTCCAACATCTGGTTGCGACAACCAGATAGAAAGGAAAGGGGGGAAAGAGGGAGAGAAGCAACCGTGAGTACTCATCCAAAGTACTCGCAAGCAAGGAGCTACACTACATATGCATGGGTATATGTGTAAAGGGGCATATCAGTGGACTGAACTGCAGAATGCCAGAATTAAAAGGGGGATAGCTAGTCCTGTCGAAGACTACGCTTCTGGTCATCTCCATCTTGCAGCATATAGAAGAGAATAGAGTGAAGTCCTCCAAGTAGCATCGCATAGCATAATCCTACCCGGCAATCCCCTCCTCGTCGCCCTGTTAGAGAGCGATCACCGGGTTGTATCTGGCACTTGGAAGGGTGTATTTTATTCAGTATCCAGTTCTAGTTGTCATAAGCTCAAGGTACAACTCCGGGTCGTCCTTTTACCGAGGGACACGGCTATTCGAATAGATAAACTTCCCTGCAGGGGTGCACCACATAACCCAACACGCTCGATCCCAATTGGCTGGACACACTTTTCTGGGTCATGCCCGGCCTCGTAAGATCAACGCGTCGCAGCCCCACCTAAGCACAACAGAGCGGTCAGCACGCCGGTCTAATCCTAAGCGCGCAGGGGTCTGGGCCCATCGCCCTATGCACACCTGCACGTTGCGAACGCGGCCGCGAGCAGACCTAGCAACCCACACGATCACGGCGGTTACGTCAAAGCGGTCCAACACGGCGCGCGCCACTCAGTCGCTGACGTCACGAAGGCTTCGGCTGATACCACGACGCCGGGATACCCATAACTACTCCCGCGTAGATGGCTAGTGCGTATAGACCAAATGGCCAGACTCAGATCAAATACCAATATCTCGTTAAGCGTGTTAAGTATTCGCGAACGCCGACCAGGGCCAGGCCCACCTCTCACCTAGGCGGTCTCAACCTGCCCTGTCGCTCCGCCACAAAGATCCACTTGCGGGTACTCCTACGAGCCGACCCGACTTTAGTCATCACATGTGTCTTGTATATAGTATATAAGCATATACCCGCGATCACCGCCCAGGTGATCACGACCCGATAGTGTAGCACAGCAGACGGACAAGAATGTAGGGCCACTGATGGAAATCTAGCATCCTATACTAAGCATGTAGGATTGCAGGTAAAGGTATCAACAGTAGTAGCAAGGATAGGCTATGCATCAGAATAGGATATCGAAAAGCAGTAACATGCTACACTACTCTAATGCAAGCAGTATAGAGGAGAGTAGGCGATATCTGGTGATCAAGGGGGGGCTTGCCTGGTTGCTCTGGCAAGTAGGAGGGGTCGTCGACTCCGTAGTCGAACTGGGCAGCAGCAGTGTCGGTCTCGTAGTCTACCGGAGAGAAGAGGGGGAAGAAACAGTAAATACAATGCAAACATAAGCATGACGATGCGTGACATGACAGTGAGCGGTGCTAGGGGTGTCCTAACGTGACAGTAGGTGGTACCGGTGAAGGGGGGGAACATCCGGGAAAGTATTCCCGATGTTTTGCGTTTTCGGACAGAAGGACCGGAGGGGAAAGTTGCGAGTTCGATAGGTTAGGGAGGTGTGGTGGACGCACGGACTGCGTATCCGGATTCGTCTCGTCGTGCTGAGCAACTTTCATATAGAAAACATTTTCATCCGAGTTACGGTTTAAAAGATATGAATTTTCAAAGTTTATTTGAATTTCTGGAATTATTTAATTAACAGAAAAAGGGATATGACGTCAGCATGACGTAGGAGTGACGTCAGCGGTCAACAGTCCGGGTTGACTGGTCAAACTGACAAGGGGGACCCACCTGTCATAGACAGTGGGTTAACAGAGGATTAAACTAATTAGTTTTTAGTTAATTAACTACTGGGCCCACCTGTCAGTGAGAGATTATTTAAACTAATTAATTTTATTTATAAAACATTTTCTTTTTCTTTTTTTTAATTATTGCGGCGGGGCCCGCATGTCAGTGACTGGGCCTGCCCAGTCAGCAGTTGACTGGGTCAACCCAGTCAACTGGGGCCCGTGGGGGCCACTGGCAGTGACCCAGGGGGTGGCCCGGCCGGCCACGTCGGCAGGGCACCGGAGAGGGGCTCCGGCGAGCTCCAACGCGGCGGCGATGCGCGGGTGTGCTTCGGGTTTCGCCCACAGTGGGTTTGCGGGGGCGGGGCTTGGCGCGTTCGACGCGGCTCGACGTCGCGCGTCCAACGGCGGTGGTCGGAGGGGCTGGAACGGCCGGAGACGAGCGCTATGAACTCGCCGGCGGCGAGGTGCTACGGGTGCCCGACGGAAGCTACGCTAGAGCGCGCGAACGGCCGAACTAACTACCTAGGCGGGTGCGGCTCGGTGCGGTCGGGCTAGCGGGCCAACGCCCGTGACCATTTGGTCACCGGAGACACGCCGGCGGCGAGCTCCGCGGCGTGGCGTTCGGGCGCGCGCGGGGAAGCAGCTACGGAGCGCGAGCGAGCTAACGGAGAGGGGGAGGAGGTAGAGGAGCTCACCGCGCGGCGCAAGAAAGGCCCGTGGGTGGCTTAGTAGCAGCAGGTCGTCGCCGGGGAAGAAGGGGGTCGCCGGCGTCCGAAGATGAAGGCGAGCTCGGAGAGGTCGTTGTAGTGGCTCCGAGCTTCGACGGAGAGGCGGAGGGGGTGTAGTCGAGGGCGGCGACGTCGTACGACACGGCGAGGTGGCGAGTGGGGCACGGTGGCCACGTGAACGACGGGAACGGCGGCGAGCGCGTCGGGCGTGGGGCAGAGGAGAGCGGCGCGGATCCGAGGGAGGGAAGAGGGAGGCGCGGGGGCCGAGAGGGAGAGCGGGGTGAGTGGGAGGGAGGCCCGAGGGAGCGGGGGCCGCTGGCGCCCTTATCCTCTCGCGGGGTTCACCGCCGGCGAGGTGGTGCGGCGGCAGCGCGCCCCTGTTCCGACCGGGTCGGGGGAACAGGGAAGGGGCGAGGGAGGAGGTGGGCTGGGCCGGGGGTGCGGCCCAGTTTGGGCCGGGGGGGGGGGGGGTTCGGTGCAGATGGGCCACGGGTCCAGTGGGGGGGAAGGCCTGCTCCCCTTTTTTTTTTCTCTGACTGTTTCTGTTTTCTGTTTTCTTTTTATTTGTTTATTTCCTTTTCTGTTTTATTTCATTTAGAGTATTTAGGCATTTTATAAAAAGGAGTTTTCTCCACCATAATTACCAGTGTATTATTTAGCACCCACTGAACATTTTTGTTTGAATTTTTGAAAACTTTTATTTTTCACTTTAATTATATTTGAAGTTTGAGCTAGGAGTTTGAAAGGAAGGTGATTCAAATGTGATCAAGCCATGTTTAGCAACATGATTAGCTTAATCACAGGGGGTTACTGTAGCATGATTCTCAGGGTGTTACAAGCACCTTGATGGGTGAATAAGATAGGCCATCCTCCACCATGCCAAGTTTGTTAGCCAGTGGATCGTTCCGCAATGCGCCCATTCTCATATTCATTTTGATAATGTTCAATATCTGACATGCATGAAAACATAAAAACAAGTGAGATTTTGTTCGTAATGCAGAAGTGATTCTAATCCAATACTGCCTCCCTGTAAACCCCTTTGTGCTATCTCTG
Organism: Aegilops tauschii subsp. strangulata; assembly: GCF_002575655.3. NCBI lineage: Eukaryota > Viridiplantae > Streptophyta > Magnoliopsida > Poales > Poaceae > Aegilops > Aegilops tauschii. The sequence continues at coordinate 342,264,842 of NC_053039.3, forward strand.
CAATTCTTTTAAAAGATGCCATGCATGTTGTAATTTGTTGTGTGCATTAATATAATGTGGCCTACTACTCAAAATATGAGAGCTCCAGAAGTGATGACACTTCGCAGATGATAGCTTCAACATATAGTAAAGAAGAACAAGTCGATCTGACCTGACAGATTCAAAATATACTAAGGGAGAACAACTCGACCTGACCAGTCGACCGCAAGAGAAGAGTATCATCTTAAAGAAGAGCAGAAGAGCAAGCAGATTGAAGATATTACAAGTCTTTCAATACAACGTCGGTTGGCCACCCATGATGAAACAGAGCGCACAGAGAAATACTATTCTTTCCGGTCTCTCCATATGTGGCTCACATGCATTTCGAAACTAAAGTAGGAACATTTAGCTAACCAATTAAACATCTCTCAGTTTTACTAATATCAGCAATAATATCAGATATGAATTTGTACAACTAAGCTTGTTTAGCTCGATGGGTGGAGCAGTGCTATTACGACACGAACCACGTAGGCTGATTGTGGTCATCATAAAATGGGGAAAACATAAGCATGATCAGTACAGTGTTGACCGTGGCAGTGGGATGGCAGATCTGAAGCTGCAAACCGCGCAAAGGGTAGTTAGCAACCGATGTTTGCTTTGAAATAACAACTAAGATTTGGTATGGACAAGAAAGTACGGTCAACAAGTGACAAAGAAATGCAATTATGCTGTCTCTCTATATGTCGCGACATGCATTTGGAAACTCAAGTGGGACCTTTAGCTAACCAATTAAATGTGTCGGTTAACTAATATCAGTACCATATCACAATCATATTTGAACAACTAAGCTTTCGAATTCTGAGTGTTGTGTTGTTTAGCTTGAAGGGTGGAGTAATGATAGTACGACAGAAAGCACCTACGCAGATCATAGTAGAGTAGATAAAAGGGGAAAACCCTAAGCATCAAGAAAAAATCAGGAAAGTGGAACTAGCTGGACCAGTGGGTGGTGCACATGCTTTTCGAAATGAATATAGGAACATTAGGTGACCAATTAAACGTTCTCTGTTTTAGTGATATGAGCATCATATCAGATTCGTATTTCAACACGTAAGCTTTGGGTTGAGGTCTTGAGGAGCAGTGCTAGCACGACACGAAGCACCTACGATGATGGTAGTGAATATAAAGGGGGGAAACCATAAGCTTTACGAGTATAGTGCCCGTGCCATGGCGGATTTGAAGGTGCAAACCGGACAAAGCTACTTCGCAACCAATGTTTGCTTTCAACTAGCCACTACGATTTGGTACGGACAAGAAAGTACAGTAAACAAATTACGATCTATTTTCCGGGTGAGATCAATAACTTAAGCACATATGGAAGAGTACCGCCTCTCTTGCGACGCCGTATAGGCCTATGCTGATACGTTGAGGGTGCTGCGGGTGCGATGGCTGTCGGCGGCGGGGAAGAAGACTTTAGACGGCAGACGGCCGGGTCGGGGGATATATCCTGTTGCCGTGGACGAGGCGGTCGTAGGAGCGGCAACGACAAGGTGGACGACGGCGCCGATGAAGCGAGAGGAGGCGATGAAAGGATCCTGGTCCAGTGCCGTGGATGAGAGACGTCCATCTCTTGCAGTGGACGACGGGGTAGGTGTAGCGGCTCCGGCAAGGTGGTGGATGGGGTGGCGGACGGAGGAGGCTGGCCGCAGTGCAGAGGTTGTCGTGCCGCCAACGGTGTATGAATGGGGAAATGGAGGGGAGGGGGATCTCAAACTTTGGTACGCGCTTCTCTGAAATGGGGGAAAGTTACGAACTTATCCCCCGTTTAAAATTTCGGACATCACGTCGGTTGGGGATAGGACGATAATCTCGCATCTCCCAAATATTTGCCGGTAACTATTTCGGGCGAGGAGAGGGTGTTTTGCCGCCCACGGTTGGCGCCCACGGTGTATGAACGGGGCTGACAGGTAGGGCGGTTGTGTCACGTCTGATGGAAGTTACACATCTGCCCCTATTTAAAATATTAGCCTACATCGATTTCGGACGAGGAGAGTTTGTTTTACCGCCCACCGTGTATGAATGGGGAAATGGAGGAAGAGACACATGTCTTTCGTACGAGCTTGAATCAATGTGTTTTGCCGCCCACGTTTGGCGCCCACCGTGTCTGAATGGGCTCAGAGGCCGTCATGTCACGTCTGATTGAAGTTACTAGTCTACCCCTATCGAGAGCAGTGTAAATCCAGTCGATAAGGATGTCAAGTGTCAGGGGTAGACAGTAATTTCCATCTCGCAAACACTTGCTTCGGGCAGCCCACAAATTATAGTGGGTGTTTAGCCGCTTCGTTCAAAACTTGGGAGAATTAGCATTCACGTTTGCCCTGGGACCTGGCAAACTAAATTCAAATCCAATTTGTATTCGATTACGAATATCCACAGATAATTATACGTTTTGTTATTTATTTCTTCAAAACCACAACAAAGATTTATTCCACCTTTATATATGATTATGATTTAGAAATGCCGTGATCTTCGAATTCAGTAGGTTGGACACACTCTGAGTCAAACAGTTATTTATCCAATACAATATGCTCACACGAAAAACAATTCACCTCATGTCAATCATACAAGTACTGAGGATTACCTCGCCTAAAAAATTCGGATCATTACAACACATGGACAACATAGGGGGTCTTGCAACATAATCCATTCAGAGACATGACACAACATGCAAGTACAATAATCTAATGACAATTTCAACTGGTATCTAAAGAAGAACCGGGATTACCTTGGGCTTCAGATAGCAGAAACAGCAGGACCTCCTCCGTCTTCAAATGCAACATTCTTACTTCCTCCAATTCTTGGGTTGCTTGCATAATGTGTGCCGCTAATTCCGTAATTTCCAGCCTCAAGATAAAGATTACCTCATTCATGGCAGCCACACCATCTCTTTCTGCCTCTAGTAGAGCCTCAAGCACTCTAATATTTGTGCCCAGACTGCTCTCCGGCGGTGTTGCCTCTGAACTGCTACCATCTGGTAACATGGATGGCGCACTGCTTCCACAAATAGATTCTGGGGTTGTACATTGTGTCCTAGTGTGAATGGCATCCTGAAAGGTTTCCGCTGGACATCAGTAAGAGATAGTTATCGTATGATCCAAGCAGTAAGCTTACATGGTAAACGACGGACGAATTATTGCTGAGCATGGCAAACTATATTTAAATGGTTCGAAGCAGCATCAGCCGAAAAGAAATTAAAATGGTAAGATGAAACTAGGGATGTGAGTGGCAAATAAACGACATCCGCCAGTCCCATCTAGTTAGTTTTTGCTACCTCCCTAGTTCATTTTCCTCAAAAAACAAAAACTCTTTTGAACTATCATACCACTAGTGGACTTTAATCGGGATTAAACGGGACCCAGTTGACATCCCTAGTTGAAAGGGAGTGTGCAACCCCTATATTTAAGTTGCCAAGGCATCTAAGCAGTTGAAATAATCTGAGAAAGCACTTAACAGTGTGGCCTCATATAAACTACGAAGACAGTCTTGTGATGAAGTTGAGAGGAAAAGTTAAGGACTCAAATGAAATAGGCATGCATTTCTTTACGATAGTACAGCAGGCACTGCTGACATATTGGCCAACTTAGGTATAGCGTAACAACAAATAAGCATTCGAATCAAACAATACAGCAAAGCAGACAACTGAACTATTTGTAATTCGGTAGGATTACACGTTGAGGGCACAAGCCAAGAAAGCAACCCACTCGCATTACATTTCACATGTGCTAAAACACACTGGCTTACCATATGTTGCTGTGAAGCCTAGCTGCTGTTGCAATGTTCTTTGAAGATATCTCAGCATCTCGTGGTTGCAAATCTAGTTGTTGTAGTTTATTCTGCACCATCTATTTAGGTAAAATTAATTTTAATCGCATGCACTGGTCCGAATTGATCATCAATGGTTCATCTAAACTAATGAAAGAAGGGTGTGTGCATACACGACAATATATCTGCTTCCCTCTATTTTTATGCTTGTTCGAGGTGCCAGCCCCAAAAGAACAAATATTTTGCTTGATGGGGTTGGCAGCTCCATAATTAATAGAAGCATCAAATTAGTCATGCAACTTGGGAAGATCAAGAACACACAAACAAGTAATGAACAGAGGCTCGGAGCAGTGATGTAATAGCTAGCATCAGAAAATGTAGGGTAAAACGAACAAAAAGCAGCGGAACCACATGCTAGTTTGCTGATGTGTAATTAAGCATAGAGAACATTAAGCAGTCTGATGGAACCAACAGGTGGCATCAAAACAAAACTAAAGCATATTAACTATATGTGCACTGGTATGTAATTTAGCACATGTAACATGTTCACTGCCAGAAGTATGGCCCTACAGGTGCAAGCAGAATAACGCGTCTCATGAAAAACTGAATGATGCCCTGAAGAAATTCAAAGGTGCGGTGCTTATGCTAGGAAAGTGAACGTAGGCGCCGGCCGTTGGATAATAGTACCTGATTCTCGGCGGCGTATGGGTATCGTTGTCATACTTGATAGCCAAGGATCGTCGATGGTGCTCGTGTTGCGGTTGAGTTTGGGCCGGCTGTCGCCGTCGCTGAAGCGGCTCCAGTGCTACGGTTGCGGCGCCTGTCGACATACAAGAAAGCTCATCTGTGGTAAGTGAACAATTGCACGATAAAGAGAAAAACCAAAGGAGTACAAATCGAAATAACCTGATGAGGCTGCGGCGTCGGTAAAGCAGGGCCGGTGGAGTTGAATATGGCGTCCGTGGAGCGGGTCCGGTGCAGTGGACGAAGGCTTCGGCGGGCGCGTTGTACAGTGCTTTCGGTGAGGTGGATCTGTTGCGGCGGATGAGGGCTTGTATGAAGGGCTAGCGAAGGGGCGGACGAGGGAGTCAGTGAAGGGCCTACGCTGTGGTGGACGAGGGCGCCGGTTAAGCAGATCCGGTGCGGTGCACCATGATGGCGGTCAAGGAGATCTGGAGCGGTGGACAAGCCAGTCGCTGAAGCGGCTCCGGTGAAGTGGTGAGTTGGCAGTTGGGGGTTCCAAGGTGCGGAAGGTAGATCCGGCGGGGTGTGAGGTCCACCGCTGCGGCAGAGGACTAGATTCGGCGGCTTGCCGTGGTTGGGGGGTCAGGGAGGGGCTCTGGGGAAGAATGTTGGGGGCAAAGAGGGGAAAACAATGGAGTTACCAAAGTAGCCCTTTTCCGTTCATGTGGCAGGGGTAAAACAGGAATATCGCAGGGCTAAACTTTCGGGCGCGTGATATTTCGATGTGAGTGGGAAGTTTGAAAGCTTTTGGCGCCTAAAATTATAAGTATTCTGCTCTCGTACGGCCGACTATGATATCATGGCCGACAATTTGTTTGTTTTGCACGCAAAAAAATGTGCAAGTTTTGAAAATCAGTGTCTCCAACTCGAAACTTAGATTGTCCATTCAATTCAAATATGGATCATTGAGCTACTACAAGCAAATACCATCATACGGTCCAATTCAAATGAAATTCCAAATGTGTTTATCCTAAATATGATGACAAAAGCAAAAATGTGTATGTGTATGAATAAAGTGGATGATTATAAAGTTTGAACATGCCCGTATGTGTATATCTCTAGGTTTGATATATGAATTTGAAATCACGAAATCCCGGCTTAAAAATGTACCTCCGTTTAAATGAATTACAAAAGCTAATGATGGAGTCGAATTCCAAATTCCAATCTTAGGTTTGTAATTCTGGTACATCAAGGTATATCACGCATGTTCAAAAGTATCGTTATCTCATAGTACAAACTATGAAACAAATTGATCAACCACGAGTGCACAATATCTCAATTACGCTAAAGTCCCTCAAATATAGACACCTCACTCTTTATCTGAAGTCAACCCCCCCCCCCACCACACACGCACACACATAGAGAAGTCATTCTCTCCCCCAAACACCAACACACGAGCACATTAACACCCCTCTCTCTTGTAAAGTACGGACCCCAACATAGGTCTCTATCACTTTGTCTCTCGGAGTCTCGGGCATGCACACATCTCTTCCCTCACTCTCTAGGTCTCCCGCTATCTCTCTTACCCAAGCACACGCACTATGTAGAGTGTATATTTCCCATACACACAAAACGTCGCCCCCAAACGTCTATCTCCCTAGTTATGTGGTTCTCACGCACTCACCTCACACACCACCCCCACTGCAAACAAGCACACTTTGTCTCCTTGTGCACCACTCTCCTCTTTCTATCTCTCCCACATGCGGACCCGCCCCAGCTCCTTCCCTGTATACATATATGTTGCGACTCTTTGCATAGCTCCCTAATGTATAATCGTTCTCGATTTCGCACATTGTTCTCTACACCATCTATTCTAGATCTCTCATGAAGTCCCTATCACACACACGATGACTCGCTTCCCTTGCGTCTCCGTTCATAGGCCAATTTCGGACAACATCAACATTGTCTCCCTATCTATACGCCATTTATGGACACAAACGACCCCTCTCGCCCCCTCTCTTCCTCTCTCTCTCTCTCCGTCGCTAGCTCTCTCTTTCTCTCTCTCTCTCACACCCCTCTCCCACACACACACTCGATGTCTCTTCCAAATAGTCTGCTCCCCCCGCCCGCACCCGTGCTATCTCGCTACTACACATGTCACACCATTCCCCCTTCCCTTATACTAGGTTTACATCATCAGTGGTCTCTCTACTCCACATACACTCTCTCCCTCTCACACACAAATGCGTGCACAAACACACACAGACACGCACAAACACCCATTTATCTGGATCCTCATCTCTCCTCATGTCCGCATGTGTATCTCACACACTCACTCTCTAATTATGTATATGTGTCTCCACGTTACACAACACAAAGCCCCATGTACATGTCTCTCTCTATCCTCCACACACATAGACACAAAGAATCTGTTATCATTGCCTCCGTCTCTAACATATTACACACACACACTGTCTCTCTCTCTCTCTCGCAAACACGCTCAACAAGGGTTTCCCCGTGAATAACTTACCGTCTATTCATCAACAGTCGTGGCAGTACGGCGAACATGAGACGTGAGAAAGAATAAATCTACACGTGCTTAGACCACCTAGTATGACTACTAGGACTAGAGCAAGCCAAAAAGCGCGCCACTGTCACCCCCTCCTTGTCGGCGACGGGAAAATCTTTGTTTTACATAGTCGAGAAGTCATTGTGCTAAGGCCCCACATGCCGAGGCATTGAATAGAATGTAGATGCTAGTTTACGGAAGCAAGTATTGATAATACGTTTGTATCTCCATACTTATATTTCTTCTCTTATAAAAAACCGAGTTGGTGATGATGGTACGTGTGCCATCTTGCAATATAGATCATCCGATCTATATCTGACGGATGGAAATTAAACTAAAAGATACCCGCACCCCTCTCCACATTTGCAGACAAGGCCTTCCCTCGTTCATCCTTATCTCCAACAAACCTCATTGTTGAGCAATTAAGAAAGGAAGCCTCTGGAACAAACTGGCCTGGTGGCCGCTGCCGGCGTCGTCAATCCCCATGCCTCCGCTCAGTCCGAGCACCAACCACCACCACACCCCACTCCTCTTCACCTTATCTCATATTTCTCGAGATATCATTAGTTTTTACACATGGGATTACTCCCGCAAGGGTCAATCACAACAAGTGTTTTATAAAAAAATGCATCTTGATGTTCCGTGCAATGCACGGATCTTGCTAGTACTCCTACACAAGACTAAGTTGGTGATGCTGGTGTGTCTGCCATCCGTCGTTTCTGACCATTAGATCTACATCTAATGATTGTGAGGTAAGTTGTTGCCTTTGCTCACCAGCATCCCACTTGTCTACCAATTTGCAGAAAAACCCATAATTAGTATCTTAAAACCAACCACATCCCTCCCTGACCTCACCAAAACAGCCCAAGGAATATATTCTAATTGAAACATAATATATCTCTAGTGACATATGTATATCAAAATTAGAGTGTTTTGTACCAAGTTTGTGAATAAGTATTATTCTAATTATGATTCCTTGCAACGGACATGAACATTGCTAGTATTTCCAACCATGCATTTTTTTCCTAGTATTCCATAGTTTCGAGTTTTCCATCAAGATATTAGTCACTCATGGTTGATATTTACTTTCAATCATGTACACATATGCACTATGTAACTAGCCTTGCTTATTGGCTTCCAAAGCTTAACTTTCACTCCTACTTACAATATGTAGAGTATTTAACAAAAAACTACCACTTTCAACCAGCCCTAGGAAGAATCTATTGTACAAAAAATAGCAAAAACATACCCAAAATTTCTTAATCCACGCCAAAAACTACCTAGTACTCCTACCGATTAGGTTCGTTTAAACCCATTTATGACAGGGTTGGCCCACACGTCCGTGCTGACGAGGCAGCTTAAACAAACACATTTTGTTTGACCGTTGACACGAGGGACCCACATCTGACCTTCTATCCTGTTATTTCCCCTCAAATCATTATTTTTCCTGAACATTACTTCAAACAGTACTGATGCGTGTTCGTTGGTGGCGCCGGTGATGAGCGAGTTGGCCGCCGCTCCGCCGGACGGGCCGGACGCCGCGCTGGCCTCCGCACGGGTTGGCAGGCTGGCCCGAGCGTGACTCACGAGCGAGCAAGCCGCCGCGCTGGCCTTCGCTCGAGCCAGATGGCTGGCCTTAGCGCGGCGCGCGCGAGCAAGCCGCCGCGCTGCTGTGCCAATCTAGCTAGCAAACCTTGCAGACAAGCAGCTGGACGGAGCTATCTTGGCTAGCTAGCGGCCGCGAGCGCCGGACGGAGCTGGCATCCGGGCTGCCGCAACATGGGCTCCGCACCGCCGGCGGTTTTGACCTCGCCTTCTGCCGGCGGCGGTAGCTGCGTCCCATGGCCGAGGATGACTAGGTGGACGGGCCGGAGGTAGGAGGTCACTCGAGGATTTTTGTTGGTAAGAGCATGTACAATGGTTGATAAGGTAGTCTTATCTTAAGTCTGCCACGTATGCAAGTGGTAGTAGTTTCTTGGCATTTTAGTGGTTTCTTGCATTATTAGAGCAAGTACAATAGAGCCGAGTCAGCGGGCTATAAGAAATAAACTAGTATATTTCTGTTTAGTTGGAGGAAAGAGAAGAGGAGAGAGAAGGTAAGCGGGCTCTTCGTGAAGAGCCAGCTCTAGCACGTGCTCCTAGGCACTTTGTGAGAATGAGAAGTGGGCCACATAATAAAAAGGTAGTACACTCTTTTGATCTATTATTGTACATGTTGGCTATAAGATGGGCTGTAGATGACATGGCACTGGCTTATAGCCAGCAGCTGGCTATACTATTAACCATGCTCTTAGGAGTTTCTTGTAAGGAACAATGTACGTACTACTAGTGACAAAAGGCGATTCTAGGTTGCGTTGTACTCCAACGAGTACTACTAGTGGTCGCGGGAGTGTATACCTCGTTTTGTGGGTTAGATCCCGGCCGAACGCACGGCGGCCTTTTTTTAAATAGTACTACTACACTTTGCTGCGAGCCAATATTTTACACGGGTAGTTTGAGTTTTGAAGTCAAACGGACGTGCGGCCCCACAATCTGGGTGCACTAGACAGCCTAGCCACGTGAACGGGTTTTCCTTCCCAGCATCCCGTGGCTCGCGTGCTCGCCCTAGCCGCACCTCGCTTGCAGCTTCCAGCTAGTAGCATATTTAAACTAGCGCCTCCCAATTAAGCCCGAGGAGCCGGAAAAGCCTGGCGGGGCATTGGGAACTGTGCAATATGGCTCTGTACGTAAAGTGCTCTACTACTACTCTGTAGCTTGTGGTGTTGCATGCATGGACTTCACTCCATTATCGGCTCTACTATAAAAGAAATTCCTCTTGACGTGTTTTTTTGAAACGGAGGCAAAAGCTTTGCTTCATCTCATTCATAAAGAAGGAACTACTAACAAAGTTCGACGAGATCCATTACACCTCCACAAATGGAAGCGAAAAGCCTAGTCTCGCTGTATCAAACAACTCAAATGTTCTGCCCCCGCAGTAACCGTCGCTGGTAAACAGGCTGCTAGTGTGTGCGTGAGAGGAGCGGCTGAGTAGGCCAGCTACGTGAGAGGAGCGGCTGAATAGAGCACCGAGAGTACCCACTAGGCCACTACGCAGGTGTACTTCCCCTGCATTGATAGTACAGTGATGGTTCTAGAGAACAGTAGTACCCTCCACTTCCAACTGTAGCTCCTTGGCCCTGAGATTCAAGAGTTCAAAACTGGTGAACTATACTAGACTAGACTAGAAGTACAGTACATCGCACTACTAGTTGAGAAAAGTAGTACTAGTACTGCTACAGTACGAGTACGTACTCCTCCGTCACATAATGTAAGTCGTTTTTTGACACTAGTTGGCGTGTACAAAAAATGGCAAAAACATACCCAAAATTTCTTAATCCACGCCAAAAACTACTACCTAGTGCCAAAAATTTCTTACTAGTGCTATTATTTACAGTATAATGCAATCCCATAACGTTCCATAATGCTAGTACTAGTAGTAAATAATAGCCTCACTCCTTCGCTGAGGAACGATCTACAATTGGAAGGGACGAGGCCCTGCGGTTACTACGCTCTTATCTCCTCCTCGCCAGTTCCCCTCCCCCCGAAGAGAAGGCAGTTTGTCGCTGCTCCCATGGATTCGCCAGGCGGTTCTCCTCCTCGTCGGGGCTGGGAGACCTTGGACGACGATCCTCTGGAAGAAATCGCACGCCGCTCCGACGTCCTCACCGCCGCAAGACTCGGTGCTTCCTGCACCAACTTTTTCAAGACGCTGCTTAAACAGGCTTGGGAAAAGGCCATGCTTGTTGGTCTTCCATGCGTCCTCGAGGAGAAGGTTCTTCTATGGGACAATCCTTCGAACAGTCCACCGCTCCCTGGCCATGGTTGCACGTTGACTCCGCTAGAGTTGCCGACGTTGAGAGGTAGTCGGATTTTGTCAGATGAGCAGGTCAGTAATGGAGTTTGATCATGTAGTACTTAGTTATTCCATTTCCATCCCGTAATTTCTCCGCTGCCCACCGTCTTATATATAGGTCTGGGTCGGTGCCAACGAAGATTGGCTTGCATACCTCCAGCCGGATACCACCATCATTTTGCACAACATCCACAGCAGTGCGGCCGTTCCGGTAGACCCCTTCTCCACCATTGGGATCGGCCTTCTGGACTGGCTGGGCTTGAATACGTATGATGATGCCTACATGAGATTGAAGAAGATAGCAATTGCGGACCCGCCGACAAAGCGACGCGGCTACGACAATTACTATCTCATCGCGGTGTTCGACATAAGGATTGCCATTAATGCAAGAGGCAGTAACAGCAGAGGCTGGCGCATGTTGGCGGCGGCAGATTTGTACCCCTACACATTCGAAGACGCCGTGCGCCATCTAGGACGCATCTTCGCGGTGACAAGCCAGGGGACTTGTTTCATCTGGTTGCCATCCTACGGTACGGGAGATTACAAACAGAACGCACAAAACATCATTTGCATCCCTAACGGTACTCCATTATTTTGCAGGGACCAGTCATCCCCCGATCAAAATAAGATCGCCGATCCTGGATGTGCATTTGCATCCGCGATTCGGTCTAACCTGGAACCTTGTAGCTGACTTTGGCATATTGGGATCAACTATGTTAGCAGTCGTTACCCATGGTACCACTGATGTGCAACATGGTCACACAATCTACCACGATCGGACCGTCACCATCTACCTAGGTATTCCATTTTTTAACCCTCTCGCCTTCTCTTTCATTGTTGTACTAGTAGTATACTTTGTAGTACTAGTAGGAGTACTTTTTACCTTGGAGGACGCGTATAGCTAGCTAGGCCCTTGAAGACTTGAACCCACTAGCTGCCACCATTTTTGTTTTTCCATGTCTTACTATCTCATCCATGTAGCCAAGAGTGGCTATATATAATAAGCCGGTTATTTTACTTCCTCTATACCGGAGTAGTACTATTTGCTGCACAGTATTACTGACCGTCATATTTGAGCACAACATTATTATGCATGGACCTTGACTATGTACGTCACCATGTGTCCAGATCTGGGATGCCGCGTGTACCAGATGAACGGCGCCGAGTTCGACCCCCGTGATGCTACGTGGGTGCCGAGGAACACTCTTGGAGAGTACTCGCTTTTCATCGGGGACAGCTACCCCATTGTGAAGCAGATGCCACCTTCCGTGCATGACACGGAAGGCCTGCCGTTCATGAAGCATGGTTGTGTCTTCAGTGTGCACCGCCGGATGAACGACATGCTGGGACACACTATCCCTGATTTATGCCGCTTCAGCTTGGATGAGTCTCCATCGTGTGGAACCGGACTAGAAAGCTGCGACAATGATTCCCGTTGCCCACCGCTATGGATCGTGCCATCCATGAAGAACACCTGGGACTGGAACCTGGAGGAGGACATGTAGCCCATCTATAACGTGTAAGTGGAGTACGGTAATTGTGAACGGTAGCACTGTGAATATATGTAGACTAGTCGTGCACAAATTTATCACATGAATTGGAGATGAACTTGTGTGGCATACTGGCATTTGTCCTTTAGAATTTATTATTAGTAAATGTGTTATGTGTACGTGCAACTTGTGTGGTTGTTGCACGGGCTCCAACACGCTCGTTGAGAAAAAAAGATGGCACAGCTTTGGATATACGTGATGTGGCGGCATCATACAGTAGCATCGTTCGCTATAGTTGTAGTACACTCCTACTAGGACGACAACTCCTATAAAACCTTGCGCTTGGCTCTTTGCCTCTTCGGGAGGTTCAATAGTTCGTACTTGTGTGAACCTTGCACTTGGCTCTTCGCCTCTTCGGAAGGTCCAACAATGATGATACTACAGTACAATATGCTTCTAGCAATCTGACACCGATTGAACTGATGCACGTCCACCGCGAGGGCGAGGGCGAGGGAGAGGGAGAGGGCGCTGTAGTCAAAACCATCTCCTCGTCCTGCGAACCACCGCGCGCGTGGGCGAGGGAGAGGCATAATAAGCAAGCTTCTCCTCGTTCGGCGAGTTGACGGGACACATCAAAGCAGTACTAGTACTAGTAGTAGTAGTCCATACTGCGTCCTTTCCGATTAATATGGCTTAATTTGAAACGAGAAAAATACACTGGCGGTCAACGTATGTAACAATACGCTCTTTACGGTCACTATATATAGTTTTGCGGCGATTATACGATCACTAGCTCATCGTAGAGCACCGTATTGCACCCTACTGACCGGCCACATAGTCTACGTGGCACTTTGTTGACTGGTTAAATTGTCACCTGGTTTCTGGGTCCCACCTGTCAGTTGGCAGAGCAAAGAAATCAGTTAAACAAAACTTTACGCAGGCGCGACACGAGTCCAACCCTTGCGCGCGAACCGCCCTGGCTGTGTATGTGAGTGCATGCACGTGTCCTCCCTCGGTCTTCCAACAAAGAGTGTACATCGGCTATAAAATAAATAGTGTAGTACATGATGTACATCTACACTTCCAATGCATTTAGCCTTTAATCTAAATCGGTATTGATTGACTAATGCACCAACTTGTGCTGTAGGTATAGGCTACATGTCTATCCTTGATTACAGCATGCAACGGCCTTCATTTAATCTTCTTATCTCAATGGTCGCATGCACACATAAGTCTGCTACTTTTGGGCGTTAATTATGCCCTGGTCAATGTGTAAATCTCTAAATGTACAGTCTTTCACGGACGTAGGGAGTAGGTTGAGCACTTGAGCGTGAGCGTGTGTGTTGCATCGTGTGCTGTGTGCCGCATGGGTGCGTGAGTGTTGCGTGCGTCCATGTGTACGTGTGAGTGTTGCATGTTGCATGCATGGGACTTACTCCCTCCCATTGACATGTTCATATTTCAAGCTTCCTCTGTTCCCTCCATATGGTGATACTCCCTCTGTTCCCAAATAGTACGGAGTAAAAGCCTCCCTCTGTTCCCAAATACGGAGTATTTGTCTTTCTACAGATTTCAACAAGTGACTAGGTACGGAGCAAAATGAGTGAAGTGAGCGTAGAGGCATAGGGATACTGTAGAAAGGAAGTCCTCGCGATCCATTATTCCCCATCTCGGTCAGAGAGAACTATTCAACTAGTCTTCGCAGTGAAGTGACAATACACGCTGCAGCAGATGGGACACGTAATTAATAAGCTGAACCAGTGTGTTGGTGTTACTAAATCAGCCTTACCCAGTACTGCCATCATGTTTGCCAGTAGAGCACGCTTCCGCAAATACGCCTACACACCTCTGTCCTCCATTAACTGACATATGGTCCCTGTTGTGGTAGACCCACATGTCATCGGTGTAACTATTTACACTCCGAAGGACGGTATATCCTGGTAGTAGTACTAGTAGAATTGAGATTGAATGCACTTTCTTCCCCGTCTTCCACTCTTCTTCCTCCTCTCTTCCCCATCGTCGGCCGCACACCATTTACCCCCGTTCACTGCTCGCCCGCCCGCGCCATCTTCCTTGGTAGCTCGCGCGTACCATATCCCCCCGCTCACTGCTCGGCCACACGAGGAGAAGCTTCTGCGCTCGCCCGCCCGAATCCACTTCCCCGCTGGCTCGCAGGCACCGAAAACCCCAATGGCAGAACCGACTGACACGCAGAGCCGCGATTGGAATTCCCTCCCCGATGTTCTCTTGGAGCAGATCTGTAGTCGTATGGACCTACTCAGCACTGTCCGTCTGGCCGCATGCTCCGTGTCTTTGTGCCGTCTACTCGTCTGCAACCGACCGGCTCTTTTCAAGACACCCTGCTTGCTGATGCCCGATCCTCGCAGGTGGCCCAGACACCGACTTGACGATCCTACGGAGGTTGCCGTGGTGCCCCTCGACATGCTACCACTACCCGTCCACCTGTCCTTCATGCGCGGCCACTACTGGGCGGGCATGAAGGCCAACTGGATCGTCCTCATCCACCACACCGGTAGTCCGTGGCGTCTCGTGGATATCTACACCCAGCGAGAGATCACCCTTCCATCGTTGGATACCGTCGCCATCGAGCCTCGCAGCCCGCCGGACACTCCTGCCTACTACGCACGAGACGCGTCAAGCTTTTGGCTCGACCTCTGTTTGCAGAAAGTTGTAATCTGCAAAGTGCCCACACCATCAGAAGACTACATGGATTACAAGCTCATTGCCTTGTTCAACATGGGATTAGTCTATCTGGAATCCGGTCGCCATACATGGTTATGGCTCATCATCAATCCTGTTGAGGCAACATTTCTGTCTGATGCTATAGTGCATGATGGCATCGTTTACGCGGTCGATGCACAGATTGGCTGCCTATACTGGTGGAATCTATCGTCGTGTAATTGTTCTATCTCATCTAATCTTTACCTTATGAATACGACTGCATGTTCATTTGTTGCAAATTTAGAATGCATAGCATGTCTATAACCACATCATTGCTATATGTTCCTCTCATTTCCTAGATTTTTATGACCACACATGTTATTGTTAGAGTTGATATGAGAACAATTGGCATCTAATGATTATTAGAATACATATTATGAGCATAACATCATGATTGCTATATGTTACTCTCGTTTACAAGATTTTTATAACAACACATGTTATTTCTTAGAGTTGATATGAGAACAGTAGTAGTAAGTGCTATGGTAGAATATGAGTAGGCGCTGTCATAGCTGTTTTCCTCTCATTGTTACATGATGTTTGAACCATGACATATTGCTAGAATATGAAAGCCATTGGCTTATTTTTTTAACTTGGGGTATGATTATGACCACGACATTGCAATTCTCTGTCTATGATATGTGTCACTGTTATAATAATCTTAATTCCACACATACTCTGAACATGATTGTTTATTTTTGTCCTTTTGGTCTCCAATTTGAATTGTTGCAGCAGACGCAAATGCGCTGGCCTTCATGATTCCAGGACCTGGAATCATACCAGCCGATGGGTGGTGGTTTATCGCTCGTTCAGCTGGCAGCGGTCATTTGATGCTCATTCGCACGTACCAAATTGACCAAACCATTACATCAAACCACATCCAGTACAATGTGTGGGGCGTTCGTGACATTGATGGCTATGCCTGCTTCGTGTTCGAGAAAGATCCCAGCTCCGTTGGGCCAGGCATATTCAACTGGAGGCGGGTTTACAGCCTCGGCAACCACTCCTTGTTCCTCGGGCTCAATTATCCGATCATCCAACCAATCATCGATCATATCACCGGCGATGATTACTGTGCTATGCAACTTCCATTCGCGAGGGGGGGCTGTGTTTACACATCATACCATGGGTTTCATGAATCACTATATCCAAAGATTCGTCGACACAGCTTGTTGCCAGATAATCTTCAGTGTGTGAAAGGCATCAAGTTTCCATGCGATGGATGGCTTTTGCAAACCCGACATGCGGCGATGTGGTTCATGCCAACAGCAAATATGCACAACTTGATTCGTGCTGATATCTAGACTGAGCTATGTATTATGCTGCTGTAGCACGACCCTCTTTTGTTGGATATTATGTACTGTTGTTAGTTTGAAGCACTCCTCTGGTTTGAAGGACAGATACCTTCCTAGGATCAAGTGCATCCTAACTCACCTGCGTAGGATGTACTGATAATGATGATGGAGATGCTGTGCAGAAGCCATATATATATATATATATATATATATATATATATATATATATATATATATATATATATATATATATATATCAGTTAGGCTTCAAGTGTGTACTTGTTAGTTAAACCTATGTATAAATTGTGACACTAAATACGACTAGTAAGTAGTACAGTAGCAGTACTAGTATACGTCGGTCAAATCATTCATCATGTCCACATTGAATTGACGTGACAACACGCTGCGCGTGAGGTGACACAAGAATCCCGGCGGCGTGTTCGGGTATTCTGGACTTCAGATTTTGAGTACCACTTATCTATCGAAAACTTTCATCATTCACTTAAAACAGTCGATTGATCATACATTGAGTACCATATAACTGGAATTACCGATGCAAGTCGAAGAAGGATTGGCCGGTGCTGCCGGCTGGCGTCAAGTTCGATCCCACGGATCAGGAGCTGATCGAGCACCTTGAGGCCAAAGTGAGTGCTGACAGCGCGAGATTTCAGTCTCTCATCGATTTGTTCATACCAACCATCGACAGCGAGCACGACATATGCTACACCCAACCTGAGAAACTTCCAGGTAAGACACCGATCGGCCGTCTACTTGCACAAACATATTCCTTTGTTTATAGCTCTATTTTTCTTTTTAGACGCAGACCTGGTGAAGCAATTACAATTTGACAGTTAATAAAAAGTGAAACAAGTGACTGCAACATGCCAAAGATGTTATGAAAATGCCAACTAGGTACACTAAAACCTGTATTCCACAATACTGCAGGTATCACACTGAGTGGCCTAAGGAAGCATTTCTTCCAGCACAATTCCAGGGCGTTCAAAAGGGGCACGTGGACGCGTCGCAAGATACAGTCGGAATGCGGCATGCACGCGATGTGGCACAAGACCGGCAATACCTTGCCGGTGATGGTCAACGGCCGGCAGACGGGCAGCAAAAAAGGTTCTGGTGCTGCACACCAACAAGAACTTCGACCAGCAAAGGACCAACTGGGTGATGCACCAGTACCACCTCGGGGACCTGGAGCAAGAGAAGGAGCGGGAGCTGGTCCTCTGCAAGATTTTCTACCAGACGAACACTAGGGCCAGGAGTAAAAAGATTATAAGTTAGTTTGGTATTGGTAGTTGTACTACCTTGTCGTCCGCAAGTTGGTATTGTTGTTAACGATCTTTTGGTATGAACTTGCATTTGCTTCCAACCATCATGCCGAGGGTCGACGTGGATATAAAGCTGAAGCATTTGTTTCGAAACGAATTTTCAGGCACCTGATTTTTATTTGATGGGTAGCATAAGCACCCGCCGTTCGAATTCTCAGTTCTCCAATTTTTTCGAAACAAGTGCATGCACTTATTATCATGATAAAAAAACAATATCCGTGATGCATCCCAGTTATCAGTCTGTACTTGCAGAATTCTCTCGTTTATTCAGCACGTATATTGTTTTTTCAGGTCGAGCAAGTTTCAACTGGGCTGTAGACTGCCCAGGGTTGGTTTTGTTTTTAACAGGCTCAGCCCATGATGACAACGGGGCACAAAGATCCAGCAGGTATCTACTGGCTTCTGGCCCGCCAGCGTTAGTTATATTTTGTCTTACAACATCTGCAGGCAGTTTTTTTTACTGAATCAAACACACAGCCCAGTTCTATTTTCCTCTTGAAACGCATGTCCTACATCCGTTTTCTTATCTCTACCTATAGTTTTACTAGTTCATATACACGTATCATTATATTGAAAACACATAAAATTCCCTTTTCATATTTACATCCTTATTTTTGTTGTTTTTTCCCACCCAGCGCTGATTTTTTTACCACTGGTTTTCCCTTAAACCAACTCAATTGCCCACGTCTTATTTGCTTACAAAAACAAAACGATTTTTTTGGCAAATCAATAAGTTCTTAAAAAATGTTTATCATTTCGGGATTACAACAGTTCGGACTCCACCGTAATATGCAAAATAAGGTTGAACTTTTTGACCGTGGTCCTGGGCAGAAAATGGGTTGTAATAAATTACTTAAGAATTAGCAAATGGGCTGCAAATTATAAAAATTAGCAAATGGGCTTTATGTTGTCTCCCACAGATTTGGAGGCTGACTTGTGGGCCTACTAATTCATGCGTACACAAGGTTTCTCAAAAAAGAAACTTAGTCAACAATCGACTCTACCAGCGTCAGACCGTTAGATGTCAAGCTAACGGCAATTGTGCTTCTTCAGTCTCTGATCTTCCTGCCCCAGCCGCCCAAACCAGCACCGTCGGAACCGCCTGCTCCCGCCTCCCGTGGCCGGTAGTGCTGCCGGACAGGCCTCACAGCCCCATCATACTCGCATCCCTGGCCTGTCTATCCCTCTACTCACCCACACCTCCTGTTATTTTCCGGCGACGGCAGCCGAACCAGTGAACCCCCGTACTCTCCACCGCGTGGGCAGCCACTGCCGTGTCTTCCCCGGCTCCGTGTCGTTCCCTTCGTAGGCCTCGCCGTCGTCCACCGCCCTGGTGCTCTCGGCGCGGCGTGGTCAACGATGTCCATCCAACGGCCGTAGTGCTTCTTCAACCTCTGGTATTCTTGCCCCAGCTGCCCAAAGCAGCGCCGGTCGTGCTGCATGCTCCTGCCTCCCGTGGCCGGCTGTGCTGCCGCGGAGGCCTCACCGTCCCCATACTACTCCCACCGCTGGCCAGGCCATCCCTCCACTCACCCACTCCCCTTGTTATTCTGCGGCGATGGCAGCCTCACACCGCAGCCGAAACAGTGAACCCTCGTACTCCTCTCCGCGTGGGCATCCACTGCCGCGTCTTCCCCGGCTCCGCGTCGTCCCCTTCCTAGGCCTCGCCGTCGTCCACCGTCGTGGTGCTCTCGGCGCGGCGTGGTCAATGTGGTCAACGACCGACTTATATCGGAAGAGTACTGTACATGGAGAGGCTGACAGCTGGGTCCACGGCAGCCGCAAGGAAGTGCCTCCTTATTACGCCAAAAATAATTATTCCTCCACCTGACAGCAGGGACCCACCGGACAGGCCACCAGTATTTCACGGAAAAAACGTTTCCCCCCTGACTGCTGGGACCCACCGGACGGGCCACCGTATTTCGTGAAAAAAACATTTGCCCCTGACTGCTGGGACCCACCGGACGGACCACCGTATTTCGTGAAAAAAATGTCCCCCCCCGCTGTCAGCTCGGACCCACCGGAAGTGCCTCCTTATTACGCACAGAAAAATGAATACTCCCCCTGCTAGCTGGGACCCACCATGGTGGGAGGCTGACTTGTGGGCCTACTAAGTTGACGGGGACGGAGGGCTTTGTCAACTTAGTCAATATGAACGATTCTAGCTCCAGTGACCGTACGATGTCCATCCAATGGCCGTCGTGCTTCTTCAATCTCTGCTCTTCCTGCTCCAGCCACTCAAACAAGCGCCGGCGGGACTGCCTGCTCCCTCCTTCCCGCGGCCGGCTCTGCTGCCGCGCAGGCCACACCGCCCCACCGTACTGCCATCGCTGGCCTAGCCATCCCTCTACTCACCCACACCTGCTGTTATTCTCTGGCGACGGCAGATGAACCAGTAAACCCTCGTATAGTCGTACTCCCCTCCGCGTGGGAAACAACTGCCGAGTCTTCCTTGCCTCCGTGTCATTCCCTTCCTAGGCCTCGCCGTCGTCCACCGCCCTGGTGCTCTCGGCACGGCCTGGTCAACGTGGTCAACGACCGACATGCATCTGAAGTGGACTGTACGTGGAGAGGCCGACAGCTGGGTCCACGGGCGCACGCAAGGAAATGTGTCCTTATTACGCGCAAAATAATGATTCCTCCACCTGACATCAGGGACCCACTGAAAGGGCCTTTGTATTTCGCGAAAAAACGTTACCGTCGCTGACAGCTCGGACCCACCGCTATATCTTCGCACGCAAGGAAGTGCCTCCTTATTACGCACAAAAAAATGAATACTCCCCTGTTAGCTGGGACCCAGTATAGTGGCAGGCTGACTTGTGGGCCTACTAAGTTGACGGGGACGGAGGGCTTTGTCAACTTAGTCAATATGCCCGATTCTAGCTCCACTGACCGTACGATGTCCATCCAACGGCCGTAGTGCTTCTTCAACCTCCGGTCTTCTTGCTCCAGCCGCCCAAACCAGCGCTGGTCGTGCCTCGTGCTCCTGCCTCCCGTGGCCGACTGCGATGCGGCGGAGGCCTCAGCGCCCCCTACTACTCCCACCGCTGGCCAGGCCATCCCTCTACTCACCGACACCCCCTGTTATTCTGCGGCGATGGCAGCCTCACACCGCAGCGAACCAGTGAACCCTCGTACTCCTCTACGCGTGGGCATCCACTGCCGCGTCTTCCCCGGCTCCGCGTCGTCCCCTTCCTAGGCCTCGCCGTCGTCCACCGCCCTGGTGCTCTCGGCGCTGCGTGGTCAACGTGGTAAAGGAATGGCTTCCATCGGACGTGGACTGTACGTGGAGAGGCTGACGGCTGGTCCACGGCCGCAGCAAGGAAGTGCCTCCTTATTACGTGCAAAATAATTATTCCTCCACCTGACAGCGGGGACCCACCGGAAGGGCCACCGTATTTCGCGAAAAAAATGTTTCCCCCTGACTGTTGGGACCCACCAGCTACACCTTCGCACGCAAGGAAGTGCGTCCGGGCAAAAAAAACGATTCGCCCCCCTAACTGCTGGGACCCACCAGCTACATCTTCGCACGCAAGGAAGTGCCTGACAGTCGGGACCCACCTGGTCGAAGCGTACGTAGCGTTGTCATTCTAGTCGCGAACGTGTACGTACATATATACTAGTGGATGTAGAGGCGCGCACGTGTCGTAGTAGAGGCGCGTATGTGTCGTAGTAGAGGCGCGTATGTGTCGTAGTAGAGGCGCGCACGTAGCATGTACACGTACGTACAGCGGCCAGGGTGCAAGAAAGAAAATACGGCCACGTATGTGTACATACGGGCGGGGGAACGCCTACTCGCGCATATGTACGGCCAGGGCTCATGTACATGGTTGGGTCAGAACAGAGAAACAACGTCGTCGTCGTGTTCATGGGGAGGCAACGAAATGCGTCGTGTTCATGCGGAGGCAACGAAATGCGTCGTGTTCATGCGGAGGCAACGGAATGCGTCGTGTTCATGGGGAGGCAATGGAATGCGTCGTGTTCATGGGGAGGCAACGGAATGCGTCGTGTTCATCGGGAGGCAACGGAACGCGTGGGAGCCAACCGGCTGGGTCGGAACGGAATGCGTGGTCGTGTTCATCGGGAGGGCTTGGACGGAACAGGCGATGGAAACGAGGCCTGGCGTACCGCAGAACGGAGGAAACGGACCTCCTATGGTCGAAACAGGGGTCCTGTTGATCGGGAGGGGTGTGGCGTACCGCAAAACGGAGGAAACGGACCTCCTACGGTCGAAACGGGGATCCTGTTCATCGGGAGGGGTGTGGCGTACCGCAAAACGGAGGAAACGGACCTCCTACGGTCGAAACGGGGGTCCTGTTGATCGGGAGGGGTGTGGCGTACCGCAAAACGGACGAAACGGACCTCCTACGGTCGAAACGGGGGTCCTGTTGATCGGGAGGGGTGTGGCGTACCGCAAAACGGACGAAACGGACCTCCTACGGTCGAAACGGGGGTCCTGTTCATCGGGAGGGGTGTGGCGTACCGCAAAACGGGACTCCATGGGATACTGTTCATCTCCACCGTCGACCTCCTCCAGCCTCCACGGGCTCCTGTTCATCTAGCCTCCACCGCGCGCTACTCCACCGGCTACTGTTCAACCACTCCTCCACCGTCTACTGTTCATCCAGCCCTCCACACCACGGGGTCCTGTTCAACCACCCCTCCACGGGCACCCCTCCACCATCTACTGTTCATCCAGCCCTCCACACCACGGGGTCCTGTTCATCCAGAGGCAACGCCACCGCTCACTGTTCATCCAACCCCCCCCCCCCCCACAACGCTAACTGTTCATCCAATCGATCGGCTTCAGTTAGCAGCAGTAGCGAAGGAATCGCTCGATCGGGTTCAGTTAACAGCCATCGATCGATCGCTCGGGTTCAGTAACGCGTAGCCTGCAGTGCAATCTCTCGGGTTCAGTTAGAGCCCAACGCCTCGCTCGGGTTCAGTTAGAGCCAACGCCTCGCACACACACGCGTACGTGTACGAGAGAAACGCGCATCGCTCGGCCCCCGACCTCCCACCGTAACCGGGAACTCCCCGAAATTTTCCTCGCCCTCGCTTCTACCACGGTTTTTTCCGTCATGGACGGCCCAAAGAATGTCATGCAGCTGCGTCTCCGGCCCGCCCAGGACAAAAAGCCCATTTTCTGTCATGATTTTTTGTCATAGAAGTAGGAGCCCACCACATCTACGATGATACCGGGTTTTGTCACAATTATCGTCATAGAAGTGTCATATGTATGACAGGAAAAAAATTCGTTCGGCCCAAAATGTCACGGATGTGCCTTTTTTTTGTAGTGAAGGTTGCCCCATCAAAGCATTGGGTAGACAAAATTTTGGTTGAGGTTTTGGTTGCCCATGATTTGGCCAACATTGGCAAGAAAAATGAACTAGAGTTGGCTAGAGTTCATTGGCATGCCAAAAAAATGGCAACCATCCAAACAAAGACTAATCTTTGGGTCATGACCAAAATTTTGGTAAGGTGCACTTTGGCCACAATCCAAACACACCCCAACACCTGGCTCGTCGAGGATGCACGGGGCGCCGGGACGCGTCCGCGGAGTGGTGTAGCGCGGCCAACTGCATCCTCAGGACCTGAGACCATGCCGAGTCGTCTTGCTTTTTCAATGACATGCGTCGATCGCATGTGAGCAAAGGGCATCTCCAACGTTGCCACAATCGCAGCTGACTACCCTGGCACACCAAAAACCCTCGTCCCTCGCACCGTCGCGTGGTGCATTCCCAGCAGGCGCCAGCTGCCCGCATTCATGCCGTCCATCCCTATGCTGTCGTTAAGAGGCTCGGTGCCCGAGGAACCAACTCCGACGACTTAATGACGCACCAGGACGCTTGGCCTCACCGGAATGCGCTACTTAAAGCGGCAACGCCCAGCTGACCTCCACACCATAGTGCATCGTCCTCCTACCTGGCACCACATCCGCCATGACCGCAAGCGCGAACGCTCTGCGGGAGAGCTTGTCTTTGGGGATGAAGCTCGAGGTCGCCGCCCTCGCTCAAGTCGCCTCTCGCGACGCAATAGCGGCGTAGCCGGACGCGGACGCGACCGCACAAGCGGTGGCCACGCTGGCGGCCGACGACGGGAGCACCGTCAGCCACACGTCCTACTTGCCGCCGTCCAACGTCCGGCACCGCCGAGGTCGGGGACTCCTCCGAGGATGAGTAGGGCATGGGAGGCGGCAGGGCATGGTGTGCCAACTGGCCGGTCTGTATCCCGTGTTCTACTCTTCCTCGCCGGAGACCGCACCTTCACTTCACGGGTCTTGAACCCCGCCCCCGTACATAAAGATCGCAGATGGAGGACGTCGGTCGCCGCCGTAGAATAGGTATAGGGTCGGGTTTATTTTATTTTTCTGTCCTATAAAAGTTCGAAATGTAATGAAAATCTGCCGTGTTTGCATTAATCTCGGCCGGTGTATATGAACTTTTGCAATAATACAGTATATTGTAGGAGTACTAGCAAGATGCCCGTGTGTTGCACGCAAGATCAAGATCTTGTGGGAGAATAGGATGAACGAGGGAAGGCCTTATCTGCAAATGTGGAGAGGAGTGCGGGTAAATTGTCATAGTTTCCTTCCTATCCGTTAGATATAGATCGGACGGCCTATATTGCAGGATGACAGGCACACCATCATCACCAACTCTGCTTTTTATTGAACCGAGACAAAGCTAACATGCAAAGTAAAATAAACACATAGGGTCTATACATACACAATTTATCTTAGGCACTCCAATAGTACGTCCATTACATATTCACGCATTTCACATCTTTCTACATCTACGGGAACCTACGAAAGGGTTAACGTAAATTGCCTCTCTCTCTCCTCCCCTGATTTTCATGGTGGTGGCCCCCTCCCTCCCCCCAATCTACAATCAACAGCTCACATGTTTCACATTACGTTAATTGCGTATCTGGGATTACGTAGGTGTAGCATTACTCGTCCTAAAAAACCCAACTAAGCCAACCTCCCAGCATATCGCGCGGGAAAAGACCCGGCCGCGCCGTTTTAGTCGGGATTACCGGATTACTAGTAGTAGTATCGATGGATCGCGCGAAGCAACAAGTTTTTTTAGGGGGCGAAGCACCTAGTTTAAAAGGAAAAACAGCGGTACACTCACAGCACCCTTGTCGCGGTCGCATTGCACCCCACACACGTTCGGTCATGCACACGGCTCACACAAACGGAACGCACTTCGGCTTGCCTCTTCACTGACACGTGGGACTGCACTTGGAGAAACCGACCATGCGCCAAACTCCCCCCGCCCACCGCGCGAAAATCCTCCCCCCCACCCAAAAATTCCCCCCCAATCCTAGATTCAACCGCCCTTCGGCCAACTAGCCAATAATATTCCTCAAACCCCCCTCCCACCGTCCCCCTCCACTCCATTCGCTCCGCCAAAGTCGCCCTCCCCGCCGCACCGATACGTCGGCGCCGCGGTTCGTCAAGGGGGACGCACGGCGATCCTCTCGCTCCCATAGTACGCTCTCGTAGACTGCCGTCCTCTAGCCGCGCCGCCACCGCTGGCGACGTTCTTGTGGAGGCACATGGCTGTGACCTCCGCCACCGCTGGCGACGTTCGTGTGGAGACGCATGGCCATCAGCTTCTCCCACGGTACGTGCATTCTAGACTGAGGCCCCGTGCATGTCGGTGTAGTGCTGAATGTTAGCTGATAGACGTTGTTAATCTCACTGTTTGCCGAAGTAGTTTACAGTCAATATGCTCTGCTTAAGAAGCTTCCTTGCCCTGTTCTGCACTCAATTTGCTTAGCTGAGATGGCATGCCAAGGCCGATTAGTTGCCAAAATATCCTGCCATCTATTTATTGTGACATAGATTGCCATGGTCTAGTAGCTAATCTATTAGGTGAAATAGCTCTACACCATTTTATACTCGATCTTTGTTGCTGCGATGGCCTTCGATAGTTCGATGGTTGTGTGCTCGGCCTCATTGACTGCTGAAACAGCCTGCCATAATTTAGCACTCAAATATGTTTGCTGAATTAGCTTTACATATATTTCGTTACTTAGATCTGCTCGTCCAAATATCTTGCCATAGCTTTAGACATCGACCTAGGTATTTTTTGGACTTCATAAAAAAGCATATATGTTTTTCCTGTAATATCTAATAGAAGAACTAATTTGTATGTTTAACAGATGGACAGGACTTGGATAACTTCTGCTCGAAGATTCTCCGCTGCATATGTCGAGGGGGTTGAAAACTTCATGAACTTTATCAGAGCTGAGTACGGTGGTCCGAAATCAGATGTGCTCTGCCCGTGTAGCAGTTGTATGAATTCAGTTACAAGACCCCAGTCAACTGTGCAAAATCATCTACACTTGTATGGGATGTCGGTCACATATACTAGGTGGGTTCATCATGGTGAAGCTGTGAACATCAATGTTATTGACTACATGGAAGCAGCAGATCACCATCTTGATCTGCCTGATGCTCGGGTGGAAGAGGAGGAGGAGGAGGTGGTGGCGGAGCCAGTGAGTTTGACCAACATTGAAACAATGCTACAAAATGCCCATGCATTCCGTGAACTTTCACCTGCAGAAGAAAAAACGGTGGGGCCGCATGTTGGAACAATGCAACGTGGCTGTCACCCCAGGAAATAAGCTGTCAGTATTCTCAGCTATGGTCACCTTTCTTCAGGTGAAGACATCTGAGCGGATGACCAACAAATCATTCAATGCGATGTTGGCTGCTTTCCGCAAAGCTTTCCCAGATGCGTCTGAGCTGCCACACACCTACAGTAAAATGAAGAATTTCCTTCGTGCAGTTGGAATTGGATATGATATGATCCATGCTTGTAAGAATAATTGTGTTCTGTTCCGGAAGGATTATGCCAACTTAAGTGAATGCCCGAATTGCAAATCATCAAGATGGAAAGATGGAGATGCTGTGAAGAGGATTCCTCATAATGTTCTGAGACATTTTCCAATTACACCAAGATTGCAGAGGTTGTTTCATGATGCTGAAACAAGAGAGAATGTACTGTGGCATTCTAGGAACCAGGAGTACAGAGATCAGAATGTAATGAGCCATCCATCACATGGTAGTGAGTGGAAAAGCTTCAATCAGAAACACGAAAAGTTTGCTGCTGACCTGAGAAACATTAGACTTTGCTTAGCTTCAGATGGATTTAACCCATTTGGCCACCAGAGCGCCACATATAGCATGTGGCCAGTGCTTGTTATCCCTTACAACATGCCTCCAAATGTCTGCACCAAAGAATCAAACTACATGATGGCCTTGCTCATCCCAGGTCCAAAAAGTCCTGGAAAGGATTTTGATTTGTTCATGGAGCCTCTTGTGGAGGAACTTCAACAGCTATGGAAGGGTGTTCTCACTCGAGACCTATATAGCAGCCCACCAGCTGATTTATTTCTGCATGCTGTTATAATTTGGTGCATCCATGATTATCCGGCTTTGGGCACTATCTCAGGGCGAACGACACATGGTTACAATGCATGTGTTTGCTGTGACAGGAATCCGCTGTCATACGCAATACTTAGCAAGATCTGTTATATTGGACACCGCCGTTTCCTTGCCAAGGACAAGCCGCATCCTAGAAAATACCGAAGACATGTGTTCAATGCAAAGCATGAAAACCGTGATGCGCCAAAGAGGCTCACCGTCGATGAGTTGCAAGTGGAATTAGAGAAGGTCAGGCATATTACACCAGGAAACCATCCTGGTAATGGTAGCTGGAAAAGGAAGCGTGGCAGGGCAGAAGAGAGGTTATTGTTTACCCGCAGGTCCACTTTGTGGGACTTGGAGTATTGGAAAGATTTGGATCTGCGGCATAATCTTGATGTGATGCACATCGAGAAAAATATATGTGACAAAATTATCGGCACACTTCTTAATATTGAAGGCAAGGCGAAAGATACCTTAAAAATCTAGGATTGATTTGACACACCTGGGTATCAGACAGGATTTGCAGGTGCAAGATGAAGGTAAACCGCGGGATATGGCACCAGCTGTGTACGCCTTGGACAAGGTAAAAAGAAAAGAATTCTGTGAGGTCCTGTCACGTGTGAGATTCCCACATGGATTTGCTTCCAACCCTGAAAGGAGAGTCAGTGCAGATGGAAACAAGGTACAAGGGTTGAAAACTCATGACTGCCACGTCCTACTTCAAAGGGGTTTACCTGTTATCCTTAGAGGATTGGGCCGCCCTGACTTATACAGAGCAGTTGTAGAGTTGGGACAATTCTTCAGGGAACTCTGCAGTAGAAATATCAGGATAGATGCTTTGGAGCGTCTTAGAGACAAGATACCAACTATCCTATGCGATCTTGAGAAGATATATCCTCCAGCCTTCTTTGATGTGATGGTGCATTTGGCTGTTCATCTACCTGATGAGGCACTACTTAGAGGTCCAGTACAGTATGGCTGGATGTACCCTATGAAAGGCGGCTAGGCACTTTCAAGGGCTATGTTAGGAACAGAACTAGACCTGAGGGTTCCATTGCAGAGGCGTACATTGCTACAGAAGCGTTGACATTCTGCTCAAAATACACTGGAACAGCTGAT
The DNA here is from genome assembly GCF_002575655.3 of Aegilops tauschii subsp. strangulata. NCBI lineage: Eukaryota > Viridiplantae > Streptophyta > Magnoliopsida > Poales > Poaceae > Aegilops > Aegilops tauschii. The sequence continues at coordinate 342,293,210 of NC_053039.3, forward strand.
CAGCTTAGCAAAGAGGTGGATGAAGACAATCCCGGGCTCAATGTTTTCGATTATTCTGTTCGAGTTACAGGGAAGAGTCGACAAGAGGACAAACCTAAAGATTTGGACAAAATGCTTTGGTATGTGTTGAATAACTGTCCTGAGATACTACCTTATATCAAGTAAGTGCTAAGTACTGCAGCTTATACATCGTAATCTACTAAACTTGCAACAAATTCTTATATATTTAGATGTTTGACGCGATCACTATGTTGTGCAGCATCTACAAAAAGGAGTTACTGCCGCAAAATACAAGAAACATTGACAAACTGGTTATGGCAGGATTTGTGAAATGGTTCAAGAGCCATTTGAGCTTTTGAATTGCACGGTCAGTTTTTTTAATATATTGAGTACATAAGATGATTAGCTTGTCTATTTTCTAACCATAGGTTAAGAAGATGTGGGAGGATGGGTAGGCAGTTGATGATGCCCTTTACTCACTAGCAATGGGTCCTAATACTCGGGTAAGACATTATGAATCTTGCGTTGTTGGAGAAGTGCGCTACAACACCCTTGCACGAGACGAAGGAAGGAAGACACAAAACAGTGCCATCATGAGCACGGATACGTATGACAGAGATAACTGAAATGTATGCTAACATAACAGACATTGTTCAGTTGCAGTATATCTCCAGTTTCGAGGATCATCGGTGTGTGGTTCTGTTGTGCTGTCGTTGGTATAACCTGTTTTCCAGGATCGCAAACCCAGAGCTGATGATTATTTCAAATCCATCAATGTCAAGGCGGCGTACCAGACCAACGAGCCTTTTATTTTGGCAAATCAAGCAACGCAGATATTTTTCTTGGAAGACACATTTGCACGTAGCGATGACTGGAGAGTATTGCAAAGGTTTGAGCAGAGGAATTCGTTTAATGAAGTTGCACAACAAGATGATGCTTACACTGCTCCTGATGTACAAGATAACACAGATGTTCCTAATATCTTTGAGAACCATCACGTCAATGACGCCGGCGAAAAGATTGCCTGTTGTGTTGTGGACATACAAGAGTTGATCAAGAAGAAGCCAACGTTCGAGGACGAAGAAGAAGATGACACCGTGGGGAATTACGATTCAGACTGATACACATGGCGAAGATGTTGACGCTGCTGCTGCGGATCATGATTACATTGCTTTTGTCGTATTTGCCTGTCAGAAGACGTTTTTTTATCTACCATGTGAAATTGTGTTTGCTATGACAACTGAAACCTGATGAACATGTTGTTTAGTATTTTTCCTGTGAGAACATCACTTGTTATGTATGCTGATTTGTGTTTGGTGATTGTATGACGACTAAAACATGATGACATTGTTGTTTAGTTGTACTCATATTTGGCTGTGAAACTTGAATTTGATGACATAGTTTGTTGTTGGACTGCAATTTGCTCGACGTCTTCGAATGAGAACAAAGCTGACCCGATAGGGCCTCTGCTAATTTATTTATTTATTACCAAAAGGGCCTCTACTATTTATTTATTTATGAGCAAAAGGGGATACCACCTGATTTCCGTTACTAGAAATCATTAGATGTTCACAACACTACGCCCAGCCTGCTACACAGGTTTCATTCATTACTAGTTTCAGCAAAGTGCTCATGTCATAGCCACTGAATACATCATGAGTGCTACATACACTGTAAATAAAGAGACAATCATCCTACAGAGCACATCGATTTTGCCCATTATCTTCACAAGCTCTTTCATCTCCTCATTGCTGTCAAGGCCGTTCAACAGCTGTTGCTTGGCCATGATCAGAGGAACTGCATCTTTAACCTTCTACTCTGCATCTTCCTCTTCTGCCATTCCTTCAGTTACTTGTCCAACACCCCAACCTGCCGGTATTGGGATTCCTCGGCTAACCAAATAATCAGCGTAGTTGCACTCCCCTACATCAGCAACTTCCCAGAAATACAAATCACATGAATCTTCCCTTTTCTGCACGAATCAAATTGGAAGATCATCAACCAAACTATTAAAAAAATCAGCAACTGAAAGCAGCAGAACAACACTTAAACATATTATTACCCCATGATTCGGGCATTTGTAGAAGACTCGGCCAGGGTTGAGGATTGTGGTTGAGACGCGACGGATGACTCTACGTGATTTGCAGCAGTAGCACCACACCAACGGCGGCGGGTTGCGATGAGCAACCGGCTGCGGTGCGCGTGCCAGCGGGGGTGTGATGAGACCCACAGGCGATGGTACGGGTGGCGACTTGGTGCATATTTGGTTGTTGCCTGCTGAAGAGCAGGTGGACGAGCAGCCAGCGGACATGGTTGCTGCGGCCAGAGCTTCTGATGCTAGGCATAGTAAGTAGAGAAGAGGAGAAGCGAATGTTGGATATGTCAATTTCATTACTTGCGGAGTAGAATAGCACCATATATAGTCATAGTCTAGGTTTGGATTCGAACCAGCTATAGGAGCACGTCTCTCTTTTTTCTAAAACTCAGCAACGTCTCTTTACTGGTACACTAGCTTGTTCTATACGCCTTCTCAAGTCTTTGATTCCTCCACCTGACATCTGGGACCCACCGGAAGGGCCTCTGTATTTCGCAAAAAAAGTGCCCCCCGCTGACCAGTCGGACCCACCAGCTATCTTCGCACGCAAGGAAGTGCCTCCTTATTACGCACAAAAAAATGGATACTCCCCCTGCCAGGTGGAACCCAGCATAGTGGGAGGCTGACTTGTGGGCCTACCAAGTTGACGGGGACGGAGGGCTTTGTCAACTTAGTCAATATGCCCGATTCTAGCTCCACTGACCGTACGATGTCCATCCAACGGCCGTAGTGCTTCTTCAACCTCTGGTCTTCTTGCTCCAGCCGCCCAAACCAGTGCCGGTCGTGCCGCGTGCTCCTGCCTCCCGTGGCCGGCTGTGATGTCGCGGAGGCCTCACCGCCCCCTACTACTCCCACCGCTGGCCAAGGCATCCCTCTACTCACCCACACCCCCTGTTATTCTGCAGCGATGGTAGCCTCACACCGCAGCCGAACCAGTGAACCCTCGTACTCCTCTCTGCATGGGCATCCACTGCCGCGTCTTCCCCGGCTCCACGTCGTCCCCTTCCTAGGCCTCGCCGTCGTCCACCGCCTTGGTGCTCTCGGCGCGTCGTGGTCAATGTGGTCAACGACCGACTTCCATCGGAAGAGTACTGTACGTGGAGAGGCTGACAGCTGGGTCCACGGCCGCAACCCAGTTTTTTTGTGATTTGCCAAGTAAGTCGCTTTGTCAGGCCTGTTGGGCTGCAAATCTTTCAAGACGAGGAGAGTTTCATTCGGTTGGCCGAGAAAATGGCCTATCAGTAATGAGAAATGGGTTGTACATTTTTAACACACATCAAACCGGCAATTAGTTTCAAATTTCTTTTTTTCATTTCGAGATTTAAATTGCATTGATTTTTATGCATGGACAATTTGTTGGATTTTATATTGATATACATTTATTTTTAAAATCAGTTTGAATGTGACTCAAAATTTCGGGATTCAAAACAGTTCGGACCGCACCGAAATATGCAAAAATTCCTACAATTTTTTAACCGTGGCCACAATATGGGCTGTAATGCTAACAAAAGGAATATGGGCTCCAAAAAACACCTTAAGAATTAGCAAATGGGTTGTAAATTTTTTGAAATAATGGCAGATGGGATGTATGCTGTTTTTCACAGATTTGAGGCTTTCCTAAAAAATGGGTTGACGCACAAGCAGTGACTGTTGGATGTCCATCCAACGGCCGTCGTGCTTCTTCAATATCTGCTCTTCCTGCTCCAGCTGCTCAAACAAGCGCCGGCGGGACTGCCTGCTCCCTCCTTCCTGCGGCCGGCTGTGCTGCCGCGCAGGCCTCACCGCCCCATCGTACTCCCATCGCTGGCCTAGCCATCCCTCTACTCACCCACACCTGCTGTTATTCTCCGGCGACGGCAGACGAACCAGTAAACCCTCGTACAGTCGTACTCCCCTCCGCGTGGGAAACAACTGCCGAGTCTTCCCTGCCTCCGTGTCGTTCCCTTCCTAGGCCTCGCCGTCGTCCACCACCCTGGTTCTCTCGGCGCGGCCTGGTCAATGTGGTCAACGATCGACATGCATCTGAAGTGGATTGTATGTGGAGAGGCCGACAGCTGGGTCCACGGCCGCACGCAAGGAAATGCCTCCTTATTACGCGCAAAAAAATGATTCCTCCACCTGACATCTGGGACCCATCGAAAGGGCCTCTGTATTTCACGAAAAAATGTTACCGTCGCTGACATCTCGGACCCACCAGCTATATCTTCGCACGCAAGGAAGTGCCTCCTTATTACGCACAAAAAAATGAATACTCCCCCTGCTAGCTGGGACCCAGTATAGTGGCAGGCTGACTTGTGGGCCTACTAAGTTGACGGGGACGGAGGGCTTTGTCAACTTAGTCAATATGCACGATTCTAGCTCCACTAACCATACGATGTCCATCCAACGGTCGTAGTGCTTCTTCAACCTCTGGTCTTCTTGCTCCAGCCGCCCAAACCAGCACCGGTCGTGCCTCATGCTCCTGCCTTCCGTGGCCGGCTGCGATGCGGCGGAGGCCTCACCACCCCCTACTACTCCCACAACTGGTCAGGTCATCCCTGTACTCACCCACACCCCCTATTATTCTGCGGTGACGGCAGCCTCACACCGCAGCGAACCAGTGAACCCTCATACTCCTCTACGCGTGGGCATCCACTGTCGCGTCTTCCCCGGCTCCGCGTCGTCCCCTTCCTAGGCCTCGCTGTTGTCCACCGCCCTGGTGCTCTCGGCACGGCATGGTCAACATGGTCAAGGAACGGCTTCCATCGGACGTGGACTGTACGTGGAGAGGCTGACAGCTGGGTCCACGGCCGTAGCAAGGAAGTGCCTCCTTATTACGCGTAAAATAATTATTCCTCCACCTGACAGCGGGGACCCACCGGACGGGCCACCGGATTTCGCAAAAAAATGTTTCCCCCTGACTGATGGGACCCACCAGCTACATCTTCGCACGCAAGGAAGTGCATCCGGGCAAAAAAAATGATTCGCCCCCCTGACTGCTGGGACCCACCAGCTACATCTTCGCACGCAAGGAAGTGCCTGACAGTCGGGACCCACCTGGTCGAAGCGTACGTAGCGTTGTCATTCTGGTCGCGAACGTGTACGTACATACTGGTCGATGTAGAGGCGCGCACGTAGCATGTACACGTACGTACAGCGGCCAGTGTGCAAGAAAGAAAATACGGCCACGTACGTACAGATGGACGGGGTCTCGAACGCCTACTCGCGCATACGTACGGCCAGGACTCGTGTACATGGCTGGATCGAAACGGAGAAACTGTGTCGTCGTCGTGTTCATGGGGAGCCAACCGGCTGGGTCGGAACGGAATGCGTCGTTGTGTTCATCGGGAGGGCTTGGACGAAACAGCCGATAGAAACGAGGCCTGGCGTACCGCAGAACAGAGAAAACGGCCTTGTGTTCGACCGGCCACGGTCAAAACAGGATCCTGTTCATCGGGAGGGGTCTGGCGTACCGCAAAACGGAGGAAACGGACCTCCTACGGTTGAAACGGGGGTCCTGTTGATCGGGAGGGGTGTGGCGTACGCAAAACGGAGGAAACGGACTTGTGTTGAAGCAGTACGGTCGAAATGGGGGTCCTGTTCATCGGAAGGGGTGTGGTGTACCGCAAAACGGGACTCCATGGGACACTGTTCATCTCCACCGTCGACCCCCTCCAGCCTCCACGGGCTACTGTTCATCCACCGTCGACCTCCTCCAGCCTCCACCTACGACTATTCATCCACGGGCTCCTGTTCATCCAGCCTCCACCGCGCGCTACTCCACCGGCTACTGTTCAACCAGCCCTCTCCACGGGCTCCTGTTCAACCACCCCTCCACGGGCTACTGTTCATCCAGCCCTCCACCATCTACTGTTCATCCAGCCCTCCACGGGGTGGTCCTGTTCATCCAGCCCTCCACGGGGTCCTGTTCATCCAGCCCCAACCGGCTCGATCGATCGGGGTCCTGTTCATCCACCCCCACTGGGAACTGTTCATCCAACCCCCCGGCAACGCTCACTGTTCATCCAGAGGCAGCATCGATCGGCTTCAGTTAGCAGCAGTAGCGAAGGAATCGCTAGATCGGGTTCTGTTAACAGCCATCGATCGATGACTCGGGTTCAGTAACGTGTAGCCTGCAGTGCAATCGCTCGGGTTAAGTTAGAGCCCAACGCCTCGCACACACGCGCGTACGTGTATGAGAGAAACGCGCTTCGCTTGGCCCCCGACCACCCATCGTAACTGGGAACTCCCTGAAATTTTCCTCGCCCTCGCTTCTACCATGATTTTTTCCGTCATGGACGGGCCAAAGAATGTCATGCAGCTGCGTCTCCGGCCCGCCCAGGACGAAAAGCCCATTTTCTGTCATGATTTTTTGTCATAGAAGTAGGAGCCCACCACATCTATGATGATACCGGGTTTTGTCACAATTATCGTCATAGAAGTGTCATAAGTATGACAGAAAAAAAATTCGTTCGGCCCAAAATGTCACGGATGTGTCTTTTTTTGTAGTGTTACCAGGCATTTGCAGGTTCCATATTTTCTTCCAGATTGGGTGAGACGAAGAACCACTAAGACCATCTGAAGGAGTTCGACTCAAGTAACTGTCCTCCCACTACCTATAATAGGCCGATCTCACACTGAAGATCCCTGATTAGTAAGGTGCCATGCAATGTAATATTTCGTCTGCTGGTGATGAATCGGGATTTGCAAAATTCTTTCCGCATCAATATGCCAGAAATTGTCCCTAATGAGGTCTTCATCCCAAGCACCAGTAATCGGGTCGATCAATTCTTCTACTCTCGTGAGCACTCTATTACCAGGAACTGTGATGATTTTTCTTGAAGAACTATTCGGTATCCAACAATCCTCCCAAATGTTTATCTTGCTTCCATTACCAACTCTCCATATGCAACCTTTTTTTAAGTTTGAACACCTGCCCATATACTCTGCCACACATATGAAGATCCTTTTTTTAACTGGAAATTTAAGATGTCACCCGTGGGGAAATACTTGGACCTCAAAACCTTGGCAAAAAGTGAGTCATAATTTTCAACTAGCCGCCAACACTACTTGGCAAGCATTGCAAGGTTGAAGCTACTGATGTCACGAAAGCCTAGACCCCCTCTGTCCTTAGGCACACACATCTTCCACCAAGCAAACCAATGCATTTTGCGCTGGTTTTCTCCATCACCTCACCAATAATGCGATATGGCATCAATGATTCCCTTACAATTTTTTCCGGAAATTTGAATACACTCATCGCATAAGTCGGTATGGCTTGGGCCACCGCTTTTATCAATGCCTCTTTTCCACCATATGAAAGTGTTCTCTCTTTCCATCCATTAACTAACTTCTGGATTCTTTCAATCAAGTGTTTAAAACAGTCAACTCGATCAACACCAATCATGGAAGGCAGGCCCAAATATTTATCGGAAAGGGATTCCGTCATAATATCAAGTATTTGGCATACCTCCACTTTGGATTCCACGTCTGTATTCGGGCTGAAAAAAATTGAGGACTTTGCTGCACTCACCATTTGTCCCGAGGCTGCACAATAGTCGTCTAGTATCCTCTTCAGCGAGCCAGCATTAGTACTATCTGCCCTCATGAGAATTAATGAATCATCAGCAAACAAAAGGTGAGATATGAAAGGAGTGTCACGACACACTTGCACCCCCTTCAAATTTCCTTGTTCCTCTTCACTGGCAATCAGAGCAGAGAGGCCTTCTGCACATAAAAGAAAGAGATAGGGAGATAGGGGATCTCCTTGTCGTAAGCCCCTTGTAGGGGTAAAAGGTGTTGTCTCATTGGAGTAGAATCTCACTTTATACTCCACTGATGTTACATAGGCCATTATGAGCTCAATCCAGCTACTATCAAATCCTAGTTTACCAAGAATAGCCTCCAAAAAGACCCACTCTACACGGTCATACGCTTTGTGCATGTCCAATTTCACTGCACAAGATCCCACCTTGCCTTTTTTTCTTTTTTTTTCATCGTGTGAAGACATTCATATGCAACTATGACATTATCCGTAATAATTCGGCCAGGAACAAATGCACTTTGCATCTCACTGATAATCTCTGGGAGAAATACCTTCAGTCGAGCCGCCAACATCTTTGAAATGACTTTGTAAACCACATTACATAGGCTTATAGGGCGGAATTGGGACACCTTCTCCGGCGTGTCCACTTTTGGAATAAGCACTATGGTGGTCGTATTCCATCCCTCAGGAATAACCTTACTGTTCACGGCTTCGAGTACCACTTTCACCAGATCCGGGCCTACCAAGTTCCAAAATTTCTTATAGAAAATTGCGTGCAACCCATCCGGGTCGGGGGCCTTTAGGTCACCTATACTGAATAACGCTCTTTTAACTTCTTCTTCAGTGTAAGGTGCAAGTAAGGCTTCATTCATATAAGAGGAAACACCCGGTTTAACTTTATTTAATACTTCCCAATTGGGTACAACAACTTCTGAAGTAAAAAGGCCCTGGAAATATTCATCTATTAAACTTCTCATGGCCTCGTTGTTCTCTCTCCAGTCTCCGTTTTCATCCATCAGACGACGAATAAAATTCCTCTTCTTTCTTGCAGTAGCAAAATTGTTAAAGAAATTTGTATTTCTATCACCGTACTTGAGCCAACTTGCCCTACTGCGTTGTACTCAATAAATCTCCTCCTTCTCCATAGTTTCTTCAATTTCAATGAAGAGAGAGCGTTGCCTATCTGCCGACTCATCAGTGAGTGGCCCCGATCGCAACGAGTCCAGCTCTGCCTTTAAGTCCTTCAGTCGACGTTGAGGAGCCCTCAGAACTTCGCGATCCCATCGATGAAGGTGTTCATGCACCAAGGCAGTGCGATCAGCTAGGGACGCCGGGACGCACGTGTGTTCCCATGCCTCCGTGACCTGCCGAAGCATCTCTTCCTCCAGCAACCATCTTGCTTCGAACTGCCTCTGTTCCCGCCTAGTATGTTGCTCAGCTCCCGCCGCACCATCTGTACCAAGTACAATCGGCATGTGGTCTGATTTGATATGCGGAGCATTTGTAACAATCGCGCCTGGGAACAACCCATGGAAGGGGCCATTACATACAGCTCTATGTAGGCGTTCACGTAGCTGGCGACGCCTCCAAGTGAATTGGTCTCCCTGGAACCCCATATCCTCCAATTAACAGTCAACAAGAGCGTCTCTAAATCTCTGCATCATAGAAACAGGGCGTGGAGAACCACCCTCCTTCTCATGGGAATACAAAATCTCATTAAATTCTCCCAAGACCACCCATGGGATTTGTGTTTGTTGGGCTAGGCCACGGAGATAAGTCCAGGAAAGATGTTTATCCTCCCAACGTGGCTCGCCATAAAACCCAATCAACCTCCATTGCTCCTCCGGTCCAGTACCCACTGTTGCAGCAATAATTTTTTTATTCTTGTCATGAATTTGCATTACCACAGGGCAACGCCAAAACAAAATGAGCCCACCACTGGCTCCAACACTCTCCACAACTTCCACTCTATCCATCTTCAGTTTTCTCATGAGTTTCCCTGCCTTAACTGTGTTCGGATGTGTTTCAGACAGGAACAACACATCCGCCCCCACTGCTTCTGGATATCCAGAAGAGCTCTCTCTGTTGCGGAGCTGGCCATTCTGCGGCAGTTCCAACTTAAGATTTTCAGTGCGCACGGTGAGCACCCTCGAGGGGAGTAGCCGATGTATCAGTTGATGTACTTGTGTCGCCATCCGGTCCGTGTCTTTTTCTGGTCATGGATTTTCTGCGGGGTACTCATTTGGCTCTTGTCCACAACTCTAGAGGAATTTGTTTCTATCATCAAGATTTTGTCTGACACAACCTTCTGGGGGAACCTGCTGCTCCACCGTCCTCTCTGTGAACGTACCATCGACATTGACAAGTCGTTTGCGAGCCATCGGGACAACAACCCCGTTATTCACCAGTCCTCCATCACTATCAAGGTCCATATTTTCTTGATTGTTCGGGTCTCCTGGGTTGCCACTTCCTCTACCTGGGCCACCTCCTCGACCCCTTGCACCCCCCACATGGTGGCCAACCATTATTCTGTGTTCGATTTGAAGTTTCAAAATTCACCATCAGCCACTCTCCCCATTCGCAGGAATCTGGGTCATGTATGCCATCACCACATTCGGTTACCACGTGACCCATCAGCCCACAATAGTTACAAAATTCTGGAAGCTTTTCATATTCCACATGATACTTCTTACTTTCCTTCAGATTAAAGGTACAAATCGAACCAAGGGAGTGTCAAGTTTCAGGAAAACTCGGGAACACAGATATTTCGAAGGATTTAGGCGTCCTTCATTGACCATCACCTTGATCGGAGCTACTCCCACCTTCTTTGCAATTCTCTCAGCCAATTCAGTTTTCTTCATTAGCCCATCTGGTATGCCCATTATTCTCACACAAACTGGGATGCGATCCAAGACATAATCAGTAGCATTAGTGATCCCATCATATTCTTCAATCACCACAGCCGAGTTCCGAAAGATCCAAGGTCCGCCACTCATCACACGGTTCCAATCTCCCAGGCAGTTGAATCGGGCTAAGAACAGATTGTCATTCATAGTTTTAAACATAACACCTCGGGCTGGAACCCAGTCGTTTCACATCTGTTTGGAGAGCGCAACATGGCCGAAGGGCTTCAGGGTATGAATCCTAAAGATGCAGATCCATCTAGTGTCCTTGAGGGACTAATTACACATGCCTCAAATCATTGAGATATATTCAAGCTTAACTGGAAGGGACTAATTACACATGCCTCAAATCATTATACCTTTTCGTGGTGTCTCTCAAAAGATAGAAATGAGAATCTCTTTGCGAAAAAGGGTGGCAAACCTTGTCATGTCCTTTGTTGCAGCTAATGCTATTTTGCAGGTCTCCAAACTTGAAGATACATGGCCGAATATTGAGCAGAGACAACAAAACAACGACAATAGCAATTTTTTGGCTGCCCAACTCCCTCCAACTCTCAACTCCGATCTTGAAGCAGGAACGTTTTACTCTGTGATGCGGCATGGGAAGAGAAGCAAGGAGGCGACCCACATCCTGCTAGACTTGGACTTATCTTACATCTACAGAATAATCTACACTGCAAAAACAAAAAAAATCCATGTTGCAGCATATTTCTTCGGTCTCCTCTCCTCTACAAGCCGAAGCTTGTGCTCTACTTATAGCAACTAAGCTTGCAAATATTTCCAGAATTCATAAATCCTACCTTCTAGATGGACAACTACGTATTTGCCACCACAACAAGGCCCTCTACCGTCTCTTCGGCTTCAGGGCATTGGCGCAACAAACCGCTTTTAGCGGACATCCAAGCCGCTCCCTCCTTCAATCATATCAGGATTTATCATATCAACACGACAACAATGCCAACAACACCGTTGCACATCATGGCAAAGCTTGCTATAAAGATACAAAACATATTGTTGCTTTTCAGATGCCTTGCTTTGCAATCTTCTCAGGGAAATCAATGTCTCATCAAAGATACTCTTGACGTACTTCCTCTGTTTCATAATGTAGTGCATACAATTTTTCTCAAAAGTCAAACATTACAAATTTGGATCATGTTTAACAGAAAAAATTATTCATTTAAAATACCAAATACATATCATTGGATACATCATCAGTTATATTTTCATGCTGTATATGTTTGGAATTGTATTATAAATAGTTTTCTCTGTAAAATCAGTCAAAGTTTGCTTGGTTTGATTTTTGAGAAATTTTATATGCACTACATTATGAAAAAGAGGGAGTATCTAGCGTGCTTCCTTTCACGCTTCTACCTGTAAAATGCTCCTAAGTGAATAAAATCTCACACCATGCTACTGTTCGCTGTACTAAAGCTAGAGCTCTCAGAGAAGCCATGAGGGAGGTATGGTCTCTGCCGAAAGAAGAATATTTCGCTTGCTCCGGACCCGGTTGGCTACTAATGTTACTTAGCCAATGTGACAACATCTCCAGAGATAAGATACTGTTGATGTTATGGAGAGCCTGGTATTTACGCGACGGTATTGTGCATCAAAAAGGTACTACCTCCATTGCCAAATCTAGAATCTTCTTGTCTAATTATTGGAACTATCTAAAGGGAGGCATTATCTCTGCTGATGACTTGAAGGGCAAAAGTCCCGTGGTTGCAATTCCTAGAGAGAAATATGTAGCTGGTGCCCATGCATCCAATGCTTGGACAAGGGCCCCCGTTGGCTCTGTGAAGGTAAATTCTGATACATCTTTTATTGCTGGTCGGGTATGGCAGCGACTGGAGTCATTGCAAGACAAAGCGACGACGAGGTTTTGTTTAGTGCGGGCTGGACCCTTCCTGATTGTAGTGATGCTGAAGAGGCAGAAGGGCGGGCGATGCTGTTAGGCATGCGGGCTTTGAAAAAAGTATATATTGGTCCGACAAGGTTCGAGACAGACTGCGCGGCTATTGTTGAGACCCTCAATGCAAATTCTGTAAGCCGGCCAAGATGGTGGGCTACTTATATCGATTCGTTGGACTTGCTGAAGAATTCTCCATCCCGGAGAGTAACAAAGATTGGGAGAGAGAGCAACGTGGCTGCACATAGACAAGTATTTCTGGATGGAGGGAGTAGTATAAATGATGTAATCTCAAAAGACTGTACTCTAGGTACAAGTAATATATAAAGCTCTCTGTTCCCTCAAAAAAAGAAAATCTCACAGGTTAATAAAAAGAGAGAGAGGGAGGCCAAAATGGCATCACGCAAACACGCCTACCGAACGGCCCACGGAGCCCCCCAAAGCCTAGAAAGCGGAAGGCCCAGTCTCGCTCTCGCGTTTCCACACAGAAATAGGCGCGTCCTTTTCGATTTTCATTTTCAAATAGTCACGGCCAAAAATTCCACCCCCCACTCCCGGTTCCCCACCCAATTCCCCTCCTCACCAAATGGCGGGGAAGCCCAAGCCCCCCGCGAAGCCATGGCCGCCGGCGACCTCCACCTCCACCTCCCATACTAAGACCACAACCAGGCCCTTCATCGCCGCCGCAATCTGCGAATACGACGACGACGACTTCCAGATCCCTCCCCCCGCCAGCCGCCCCCGCCCCTTGAAGCCCTCCTCCAATGGCGCCGTCTCGCGCCGCCTCCGTAAGAAGCTACAGCTCCCATCACCCTACTCCGGGAAGGAGAACCGTCCCGTTGCCAGCGGCACGGCTTCCTCTGAGAGTGTTGTTACAGTAGCTGCGGCGGCTGCCGAAACCCTAGCGGGCCGTTCGAGGGTTGGTACCGGCATACGCCGCGTACCCGAGGGCAACGAAGTGACGGGTGGAGGAATCTGCGGCATATCGAGGTCCCATTCCGATTGCCCCAAGTTATTCTCTACTGAGAAGACTGGATTGGGCGGATACGACGGTTGCAACGGAAGTTCCAATCGCTTCCCCAATTCGACAGAGTCGAGTGTTTTGGAGTCAGGCGAAGCATGTAATTTGGGAAGTTGGCACTGTGAAGAGGCGGAAGGGGTCTCCAGGGTTTGTAATGCGGTTCCTGAGGAGAGGCTGGTGGGGGGAATATCTGGTTCATGGCTCCATGGCTCTGTCTTTGATGAAGGGAATGTGGATATAGAAGCTGAGATTGCATCTAGATCCGAGACCCAAAAGAACGAGCGGAGTGGATTTGAAGTTCATGACGGCAATTACCACTCATGTTCTACAGAATCAGAGCTTTTAGTGCTGGATTCAAAATATGATATTGGAGGTGCAGATTGCAAATACTTCCAAGAGCCTGGATTAGGAATCTCTAGCTTGGTTTCTGAAGAGAGAAAAGTTGCTGTGGAAGATGCTGCCACTCTCAGTCCTCAGACCAGGGAGAAGAAATCAAGCTCAGCTGCAGATTGTCTAGAGTATCAATCCTCGAATTCAGTTGAATCGGTGCTTCTGGAATCATGTACGACCCATCATGCTGAACAGGACGATTGTGATAATTTTGAGATTGGAACCCAGCTTAATGAGCTCATAAACCTATGCATGGAGGATCAGGTGCACAGTCATCGTAACAGCAGGGCATCTAATGTTGAAGGGAATAAAATGGATTCTGGGAGGTTTGAGTCAGTTTATAAAGTGCAGTGCCCATTATGTGGGTCAGATATTTCTGATCTGAGTGAGGAGCTCCAGCTAGCACATACTAACAATTGCCTCGACGAAGATGAACCTGCTAAGGTGATGCTTCAATATCATATTACATATTATTAAACTGCTGTGCTAGTATAGTGTTTCTATTAATCATTCATGATAACTTATTGGGCTCTCAAAGGTAGTTTAATTTATTGGAACCTTAGGTACTGATGTGTTTCTTGAAATTTTGTACCAGTGTTCAATATTGAACTTAAGCATGAGGTTGTATAATATTTTCATTCACTGTGTATTAATCATAGTCACGTGGACTGTTGTTGTGCATGTGCATCATTATCTGCCTAGTCGAGTTGATAGATGAACACATGAACATATATTGTCAATATTTTGTTGTGGATCGTGGGGCTGTTGGCAATATGAGGCTTCTATTTTCGTGTCATGTTAACTCAAGCACACACAAACTCAAGTAAGGGGAGGAGACTCTTGATTCGATATCTTTTGGTTAATGGTTTGATCATTGGCCTTTCCAATAGTTTTTGTATCAATTATTTCTCACCAACATCACATAAGATGTTTGAATTTCCTCTGTTCCAGGAATCTAATCCTAATCATGAAAGAGGACCTTGCGATGGAGAAAATATTGAGAACACGTGTGTTGTAGAATGGTTAAGGAAGCTGGGGCTATCTAAATATGAGGAAATTTTTACCAAAGAAGAAGTTGACTGGGAGACCTTGCAGTGGCTCACAGAAGAGGTAGTCAACGTATACTGGTTGGTGTATTAAATTTGACAGTCTTTCTAGTTATAGATAAAAGAATTAACATATTGGTGCCTATGGATTGCAGGATCTTCTTGGTATGGGAATTACTTCCCTTGGACCCAGAAAGAAAATTATCCATGCCCTTGGTGAATTAAGGAGGAAAAATGACAATGCTAATGACACAGAAGCAGATGTGTTAATTTCTGAAAATACTAAAAGGACTAAAGGTCCAATGAGCGGGAACAAATTAATTACGGAATTCTTTCGGTGTTCCTCATCTGATCAGAAACAGAGAGACCACAAAGTCCAGAAACCATCTACTTTGAATAACCAGAAAAATTCTAGTGCTAAGGTGGCTAGTAGTAGAAGTCGTACTCGTAAAGCAAAGGTTAAAGATACACCTCTTTGGTGTTGTATCCCAGGAACACCTTTTCGAGTGGTATGATATTTCCAGGCACAAGTCAATTGGAGCATTTGTCCTTCATACGCTAGTGGGTTCTGTAACTAAATTTGTTGCTGCAGGATGCATTTCGCTACTTACGAGGAGATTGCTGTCACTGGTTTTTGACACACTTCCATCTAGACCGTAAGTCAAGGTTCTTTTTTGCGTGCCAGTGCCAACTAATAGAGTAATTACAAAAGATGATCGCCAAACTTCCTGAGTACATGTTTTCCCCCCTGTTTGAATGAAGGTTTCTCAAATCTCAACGAACAAATTTGTTATGTTTTCGTAGTGATCTAGTGGTTTTGGCCTAAGTTATCCAGAAAGAGATGTCTGCAAACTTTAATCAGTATAAGAGCTTCCTGCTGAGCAATCGGTTTTACTGAACCCAAAAGTATATGAACATACCTAGCCCCTATGACTTTATGAACATCGCGAGGCTGTTCTTTAGCAATCTAAGTGCTTTTCTAATGAAACAGGGCCACGGTACCCTACTGCTCATCCATTATGTTAATCACTTGGTGTGTGAGTCACTGGATTTGTATGGAATGTGGTAGGAGGATTATCTTTTTTTTAAAATTCTTTTCTATAAATTTGAATCTGCTGACTGCTGGCCTCTATTGCGTTATACATATTTAACGTTTGTGCTGTAATGTTCATGGAGCTACAGTCGTAGCAGCAGAGTAACTTTTGAACTTACCTATGTGCGAGCGGTAAACGTCTTACCCTGTCAAGGGCGACGCGTCCATGTTATATAGTAGGGGAGCCAAAACCCTAGATGGCTTTACATATGCGGTTTGAGAGAGAGATGAGGGAGAATCTAAGATACATCTTGGGAGAGAAAAAAGGAGGAGATGGTTACAAGAATATCTCATACAAACTACCTCCTAGCCTTATCTCTAATATGCACTGAACATATATCTCGTGACACACATATGTACCGCATGTGGATGATGTTTAACACCCCCCTTAATCACAACTTCATTAGGTTGAGATCATGCTTAAATTCTTCAAAGCTTCTGATAGGCAAGGCTTTAGTAAACCCATCTGCAACTTGATCTCTGGAATGAATGAACCGAATATCAAGCTGTTTCCGTGCAACTCTTTCTCTGACAAAGTGAAAGTCTATCTCTATGTGCTTTGTTCTGGCATGAAAGACTGGATTTGCAGATAAGTAGGTGGCACCAAGATTATCACACCACAAACATGGAGCTTGAGAACTTTGTATACCAAGTTCTTTTAACATTGATTGAACCCATATGATTTCAGCTGTGGCATTTGCTAATGCCTTGTACTCTGCCTCTGTGCTAGACCGAGACACGGTGGCCTGTTTCCTTGCACACCACGAAATCAAGTTAGGTCCAAAAAATATTGCAAATCCACCAGTAGAGCGCCTGTCATCCAGACAACCTGCCCAATCAGAATCTGAGAAAGCACTAACAAGAGTTGAGGATGACTTGCTGAAATTAAGGCCAATGCTCAAAGTATGTTTGACATATCTGACGATGCGTTTTGCAGCAGTCCAATGCACGGTGGTAGGAGCATGCAGAAACTGACATACCTTGTTGACAGCAAAGGAGATATCAGGCCTTGTTAGAGTCAAGTACTGTAGTGCACCTACTAAACTCCTGTACTTTGTACTGTCCTCTTGATTCAAGAGTTGCCCTTCTGTGAGAGATAATTTTTCTGAGCTGGATAATGGAGTGAAGGAGGGTTTACAACCTTGCAGACCTGCCTTTCTTACCAAATCAGTTGCATATTTCTCTTGAGAGAGATGAAGTCCATCCTTGTGTTTCTTCACTTCAATCCCAAGGAAAAAATGCAAATCTCCAAGATCCTTGAGAGCAAATTCTGCACTTAAATCCTTCAACAATGATGCAATGGCCTCACTAGATGAACTTGTAACAATAATATCATCAACATAGATGAGAACAAATATGCATGTATTGAGCTTATTGTAAATGAACAGTGAGGTATCCGACTTGGAAGAGACAAAACCAAGTGATTGCATCTTGTGACTAAGACGAGAGTACCACGCCCTTGGGGCTTGCTTCAAGCCATAGAGTGCTTTATCAAGTTTGCACACAAATGAGGGATTAGACTTGCTCTCAAACCCAGGAGGCTGTTTCATATACACCTCTTCTTCCAAAACACCATGGAGGAACGCGTTCTGTACATCTAGCTGTCTGAGACTCCATCCCCTAGAAACAGCAATAGACAGAACAAGGCGAATGGTGGCAGCGTTTACAACCGGACTGAACGTGTCCTCATAATCAATACCATATCTCTGTTTAAACCCTTTTGCAACAAGCCTAGCCTTGTATCTATCAACAGTTCCATCAGATTTTCTCTTAACTCTGAACACCCACTTGCAATCTATAAGATTTTTACCTTGCCGTGGGGGAACCAAATGCCATGTTTTATTTTTCTTTAGTGCCACATATTCTTCCATCATTGCTTTTCTCCACTTTTCATCTCCGAATGCCTCATCCAGAGTTCTTGGTTCAGCTTGTTCATCTGTAGAGCAAACTAGGCCATATTTGCTTATATTTTTACAATTGAGGGGTTGAGTTACACCTTTTTGCAACCGTGTGAGTCACCGAGGTTGCACCGCAGAGTCGGCCGGCGCAGAGGATCTGGAACCATGCACAGGAGTTCCTGGTGCTGGTGATCCCGAGGCAAATCCGCCCGGCACCCGCACCGGATCCTCTGTGGCTTCAGCACGTGATGGCGAGGTTGCATCTGCCGCAGAAAATCCTGGGTCACCGACCGGCTCATCATGAGCCCATGATTGTGCGGGGCCACGCGGATCAGCACCGAAGCCCGTGCCCTCCTGGCTGGATGGGTCAGCGCTGGATCCTGCGCCGGTCGGCCGCGCCTGGGGGCGCCGCTTGTAGCAGCACGATTCGTCAGGGAAGCGCGCACCGCCCAAGCCACCAGGACGTCGCTGCGTGGCATCTGGCGATTGGAGCGGAGCCGGCGCGGGGCTGCCGCCACCCGAGGGCTGGCGCGTGGCAGGCGCGGAGCCGCGGGAACCCGCACGAGCGGCAGATTCCGCTGCTGGCAGGTCTGGCGCATCTGCCAGCGCTGATCCCGGCGCGGATCTCCTGGATTGCAGCTGATTCGGCGACGATCCCAAGGAGGATCTGTTCCCCAAGTCTGGACACAACAAATATGGCACTTGGGGGCCAATTTCTTCATCATTTTTTTCGCTGTTTGTTCCTGCAACAGCACCAGAGAACTCGTGTGCACCGTTAGGAGGGTTAGTCAGCATTGAATCATCACAAGTATTTCCCCCGTGATCAAGGCCGGTGAGGTAAGATGGCAAGAGAAGAATTTCTTTGCGAAGTAATGCACCGGCGTTTGGATGAAGATCAGTGAAAGGAAACTTGGTTTCGTCAAAAACAACATCACGGGAGATATAAACACGCCCCGTAGACACATCTAGGCATTTTACACCTTTGTGTTGAGCGCTATACCCAAGGAACACACATTGCTTTAACCGAAACATAAGTTTGCGTTGATTATATGGACGAAGATTTGGCCAACATGCACACCCAAAAACACGAAGAGATGTGTAGTCAGGCTTGGTGTGGAGTAGCCGTTCTACTGGAGTTTCATTATTGATAACACGACTAGGAAGCATGTTAATGATGTGAACGGCAGTGAGAAAAGCTTCATCCCAGAATTTGAGAGGCATGGAGGCGCCAGCTAAGAGAGCTAAACCGACCTCAACAATGTGCCTGTGCTTGCGTTCAGCAGAACCGTTTTGTTGGTGAGCGTGGGGACACGACACATGGTGAGAGATGCCGAGAGTTTGAAAGAAAGAGTTTAATTTCTCATACTCTCCGCCCCAGTCTGATTGGACAGCAAGTATCTTGCTGTCAAACTTGCGTTCAACGAGTGCTTGGAAGTTTTTAAAAACTTGAAAGACATCGGATCTTCTCTTAAGGAGATAAATCCAGGAAAATTTACTATAGTCATCAATGAAGCTCACATAGTACGTATGTCTACCAACTGAGTTGGGGGCAGGACCCCAAACATCTGAAAAAATTAATTGCAATGGTTTGGTAGACACGCTAGTGGATATATGATAGGGTAGCTGATGACTCTTGGCTCGTTGACAGGAATCACAAATAGTTTCAATATTGCGCTCACCAACAAACGGGAGCTTATTCTTTCTAAGCAATTTTTCAACTAAAGAAAAAGAAGCATGTCCTAGACGATCATGCCATCGTGTGGACGAAAGCTTGATAGCACCACAAGCTTGTTTATTCAGTCTCCTAAGCTCCGGAATCAACGGGTAGAGCCCACGAACGCATCTACCTCGATAGAGAATGTTCTTCGTCGCCTGATCCTTGATCAAAAAGAAATAAGGGTGAAATTCAAGGAAGACATGATTATCAAGGGCAATTCTATGGACAGAGAGAAGACTTTTGTCGGCATTAGGAACATGCAAAATTTTCCTAAGATGGATTTTGCGAGAAGGGGTAAAAACTTGAATGACCAATGTGACGGATCTCCATACCTTCACCACTAGCCGTGTGTATTTGGTCCTTGCCGCGGTATTTCTCCTTCATGGTCACCTTCTCGAGCTCGTTGGTGATGTGGTTGGTGGCGCCGCTGTCGACGTACCAGTTGGTGTCGATTCCGTAGGAGCCATCTGCAGCCGCCGCCACCTTGTCATCATCTTGAGAGGAATCGTCGTCCTCTTCGTAGCGGTACCAGCAATCTTTTGCTGTGTGCCCCAACTTGCCACATATCTGGCACCGAGGGGCATCAGGTCGATGGCGAGGATTGCCGCCACCGCGGCGAGTTCTGTTGTTGGCGGGAGCACGCCCGCCATTGCGGGAGTTGGAGCCGCCGCCGTTTCCTCCTCCACTGGACCTCCCCCTGCCACGGGAGAAGCCGCCACGCTGAGAGGAGCCACCACGACCACGAGAGGCCGAGTTCGCCGAGGACTTGAAGCCGCCGCCGCCGTTGCCGTGGAAGTGCACCATTCGCTGATCGAAGTTTGAGAGCATGGTGAAGAGCTCGTCGATGGTGACGGGAGTGACGCGAGCATCCAGAGCAGAGATCAGCGGCTGGTAGTCAGCGTCGAGCCCGTGGATGATGTAGGAGATGAGCTCATCGTCAAGGATCGCCTTGCCCGCCGCGGCTAGCTCGTCGGCGTAGCCGCGCATGGTGGCGAAGTAGGAGGCGACGGAGAGGTTGCCCTTCTGCGCATTGATGAGAGAAGTACGGATGTTGTTGATGCGACTCACCGATTGCGACGAGTACATGTCGGCGAGCGTCGTCCAGAGCGCGCCCGCGGTGGTGACCGTGGTCACCATGAGGAGCACCTCCTTTGTGAGGTTGCTCAGCAGGTAGCCAAGGACCTGCTGGTTCTCCCGGACCCAGATTGGGTGGAGAGGGTTGGGCGTTGAAGTCTCCTTGCCTTCCTTGGTGGTGACGAGGAGCTTTGCCGGGCTGGGTGCCGTCGACGTAGCCGAAGACCCCGGCGCCACGCAGTTGGGGTATGATCTGCGTGCGCCATAGCACGTAGTTCGTGCGGGATAGCTTCTCGGTGACCTGGCCATTGAGACTAGGCTGGAAGGAAGCGCCGGAGGAGGAAGACATGGTGCGGCTTCGACACAGGTGGTTCTGGTAGCTAGATGAGTTGAAGAAGAGGGGCTCTGATTACCATGTGCGAGCGGTAAATGTCTTACCCTGTCAAGGGCGACGTGTCCATGTTATATAGTAGGGGAGCCAAAACCCTAGATGGCTTTACACATGCGGTTTGAGAGAGAGATAAGGGAGAATCTAAGATACATCTTGGGAGAGAAGAAAGGAGGAGATGGTTACTAGAATATCTCATACAAACTACCTCCTAGCCTTATCTCTAATATGCACCGAACATATATCTCGTGACACACATATGTACCGCATGTGGATGATGTTTGACAACCTAATCAGAATATACTGGTGCATATTTTTTTTAAATAATATAATTTAACAACACGTGTGCTTAGCTTACTGCAGTCCCCTTTTTAAATTATATAAACTGGAACAAACAAATTGGAGTTGCCAACAACCTCATATGGACTAAAGGGATAGTGGTGTTTAGACAGTTTCTTGTTTAATCAAAGAACATTTTATTTCTCTCACTCTCTGTTGAATTATCATCTTTAACGTTTGTCTAGACTACTAGTTGACCACCAGGCTTTGTCTATTTGCATGCCCATTGGTTGTTCACTCTATCTCTAATTGTATGTTTAGTCAATTGAATGCTTCCCACCTCAGTGATGCTACGCACTTCTATTTGATGTTTTGATGCCTAAGCTTGAGGTCTTTGTCTTCAACAGATTACCAAGGCTTGACTAAGAGCTTTTGTCATGGGAAGATATACTGTACCTCAATAACAGCAAACCTTGTACACCATAAGATTGGTGTCCCATGGGATAGAATGCATGTATTGCCACTGAACAAAAGGATTACTGTTGCTGGTATTAATTTGACATGTTTTGAAGCCAACCATTGCCCTGGATCAATAATCATCCTTTTTGAGCCTCCCAATGGTAAGGTAAGTATTGTTCTGATTTGGTTCTATCTTCTGTTGGCTTGATTAGTCCATATCTTATTTTTCCTGGCTTGCATTTTAGGCTGTTTTGCACACTGGAGACTTCCGATTTTCTTCCGAGATGGCCAACAATCCTGTTTTGCAGTCTTCTCACATCCACACTCTAATACTTGACACGACCTACTGTAATCCACGAGTATGTATTTTTCCCGACCAAAAGTGTTACCAAAAGTTCCCGCAAAAAAGTGTTACCAAAGTTAGAGTTGAGTTTCTACGACCAATCTGCCATTAATTTTTCACACACACTAAAAATTATTTTGCAGTATGACTTCCCAAGTCAAGAGATTGTAATACAGTTTGTCATTGAGGCCATACAAGCAGAAGCTTTTAATCCAAAAACACTGTTTTTGATTGGCAGCTACACAATTGGTACAGTTTCATCTTCGCGCTCTTTAATATTCAAGTGCTCCTGTATCTCATGTCTTATATTGTCACCGGTCGCAGGAAAAGAAAGACTGTTTACGGAGGTTGCCCGTTTGCTTCAGAAGAAAATATATGTTGGAGCTGCAAAGCTGCAAATATTAAAGCACTTGGAGCTTCCTCAGGAAATCATGCCCTGGTTGACAGCCAATGAAGCTGAAAGTCACATACATGTTGTCCCCATGTGGACTCTAGCAAGCTTCAAACGATTGAAACATTTATCGAGTCAATATGCTGTAAGGCTGACTGTTCTATCCTACCAGCTGCACATTATTTAAGTTATAACATCTCAAAGCTATTATCGTTCACCAGTATCAGGTCAACCTGGCAGCCATTACCAGCATTCTGTTTATCTAATACCAGGATTAATAAAAGATATCTAGTTTTTTTATGCTTAGTTTTCTGTTGGATCAAGTAGCCAAGCCTTAAATATCAACATTTCATAATTCATTCCCCAAAGTTGCTATCCAGTGAGAAACCGAAATCTCAGTGCAGTGTTATTCTCATGTTCCTTAGTGTCATCTATTATGATTTTCTGATGGCTACTTTGCTTTTTAGGACCGGTATGACCTCATTGTGGCATTTTGTCCTACTGGTTGGTCATTTGGTAAAGGGAGGAAAAAGACACCAGGCAGAAGGTGGCAACAAGGGACAATCATCAGGTACTGTCCTGGAATTGCTTAACTGATACTTCCCCCTGTTCAATATTATTTCTTGTTTTGGGCATCGGCAATTCAGCAATGTCTCCAACATGCAACTTTGGTAGTTTGTTATGAATATGCCAGTTTTTTACTATAAATTATTAAACCATGGAAGCATGTTTCATGACTATAATCATGTAAAGCTCAAACGTTTCATATTTCCGAGGGAGTAGTAGTCACTCTGTAATTTCCCTAAAGAAAATAGTAAAGAAACCATTTTGACACTATTTGCACTTTCCAACAATGAGATTGTAGTACTGTAGTTTTCACCTTATTTTTTCAGGCGAGTTTTCACCTTATTAACCTCACTTAGTATTTATCCAACATGAAGAAACTGTTTTAAGAGCTGGAGTGGGCATTCTTTTGGGCAAAACTAAATTCAGCGTTTTCTACGCATTACAGAAAACGGAGATTTTTTTTCTGTTAGTTCAATGCTTCTGAAGTTATCTTCGGAAACCCAATAGCTCTGATGACCTGATTACTGTCTCTGGGTTGATTCTGAAGTTCTATCTGCTGTTTCTTCCCCTCTACAGATATGAAGTACCGTACAGTGAGCACAGTAGCTTCACAGAACTCCGGGAATTTGTCCGGTTCATATCACCAGAGCATATAGTTCCTAGTGTAAACAATGATGGCCCTGAGGGTGCAGATGCTATGCTGGCCCAACTGTTAAATGACTAGTGAAATCTACTACTCCACCGTGACAGCGTGAACTACTAACTACTGTTAGTAGATCACCTCAATGAATGTCCAAAGATAGAGTGAAGGTGAAGCACTTTGTTTGCTGTGCTGATGCCGAGATCCTGACGCAGGAATGCACCAAATGCTCGATGGTAAATCTCTGGCAAAGCAACTGCGGCACCGAAAGAAGTGCTACAACACATACTTGTGAACGGGTGAAAATGTAAAATGCATGAGTGAGTAAATCACATCCTTTTTTGTAGTTGTGGATGATTATGTGTGACGCCCCGACAGGACTGTACACTAATCATGCACGCAAATGTGTACGATCAAGAACAAGGACTCACGGGAAGATATCACAACACAACTCTAGACACAAATTTAAATAATACAAGCTTCATATTACAAGTCAGGGGCCTCGAGGGCTCAAATACAAGCTTGATACACAAGAGTCAGCGAAAGCAACAATATCTGAGTACAGACGTAATTAAACAAAGATGCCTTAAGAAGTCAAATAGAAGAGCAACAACGATCGAAGAGGCAAGGCCTCCTGCCTGGGACCTCCTAACTACTCCTGGTCGTCGACGGTCTTCATGTAGTAGTATCCATCGGCAGTGGCATCTGGCTCCAGGGATCCACCATCTGGTTGCATCAACCGGAAAGAAGAAGGAAGGGGGAAAAGGGTAGCAAAGCAACTGTGAGTACTCATCCAAAGTACTCGCAAGCATCAGATCTAAACTAAGTATGCATTGGTATCAAATGGAATGGTTGTATCTGTGGACTGAACTGCAGAATGCCAGAATAGAGGGGAAGGCCTAGCCTATTGAAGCCTAGCATATTCAAGCAGCTCCAAGCATCTTGCAGCATGTACAAGAGTAAAGAATAACAGTTTATATTTAACAAACATGTTGTAGCAATAAAGCCCAGAGATCCTTCCTCGACTCCCTGCGAGAAAGCAATCCCGGAGCCACATATCTTAAGTATCCATTTCTAGTTGTATTAGATCAAGATATAAGTCTGAACGTCCATTACCGTGGACACGATATTCGAATAAAGATCTTCCCTGCAGGGGTGCACCATGTTTTCCAACACGCTCGATCACACTGGCCGGACACACTTTTCTGGGTCAATGCTCGGCCTCGGAAGATCAACACGTCGTAGCCCTACCTAGGCTCAGCAGAGAGGTCCCCGCCGGTCTACATCCTAAGCACTCCGGGGTCTGGGCCCATCGCCCGTTGCACTCCGGGTCGTTGCGAGTAGGGCGGACCAGGCTCCACCACTACAGGATGGTGCCGGCCCAGCCGTGCCGCAAGGCTGAACTGGACGTCTGACAAAGCTTCGGCTGATACTGCAACGTCGAGGCCCATAACTATTCTCGCGTGGTGGTTAGTGCGTAAAGGCCAAAGGCCAACTCAGAACAAATACCCAAACCATAGTGTATTATTAGCTTGCGGAGACGAGCAGAGACTCACGATAATGTGACCCCGTCGCCCCGTCTCGAGGAAATACGTCAAGGGCAAGCCCAGCCCACTCGGGGGTGGCCTGCCTGCCCGGCCGTGCCTCGTAACCATCTTGCGGGTGCTCTCCGGGCCCGCCCGACTTTCCCAAAGGTCTCAAGTAATGTCAAGGTAACCGTGTGTCCAAACATCAAGGGGAAAACCCGAGGAATCAGCCCCGGAGGATTCCACTCAATGTAATCATCAAGGTGAATGTAAGAGGGACCACCTCGAGGTTCACACTTGAGGTGTTGAACGACAGAGCCGTATCAGGAATGGTGAAAGAGGAAATCACCCTCGATGACCACGACCGAATAGCTACACTACAGAATTATCATCAGGAGTGCGTTACGAGGGATCACCCTCGGCACTCGATAGTAGCTCTGCAGAGTCGAGCAACAAAAAGGGGCGTGATGTGATGTGAGGTGTCGGGCTCTGGTCGTCGATCACGTAGATCGAGTCGTCGATGATGAAGCAGGGGCAACAAGGACAAGTGGGGGTCACTGATGGATCACTAACCAACCTATACTAAGGGCCAGTTCTTTTGGTGGCCTCTAGAGTAAGCTGCAAAAAGCTACCCCCTACCCAACTTATTCTAGAAGCCCAACCAAATTTATTTTTTTAGAAGCCTAGTAGTTAAGACTTGACTAGTAGGCTTCTAAAAAGGAAATTTTGGTTGGGCTTTTAGAATAAGCTGGGTAGGGAGCAGCTTATTCTGGAAGCCCAAAAAAGCTAGCAAAAGAACTGGCCCTAAGCAGTTTAGGAGAAGCAAGTAGGTAACAATAGCAGGTACAAAAGCAGGCTATGCATCACAATAGGAGCAATCAATAACAGTAGCAAAATCTAATGCAAGCATGAGAGAATGGAATGGGCGATATCGGGATGATCAAAGGGGGGGCTTGCCTGGTTGCTCAGACAAGAAGAAGGGGGCGTCGTTGACGTAGTCGATCACAGCGGCATCAGCGGTAGTCTCGGAGTCTACCGGAGAGAAGAGGGGGAAGAAACAGTAAATACAAGCATAGAGAGCATAACAGGACAACAGACAGAGCTAGACGTGTTCTAATGCGGTGCTACACGTTACCAGCGAAGGGGGGTAACATCCGGGAATGTTTCCCCAGGTTTAGCATTTTCGGACAGATGAAACGGAGGGGAAAAGTTGCATGTTCAGGTAGTTAGTGGCATGTGGCAGACGAACGGATCGCGTATTCGGATCCGTCTCGTCGTTCTGAGCAACTTTCATGTAGAAAACTTTTTCATCCGAGTTACGGGTTATTTTCTAAGACTTTTCAAAGATTTAGCAATATTCTCAAATTATTATTAATTCGAAATAAAAGGTGAAATTGCTATGTGCACCCAGCAGAATGCACACAGCAGGGCCACCAGAGGCTGACAGTGGGCCCAGTTGACCAGGTCAACTGTTGACTGGTCAACAGCTGTGGGCCCCCCTGTCATTGACTTCTAACTAATTAACTAACTAAACTAATTAAGCTAATTAGGTTTAGTTTAATTAAACAGGATTAGTTAAGTTAATTAATTAACTAATTTATTTATTTATTATATATATACTTTTAAAACTTTTCTTTTTAGTTTTACAGGGGCAGGCCCCACTTGTAAGTGGCCTAGGAGGCCACGCGGGTTAACAGGCGCAGGGGCGCTGCGGGCGCCCGACCCGGGCGTCGTCGCGGGGCAGTGGCTGGACGGCGAGGAGCGGCACGGTGCGCGGGGAGCGGCCGGGAGAGCGGCCGCGAGCGCCGGCGGGGGGGGGGGGGGGGTGTGCACTCACGCGGGGGAGGCGGGGCCAGGCGCGGCTGGCGTGTGTGCGCAGGCGACAGCGGGCGGCGGAGCGCTGGCCGGCGGACAGCTGCGGGAGGCGGGGCAAGGTAGAGAGGGAAGGGCCAGAGGCGGGGCGGAGCAGGGGCACGGCCGGGCGCGGCCAAGGCGGGTCCAGTGCGAGCGGGGCGAGCTGGGCGGCAGTAGACGCGGCGGGGCGGCAGGTGAGCAGAAGCAGCAGCAGTAGCACGGGGCGCACAGGCGATGCGGGCGCGCGCGTGCCAAGGAGGGCAAAGCGACGGCATCAGCATGCGGTTGCGAGGCCACGTACGGGCGCGCGGGCAGGGGTGCGTCGGCGGCGAGTAGCACCGGGTGTGGCATCGCGCGCGGAGGCGGCCGGAGTTCGGGCTAGGCCGGGTCTGTCGAAGCAGGGCACGCGTTGGGTTCCTAGAGAGCCCAGGAACTCGACTGCAAGCTCGGACGCGAGCTCCGACTGTGGTGGCCACGGAAAACAAGGAAAAGGCGGCGCGCGCGGGCACGACAACGGCATGGCGAGCTACGACACGAGAACAGCAGCGAAAACAGAGGGGAAAGAAGGCGGTGCTCACAGTGAGCCTGCAGGTGTGCTAAAGGCAGCTTGGGGAAGGCTTGTGGTTGCCGGAAATCGACGACGGAGCTCGTCGGGTCGATGTCGAAGACGACTGGCAGGGGTCGATGCAGGGTCCCTCGACTCCGTCTGGTCGGCGAAGAGGAAGCAGGGGACGACGGCGGTCCGATCTGGCGCGGAGACGAGGCGAGGCGGCGACGGTGGTGTCCTCATGCGCGCCGTCGACGGGCGACCAGAGGGAAAAAGAGGTCGGGGGTGCGAGGGAGGGAGGAGAGGAGGGGAGCTAGGGTTCCAGGGAGGGGGTCGGGGCCTTATAGACGAGGGGGGTGGCCGTGGATGGCCGGCACCTGGCCGGGACGCCATGGATGGCCTCCACGATCCCCCCGGCTCCTGTAGCGGGGAGGGGAAGAGTTAGGTGGGCTGGGGTTGTTATAGCTAAATGGGCCAAGGTGCCCAATAGATTTAGATTGTTTTGTTTCTTTTATTTAGTTTCTGTTTAAGTTTTCTATTTTAATTTTTTAATAGTTTTAGTTTTATAAAATGTAAGAACAACATCTAAGTTAGTGCTACTAATTATACCATTGCCACGAAAAGTTTGGTGCAATAAAAAAATACTTGCCCATTTCTAATATTTAAAAGGCACTTAGATAATTGTTTTAGCTGCGGTTTTAATTATTAAAGGGCATTTAACCAATTTCTAAAAATGTTGGTTCACCACCATACATAGATATGGAATATTTGCAACGTTATGAGCATTTTAGTTTTGTCACTTCGTAAACTTTATTTATTTGACTTTATTTTAAATTTGGATTTGGACCGGTTTTGAAACTAAGCAAGATTGGCAACAATAACAGCGATGACATGACATCATTAGCCAAGGGATTACTGTAGCTTAATTAACCGGGCGTCACAATTCTCCTCCACTACAAGAAATCTCGTCCCGAGATTTAAGGGGTGGAGTAAGGGGGAAAAACTTGGTAAGGACGGAGCTCAACACAAGATAGAGGCATGCATCTCAGTGAACGACTCGGGAAGACCTGGGGACTATCTCAGTGAACGTGGCATAGAGGCATCTCTCGAGTTGAAATTCAAGAAGTCATTGAGAGCAAGGTAAGAAGGGGCCATAAGAAGCTTCAAGCGGGTAGGCAATCGTTCGATGTCTGAAACAGTGTGTGAAAGGAGCTCAGAGCATCGAGAATAAGTATTGCATCAGATACTAGAACAGATCCCAAGGAAGCTGGCTCGCGAATTCCATACGAAGCCAAGCGCAAGGGGTATTTCGAAGGCAAGGTTGTACAGGAGAGTCAGGTTTCGATCCTGTGGAACTGTGGGTTATGGGCCCACCATGTGGGTTAAAAGCAGGAAGGGTGCCAACATGTGCACGGTCATGAAAGCAAGTCAGGTCAGAGGATAGCTTGTCAGTTATGTTGGCAACAACGTTGGTACTAAGGGCGAGGGACGAAGAGAACCATTTTCCTGCTCGTCAAGACGAGGCGGACCAATAGGCAAAGTTCTCGTCCATCGGTGGCTACCGTAATGTCATCAACAATAGTAACAAGGTCTTACTGACAGAGTTTGTACATTGAGGTGTCTACATAAGCAGGGAATTATCACTGCTCCGATATGTTAGGTAACAAGAAAGGTAAACAAAACAATGGAAAGGAAAGTGTAGACTCGAATCAGTTACTGCTGTCGAGTGTCTAACAACTCAAAACCCGTGGAAAATTTGAATTGACGAGAAATAATAGTTGATGAAGAACTCATAAGAAGTTATGTAGTTCCGTTATATTCTCGAGATACCAAAGGGTAATACCCGAAGGTAGATCAAAGTAGAGGTTGGACAAGTTAAACGATCTGAAGAAGACAAGTACTTTAACTTGTCTGAGAAATGGAATCAAGGGAGATCAATCATGGTCGGAACCACGGTTGAAAAGGACCAATATAGATACAAGATGAACTTATCACAAGGGGATCATTATTATCATAACAAGAAGCTTCCATGATAAGTTCCACATCGGGTCCATGGGCATGAACACAAGGTTCAAGGTCGACTCCCACTTCTCTAATGCACAACTTTCCATTCACTTCTCGCATTCGAAGAAGTTGTAGCGTTAAAATGTTATCTGAACAAACGCTAGTAGATATAACCCGCATAAACTTCCGGTTCACACGGATTAGGCAAGGCATAGATTCAACCCACTGGGGCATCTTATGAACATAGACCACAAACTTCACGAGTAAATAACTCAAGCTCGAAAGTAGAGCATGATTGAGGAAGCAGAGGATACTTTACCAAAAGCATTATGTATCCGAGGAAAAGCTCACAATGTTACTGAATAAGAAGGACGTTGTCGGATAAAACCCAACAAAGGATCTGGTGATCCACAAGGGATCTGATGTGAACATCGATACTCACCCAGAAGAAGAAAGAATGCAAGGATATCAGATTATAGAAACAATTAACTAATTCTAAGCTCGAATGCAAAGGGGATTATGGTTTCCAAAATGGGGGATCAGAAGCAGAGGCTCTGATCAAAGACAATTAAGTAGAATAGACATAGATCGATAATCAATCAAGGTTTGATTTGTCGAACACCAGCTCATGTCTGGAGTGACGTCTGAACCAAGGGAAGAATTCTAATTAGGACTGATGATCATGAGCATTCATAAACTTATCGAATCAAATGCTCAAAATTACGATGACAAATGGTGCTAAATGAGTATTGCTAGACATATGGAAGTAACCATAATGCAAGCAGATAAGGAGGAACAAGAGCAATAGGCTGCTGAGGATTTTCGTAAGATCGAATAGTATTCCAAAGAATTTTGTGAAACAAATGAACAGCTGTGGACGAACGGATACTCGGCAAGCGCGAGTAATTATCCGTAGGGGTATTCATGTGGCAAAGAACTGCAAGGCAGTAGGCACAAAGTATTCTCAGAAGAAAAGAGAGAATTACGGGGTATCTTGTAATAACAAGATCACCTGGGAATAGAAGTAAGAACTACAGGTGTATGTATTTATCCATAGGGATGTTTCGGTGGTAGGTTGTTGTAAAAGCAATGGGCACAAAGTCTCAAGAGAACATCGAAGAGTGTCTTCGGAATCATTCGATGCATCAAGCAATCATCTGGAATGAGGGGCTCTCCGGGAGATAGTATTTACGAGAACCTAGAGTTAGAGTTAACAAAATCATTTAACCCGAATAGGAGAGAGGAAAGAATCCCAGAGTATAGACGAGGAGTAAAAGATTCTAATTCCACCCAATGGCGACGTGGGCCCGTAAGCCACACAACCATGTTAGTAAATTAGTTTTTTTAAAGACTAGACTCAACTTCGGCCAAGGAGTTGGAAAGGGGGGGTTCCTACAGGCAGTCGGCTCTGATACCAACTTGTGACGCCCCCGACTCGACCGTACACTAATCATGCACGCAAATGTGTACGATCAAGACCAGGGACTCACGGGAAGATATCACAACACAACTCTAGACACAAATTCAAATAATACAAGCTTCATATTACAAGCTGTTGGGAATCGTAGCATAATTTTAAAATTTTCCTACGCTCACCAAGATGCATCTATGGAGTGTACTAGCAACGAGGGGAAGGGAGTGCATCTACATACCCTTGTAGATCGCGAGCGGAAGCGTTCCAATGAACGTGGATGACGGAGTCGTACTCGCCGTGATCCAAATCACCGATGATCGAGTGCCAAACGGACGGCACCTCCGCGTTCAACACACGTACGGTGCAGCGACGTCTCCTCCTTCTTGATCCAGCAAGGGGGAAGGAGAGGTTGATGGAGATCCAACAGCACAACGGCGTGGTGGTGGATGTAGCGGGTCTCCGGCAGGGCTTCGCCGAGCTTCTGCGAGAGAGAGAGAGGTGTTGCAGGGGAGGAGGGAGGCGCCCAAGGCTGTAGTTTGCTGCCCTCCCTCCCCCCACTATTTATAGGACCCCTGGGGGGGGGGGCGCCAGCCCTTGGGAGATCAGATCTCCAAGGGGGGCGGCGGCCAAGTGGGGGGAAGGGGTGCCTTGCCCCCCAAGGCAAGGGGGAAGCTCCCCTCCCCTAGGGTTCCCAACCCTAGGCGCATGGGGGGAGGCCCAAGGGGGGCGCCCCAGCCCACTAAGGGCTGGTTCCCTTCCACTTTCAGCCCACGGGGCCCTCCGGGACAGGTGGCCCCACCCGGTGGACCCCCGGGACCCTTCCGGTGGTCCCGGTACAATACCGGTAACCCCCGAAACTTTCCCGGTGGCCGAAACTTGACTTCCTATATATAATTCTTCACCTCCGGACCATTCCGGAACCTCTTGTGACGTCCGGGATCTCATCCGGGACTCCGAACAACTTTCGGGTTTCCGCATACATATATCTCTACAACCCTAGCGTCACCGGACCTTAAGTGTGTAGACCCTACGGGTACGGGAGACATGCAGACATGACCGAGACGCCTCTCCGGTCAATAACCAACAGCGGGATCTGGATACCCATGTTGGCTCCCACATGTTCCATGATGATCTCATCGGATGAACCACGGTGTCGAGGATTCAATCAATCCGTATGCAATTCCCTTTGTCAATCGGTATGTTACTTGCCCGAGATTCGATCGTCGGTATCCCAATACCTTGTTCAATCTCGTTACCGGCAAGTCTCTTTACTCGTACCGCAATGCATGATCCCGTGACTAACGCCTTAGTCACATTGAGCTCATTATGATGATGCATTACCGAGTGGGCCCAGAGATACCTCTCCGTCACACGGAGTGACAAATCCCAGTCTCGATCCGTGCCAACCCAACAGACACTTTCGGAGATACCCGTAATGCACCTTTATAGTCACCCAGTTACGTTGTGACGTTTGGCACACCCAAAGCACTCCTACGGTATCCGGGAGTTGCACGATCTCATGGTCTAAGGAAAAGATACTTGACATTGGAAAAGCTCTAGCAAACGAAACTACACGATCTTTTATGCTATGCTTAGGATTGGGTCTTGTCCATCACATCATTCTCCTAATGATGTGATCCCGTTATCAATGACATCCAATGTCCATAGTCAGGAAACCATGACTATCTGTTGATCAACGAGCTAGTCAACTAGAGGCTTACTAGGGACAGGTTGTGGTCTATTGTCATGCCCACGATGCGGCTATATCTCCCACGTGTCGAGGCATGACTTAGAGGCATAACCGCATAGTGGTTTTGTCGCAAGAAGGGTCATCTTCACACAATCCCATGTAATGAACAAGAATGGGATAAAGAGTTGGCTTACAATCGCCACTTCACACAATACATAAATAAATATCATCCATCATCCAAAATACAATCATATAGACCGACTACGGTCAAAATCCAGATGAAAATAAGACAACCCCAAATGCTAGATCCCCGATCGTCCCAACTGGGCTCCACTACTGATCATCAGGAAAAGACACATAGTAACGACCACGTTCCTCGTCGAACTCCCACTTGAGATCGACGCCATCATCTGCACTGGCATCGTCGGCACCTGCAACTGGTGTTGGAAGTATCTGTGAGTCACGGGGACTCAGCAATCTCACACCCGCGAGATCAAGACTATTTAAGCTTATAGGACAAGAGGTGCAAAGAGGTGGAGCTGCAGCGGCAAAACATATATGGTGGCTAACTTGCGCAAATGAGAGCGAGAAGAGAAGCAAAGGAACGGACGTCATCTAGCAATGACCAAGAAGAGGTCCTGAACACCTACATACGTCATACATAACACAGACCGTGTTCACTTCCCGGACTCCGCCGAGAAGAGACCATCACGGCTACACACGCACTTGGTGTATTTTAATTGGGTCAAGTGACAAGTTATCTACAACCGGACATTAACAAATTCCCATCTGCCTCATAACCGCGGGCACGGCTTTCAAAAGATAATACCCTGCAGGGGGGTCCCAACTTAGCCCATCATAAGCTCTCACGGTCAACGAAGGATAAACCTTCTCCCGGAAAGACCCGATCAGTCTCGGAATCCCGGTTTACAAGACATCTCGACAATGGTAAAACAAGATCAGCAAAGCCGCCCGAATGTGCCGACAAATCCCGATAGGAGCTGCACATATCTCGTTCTCAGGGCACACCGGATAAGTCAAGCTACGAGTAAAACCAGACCTCGAGTCTCCCCGAGGTGGCCCCGCAGGCTGCTCGGTTCGGACCAACACTCGAAGGAGCACTGGCCCCGGGGGGGGGGGGGTTAAAATAAGATGACCCTCGGGCTCGCGAAAACCCGGGGGAAAAGGCTTAGGCGGCGAATAGTAAAACCAAAGTTGAGCCTTGCTGGAGGAGTTTTATTCAAGGCGAACTGTCAAGGGGGTCCCATAAATCACCCGACCGTAAGGAACGCAAACTCAAGGAACATAATCCCGGTATAACAGTAACTAGGGCGGCAAGAGTGGAACAAATCACCAGGCATAAGGCCGAGGCTTCCACCCTTTACCAAAATATATAGATGCATTAATTAAATAAGAGATATTGTGATATCCCAACATATCCATGTTCCGACATGGAACAAACTTCAACTTCACCTGCAACTAGCAACGCTATAAGAGGGGCTGAGCAAAAGCGGTAACATAGCCAAACAACGGTTTGCTAGGAAAGGATGGTTAGGACTGACATGGCTAAAATGGGAGACATGATATAGCAAGTGATAGGTAGCGAGCATGGCAATAGAGCGAACAACTAGCATAGCAAAGATAGAAGTGATTTCGAGGGGTGGTCATCTTGCCTGCAAGGTTCTCAGAGTTGTCGAAAGCTTGATCCTCGTAAGCGTACTCGACAGGTTCCTCGTTCACGAACTCGTCTCCCGGCTCTACCCAAGACAAGAACACAAACAAACGGAACCACAATCAACAACGAGAAATGCACAAGCAACATGATGCAAGACATGTATGATATGCAAGATATGATATGCGATGCGTATGCGTGCTCCGGAAGGGAAATGATGAACATGGCAGTAACTTGGCAAACCAAGCATGCCACTGGAAAGATGAGATGATTTCGGTCGAAACCTATATAAAGATCACCGGAATCGGATGCACGGTTTGCAAATGGCGAGCAAAACAAGAATGACACTAATCTGCGATAAACAGCAAGATAGCACTTAAAATACAACAAGTAGCAATGCTACAGCACCCCAACATAGCAACAAAGCACATGGCAGTAATATACAGGAGATGCTTGACAAAAGATGAACACTGAGCTACGGCTAGTTCACAACATAACAAGCTCAAACAAGCATGGCAAAAGTGCAAAAGATTACAGGTTCACAGACTTAGTGAAAAACTGGACATGGCAGAAATCATCATCGGGTAGCAATGTTCAGAGCATGAAATCAACATTCTACAGAAACTTAACATAGCAAAACAAGGCATGGTAGTGTTCTACTAAATGCACTTGACAAAAGTCCCTTACTGACCATAAGCCAAAAAAGGCCAGAAGATATGATGGCAAGCATGTAAACATAGCAAGTTTCGTTATCAGGTTTCAGACTTAGCAGAAAAACAGAGCATGGCAGAAATATTAATATGTATGCCTCTTTGCAAGCTTGATGCACTCACTACAGAGCAATGCATGACAAACCAAGCATACCTAAAGCAAGATGGCATGTTTATGAAGCTATCCATGGCAAAAACAATTACATAGCATGTATTGATCAACTACAATAAGCTTGGCAAAAATGCATATCATGTTAAGAATCTGCCAGAAATATTTTATAGCAAAAGTAGAGCAAGATGGAGTCATGTTATGGTACTCTAAAATTGCAAACAGTTGCAGTAATGGATCAATTACAACTATAG
Source organism: Aegilops tauschii subsp. strangulata (assembly GCF_002575655.3). Classification (NCBI taxonomy): domain Eukaryota; kingdom Viridiplantae; phylum Streptophyta; class Magnoliopsida; order Poales; family Poaceae; genus Aegilops; species Aegilops tauschii. Next base: position 342,328,724 of record NC_053039.3, read on the forward strand.
CTACAAAAAACCCTTACTGAACATCTCCAAAATATGCATGGATCTCTCTGTAGCATCAAGTTTACATGGCAACAAAATTACAGCAGACAAGGACTTAGAGAAATCACTAAGTCCCTGAAATCAGAAATATTACGGGGCCTACTTTGCATGCTTGTGCTAGTCACCACAGAGATCACAAAAATACATGGACTATATCACTGGAAAGATGGCATGGTATACTTCAAAGCACATGTAGAGCTCATGCTCAAAAGGTGCACAGAATAAATGATACAAAAATGACAAATCTCCAAGTTCTGATAAGAACCGGAGATTAACAGCAACTAGCCCTCTTCCAACGAAGATTTGGGCATCAACATGACCTTTAATGAAAATGGTGCAATTGAACAAAATGAAGAGCATCACGAGACAAACAATTTGACATATTATACACGTGAATCGGAGCTACATGCACAAAGTTATCGCATCTCGAACAGAAGCACTTGCTGAAGTTTCTCTGGGACTTGGAAGAAATTTGGGGGGGGGTACGAGAGAAAGTCAACTGGCACAGTGTCGTTACCAGATCGGATCGGGCCGGCTCCTCGAGCTCGTCGGCGACCAGAGGAGAGGACGGCGGGGGAAGGAGGAGGCGAGGCCGGAGGAGGAGAGGGAGGCCGGAGGCGGCGGGCCGGAGGGGGACCGGCGGCGGGCGGCGGCGGGGCCGGCCGGCGAGCTCCGCGGCGGCGGCGGCGGACGTCGGGCGGCGAGGCGAGGCCAGGCGGAGGCGGGGCGACGGCCGGCGCTCGGGCCAGCGGCGGCGGCGGGCGTGGGCCGCGGGGGCCGGGGTCGGGCCGGCGGGGTACGGCGGCGGCGGACGCTGACGTGGCGAGGCGCGATTCGTCCGCCGGCGCGGGCGGACGTGTCCGGCGCGGGCGGACGTGTCCGGCGCGGGCGGACGTTGTCCGGCGGCGCGAGGGATTTTTTCTAGGGTTAGACTGCGAATCCGTTTTTCGGGATGCCCACTTATAAATTGGTAGAGGGAGCTAGGAGACTCCAAATGAGGTGCGGTTTTCGCCCACACGATCGTGATCGAACGACCTAGAGCATGGAAGAGAGTTTGGTGGGCTTTGGGCTGGTTTTGGAGGGGTTTTTTGCTGGATACTCAAATGGACATTGCGGAGGCCCGGTTAACCGTTGGAGTACCAAACGACCTCCGAATGGAACGAAACTTGACCGGTAGTCTCCGGGTGGTATATTAAGACCACTTGACAAGCCTCGGTCCATTCCGAGAAAGTTTGACACACGCACACGAAAGAAAACTAGAGGGGTGCACCGGAGGAGATAGGAGCGCCGGATTGGAAAACGGACAACGGGGAAAATGCTCGGATGCAAGAGACGAACACGTATGCGAATGCAATGCACATGATGACATGATATGAAAATGCATGACATGACAAAATACAAAACGAAAGACAAAACCCGACAACGGAGGGAAAAACATATCACATAGCCGGAAATGGCAAGAGTCGGAGTTACAAATATGGCAAGTTACATGCGGGGTGTTACATCTATGTATTCACACATGTATTACGATTTCCGGACAATACAATTATAGCATGAATAATAGACTATTATCATGAACAAAGAAATATAATAATAACCATTTATTATTGCCTCTAGGGCATATTTCCAACAGTCTCCCACTTGCACTAGAGTCAATAATCTAGTTACATTGTGATGAATCGAACACCCATTGCGTCCTGGTGTTGATCATGTTTTGCCCTAGGGAGAGGTTTAGTCAACGGATCTGCTACATTCAGGTCCGTATGTACTTTACAAATATCTATGTCTCCATTTTGAACACTTTCACGAATGGAGTTGAAGCGACGCTTGATATGCCTGGTCTTCCTGTGAAACCTGGGCTCCTTCGCAAGGGCAATAGCTCCAGTGTTGTCACAGAAGAGAGTCATCGGGCCCGACGCATTGGGAATCACCCCTAGGTCGGTAATGAACTCCTTCATCCAGACTGCTTCCTGTGCTGCCTCCGAGGCTGCCATGTATTCCGCTTCACATGTAGATCCCGCCACGACGCTTTGCTTGCAACTGCACCAGCTTACTGCTCCTCCATTCAAAATATACACGTATCCGGTCTGTGACTTCGAGTCATCCAGATCTGTGTCGAAGCTAGCGTCGACGTAACCCTTTACGACGAGCTCTTCGTCACCTCCATAAACGAGAAACATATCCTTAGTCCTCTTCAGGTACTTCAGGATATTCTTGACCGCTGTCCAGTGTTCCTTGCCGGGATTACTTTGGTACCTTCCTACCAAACTTACGGCAAGGTTTACATCAGGTCTGGTACACAGCATGGCATACATAATAGGCCCTATGGCCGAGGCATAGGGGATGACACTCATCTCTTCTATATCTTCTGCCGTGGTCGGGCATTGAGCCGTGCTCAATTGCACACCTTGCAATACAGGCAAGAACCCCTTCTTGGACTGATCCATACTGAACTTCTTCAATATCTTGTCAAGGTATGTACTCTGTGAAAGACCAATGAGGCGTCTTGATCTATCTCTATAGATCTTGATGCCTAATATATAAGAAGCTTCTCCAAGGTCCTTCATTGAAAAACACTTATTCAAATAGGCCTTTATACTTTCCAAGAATTCTATATCATTTCCCATCAATAGTATGTCATCCACATATAATATGAGAAATGCTACAGAGCTCCCACTCACTTTCTTGTAAACACAGGCTTCTCCATAAGTCTGTGTAAACCCAAACGCTTTGATCATCTCATCAAAGCGAATGTTCCAACTCCGAGATGCTTGCACCAGCCCATAGATTGAGCGCTGGAGCTTGCATACTTTGTTAGCATTCTTAGGATCGACAAAACCTTCCGGTTGCATCATATACAACTCTTCCTTAAGGAAGCCGTTAAGGAATGCCGTTTTAACGTCCATCTGCCATATCTCATAATCATAGTATGCGGCAATTGCTAACATGATTCGGACGGACTTCAGCTTCGCTACGGGTGAGAAAGTCTCATCGTAGTGAACCCCTTGAACTTGTCGATAACCCTTAGCGACAAGTCGAGCTTTGTAGATGGTCACATTACCATCCGCGTCCGTCTTCTTCTTAAAGATCCATTTGTTTTCTATGGCTCGCCGCTCATCGGGCAAGTCAGTCAAAGTCCATACTTTGTTTTCATACATGGATTCTATCTCGGATTTCATGGCTTCTAGCCATTTGTCGGAATCCGGGCCCGCCATCGCTTCTTCATAGTTCGAAGGTTCACCGTTGTCTAACAACATGATTTCTAGGACAGGGTTGCCGTACCACTCTGGTGCGGAACGTGTCCTTGTGGACCTACGAAGTTCAGTAACTTGGTCTGAAACTTCATGATCATCATCATTAACTTCCTCCCCAGTCGGTGTAGGCACCACAGGAACATTTTCCCGCGCTGCGCTACTTTCCGGTTCGGAAGGGGTGACTATCACCTCATCAAGTTCCACTTTCCTCCCACTCAATTCTTTCGAGAGAAACTACTTCTCAAGAAAGGACCCGTTCTTGGCAACGAAGATCTTGCCTTCGGATCTGAGGTAGAAGGTGTACCCAATAGTTTCCTTAGGGTATCCTATGAAGACGCATTTTTCCGATTTGGGTTCGAGCTTTTCAGGTTGAAGTTTCTTGACATAAGCATCGCATCCCCAAACTTTTAGAAACGACAGCTTAGGTTTCTTCCCAAACCATAATTCATACGGTGTCGTCTCAACGGATTTCGACGGAGCCCTATTTAAAGTGAATGCGGCAGTCTCTAAAGCATAACCCCAAAATGAGAGCGGTAAATCGGTAAGAGACATCATAGATCGCACCATATCCAATAGAGTGCGATTACGACGTTCGGACACACCATTTCTCTGAGGTGTTCCAGGCGGCGTGAGTTGTGAAACTATTCCACATTTCCTTAAGTGTGCACCAAACTCGTGACTTAAATATTCTCCACCACGATCTGATCGTAGGAATTTTATTCTCCTGTCACGTTGATTCTCAACCTCACTCTGAAATTCTTTGAACTTTTCAAAGGTTTCAGACTTGTGTTTCATCAGGTAGACATATCCATATCTACTTAAATCATCAGTGAGAGTGAGAACATAACGATATCCTCCGCGAGCCTCAGCACTCATTGGACCACACACATCGGTATGTATGATTTCCAATAAGTTGGTTGCTCGCTCCATTGTTCCGGAGAACGGAGTCTTGGTCATCTTACCCATGAGGCATGGTTCGCACGTGTCAAATGATTCGTAATCAAGAGACTCCAAAAGTCCATCTGCATGGAGCTTCTTCATGCGCTTGACACCAATGTGACCAAGGCGGCAGTGCCACAAGTATGTGGGACTATCGTTATCAACTTTACATCTTTTGGTATTCACACTATGAACATGTGTAACATCACGTTCGAGATTCATCAAAAATAAACCATTGACCAGCGGGGCATGACCATAAAACATATCTCTCAAATAAATAGAATAACCATTATTCTCGGATTTAAATGAGTAGCCATCTCGAATTAAACGAGATCCAGACACAATGTTCATGCTCAAAGCTGGCACTAAATAACAATTATTGAGGTTTAAAACTAATCCCGTGGGTAGATGCAGAGGTAGCGTGCCGACGGCGATCACATCGACCTTGGAACCATTCCCGACGCGCATCGTCACCTCGTCCTTTGCCAGTCTCCGTTTATTCCGTAGTTCCTGCTTTGAGTTACAAATATGAGCAACCGCACCGGTATCAAATACCCAGGAGCTACTACGAGTACTGGTAAGGTACACATCAATTACTTGTATATCACATATACCTTGGGTGTTTCCGGCCTTCTTCTTGTCCGCTAAATATTTGGGGCAGTTCCGCTTCCAGTGACCACTTCCCTTGCAATAAAAGCACTCAGTCCCGGGCTTGGGTCCATTCTTTGACTTCTTCCCAGTAACTGGTTTACCAGGCGTGGCAACTCCCTTGCCGTCCTTCTTGAAGTTCTTCTTACCCTTTCCCTTCTTGAACTTAGTGGTTTTATTCACCATCAACACTTGATGTTCTTTTCTGATCTCCCCTTCCGCTGATTTCAGCATTGAATATACTTCAGGAATGGTCTTTTCCATCCCCTGCATATTGTAGTTCATCACAAAGCTCGTGTAGCTTGGTGGAAGCGACTGGAGGATTCTGTCAATGACCGCGTCATCCGGGAGATTAACTCCCAGCTGAGACAAGCAGTTGTGCAACCCAGACATTCTGAGTATGTGCTCACTAACAGAACTGTTCTCCTCCATTTTACAGCTGAAGAACTTGTCGGAGACATCATATCTCTCGACCCGGGCATGAGCTTGAAAAACTAGTTTCAGCTCCTCGAACATCTCATATGCTCCATGTTTCTCAAAACGCTTTTGGAGACCCGGTTCTAGGCTGTAAAGCATGCCGCACTGAACGAGGGAGTAATCATCAGCACGCTGCTGCCAAGCGTTCATAACGTCTTGGTTCTGTGGGATTGGTGCATCACCTAGTGGTGCTTCTAAGACATAATCTTTCTTGGCTACTATAAGGATGAGCCTCAGGTTCCGGACCCAGTCCGTATAGTTGCTGCCATCATCTTTCAGCTTGGTTTTCTCTAGGAACGCGTTGAAATTGAGGACAACGTTGGCCATTTGATCTACAAGACATAGTGTAAAGATTTTAGACTAAGTTCATGATAATTGAGTTCATCTAATCAAATTATTTAATGAACTCCCACTCAGATAGACATCCCTCTAGTCATCTAAGTGAAACATGATCCGAGTTTAACTAGGCCGTGTCCGATCATCACGTGAGACGGACTAGTCAAGATCGGTGAACATCTTCATGTTGATCGTATCTTCTATACGACTCATGCTCGACCTTTCGGTCCTCCGTGTTCCGAGGCCATGTCTGTACATGCTAGGCTCGTCAAGTCAACCTAAGTGTATTGCGTGTGTTCCGAGGCCATGTCTGTACATGCTAGGCTCGTCAACACCCGTTGTATTCGAACGTTAGAATCTATCACACCCGATCATCACGTGGTGCTTCAAAACAACGAACCTTCGCAACGGTGCACAGTTAGGGTGAACACTTTCTTGAAATTATTATAAGGGATCATCCTACTTGCTACCGTCGTTCTAAGCAAATAAGATGCAAAAACATGATAAACATCACATGCAATCAAATAGTGACATGATATGGCCAATATCATCATGCTCCTTTGATCTCCATCTTCGGGGCACCATGATCATCTTCGTCACCGGCATGACACCATGATCTCCATCATCATGATCTCCATCATTGTGTCTTCATGAAGTCGTCACGCCAACGATTACTTCTACTTCTATGGCTAACGCGTTTAGCAACAAAGTAAAGTAATTTACATGGCGTTATTCAATGACACGCAGGTCATACAAAATAATAAAGACAACTCCTATGGCTCCTGCCGGTTGTCATACTCATCGACATGTAGGTCGTGATTCCTATTACAAGAATATGATCAATCTCATACATCACATATATCATTCATCACATCTTCTGGCCATATCACATCACATAGCACTTGCTCCAAAAACAAGTTAGACGTCCTCTAATTGTTGTTGCAAGTTTTTACGTGGTTTGTAGGTTTCTAGCAAGAACGTTTCTTACCTACGTATGACCACAACGTGATTTGCCAATTTCTATTTACCCTTCATAAGGACCCTTTTCATCGAATCCGTTCCGACTAAAGTAGGAGAGACAGACACCCGCTAGCCACCTTATGCATCTAGTGCATGTCAGTCGGTGGAACCTGTCTCACGTAAGTGTACGTGTAAGGTCGGTCCGGGCCGCTTCATCCTACAAAGCCGCCGAGACAAGAAAAGACTAGTAGCGGCAAGAAGAATTGGCAAACTCAACACCCACAACTACTTTGTGTTCTACTCGTGCATAGTAACTACGCATAGACCTGGCTCATGATGCCACTGTTGGGAATCGTAGCATAATTTTAAAATTTTCCTACGCTCACCAAGATGCATCTATGGAGTGTACTAGCAACGAGGGGAAGGGAGTGCATCTACATACCCTTGTAGATCACGAGCGGAAGCGTTCCAATGAACGTGGATGACGGAGTCGTACTCGCCGTGATCCAAATCACCGATGATCGAGTGCCGAACGGACGGCACCTCCGCGTTCAACACACGTACGGTGCAGCGACGTCTCCTCCTTCTTGATCCAGCAAGGGGGAAGGAGAGGTTGATGGAGATCCAACAGCACGACGGCGTGGTGGTGGATGTAGCGGGTCTCCGGCAGGGCTTCGCCGAGCTTCTGCGAGAGAGAGAGAGGTGTTGCAGGGGAGGAGGGAGGCGCCCAAGGCTGTAGTTTGCTGCCCTCCCTCCCCCCCACTATTTATAGGACCCCTGGGGGGGGGGGGCGCCAGCCCTTGGGAGATCAGATCTCCAAGGGGGGCGGCGGCCAAGTGGGGGGAAGGGGTGCCTTGCCCCCCAAGGCAAGGGGGAAGCTCCCCTCCCCTAGGGTTCCCAACCCTAGGCGCATGGGGGGAGGCCCAAGGGGGGCGCCCCAGCCCACTAAGGGCTGGTTCCCTTCCACTTTCAGCCCACGGGGCCCTCCGGGACAAGTGGCCCCACCCGGTGGACCCTCGGGACCCTTCCGGTGGTCCCGGTACAATACCGGTAACCCCCGAAACTTTCCCGGTGGCCGAAACTTGACTTCCTATATATAATTCTTCACCTCCGGACCATTCCGGAACCTCTCGTGACGTCCGGGATCTCATCCGGGACTCCGAACAACTTTCGGGTTTCCGCATACATATATCTCTACAACCCTAGCGTCACCGGACCTTAAGTGTGTAGACCCTACGGGTTCGGGAGACATGCAGACATGAGCGAGACGCCTCTCCGGTCAATAACCAACAGCGGGATCTGGATACCCATGTTGGCTCCCACATGTTCCACGATGATCTCATCGGATGAACAACGGTGTCAAGGATTCAATCAATCCGTATGCAATTCCCTTTGTTAATCGGTATGTTACTTGCCCGAGATTCGATCGTCGGTATCCCAATACCTTGTTCAATCTCGTTACCGGCAAGTCTCTTTACTCGTACCGCAATGCATGATCCCGTGACTAACGCCTTAGTCACATTGAGCTCATTATGATGATGCATTACCGAGTGGGCCCAGAGATACCTCTCCGTCACACGGAGTGACAAATCCCAGTCTCGATCCGTGCCAACCCAACAGACACTTTCGGAGATACCCGTAATGCACCTTTATAGTCACCCAGTTACGTTGTGACGTTTGGCACACCCAAAGCACTCCTACGGTATCCGGGAGTTGCACGATCTCATGGTCTAAGGAAAAGATACTTGACATTGGAAAAGCTCTAGCAAACGAAACTACACGATCTTTTATGCTATGCTTAGGATTGGGTCTTGTCCATCACATCATTCTCCTAATGATGTGATCCCGTTATCAATGACATCCAATGTCCATAGTCAGGAAACCATGACTATCTATTGATCAACGAGCTAGTCAACTAGAGGCTTACTAGGGACAGGTTGTGGTCTATGTATTCACACATGTATTACGATTTCCGGACAATACAATTATAGCATGAATAATAGACTATTATCATGAACAAAGAAATATAATAATAACCATTTATTATTGCCTCTAGGGCATATTTCCAACACAAGCCAGGGGCCTCGAGGGCTCAAATACAAGCTTGATACACAAGAGTCAGCGGAAGCAACAATATCTGAGTACAGACATAAGTTAAACAAAGATGCCTTAAGAAGGCAAACAGAAGAGCAACAACGATCGAAGAGGCAAGGCCTCCTGCCTGGGACCTCCTAACTACTCCTGGTCGTCGACGGTCTCCATGTAGTAGTATCCATCGGCAGTGGCATCTGGCTCCAGGGATCCACCATCTGGTTGCATCAACCGGAAAGAAGAAGGAAGGGGGAAAAGGGGTAGCAAAGCAACCGTGAGTACTCATCCAAAGTACTCGCAAGCATCAGATCTAAACTAAGTATGCATTGGTATCAAATGGAAGGGTTGTATCTGTGGACTGAACTGCAGAATGCCATAATAGAGGGGAAGGCCTAGCCTATCGAAGACTAGCATATTCAAGCAGCTCCAAGCATCTTGCAGCATGCAGAAGAGTAAAGAATAGCAGTTTATATTTAACAAACATGTTGTAGCAATAAAGCCCATAGATCCTTCCTCGACTCCCTGCGAGAAAGCAATCCCGGAGCCACATATCTTAAGTATCCATTTCTAGTTGTATTAGATCAAGATATAAGTCTGAACGTCCATTACCGTGGACATGGTATTCGAATAAAGATCTTCCCTACAGGGGTGCACCACGTTTTCCAACACGCTCGATCACTCTGGCCGGACACACTTTTCTGGGTCAATGCCCGGCCTCGGAAGATCAACACGTCGTAGCCCTACCTAGGCTCAGCAGAGAGGTCCCTGACGGTCTACATCCTAAGCACTCCGGGGTTTGGGCCCATCGCCCATTGCACTCCAGGTCGTTGCGAGCAGGGCGGACCAGGCTCCACCACTACAGGATGGTGCCGGCCCAGCCGTGCCGCAAGGCTGAACTGGACGTCTGACAAAGCTTCGGCTGATACTGCGACGTCGAGGCCCATAACTATTCTCGCGTGGTGGTTAGTGCGTAAAGGCCAAAGGCCAACTCAGAACAAATACCCAAACCATAGTGTATTATTAGCTTGCGGAGACGAGCAGAGACTCACGATAATGTGACCCCGTCGCCCCGTCTCGAGGAAATACGTCAAGGGCAAGCCCAGCCCACTCGGGGGCGGCTTGCCTGCCCGGCCGTGCCTCGTAACCATCTTGCGGGTGCTCTCCGGGCCCGCCCGACTTTCCCAAAGGTCTCAAGTAATGTCAAGGTAACCGTGTGTCCAAACATCAAGGGGAAAACCCGAGGAATCAGCCCCGGAAGATTCCACTCAATGTAATCATCAAGGTGAACGTAAGAGGGACCACCCTCGAGGTTCACACTTGAGGTGTTGAACGACAGAGCCGTATCGGGAATGGTGAAAGAGGAAATCACCCTCGATGACCACGACCGAATAGCTACACTACAGAATTATCATCAGGAGTGCGTTATGAGGGATCACCCTCGGCACTTGATAGTAGCTCTGCAGAGTCGAGCAACAAAAAGGGGCGTGATGTGATGTGAGGTGTCGGGCTCTGGTCGTCGATCACGTAGATCGAGTCATCGATGATGAAGCAGGGGCAACAAGGACAAGTGGGGGTCACTGATGGATCACTAACCAACCTATACTAAGCAGTTTAGGAGAAGCAGGTAGGTAACAATAGCAGGTACAAAAGCAGGCTATGCATCAGAATAGGAGCAATCAATAACAGTAGCAAAATCTAATGCAAGCATGAGAGAATGGAATGGGCAATATCGGGATGATCAAAGGGGGGGCTTGCCTGGTTGCTCAGACAAGAAGAAGGGGGCGTCGTTGACGTAGTCGATCACAGCGGCATCAGCGGCAGTCTCGGGGTCTACCGAAGAGAAGAGGGGGAAGAAACAGTAAATACAAGCATAGAGAGCATAACAGGACAACAGACAGAGCTAGACGTGTTCTAATGCGGTGCTACACGTTACCAGCGAAGGGGGGTAACATCCGGGAATGTTTCCCTAGGTTTAGCATTTTCGGACAGATGAAACGGAGGGGAAAAGTTGCATGTTCAGGTAGTTAGTGGCATGTGGCAGACGAACGGATCGCGTATTCGGATTCGTCTCGTCGTTCTGAGCAACTTTCATGTAGAAAACTTTTTCATCCGAGTTACGGATTATTTTCGAAGACTTTTCAAAGATTTATCAATATTCTCAAATTATTATTAATTCGAAATAAAAGGTGAAATTGCTATGTGCACCCAGCAGAATGCACACAGCAGGGCCACCAGAGGCTGACAGTGGGCCCAGTTGACCAGGTCAACTGTTGACTGGTCAACAGCTGTGGGCCCCCCTGACATTGACTTCTAACTAATTAACTAACTAAACTAATTAAGCTAATTAGGTTTAGTCTAATTAAACATGATTAGTTAAGTTAATTAATTAACTAATTTATTTATTTATTATATATATATTTTTAAAACTTTTCTTTTTAGTTTTACAGGGGCGGGCCCCACTTGTAAGTGGCCCAGGAGGCCACACGGGTTAACAGGCGCCGGGGCGTTGCGGGCGCCCGACCCGGGCGTCGTCGCGGGGCAGTGGCTGGACGGCGAGGAGCGGCACGGTGCGCGGGGAGCGGCGGGGAGAGCGGCCGCGAGCGCCGGCGTGGGGGGGGGTGGGCTCGCGCGGGGGAGGCGGGGCCGGGCGCGACCGGTGTGTGTGCGCAGGCGACAGCGGGCGGCGGAGCGCTGGCCGGCGGACAGCTGCGGGAGGCGGGGCGAGGTAGAGAGGGAAGGGCCGGAGGTGGGGCGGAGCAGGGGTACGGCCGGGCGCGGCCAAGGCGGGCTGGGCGGTAGTAGACGCGGCGGGGCGGCAGGCGAGCAGAAGCAGCAGCAGCAGCACGGGGCGCACAGGCGATGCGGGCGCGCGCGTGCCAAGGAGGGCAGAGCGACGGCAGCAGCATGCGGTTGCGAGGCCACGTACGGGCGCGCGGGCAGGGGTGCGTCGGCGGCGAGTAGCACCGGGTGCGGCATCGCGCGCGGAGGCGGCCGGAGTTCGGGCTAGGCCGGGTCTGTCGAAGCAGGGCACGCGTTGGGTTCCTAGAGAGCCCAGGAACTCGACTGCAAGCTCGAACGCGAGCTCCGACTGCGGTGGCCACGGAAAACAAGGAAAAGGCGGCGGCGCGGGCACGACAATGGCATGGCGAGCTACGACACGAGAATGGCAGCGAAAACAGAGGGGAAAGAAGGCGGTGCTCACAGTAAGCCTGCATGTGTGCTAAAGGCAGCTCGGGGAAGGCTTGTGGTTGCCGGAAATCGACGACGAAGCTCGTCGGGTCGATGTCGAAGACGACTGCCAGGGGTCGATGCAGGGTCCCTCGACTCCGTCTGGTCGGCGAAGAGGAAGCAGGGGACGACGGCGGTCCGATCTGGCGTGGAGACGAGGCGAGGCGGCGACGGTGGTGTCCTCGTGCGCGCCGTCGACGGGCGACCAGAGGGGAAAAGAGGTCGGGGGCGCGAGGAAGGGAGGAGAGGAGGGGAGCTAGGGTTCCAGGGAGGGGGTCGGGGCCTTATAGACGAGGGGGTGGCCGTGGATGGCCGGCACCTGGCCGGGACGCCATGGATGGCCTCCACGATCCCCCCGGCTCCTGTAGCGGGGAGGGGAAGAGTTAGGTGGGCTGGGGCTGTTATAGCTAAATGGGCCAAGGTGCCCAATAGATTTAGATTGTTTTGTTTCTTTTATTTAGTTTCTGTTTAAGTTTTCTATTTTATTTTTTTAATAGTTTTAGTTTTATAAAATGTAAGAACAACATCTAAGTTAGTGCTACTAATTATACCATTGCCATGAAAAGTATGGTGCAATAAAAAAAATACTTGCCCATTTCTAATATTAAAAGGCACTTAAATAATTGTTTTAGCTGCGGTTTTAATTATTAAAGGGCATTTAACCAATTTCTAAAAATGTTGGTTCACCACCATACATAGATATGGATATTTGCAACGTTATGAGCATTTAAGTTTTGTCACTTCGTAAACTTTATTTATTTGACTTTATTTTAAATTCGGATTTGGACCGGTTTTGAAACTAAGCGAGATTGGCAACAACAACAGCGATGACATGGCATCCTTAGCCAAGGGATTACTGTAGCTTAATTAACCGGACGTCACATTATGGGTAAAAATGTAAAATCACAAGACCAGGCTATGTGAGTGAATATTCATAAGTACTCGCTCAGCCATCATTTGCCCAATATTTTGCATCAGTGGCTTATACGTGATCATTCAGTTCGCGGTCAAGTATCTCTTAAGTATGCAATGTTCCTTTTGTTTCCGGAGTTTTTTTTAAGATCGATCAGGGTTTGGTTAAGCGTCTGCAATCCATCCGTAACATTCTCTTCCCTTTATAACGGGCTAGGCCACGAGAAGCCACCCATTCGCAGACAAAGCTGGGCCGGCCCGAAGCGATTCCCCAGCCCGGATGGATGGGTTCCGGGAGTCCGAATCCTGCCCGGCGGCCATCTTCTAGAACCATCCGGCAGCCTCCTTTCCGTCCTAAACCCGAGAGTAACAAAATCCTTATCCCAAGCTTAGCAGCCTCGGTCTCCTCGGTTTCTCCTCCTCCCCGAACCCTCGCTCCATCACTCTCTCCCTCTCCCACTCCCACTCCCACTTCGGCGCGCGCTCAGCTGAATCCTGCCGCAGGTACGCGCCTCTCCGTGCCCCGGAAGCTCACTTTGTTCGGTCTCCTGTAGTTCACGGCGTGATTTTGTGTGCTATTGGTCTCGGCAGGAGCAATGGCGTCGGTGCATCTGTGCGGCCCGAAGGTGGCGTCCGCGGCGATGGCAAAGCCGGCGTTGGCGGACGGGCTCCGTGTCCCCGCTTCGTCGTCGGCGCGTCCCGTGCCGACGGGGCGGAGGCTCCGGGGCCTCGTCGTCAGGGCCGCCACGGTCGTGTCCCCCAAGGTAACAATCAATTGACTGGGCCTTAAATTGTCAGATACTACTGTCTATTTACACAATTTGTGCTAGCTCTATGGTTGCACCTTGCACGTAGCCATTATTTCATAGAAGGAAACTGAATAGGGTGTAGGAGAGGAAACACAGTAATCCAAACACTTGCTCATATCCAGTTTTGCATAGTTAATGGTGCTTTAGGGTACTGCAGGGTGGAGCCTTAGGTCTGAGAGAACGAGGATTAGTTACTCGTTAAGAGTTGCTGGTCACAAGACCTTCTGTAATCCTATTACAGAACACAGATCCTCAGCCTAAATTGTTTTTCATCACAAACTGGAGTGCATAATTTGCATAGGTTTTCCCTTCATATGTTGTTTCTGTTGTACAGATGTAAATTTCTGCCCTTCTTGTCTTTATGTATATATTTTTCGAACCCAGCTGCTCCGCTGTCTTGATGAATATAAAGACCATTACCATAAATAGCATGAAAAAAATATGAGATAATTCTGATTTCCGACCATTTCTGATGCAAACCCTTCAATGTGGTTACTGCAGATCCCCGAAAGTTCCAAATGGGACTTTCAGGATTCAAAACATAAAATTGATGTAATCCCCAAACCTGCTAGTTTTCAAATTTTGTGTAGGACCAGGTTTGCTGGTAATTAGTTGCAGTTTAACTCTCTTTAGCGTGATATGCTTTGGCTTTGAGGGAGAGAGTTATGCTGTTATATATTTGGCACACTTTGTTTCCAAACTTGCCTAAGGTTAGGCGTTCCAAATCAGCACCACACTTTTGTGAGTCAATACGTGTGGAACCCAGGTGGCAAGGAACAAATCTTTGCCTAACTTGTGGCGTGGCATGGCTGCGCACGAACCAAGTATGTTCATGTGCAAAGCTACAGCTTTCTGCAGTTTACTTCACACACCATATCACCCACATTATATTGCAGTTGTTCAGGCGAAGCAGGTCGTTGCTCTCTACAAGTTAGTTGTGATACTGTTTAAACTTCTGAGAATGTAATGTGCGATGCCTGGCCTTTTGGTTTTTACCTAAGCTCTACTGTTTATAAACTGGTGAATTTTTTGCAGTATACTTCTGTGAAACCATTGGGAGATAGGGTACTAGTGAAGACCAAGACTACTGAGGATAAAACTGCTGGAGGGATATTGCTTCCAACAACAGCTCAGTCAAGACCACAAGCAGGGGAGGTTGTTGCAGTTGGAGAGGGGAGAAGCTTAGGCAGCAACGTCGTCGAGATCAGTGTTCCGGTATGTACCCTATTTGGTTGACTATAAGATCATCTAGTGTTTGGTGATAGGACCCATACCTGTTTAGCAGAGCATGTAAATAAAATAAACTGAAGGATAAATCACCTAAATGTGTTGTTACTGAAGTGCCATCTATGGGCAAGAAATAATAATACAACTGAACTGCATGTATTTGATCTTTTTACACATCAAAATCACTCTATGTTCTTGAAGACTACTCGCATGACCTCTTCGTTGCCGCAGTTTACGTTATTCTCCTATTTAACCTAATATTTTACTGCGATGAGAGGAAGTAACAATATATTATCTGGTTACAGGTTGGTGCCAAAGTTATTTACTCTAAATACGCTGGCACCGAGTTGGAATTCAATGATACCACCCACCTCATTATGAAAGAAGATGACATCATTGGTATTCTTGACACTGATGACGTGAAAGATCTGAAGCCACTGAGTGACCGTATTCTCATTAAGGTCTGTTTCGACAAATTATTTTTGATTTTTACACTCTTTACTGAGTGGTTACTGTATTCCTCTTGTGAATAGAATGTATATTCAAATCCTTTCTTGGTTCAGTACTACAACTGCACACTCAATTCGCATAGGCTATTTTATTGGCAAAATATTATTCATGGATTATGCATCAAGTTTAGTATATCGCACTATGGTATGGCACCTATTCAACAGAAAAATAGAGGATAATTTTACCCACTAATGATAGGGCAGTAATAACTCATTAACAACCGAACAAGAAGTGCTCTTTCAAACAAAAAAGAAGCAATGTAGAGCAAGAACAATACTCCTTGTGTTATTTTGCTCTGCTCTGTTTTGCTCATGAGCCTTGGCAACCTCTTTTAATTGAAATAAAAAAAACTTGGTTGTATAACTCCTCAATTTTGTTCTTTCATGCTCTTTCTTTCTGCCCGACTGCCTTTAGTTCAGATCCATTATGGTTCTATTCCAGGTTCACCATGCTCAGTGTCTCTGCGACTATGCATTATTGTCAATGGGAGGTTTCTTTTTTTTTTGCTTCAAGCATTCAGATTAGACAACAGCAGAGCTAGATCCTCTATAGCCTAGAAAAAACCTTAATTCAGATTGCCAGGATCTATTTCTTTCTTGTCTGAGTACAGTTTGTAATATGGACACCAGCAATACCCATTACCAACTGAAGTTTTATATTCTCCTTTGACATTAGGTTGCAGAGTCTGAAGAGGAAACTGCTGGCGGTTTGCTATTGACACAGGCGTCGAAAGAGAAGCCTTCTGTTGGAACAGTGAGCACTTCTGTTTGTTATGCATTTGGGCAATTAATCAGATGGCCTGTGATCATAACTGCTTATAACCTCAAACTTGAAAACACATCAACTATGGAATAGTTGCATCCCTTCACATAATTATCGCTCTGTGAGGTGTTGTTTTTACTGTGATTTGTGTACTTACTGATGTTAATAGTATATGTGCTCTTAAGCTATAAGGAAAGGAGGAAACCAGATCTGTGTTGCAGAAGTGTGATTTATAGTCTTGTCTAGTGTAACTAGTCAGTGATACAGTGACCAGGACTTCTTTTTCCGTGCTGTTTTCTTGGATATATATTTTTGCTCATTTTGTGGTCACCTGTTATTTCCTGTTGCTTTTGTGGCTTGCCAGTTTCCACAATGGTGTCTGCGAGATACCACTTTAGGTACATCACTTTTCTTTTTGATCAAAGAAGGGCTCCCCCCTTCCGATTTTCATTACTGAAAACCATCAACAACCAAAGTATTTGCCCTAGAACATAACTAGAAACGAAAAGCTACCAGGTCCATCATCTCGCAACATAAAACGAACCAGTAGTAAATCACTAGTAGTAAAACTGAAACAGCTATGGAGATCCCTAGATGCTTAACAAATAGTACTCATATTGCTGGTTGACTAGGTTTGATAGATAGACTAGACCTTAACTGCGGTGCCAATCCTAAATTTATTTTTACTATCATATGAAACATGAGCAATCAGGCACACCATACCCCATCATTTAATATTTATTTTTTGCATTTCCTACATGCACTATACATGACTGGTTGGGGCATGACTGCATGACTATGAGCAATCCTCCTGTCCTGGGTAGCTATCCACGTTGATATAGTCATATAATCTTGACACTTAGACTTGTCGCATGAGTTACTGAGCTGTGACCACTTCTCTGGCTGAAACAGGTGGTTGCTGTTGGACCCGGGCCATTGGGCGATGATGGCAGCAGGACGCCATTGTCAATCACTCCTGGAAGCAGCGTGCTGTACTCCAAGTATGCAGGAAGCGAGTTCAAGGGTTCGGAAGGCGAGTACATCGTTCTCAGGTCATCCGACGTGATAGCCGTGCTGTCATCATAAGCTTGTCCTGCCCTGCCCTGCTCATGTGAACTAGGAATTTTGATATTTAGTCCAAAACCTTGTTTATTTTGATATTTAGTCCAAAACCTTGTTTGGTTATTGCTCTTTGCTTGTGATTGGTGAATCGTGAATTGCTTCTTCGCTCCATCGTGGAAATGCTGCTTGATAGTTTAATAAGATGACGGCCTCGACTTCAGAAGTGGCTGTGTTTTGCTTCTAAGCGTCTTTGTTTGGTGGGCGTCTAAACGTTTGACAGATCGGCAGGGTCAGCGTTTCTCACGAAGATTAGCTGACTGAAAATAACCTGCGCATGTGAAGAACGCTTGGTAGTTGTAGTAAAAAAGCATGCAGACATTGCACTTGGCTCGGTTGGTGAACGACTATACTGGATAATACTACTTGTCTGCCAGAGTTGGTGTATCGGTACAGAGGATTTGTCTCTAGGAGGGTGAGGGTTTAGTCATACAAAATGCTACTCCCAACATAAAACTGATGCCACTCGGACAGCGAAAGGAAGATCTTCTTATCAAGGATACAAATTTCTGCAGTCAATCCTGGCGACCTAGCTTTTCCGAGCCCTGGACGCGAGAAGCTGGCCAGGTCGACGCCGCCCTGCCGCCCCACCCGGTCAACCAAAAGCCCCTCATCGGCCGCGCGCGACCGAATCAAACAAACGCAACACAAACTACTCCAAAGGCCCCGTGCCGCTTTCCGCCGCCAATTAACCTCTGCCTCTGGAGTCGTCCGACACGGTCACACTCGCACCTCCAAACTTAATCACGCCGCGGCGACGCGCGCGTATATAGCCCGCTCCGCCCGGCGCGCACCCTCCGGCACGGCACGCACAGGATTGTCTCTGTTTGTCTCCACGGGACCGATGGCGAGCCACGGAGGACACGACCACGACGCGCTCTGGGCCAAGCTCTGGGAGCTTGAGCTGCAGCTCGCGGCGTACAAGCTGCTGCACGCCGCGCGGCGCGGGGAGGAGGACGACGCGGACGCGGACGGCGTGCGGGAGCCCGCTGGGGCCGGCGCCTGCCGCCGCGGCAGGCAGTACGACGCTTACATGCGCCGGCGCGACGCCAGGCGCGTGTCCGTCGCGGCGGTGGCCAAGAGCCAGCAGCAGCAGCAGCAGAGGCCGAGCGGCGTCAGTGTCACGCGCGCCGGCGGCAGGCCGAGCCCGCTCACCGTCAGGTGCGCCGCTCGGGACACGCCGCAGGTGAGGAGGACGGTGCCGTCGGGAGTGTCCGCTGCGGCCACCCCGAGGAAGGAGCACGGCGCGCTGCCACTGCCCAGGAGCAGGACGGTGAGCGGCGGCGCGCCTGAAGCGAGGCCGCAGTCGCACAGAAGGCGGAACAGCGTCGGCGGCGACCTGGGCGACTGCGCCACGCCGAGGCCGTTCCTGAGGCGCGGCAGCGGGACCGGCGGCGCGATCGGGAACCTGCGGTCCCCGAGGGTGCACGACCTCCCCAGCGGCAGCCCGAGCCCGAGGCGGCCGCCGCAGGACCAGTTCGTCCCAAAGGTGGCGGCCGGGCGCCACCTCCGGTCCGTGTCGGAGCTGCCGCTCCACGCGACGGTGGAGTCGCCGAGGTGGGCGGAGACGCCGCGGCCGGCCCAGTCACGGGCCAGGAAGCGGTGGGGCAGCCTGGAGAGCCCGCCGCCGGCGATTTTCTCGGCCCCGGCGGCCAACCCGCACATGGACCTGGCCAAGGGGCTCCGGAAGCTGCTGAGCTTCGTGAGGAAGGGCAAGAGCAGCGAGCATCGGCGCTCCGACGGCGGACGTGAATCCGGCGACAGGAAGCCCGTGAAGGGGTGGACAGCTTGCTCCGTCCTTGATGGCCCGTTCGAACGTGCGAGCCTGGAGGGGCACCGGTTCCCCATGACACGGGCAGTCGGCACCTCCGGATGAGGCGCGTGGGCTGGCATTGCCATGGCACGCGGCGCCTAATAAAGAGAAACCGTGATGGTCATTACATGCCCTCTGCGTTCCTCGTGGGGCTGCTTCGTCGACCGGCATGCTTTTGTAGCTTTGTATTGTGCTCCATGAATGAACTTGTAGATATCCGTTTGTGTGGTCCGGTTGTTTGAGAGATGTGGCGCGAGAGAAACGCGGATTTAAATCACAAATTTCTCGCCTATGCAGCAAGTCATCAATCATGTTAAAGCCCGATGAGAGTTTCTAGTTGAAGATGGATCGCAAAATCTGGATGTTTACACGATTAGGCCTCGTTTGGTAGCAAGGGATCCCGGGGGATCCCCGCCGTTTCCCTGGGCGTGGAAACCATGATTGAATTGTGCCCCGGTTTTTCTGGAGGGCGATTTGGTGCCATCGGGCAGGGAATTTTCCATCCCGATCCACTTCCTTTCCCTGGGCAGGAAATCACGGCCACTTGACCTCGGGAGAATTAATCTCGTCCCCGCTGCATCGGCTGCTCCACCTCGTCCCCTGCTCCCCTGCCTCCTTTCTGCACCAAACGGCAACAGAAATTTCCCCCGTGTGTTGGAAGGGATCCCACTTGGCATGGAAATTTCCTCCGATGGGGCTTTGCTACCCTGGGTATGGTGCCTATGCAACCAAACGAGCCCTTAGCGTTTGTGACAGGCCGTCCACGGGTTTGGAGCAAGTTCTTTTCTCCTCCCTTTCGCTTTGGGTCCTGATAACGCCCATACGTGTGACATACTAGACATCCGCCCACACACCGTATATGGTGTGAGCAGAAGGCAGCCCACACTGGCTGCGTGTGGGCGAATATTAGAATTACCCACATGTGTGGGCGCAGCTACTTCGTGTCACACGTCCAGCAAGTACTACTCATCCCTACCCCACGCGTGTGGCACGAAGCAAATATGCCCACACGTCCTGGCGCAGCTACGTTAGGTACCCGCGGGACGACGATTTAGTTGCCATCCGGGATGGCAAATGTAGCTGTAAAAGCATGAACTCTCTCTGTTTTGATTAACTATAGTTGCTATGTCTAATTTATGATAGTTGCCGCGTGTAATCAAACCATAGTTGCCGTGTGTGATTAACTACTTGCCACAAATGGTCAAACAATAGTTGTCAGATGTGTTTACCTAGTTGTCACGTATGGTCCAACCATAGTTGCCATGTATGGTTAACCACAATTGTCATGTGTGTTTATCTGGTAGCCACGTACGCGCAACTGCAGTTGTCGTCTAGCGACGAATCATAGTTGCCATATGTGTTTACCTAGTTGCCACGTACGCGCAACTGCAGTTGCCATCCAACAACGTACCAGTGTCGTGTGGGCGAAAAGCAGTCCGCCCACACACGCGTGGACTAGGTGGTGGCTGTGTGGGCAGAAACTAGTTCGCCCACACAGCGCAGCTGGCAAACCGCGTGCTGGGGGCGTGTGGGCGAACTCTCCAACGCCCACACACATGGTGATGCCCACGTGGCACTCAGATTCTAACAGATTTCTTTAGAATTCGTGCAAAACAGAATCAACGTGGATCAAGGTGTGTGGGCGATGTGCAAACATGCCAGACATGTGGGATTTATCATTTGGGTTCTATTTACTCTGCATCTTAGTTTTGAACTAAAACAAACTTTCTATAGTTTAATTTACTCTAAAGAGTGAAGTGCATCCTCAAACTATTTTGAAGGTGTCAAGTAGGTCCTCAAACTATGAAAAGTGTCATGTAGGTCTTCGAAAATGCTTGAAGTGTAATAAGTGTGTATATATGTGACACCTCTGAAATAGTTCAATGACCTACGTAACACCTTTGAAATAGTTTGAGGACCTGGGTGACGAATTTTGTGGGTCGAGGACACCTCTGAAATAGTTCGAGGACCTATGATGCACTTCACTCTAATAAAATTTATAGAAAATAATATGAACTTTCACAACAACAAATATATATGATGTGGAAATATATTCAGTGATGACTCTAATTGTATTGATTTGATACCGTGGATGTTAATAATTTTGTGTATAAACTTGGTCAAAGTTTGCAAAGTTTTACTAGACGAAGCTAATATGCATAGCAGTACAATGGTTTCTGGAGTTGCTGTTTTCTTTTTGTCCAAATGAATTACTTGCATACCCCCCCCACCTTCAAATAGAGAATTTATCCTAGATGCAAAATTTCTGCTACCGAGCTCAAATGCACCCCTGGGAACAATACAAAAATCTGATATTTTTTTGCCAGCAACCATTTTTTAATGTTCTGACTATGTGCAAAATTCTATTGAGAAATAACATTCCTATTATTGTTTTGGGATAAAAAAATCGATGCTCCAATAAGACTATTTTTGCAAACATTTTGGAGCACCAATTTTGTTATCATTTCGGGTACCTCCGCGAATGTTTATTGTAAAAAAAGATTCAGAATTTTTGAATTGTGTATCTATTTTTGAATTGTGTATCTATTTTTTCGATATTAATGTTCATAGAGGGAGCATTTGAGATTGGGATTAGAAGGACACTTAATATGTCTTAGAGACACATACATTCAAAGTTCGTGAATCCTGTGCGCGATACATTCAAAGGCCTCCTTTGGTTCATAGGATAGGAATATCATAGATGACATGTATCTCAGATCCTATAGGAAAAGTGATCTCATTTGATTGATATGATATGATTTTTTTTCATTAGGTCTAGGCTAATGTTTGAAATACGAAGGATTGGTTCCTATGCTGTATAAGAATAGGAATATATTCCTACAAACCAAATGTCTCCTGAGGAATTTTTCCTACCAAGTTTCTATCTTTTAGAATTTGTACAAAATTCCTATCAACCAAAGGAGGCCTAAGTTCACAGTAACATACATTCAAAATGTCTCAGAAAAGTATAACAAGCAAAAGAGCACAAATCTCGAAACTATCAGACACTAAGAAGAAACAATGACTCAATTATATCTCCAGTCACCGAATATCCATCAAGCCCGGTTGAAGATACCCCGTGCAACATCTCCAGTCGGATGCACCCAGAGTCCGTGTACCCACTGAAAGGATCGATATAGTTGACTAGAGGGGGGGGGCAACTAACAATTTTTAGCTTTTATTTATCAAATTAAACTTTGCATCAAAGTAGGTTGTCTACATATGCAACTAGCTGAGCAACCTATATGATGCAACAACAACAAGCACACAAGCAAGCAAGGGATACAACACAATAAGTTTGCACAAGTAAAGGTAAGAGATAACCAAGAGTGGAGCCAGTGGAGACGAGGGTGTGTTACCGAAGTTCCTTCCCTTTGAGAGGAAGTACGTCTCCGTTGGAGCGGTGTGGAGGCATAATACTCCCCAAGAAGCCACTAGGGCCACCATATTCTCCTCACGCCCTCACATAATGCGAGATGCCGTGATTCCACTATTGGTGCCCTTGGAGGCGGTGACCGAACCTTTACAAACAAGGTTGGGGCAATCTCCACAACTTAATCGGAGGCTCCCAACGACACCACGAAGCTTCACCACAATGGAATATGGCTCCGCAGTGACCTCAACCGTCTAGGGTGCTCAAACACCCAAGAGTAACAAGATCCGCAAGGGATTAGTGGGGGGAATCAAATTTCTCTTGGTGGAAGTGTAGATCGGGGTCTTCTCAACCAATCCCTAGAAAATCAACAAGTTTGATTGGCTAGGAAGAGAGATCGGGCGAAAATGGAGCTTTGAGCAACAATGGAGCTTGGGGAAGGAAGAGGTGGTCTTCTTGGGGAAGAAGACCCCCCTTATATAGTGGGGACAAGATCCAACCGTTACCCACTCACTCAGCCCGCAACACGCGGTACTACCGCACAAGCTCGCGGTACTACCGCATGGAGCTACGGTACTACCGCTCGTGCGGTAGAAGCCAGGTGAGGTCCTGTTGCACTAGGCAATGAGCGGTAGTACCGCGCGCCCCTGTGGTACTACCGCAGGGCAGGGCTCAACTGGGCTGGGAAAACGCACGAACTAAATAAATTTCATCCGTGACTACTTCCGCTGAGTTTGGGACGTGCGAAAATCCGGCACAGTACTACCGCTCGCAGGGAGCGGTACTACCGCGTAGGGGCGGAAGTAAAAAATTACTTCCGCGCCTACTTCTGTTGGGGAATGTAGCAATAATTCAAAATTTTCCTACGTGTCACCAAGATCAATCTAGGAGATGCTAGCAACGAGAGAGAGGGAGTGCATCTTCATACCCTTGAAGATCGCTAAGCGGAAGCGTTAGAAGAACGCGGTTGATGGAATCGTACTCGCGGCGATTCAAATCGCGGAAGATCCGATCTAGCGCCGAACGGACGGCGCCTCTGCGTTCAACACACGTACAGCCCGGGGACGTCTCCTCCTTCTTGATCCAGCAAGGGGAGAGGAGAAGTTGAGGGATAACTCCAGCAGCATGACGGCATGGTGGCAATGGAATTCGTGGTTCTCCGGCTGGGCTTCGCCAAGCATTACGGAGGAGGAGGAGATGTATGAGGAGGAAGGGGGCTGCGCCAAGGGAAGGGTATGGCTGCCCTCCCACCCCTCACTATATATAGGGGAAAGGGGAGAGGGGGCCGGCCCCTCTAGATGGATCTAGAGGAGGAGGCGGCGGCCAGGGGAAACCCTAGATGGGTTTGGGCGCCCCCACCCCCTAGGAAACTTGCCCCCCAAGCCGGGAGGGGCGGCTGCCCTAGGGGTGGCGCCCCCACCTCTCCTGGTTAGGTGAGAGGGGTTGGGAGGGGCACACAACCCCTTAGTGGGCTGGTTTGCCCCTTCCCCTTGGCCCATAAGGCCCCCCAGCGCTTGCTGGGGCCTCCGAACCCCTTTCGGACATGCTGGCCATAGCCTGGTACCCCCGGAACAATTCCGGACTCCAATACCCTTCGTCCAATATACCGATCTTCACCTCCGGACCATTCCGGAGCTCCTCGTCATGTCCGGGATCTCATCCGGGACTCCGAACAACCTTCGGTAACCACATACTATTTCCCATAACAACTCTAGCGTCACCGAACCTTAAGTGTAGACCCTACGGGTTCGGGAACCATGCAGACATGAACGAGACGTTCTCCGGCCAATAACCAACAGCGGGATCTTGATACCCATGTTGGCTCCCACATGTTCCACGATGATCTCATCGGATGAACCACGATGTCGGGGATTCAATCAATCCCGTATACAATTCCCTTTGTCTATCGGTATGTTACTTGCCCGAGATTCGATCGTCGGTATCCCTATACCTTGTTCAATCTCGTTACCGGCAAGTCTCTTTACTCATTCCGTAACGCATGATCCCGTGGCTAACTCATTAGTCACATTGAGCTCATTATGATGATGCATTACTGAGTGGGCCCAGAGATACCTCTCCGTCATACGGAGAGACAAATCCCAATCTCGATTTGTGCCAACCCAACAGACACTTTCGGAGATACCTGTAGTGCACCTTTATAGCCACCCAGTTACGTTGTGACATTTGGTACACCCAAAGCATTCCTACGGTATCCGAGAGTTGCACAATCTCATGGTCTAAGGAAACGATACTTGACATTAGAAAAGCTCTTAGCAAACGAACTACACAATCTTGTGCTATGCTTAGGATTGGGTCTTGTCCATCACATCATTCTCCTAATGATGTGATCCCGTTATCAATGACATCCAATGTCCATGGTCAGGAAACCATAACCATCTATTGATCAACGAGCTAGTCAACTAGAGGCTTACTAGGGACATGTTGTGGTCTATGTATTCACAAATGTATTACGGTTTCCAGTTAATACAATTATAGCATGAACAATAGACAATTATCATGAACAAGGAAACACAATAATAACCATTTTATTATTGCCTCTAGGGCATATTTCCAACAGTCTCCCACTTGCACTAGAGTCAATAATCTAGTTCACATCACTATGTGATTGTAATGAATCCAACACCCATGGGGTTTGTTCATATCTCGCTTGTGAGAGAGGTTATTAGTCAACGGGTCTGAACCTTTCAGATCCGTGTGTGCTTTACAAATCTCTATGTCATCTGGTAGATGCAGCTACCACGCGCTACTTGGAGCTATTCCAAATAACTGCTCTACTATACGAATCCGGTTCACTACTCAGAGTCATCCGGATTAGTGTCAAAGTTTGCATCGACGTAACCCTTTACGACGAACTCTTTTACCACCTCCATAATCGAGAAAATTCCCTAGTCCACTAGTTACTAAGGATAAGTTCGACCGCTGTCATGTGATCCATTCCTGGATCACTATTGTACCCCTTGACTAACTCATGGCAAGGCACACTTCAGGTGCGGTACACAGCATAGCATACTGTAGAGCCTACGTCTAAAGCATAGGGGACGACCTTCGTCCTTTCTCTCTCTTCTACCGTGGTCAGGTCTTGAGTCTTACTCAATACTCACACCTTGTAACACAACCAAGAACTCCTTCTTTGCTGATCTATTTTGAACTCCTTCAAAATCTTGTCACGGTATGTATTCATTTTGAAAGTACTATTAAGCGTTTTTTATCTATCCTTATAGATCTTGATGCTCAATGTTCAAGTAGCTTAATCCAGGTTTTCCATTGAAAAACACTTTTCAAATAACCCTGTATGCTTTCCAGAAATTCTACATCATTTCTGATCAACAATATGTTAACAACATATACTCATCAAAAATTCTATAGTGCTCCCACTCACTTCTTTGGAAATACAAGTTTCTCATAAACTTTGTAAAAAACCCAAAATCTTTGATCATCTCATCAAAGCGTACATTCCAACTCCGAGATGCTTACTCCAGTCCTTAGAAGGATTGCTGGAGCTTTGCATACTTGTTAGCATCTTTCAGGATTGACAAAACCTTCTGGTTGTATCACATACAACCTTTCCTCAAGAAAATCGTCGAGGAAACAATGTTTTTTGACATCCTATCTGCAAGATTTCATAAATAATGCAGTAACAGCTAATATAATTCCAACAGACTCTTAGCATCGCTACGAGTGAGAAAGTCTCATCGTAGTCAACTCCTTGAACTTGTCGGAAAACATCTTAACGACAAGTCGAGCTTTCCTAATGGTGACACTTACCATCATTGTCCGTCTTCCTTTTAAAATCCATCTGCACCCAACAGCCTTACGACCATCAAGTAGTTCTTCCAAAGTCTATACTTTGCTTTTATACATGGATCCTCTCTCGGATTGTATGGCCTCGAGCCACTCGTCGGAATCCGGGCCCACCATCGCTTCTCCATAGCTCGTAGGTTCATTGTTGTCTAGCAACATGACTTCCAAGACAGGATTACGTACCACTCTGAAGTAGTACGCATTCTTGTCGACCTACGAGGTTTGGTAGTGACTTGATCCGAAGTTTCATGATCACTATCATAAGCTTCCACTTCAATTGGTGTAGGTGCCACAGGAACAACTTCCTGTGCCCTGCTACACACTAGTTGAAGTGATGGTTCAATAACCTCATCAAGTCTCCACCATCCTCCCACTCAATTCTTTCGAGAGAAACTTTTCCTCAAGAAAGGACCTGTTTCTAGAAACAATCACTTTGCTTCCGGATCTGAAATAGGAGGTATACCCAACTGTTTTGGGTATTCTATGAAGATGCATTTATCCGCTTTGGGTTCGAGCTTATCAGCCTGAAACTTTTTCACATAAGCGCCGCAGCCCCAAACTTTTAAGAAACGACAGCTTAGGTTTCTCTAAACCATAGTTCATACGGTGTCGTCTCAACGGAATTGCGTGGTGCCCTATTTAAAGTGAATGCGGTTGTCTCTAATGCCTAACCCATAAACGATAGTGGTAATTCGATAAGACACATCATGGTATGCACCATATCCAATAGGGTGCAGTTATGATGTTCGGACACACCATCACACTATGGTGTTCCAGGCGGTATTAGTTGTGAAACAATTTCCACAATGTCTTAATTGTGTGCCAAACTCGTAACTCAGATATTCATCTCTATGATCATATCATAGACATTTTATCCTCTTGTCACGACGATCTTCAACTTCACTTTGAAATTACTTAAACCTTTCAATAATTCAGACTTGTGTTTCATCAAGTAAATATACTCAGCATCTACTCAAATCATCTGTGAAGTAAGAACATAACGATATCCACTGCGTGCCTCAGCACTCATTGGACTGCACACATCAAAATGTATTACTTCCAACAAGTTGCTTTCTTGTTCCATCTTACTGAAAACGAGGCCTTTCAGTCATCTTGCCCATGTGGTATGATTTGCATGTCCCAAGTGATTCAAAATCAAGTGAGTCCAAACGATCCATCTGTATGGAGTTTCTTCATGCATATCTACCAATAGACATGGTTCGCATGTCTCAATCTTTTCAAAAACGAGTGAGTCCAGAGATCCATCAACATGGAGCTTCTTCATGCGTTTTATACCAATATGACTCAAATGGCAGTGCCACAAGTATGTGGTACTATCATTACTATTTTATATCTTTTGGCATGAACATGTGTATCACTACGATCGAGATTCAATAAACCATTCATTTTAGGTGCAAGACCATTGAAGGTATTATTCAAATAAACAGAGTAACCATTATTCTCCTTAAATGAATAACCGTATTGCGATAAACATAATCCAATCATGTCTATGCTCAACGCAAACACCAAATAACAATTATTTAGGTTTAACACCAATCTCGATGGTAGAGGGAGCATGCGATGCTTGATCACATCAACCTTGGAAACACTTCCAACACATATCGTCATCTCACCTTTAGCTAGTCTCCGTTTATTCCGTAGCCTTTTATTTCGAGTTACCAACACTTAGCAACCGAACCGGTATCTAATACCCTGGTGCTACTAGGAGTACTAGTAAAGTACACATTTATAATGTATATCCAATATACTTCTGTCGACCTTGCCTGCCTTCTCATCTACCAAGTATCTAGGGTAGTTCTGCTTCAGTGACCGTTCCCCTCATTACAGAAGCACTTAGTCTCGGGTTTGGGTTCAACCTTGGGTTTCTTCACTAGAGCAGCAACTGATTTGCCGTTTCATGAAGTATCCCTTCTTTCCCTTGCCCTTCTTGAAACTAGTGGTTTTACTAACCATCAACAATTGATGCTCCTACTTGATTTCTACTTTCGCGGTGTCAAACATCGCGAGTTGCTCAAGGATCATCATGTCTATCCCTGATATGTTATAGTTCGTCACGAAGCTCTAATAGCTTGGTGGCAGTGACTATGGAGAACCATCACTATCTCGTCTGGAAGATTAACTCCCACTCGATTCAAGCGATTGTAGTACTCAGACAATCTGAGCACATGCTCAACGATTGAGCTTTTCTCCCTTAGTTTGCAGGCTTAAGAAACTTGTCAGAGGTCTCATACCTCTTGACGTGGGCACTAGTCTGAAATCCCGATTTCAGTCTTTGGAACATCTCATATGTTCTGCGATGTTTCAAAAACGTCTTTGGCGCCTCAATTCTAAACCGTTAGCATTACGCACTGAACTATCACGTAGTCATCAAAATGTGTATGTCAGATGTTCGCAACATCCATAGACGACGCTCGAGGTTCAGCACACCGAGCGGTGCATTAAGGACATAAGCCTTCTGCGCAGCAATGAGGATAATCCTCAGTTTACGGACCCAGTCCGCATAATTTCTACTATCAACTTTCAACTAAATTTTCTCTAGGAACATATCTTAAACAGTAGAACCAAAGCGTAAGCTATGACATAATTTGCAAATACCTTTTGACTATGTTCATGATAATTAAGTTCATCTGATTATTTAACGAACTCCCACTTAGATAGACATCCCTCCAGTCATCTAAGTGATACATGATCCGAGTCAACTAGGCCGTGTCCGATCATCACGTGAGACGGACTAGTTATCATCGATGAACATCTTCATGTTGATCGTATCTACTATACGACTCATGTTCGACCTTTCGGTCTCTTGTGTTCCGAGGCCATGTCTGTACATGCTAGGCTCGTCAAGTCAACCTAAGTGTTTCGCATGTGTAAATCTGGCTTACACCCGTTGTATGCGAACGTTAGAATCTATCACACCCGATCATCACGTGGTGCTTCGAAATAACGAACCTTCGCAACGGTGCACAGTTAGGGGGAACACATCTCTTGAAATTTAAGTGAGGGATCATCTTATTTATGCTACCGTCGTTCTAAGCAAATAAGATGTAAACATGACAAACATCACATGCAAATCATAAAGTGACATGATATGGCCAATATCATCTTGCGCCTTTTGATCTCCATCTTCGAGGCGCGGCATGATCACCTTCGTCACCGGCATGACACCATGATCTCCATCATCGTGTCTTCATGAAGTTGTCTCGCCAACTATTACTTCTACTACTATGGCTAATGGTTAGCAATAAAGTAAAGTAATTACATGGCGTTTTTCATTGACACGCAGGTCATACAATAAATTAAGACAACTCCTATGGCTCCTGCCGGTTGTCATACTCATTGACATGCAAGTCATGATTCCTATTACAAGAACATGATCAATCTCATACATCACATATATATAATTCATCACATCCTTTTGGCCATATCACATCACATAGCATACCCTGCAAAAACAAGTTAGACGTCATCTAATTGTTGTTGCATGCTTTACGTGGCTGCTATGGGTTTCTAGCAAGAACGTTTCTTACCTACGCAAAAGCCACAACGGTGATATGCCAATTGCTATTTACCCTTCATAAGGACCCTCTTCATCGAATCCGATCCGACTAAAGTGGGAGAGACAGACACCCGCTAGCCACCTTATGCATCAAGTGCATGTCAGTCGGTGGAACCTGTCTCACGTAAGAGTACGTGTAAGGTCGGTCCGGGCCGCTTCATCCCACAATGTCGCCGAATCAAGATAAGACTAGTAACGGTAAGCAAATTGAACAAATCATCGCCCACAACTACTTTGTGTTCTACTCGTGCATAGAATCTACGCATAGACCTAGCTCATGATGCCACTGTTGGGGAACGTAGCAATAATTCAAAATTTTCCTACGTGTCACCAAGATCAATCTAGGAGATGCTAGCAACGAGAGAGAGGGAGTGCATATTCATATCCTTGAAGATCGCTAAGCGGAAGCGTTACAAGAACGCGGTTGATGGAGTCGTACTCGCGGCGATTCAAATCGCGGAAGATCCGATCTAGCGTCGAACGGACGGCGCCTCCGCGTTCAACACACGTACAGCCCGGGGACGTCTCCTCCTTCTTGATCCAGCAAGGGGAGAGGAGAAGTTGAGGGAGAACTCCAGCAGCATGACGGCATGGTGGCAATGGAGTTCGTGGTTCTCCGGCAGGGCTTCGCCAAGCACTACGGAGGAGGAGGAGATGTATGAGGAGGAAGGGGGCTGCGCCAAGGGAAGGGTATGGCTGCCCTCCCACCCCCTCACTATATATAGGGGATAGGGGAGAGGGGGCCGGCCCCTCTAGATGGATCTAGAGGAGGAGGCGGCGGCCAGGGGAAACCCTAGATGGGTTTGGGCGCCCCGACCCCCTAGGAAACTTGCCCCCAAGCCGGGATGGGCGGCTGCCCTAGGGGTGGCGCCCCCACCTCTCCTGGTTACGTGAGAGAGGTTGGGAGGGGCGCACAGCCCCTTAGTGGGCTGGTTTGCCCCTTCCCCTTGGCCCATAAGGCCCCCCAACGCTTGCCGGGGCCTCCGAAACCCCTTTTGGACATGCTGGCCATAGCCTGGTACCCCCGGAACAATTCCGGACTCCAATACCCTTCGTCCAATATACCGATCTTCACCTCCGGACCATTCCGGAGCTCCTCGTCATGTCCGGGATCTCATCCGGGACTCCGAATAACCTTCGTTAACCACATACTATTTCCCATAACAAGTCTAGCGTCACCGAACCTTAAGTGATTAGACCCTATGGGTTCGGGAACCATGCAGACATGACCGAGACGTTCTCCGGCCAATAACCAACAGCGGGATCTGGATACCCATGTTGGCTCCCACATGTTCCACGATGATCTCATCGGATCAACCACGATGTCGGGGATTCAATGAATCCCGTATACAATTCCCTTTGTCTATCGGTATGTTACTTGCCCGAGATTCGATCGTCGGTATCCCTATACCTTGTTCAATCTCGTTACCGGCAAGTCTCTTTACTCGTTCCGTAACGCATGATCCTGTGGCTAACTCATTAGTCACATTGAGTTCATTATGATGATGCATTACCGAGTGGGCCCAGAGATACCTCTCCATCATACGGAGAGACAAATCCCAGTCTCGATTCGTGCCAACCCAACAGACACTTTCGGAGATACCTGTAGTGCACCTTTATAGCCACCCAGTTACGTTGTGACGTTTGGTACACCCAAAGCATTCCTACGGCATCCGGGAGTTGCACAATCTCATGGTCTAAGGAAACGACACTTGACATTAGAAAAGCTCTTAGCAAACGAACTACACGATCTTGTGCTATGCTTAGGATTGGGTCTTGTCCATCACATCATTCTCCTAATGACGTGATCCCGTTATCAATGACATCCAATGTCCATGGTCAGGAAACCATAACCATCTATTGATCAACGAGCTAGTCAACTAGAGGCTTACTAGGGACATGTTGTGGTCGATGTATTCACACATGTATTACGGTTTCCAGTTAATACAATTATAGCATGAACAATAGACAATTATCATGAACAAGGAAATACAATAATAACCATTTTATTATTGCCTCTAGGGTATATTTCCAACAACTTCCACGTGCGCCAACGTTCTGGGCTAGAGGCAGCGATACTACCGCTCGCGAGGAGCGGTACTACCGCGTGGCGCGGTACTACCGCAAGCCAGGGCGGTACTACCGCGAGCCCTTGTGGTACTACTGCTCCCTTGAGCAGTACTACCGCATGCCACAGAACCTATAACCCTTGGAGGCCTTCATCTCAAAGCGATAAGGATAAACAGATGGTGCTCCAATGAAGCGAAGAAAGGTGGTGCAAAGTGATACGTCCATTTTGCATCATGTTTTCTTACTGTTATTTATGATGTGTTTATCCATAATAATGCTTTTTGGATTAATTCTAATGCCTTTTCTCTCATAATTTAAAAGGTACACACAAAGAGGGAGAATTCCGCCAGCTGGAAATCTGGACCTAAAAAAGCTACGTCAGGCTACCTATTCTTGGGGAGGGCAATCTCCATCAACATCTTCAACAGCACCATATCATCCCAAACCCTAGTTCATCTCTTGTGTTCAATCTTGTTACCGGAACTATAGATTGGTGCTTGTGGGTGACTAGTAGTGTTGATTACATCTTGTAGTTGATTACTATATGGTTTATTTGGTGGAAGATTATATGTTCAGATCCAATATGCTATTTAGTACTCCTCTGATCATGAGCATGATTATCATTTGTGAGTAGTTACTTTTCTTCTTGAGGTCATGGGAGAAATCATGTTGCAAGTAATCATGTGAACTTGATATATGTTCGATATTTTGATAGTATGTATGTTGTGATTCCCTTAGTGGTGTCATGTGAACGTCGACTACATGACACTTCACCGTATTTGGGCCTAAGGGAATGAATTGTGGAGTAGCAATTAGATGATGGGTCGCGAGAGTGACAGAAGCTTAAACCCCAGTTTATGCGCTATTCCGTAAGGGACCGAATGGATCCAAAAGTTAATGCTATGGTTAGAATTTATTCTTAATACTTTTCTTGTAGTTGCGGATGCTTGCGGGAGGGTTAATCATAAGTAGGAGGTTTATTCAAGTAAGAACAACACCTAAGCACCCGTCCACCCACATACCAAATTATCGAAGTAGCGAACACAAATCAAACCAACATCGTGAAAGTGACTAGATAAAATTCCCGTGTACCCTCAAGAACGCTTTGCTTATCATAAGAGACCGTTTTGGCCTGTCCTTTGCCTCAAAAGGATTGGGCTCCCTTGCTGCACTTTTGTTACTACTATCATTACTTGCTCGTTACAAATTATCTTGCTATCAAACTACTCTTCCACTTACAATTTCAGCACTTGCAGACATTACCTTGCTGAAAACCACTTGTCATTTCCTTCTGCTCCTCGTTGGGTTCGACACTCTTACTAAGAGGTACAATTGATCCCCTATACTTTTGGGTCATCAAGGCTATTTTCTGGTGCCGTTGCCGGGGAGTGAAGCGCCTTTGGTAAGTGGAATTTGGTAAGGAAGCATTTATATAGTGTGCTGAAATTTATTGTCACTTGTTACTATGGAAAACAATCCTTTGAGGGGTTTGTTCAGGGTATCTTCACCTCGAACGGAACCATAATTAGCTAACCCTCAACCTACTGCAACTACTGAAAATATTGAATATGAAATTCCTTCGGGTATGATAGAACAACTACTAGCTAATCCTTATGCAGGAGATGGAACCGAACATCCTGATATGCACTTGATATATGTAGAACAAATTTGTGGATTGTTTAAGCTTGCAGGTTTACCCAGGGATGAAGTTATGAAAAAGATTTTCCCTTTATCTTTGAAGGGAAAAGCATTGGCATGGTATAGGCTATGCGATGATATTGGATCTTGGAATTGGAATCGATTGAAATTGGAGTTCCACCAAAAAGTTTATCCTATGCATCTAGTTCATCGTGATCGGAATTATATATATAATTTTTGGCCTCGTGAAGAAGAAAGTATCGCTCTAGCTTGGGGGAGGCTTAAGTCAATGTTATATTCATGCCCCAATCATGAGCTCTCAAGAGAAATTATTATTCAGAACTTTTATGCCCGGCTTTCTCGTAATGATCAAACTATGCTTGATACTTCTTGTGCTGGTTCTTTTATGAAGAAGATTATTGAATTACGGTGGAATCTTTTGGAAAGAACAACTCTGAAGATTGGGAACTCGACGAAGGTAAAGAGTCAGGTATTAAGCTTAAGTATGATTGTGTTAAATCTTTTATGGATACCGATGCTTTTCAAAAGTTTCGCACTAAATATGGACTTGACTCTGAGATAGTAGCCTCTTTTTGTGAATCATTTGCTACTCATGTTGATCTCCCTAAATAGAAGTGGTTTAAATATCACCCACCTATTAAAGAAGAAATTAAAGAACCGGTACCAGTTAAAGAAGAAACTATACTTTACAATGTTGATCCAGTTGTTCCTTCTGCTTATATTGAGAAACCACCTTTCGCTGTTAGGATAAAGGAACATGCTTAAGTTTCAACTATGGTTAACAAAAGCTATATTAGAACACCTAAACCTGATGAACAAATTAAAGTAGAACCTAGTATTGGTATGGTTAACGATCTCTTAGAAGAAGATATAGATGGGCATGTTATTTACTTCTGTGAAGAAGCTGCTAGAATTGCCAAACCTGATAAAAAAGATAAACATAGACCTGTTGTTGGCATGCCCGTCATCTCAGTTAAAATAGGAGATCACTGTTATCATGGTTTATGTGACATAGGTGCTAGTGTGAGTGCTATTCCTTACACCTTATATCAAGAAATTATGAATGACATAGCACCCGCAGAGATAGAAGACATAGATGTTACTATTAAACTTGCTAATAGAGACACTATATCACCAATTGGGATTGGTAGAGATGTTGAAGTCTTGTGTGGGAAAATAAAATACCCTACTAATTTTCTTGTTCTTGGTTCCCCACAAGACGACTTTTGTCCCATTATCTTTGGTAGACCTTTCTTGAACACCGTTAATGCTAAAATAGACTGTGAGAAACAAACTGTCGGTGTTAGTTTTGGTGATGAGTTTCATGAGTTTAATTTTTCCAAGTTTAGTAGAAAACTTCATGAAAAAGAATTGCCTAGTAAAGATGAATTAATTGGATTGCTGTGCCTCCTACTGATCCACTAGAACAATATTTGCTAGACCATGAAAATGATTTACATATGCATGAAAGAAATGAAATAGATAAGATTTTCTTTGAACAACGTCCTCTGCTTAAACAAAATTTGCCTATAGAAACTCTAGGAGGTCCTCCTCCACCTAAAGGTGATCCTGTGTTTGATTTAAAACAATTGCCAGACACTTTGAAATATGCGTATCTTGATGAAAAGAAGATATAT
This sequence comes from Aegilops tauschii subsp. strangulata, assembly GCF_002575655.3. Taxonomy (NCBI): domain Eukaryota; kingdom Viridiplantae; phylum Streptophyta; class Magnoliopsida; order Poales; family Poaceae; genus Aegilops; species Aegilops tauschii. Next base: position 342,363,986 of record NC_053039.3, read on the forward strand.
CCTGTTATTATTAGCGCTAATCTTTCAGAACATGAAGAAGAAAGATTGTTGAAAGTTCTAAAGAAGCACCGAGCTGCTATTGGATATACTCTTGATGATTTAAAGGGCATTATTCCCACCCTATGTCAGCATAAAATTAATATGGAACCTGATGCTGAAACCGTTGTTGATCACCAACGTCGGTTAAATCCGAAGATGAAAGAAATGGTAAGAACGGAAATATTAAAACTTCTAGAAGCAGGTATAATCTATCCTATAGCTGATAGTAGATGGGTAAGTCCTATTCATTGTGCCCCTAAGAAAGGAGGTATAACTATTGTTCCTAATGATAAGAATGAACTTATTCCACAAAGAATTGTTATAGGCTATAGAATGGTAATTGATTTTAGAAAATTAAACAAAGCAACTAGAAAAGATCATTACCCTTTGCCTTTTATTGATCAAATGCTTGAAAGATTATCTAAGCACACACATTTTTGCTTCCTTGATGGATATTCTGGTTTTTCACAAATACCCATTTCTCAACCTGATCAAGAAAAGACCACTTTTACTTGTCCCTTTGGAACTTATGCTTATAGACGTATGCCTTTTGGTTTATGTAATGCATCTGTTACTTTTGAAAGATGTATAGCAGCTATATTCTCTGACTTTTGTGAAAAGATTGTTGAGGTTTTCATGGACGACTTCCCTGTTTATGGGAAGTCTTTTGATGATTGTTTAAGCAATCTTGATCGAGTTTTGCAGAGATGTGAACAAACAAATCTTGTCTTGAATTGGGAGAAGTGCCACTTTATGGTTAATGAAGGTATTGTCTTGGGTCATAAAATTTCTGAAAGAGGTATTGAAGTGGACAAAGCTAAGGTTGATGCAATTTAGAAAATGCCATGTCCTAAAGATATAAAAGGTATTCACAGTTTCCTAGGAAATGCTGGTTTCTATAGGAGATTTATCACAGACTTTTCTAAAATTTCTAGGCCTCTTACGAGTCTCTTGCAAAAGGATATTCCTTATGTTTTTGATGATGATTGTTTAGAAGCCTTTGAAACACTCAAGAAAGCCTTAATTTCTGCACCTATTGTTCAACCACCTGATTGGAACTTGCCTTTTGAAATTATGTGTGATGCTAGTGATTATGCTGTTGGTGCTGTTCTAGGACAAAGAGTTGATAAGAAACTGAATGTTATTCATTATGCTAGTAAAACTCTAGACAGTGCTCAACGGAAGTATGCTACTAATGAAAAAGAATTCTTAGCAGTGGTGTTTGCTTGTGATAAATTTAGACCTTATATTCTTGATTCCAAAGTAACTGTTCATGCAGACCATGCTGCTATTAAATATCTTATGGACAAGAAAGATGCTAAACCTAGACTTATTCGATGGGTTCTCTTGTTACAAGAATTTGATTTACATATCACTGATAGAAAAGGATCTGAGAACTGATACGTCTCCGTCGTATCTATAATTTTTAATTGTTTCATGCCAATATTATACAACTTTCACATATTTTGGCAACTTTTTATATGATTTATTGGACTAACCTATTGATCCAGTGCCCAGTGCCAGTTCCTGTTTTTTGCATGTTTCTTGTATCGCAGAAGATCCATATCAAACGAAGTCCAAATGCAATAAAATTTCATGGAGAATTATTTTGGAATATATGTGATTTTTGGGAGTTGGAACCACCGCAAACGGAGACCCACACAGCCCACAAGACACCAGGGCGTGCCAGAGGCCCCTAGCGCGTGGTGGTTGGTTGTGCCCTCCTCGAACGTCGGTTGGAGCTCTACTTCAGGCACAAGGTAGCTTATATTCGGAAAAAATCGTGTTAAAATATCAGCGCAATCGGAGTTACGGATCTCCCGAAATATAAGAAACGGTTTTCAGCCAGATCTGTTGATCGCGAAACAAAAGAGAACAGAGAGGGAGATCCAATCTCGGAGGGGCTCCCGACCCTCCGCCGCCATGGAGACCAAGGACCAGAGGGGGAACTCTCCTCCCATCTAGGGGGAGGCCAAGGAAGAAGAAGAAGGAGGGGGCTCTCTCCCCCTCTCCCCCGGTGGTGCCGGAGTGCCACCGGGGCAAGGATCGTGATGGCGATCTACACCAACAATATTGCTACTGTCAACACCAGCTTTCTCCCCCTCTATGCAGCGGTGTAACACCTCTTCCCCCCGCTGCAATCTCTACTTAAACATGGTGCTCAACTCCATATATTATTTCCCAATGATCTATGGTTATCCTATGATGTTTAAGTAGATCCGCTTTGTCCTGTGGATTAATCGTGATCTTGGTTGGTATGATTGTATATTTTATTTATGGTGCTGTCCTACAGTGCCCTCCTTCTCGCGCAAACGTGAGGGCCCCCCGCTGTAGGGTGTTGCAATATGTTCATGGTTCGCTTATGGTGGGTTGCGAGAGTGACAGAAACTTAAACCCGAGTAGGTGGGGTATGACGTATGCGAATAAATAGGACTTGATACTTAATGCTATGGTTGGGTTTCACGACCTTAATGATCTTTACTAGTTGTGGATGCTTGCTAGAGTTCCAATCATAAGTGCATATGATCCAAGTAGAGAAAGTATGTTAGCTCATGCCTCTCCCTCATATAAAATTACAAGAATGATTACCGGTACTTGTTATCGATTGCCTAAGGACAAATAACCTTCTTGTTGACAAAAGCTCTCTACTAAAACTAACTTAGTTGTATATTTATGTAAACAACCCCTAGATTTTATTTATGTGCTCTTTACTATCTTGCAAACCTATCCTATCACACCTACAAAGTACTTCTAGTTTCATACTTGTTTCCGATAAAGCAAACGTCAAGTGTGCGTAGAGTTGTATCGGTGGTCGATAGAACTTGAGGGAATATTTATTCTGCCTTTGGGTTCGACACTCTTATTTATCGAAGAAGGCTACAAACGATCCCCTATACTTGTGGGTTATCAAGACCTTTTTCTGGCGCCGTTGCCGGGGAGCAATAGCGTGGGGTGAATATTCTCGTGTGTGCTTGTTTTCTTTATCACTAAGTAGTTTTTATTTCCTGTTCTAAGTTGTTCTCTATATTTAGTTATGGAAATGGAACACGAAACACCAAAAAATTAGTGGTACCTGCTACTCATGGAGATGGGAACCTCCTAAAACCCTCGATGCTCATTATGTGAAAAATATTATGCACTACTTTGATAATCCTGAGAAAACCCCATTCAACATGATAATGGGAGTAACGTTGGATCAACGTGAATACTTTAGGGATTATCGATTGACACAAAAAGGGAAACTTTTATGGGATCAAATTTATATGTTGCATTGGTATGCTCGGGATATGATTTTACTTGTTGCTCTAGGATGAATGATCCACACCTTCCCTTTGCATGCAAATTTAATGATAATGAAACCTTGGCTTCTTATGATAGAGGTATATATGATTACTATGATGTGGAAAGAATAGAAGAATTTGTTGCTTTTAAGGGTGCTTATGAAATTGAATCTTTGTTTATAAAGTATGAAGCTTTTGATGATGATGTTTATAGACCTGAAAATTTTGCCATCCTTTAATATTGCTATGATAATTATAAATACAATTCCGATATTGATGAATTTATTGAGAAAATCTCCGCTGTCCAAGAAGAGACTAATATTTTGCACGAGTCTATGGAAGAAGGAATTGATGAAACTATGAGCTCATTGGATGAAAAAGATGATGAGGAGAGCGAAGAACAAAAGGAAGAAGAGCGGATTGATCACCCGTGCCCACCTTCTAATGAGAGTAACTCTTCAACTCATACATTGTTTAATTTCCCTTTGTTCTTACCGAAGGATGAATGCTATGATAATTGCTATGATCCCGTTGATTCTTTTGAAATATCCCTTTTTGATGAAATTGATGCTTGCTATGCTTGTGGCCAAGATGCCAATATGAATTATGCTTATGGAGATGAACTTGCCATATATAGTTCCTTATGTTAAAGATGAAATTGTTGCTATTGCACCCACACATGATAGTCCTATTATCTTTTTGAATTCTCCCAACTACACTATATCAGAGAAGTTTGCTCTTGTTAAGGATTATATTGATGGGTTGCCTTTTACCGTTGCACATGATGACTTTGATGAATATAATATGCATGTGCTTGTTGCTCCTACACTACTAGGGAAAACCCTAGTAGTAGCGTGGGTTTGAGGCTATCAGAAGCGCGGGTAGCCACGCTACTACTATGGCGCTACAGCTAACTGTTTGTAGTAGCATGGTCTGTACCCGCGCTACTACTATTGACTATATTAGCCGCGCTTTTCTGGAACGCGCTACTATTAATTAGCTGTAGCACTTTCCTAGCCCCGTGCTACTGCTGTATCTTTCATCATTTCCCCCCCGCTTCCTACCCCGTTTCAGTTTCAATAAACTGCAATTTCCAGATACTAGGTACTACTAGATATCAATTTCATAAAGCATTATAGGTACTAGGTAGTACTAGATAACAATTTCATATATAGTCAACATGCATCCTCAAGTAGTACTAGGTAGTCTTACAACCACACATATATAGCAGTTCTACTAGGTATATATAGTCATACAACCACGCACACATATGTAGTTCCAGATGATATCGACGACGATCATCATCCTCAAGCCTGGGCGGTGGGTGTTCCTGATAGTAATTAGGATGGCCTGTCCAACACGAAGATTCTTGCCAACGAGGAATCTCTTCCACCCAACCAAGTTTAAGTGTGTGCAACCGTCCGTGTCCATGCGGTAAGTATAGGTGGTGATGGAGCCCCTTGCGGTAAGGCGTAGTCCAGCTGAGCCTTCTTCATCAGGCTCGATACCACAACTCACAGATAGGCTCTTTGGCAATTTCAGAATAAGAAAAACATATCAATTAATAAATAGCCTCGCACATACTCTTGCAAATATATTTCTATTAAGTATAGATTTCTACACTATCAAAAGACACAGTACTACACATTTGTACTAAGAATGAATTCTACTAATAAGTATATATGGATTATCTACACTATTAATAGTTCCTTGGATTCTACACTAATAAGCATGTGATCGGACTCTACACTAAAGCATATCATCGACTAGATTCCACACAACATATCATTGGACTCTACACTAAGCATATCATCGGATCATTTGCATTTGTAAGTATAACAATAAAGCACGCACACACACACACATATATATATATATCATCAAATTACTACAGTTAGTATAACATACATATCATGCCGATCGACCATGGTACTTGTCAAGCGGGTCACGAATGGCACCCCGACAAAGTCATCATGTGGCGGAATTATGTCCCATAGGTTGCACACCTCCTCCTCGCTCAACCTCATTCTTTGAGCTACGATGGCTTCATGAAGTGGGTCGTCATCATCTTCATCGAGTGGGTCCTCATCATCTTCATCATCTTCCACCAAGTTGATATAAATGACACTTAGCTTGGGTCTTTCAGCTCTGAAGGAGAAGCTGATCAACTCAACACCAGTAAGACGCATGCGGGCGAGGAAACATGCCCATCCATCTCCTCCAATCTGTGACATATTGCGTCCTTTCTCGACCTCCATAGTGTAGGACCCCCAGGAGCCTCAAATGTCACAGTGTCTCCTGTCAGCTTGTTGAATTTCAACCTCACATTGCATGGGACGATCGGTGTAAAAAAAGCAAAATGACACAATGGAGTAATGCCAACACTAAAAATAAAATAGTTGTTACATTTCATATAATTTCTTACCGCTGCATGACGAAAACTCGGCTGGAAGTAGATGCCGAACAACTTGCCAGTTGCAAGGCTGCTGGCGCACCTTGACTTGCACAGTCGACATGGTGGTGGTGGTGGCGCCATTTTCCTAAAGCAATATGAGCAAAGGATTAACGATCCACTTCACAGGAAAGAAAAATAGTAGCATGTGATATTTTTGGTTCTTCTTCAGTTATATTTTCATAGTGGAACCCGATCCCAAAAAGTAAACAACAAGCTCTCAATTAACTTACTAACACCTTCTATAATAGAACCAACAGCTAGCAAGCAAATGCCAAATCAGCAAACAAGACTCACAGCCAACAAGTTCTCAATTAGCTTACTAACACCTTCTAGAATAGAACCAACAGCTAGCACGCAAATGCCAAATCTTGTGTATATACCACCGATATCTCTAGATGAAGAGAATCTTCCACGAGAAGCAATTTGATGGACAATTATAATCCTAAAATCTAGTAACATATAAGATGACAAGGTACCACCTACCAAAGCATTTCAGTGGCACCTATTGCCGAAAAAACTTTTCACAAATATCTACCAAATCAGGGTACCACCTACCAAGACATTTCATCTAATGTGGCCCCTATTGCCTAAGATAACTGATTAAAAAAACAAGTGTCAAATTTAATTGGGATTAACTTAGCACTTGCAAACCAAATACTTGTATCCAAACCAATATCTACTAGATCACGGTACCACCTACCAAAGCATTTCAACTAAATTGGCACCTACATTTTGCCAAAAAATAACTTATTACAGAAAAACAAAAGCATCTAGCTATCCATGTATAGAAAAAATAACAATAAAAGGGTGCATTTCTTTCCAAGCATCTAGCTAGGTCGTGCCAAATCTTCAGAGCTATCAACTAGCGTACTAAATCAACTAAATCAAAGTATTTTAAATCAACTAAATCAACTAGCCTACTAAATCAACTAAATCAAAATGTTCTAAATCAACTAAATCAACTAGCCTACTAAATCAACTAAATCATATCAACTAAATCAAAATGTTGCATATGAACTAGCTTACTAAATCAAAATGTAGCAGGGAGGAGGGGTTGTGGATGGAGGAGGGAGGACGGAGAAGGAGGGGCAACCGGCGGAGGGAGGAGAGAGTAGGACAGAGGAGGAAGGCGGAACGAGGAGGGGCCGGCCGGCGGCGAATGAAGGAGTGGAGGGTGGACGGAGGAGGACGGTGGCCGGCGAAGGATTACCGAGTCTAGCGAGGAAGAGGAGGTGACGGCAGTGCAGAGGGAGGAGGGGTAGGCGAGGGCAGCCGTCGGGGGAGGACCGGCGCGCGGGGGGGGGGGGGGGGGGGTTGAGGGGGGAGATCGAGTGAGTGTGAGTGTGAATGTGAGTGGATCGGAGAGGAGAGCGAGGGGTGGAAGATAGAATGGCTTAGCAATAGCGTGCTATAGGGAAAGGCGCTACTGCTAAACGACCTAGCAGTAGCGCCTTTCAGTCAGAATGCGCTACTGCTATGTGTCAGCATGTAAAAGTAAACATAAAAAATACATTGATCATCAATGATCTTTTAGTGTACAATCTAATTTGTCAACATGAGTCCTCACCGGTTTAGGAACCGGTGAAGACTCATATTGCGGCCACAAATTCTACACATAGAGTTCAATGAAGACCAAGTGCTTGTGATAGTTTGAGAAGTAACATATTTAAGGTGGTAGAAACACTCTTCACGGAGCGAGGTGGGACTAAATTTTTGTAGTAAACTTAGCAGTAGCGGGCATTGTGGGAATGCGCTACCGCTATGATCTGTAGCAGTAGAGCTCTTCGTATTAACACGCTGCTGCTAGAACTGGCTTCGTGGCGAGGTCGTGGCAATTATAGCAGTAGCACGACTTACAGCAGGCGCGCTACTGCTACGTTTATTTCAGCAGCGTGTTCTGTGGGAGCGCGCTACTGCTATGTAGCAGCAGCGCCTTATTTTAAAATGCGCTGCTGGTAAGATTTTGTGTATAGGATTTTCCCTAGTAGTGCTACTTGCAATTATTATGAGAGAGGAACTATATCTCCACCTCTCTATGTTTCCAACACGATAAAATTGCAAGAAACCGCTTACGCTATGTATTGTCCTTTACTTGATGTGCATGAATTGTTCTTGTATGACATGCCAATGCATAGGAAGAGAGTTAGACTTCGTCATTGCTTGATTTATGTTGCTTTGTGCTCACTACTAAATGCCAAATCATTGTTAATTAAAATTGGCTTTGATATACCTTGGGATTCGGGTGGATTCATTACTTGAGCACTTTATGCCTAACTTAATGGCTTTAAAGAAAGCGCTACCCGGGAGACAACCCGGAAGTTTTAGAGAGTCATTTATTTCTGTGGAGTGCTTTTATAAAGTTTAAAAACAAAATAATATAGAGGGAAACTTAAAACTTCACAAAAAGAAAAGTGAAAGTGAGAAGGATGAGCACCATGGAAGCGGGAGCATGCCTTGAACTTTGTTCATGCCCATGGAAACTTTGTGAATCTTGAATTGCAGAAACTTTTCAACAAAAATAATTATCCCCTTGTACAATTCCATTGTATTATAAAAATAATGTGCCAATGTTTGCCTTTAGGATGTTTAAATTGCTTGTTGGTTTGTGCGGTGCAAAACAGAAACTTTGGCTGTAGTGCTCGATTTTACATTTTTTACTGGAACGTCAAACGGTTCTGAAACGTTTTGCATTGTATTTATATACAAATTTTTTATTTTTACTAATTTTTTAAGAATTTTTGGAGTACTAGAAGTATGGTGAATGTTCAGATTACTATAGACTATCCAGTTTAAGACAGATTCTGTTTTTGATGCATTGTTTTGCTCGTTTTGATGAAACTATCGATTTTTATCGGTGGTATAAGCCATGGAAAAGTTATATTACAGTAGATACAATGCAAAAATAAAATATGAATTGTTTTGAAACAGTACTTAGAGTAGTGATTTGCTTTATTATACTAACGGATCTTACCGAACTTTCTGTTGAGTTTTGTGTGGATGAAGTGATCAAAGATCGAGGAGGTTTCGATATGAGGAGAAGGAGGAGAGGCAAGAGCTCAAGCTTGGGGATGCCCAAGGCACCCCAAGTAAATATTCAAGGAGACTCAAGCGTCTAAGCTTGGGGATGCCCTGGAAGGCATCCCATCTTTCTTCAACAAGTATCGGTATGTTTTCGTCTTCGTTTCGTTCATGTGATATGTGCAAACCTTGGAGCGTCTTTTGCTTTTAGTTTTCATTTTTATTTTATGCACCATGCTGGTATGAGATAGTGCATGATTGATTTATAGAATTCTCATTGCACTTCACTTATATCTTTTGAGTGTGGCTTTATAGAATGCTGCATGTGCTTCACTTATATCATTTGAAGTTTGGATTGCATGTTTCTCTTCACATAGAAAACCGTTATTTGAAGAATGATCTTTTGCTTCACTTATATCTGTTAGAGCATGATATTTTGTAGAAAGAATTATACTCTCATGCTTCACTTATATCTATTTAGAGAGTCAAAAAGGAATTGGTCAATTGCATGGTTAGTCATAAAATCCTACATAAAACTTATGGATCACTGAATATGATATGTTTGATTCCTTGCAATAATTTTGCGATAGAGATGGAATATGTGGGAGGTACTAGTAAACGGTTGTGGTTAGTGAGAATATTGGTGTTAAGGTTTGTGATTCCCCAAGCATGCACGTATAGTCTCTCGTTATGCTATGAAGTTGGAGCATGATTTATTTTTGATTGTCTTCCTTATGAGTGGCGGTCGGGGACGAGCGATGGTCTTTTCCTACCAATCTATCCCCCTAGGAGCATGCGCGTAGTACTTGGTTTTGATGACTTGTAGATTTTTGCAATAAGTATGTGAGTTCTTTATGACTAATGTTGAGTCCATGGATTATACGCACTCTCACCCTTCCACTATTGCTAGCCTCTCTAGTACCGCGCAACTTTCGCCGGTACAATAAACCCACCATTTACCTTCCTCAAAACAGCACAAAAAGGTAAACTTTTATGGGATCAAATTTATATGTTGCATTGGTATGCTCGGGATTTATGCTTGAGATATGATTTTACTTGTTGCTCTAGGATGAATGCTCCACACCTTCCCTTTGCATGCAAATTTAATGATAATGAAACCTTGGCTTCTTATGATAGAGGTATATATGATTACTATGATGTGGAAAGAATAGAAGAATTTGTTGCTTTTAAGGGTGCTTATGAAATTGAATCTTTGTTTATAAAGTATGAAGCTTTTGATGATGATGTTTATAGACCTGAAAATTTTGCCATCCTTAAATATTGCTATGATAATTATAAATACAATTCCGATATTGATGAATTTATTGAGAAAATCTCTGCTGTCCAAGAAGAGACTAATATTTTGCAGGAGTCTATGGAAAAGGAATTGATGAAACTGTGAGCTCATTGGATGAAAAAGATGACGAGGAGAGCGAAGAACAAAAGGAGGAAGAGCGGATTGATCACCCGTGCCCACCTTCTAATGAGAATAACTCTTCAACTCATACATTGTTTAATTTCCCTTTGTTCTTACCGAAGGATGAATGCTATGATAATTGCTATGATCCCGTTGATTCTTTTGAAATATTTCTTTTTTGATGAAATTGATGCTTGCTATGCTTGTGGCCAAGATGCCAATATGAATTATGCTTATGGAGATGAACTTGCCATAGTTCCTTATGTTGAATATGAAATTGTTGCTACTACACCCAGACATGATAGTCCTATTATCTTTTTGAATTCTCCCAACTACACTATATTAGAGAAGTTTGCTCTTGTTAAGGATTATATTGATGGGTTGCCTTTTACCGTTGCACATGATGACTTTGATGAATATAATATGCATGTGCTTGCTGCTCCTACACTACTAGGGAAAACCCTAGTAGTAGCGCGGGTTTTGAGGCTATCAGCAGCGCGGGTAGCCACGCTACTACTACGGTGCTACAGCTAACTGTTTGTAGTAGCGCGGTCTGTACCCGCGCTACTACTATTGACTATATTAGCAGCGCTTTTCTGGAACGCGGTACTATTAATTAGCTGTAGCGCTTTCCTAGCCCCGCGCTACTGCTGTATCTTTCATCATCCCCCCCGCTTCCTACCCCGTTTCAGTTTCAATAATCTGCAATTTCCAGATAGTAGGTACTACTAGATATCAATTTCATAAAGCATTATAGGTACTAGGTAGTACTAGATAACAATTTCATATATAGTCAACATGCATCCTCAAGCAGTACTAGGTAGTCTTATAGCCACACATATATAGCAGTTCTACTAGGTATATATAGTCATACAGCCACACACACATATGTAGTTCCAGATGATATCGACGACGATCATCATCCTCAAGCCTGGGCGGTGGGTGTTCCTGATAGTAATTAGGATGGCCTGTCCAACACGAAGATTCTTGCCAACGAGGAATCTCTTCCACCCAATCGAGTTTAAGTGTGTGCGACCGTCCGTGTCCATGCGGTAAGTATAGGTGGTGACGGAGCCCCTTGCGGTAAGGCGTAGTCCAGCTGAGCCTTCTTCATCAGGCTCGATACCACAACTCACAGATAGGCTCTTTGGTAATTTCAGAATAAGAAAAACATATCAATTAATAAATAGCCTCGCACATACTCTTGCAAATATATTTCTATTAAGTATAGATGTTTACACTATCAAAAGACACAGTACTACACATTTGTACTAAGCATGAATTCTACTAATAAGTATATATGGATTATCTAAACTATTAATAGTTCCTTGGATTCTACACTAATAAGCATGTGATCGGACTCTACACTAAAGCATATCATCGACTAGATTCCACACAGCATATCATTGGACTCTACACTAAGCATATCATCGGATAATTTGCATTTGTAAGTATAACAATAAAGCACACACACACATGTATATATCATCAAATTACTACAGTTAGTATAACATACATATCATGACGATCGACCATGGTACTTGTCAAGCGGGTCACGAATGGCACCCCGACCAAGTCATCACGTGGCGGAATTATGTCCCATAGGTTGCACACCTCCTCCTCGCCCAGCCTCATTCTTTGAGCTATGATGGCTTCATGAAGTGGGTCCTCATCATCTTCATCGAGTGGGTCCTCATCATCTTCCACCAGGTTGATATAAATGACAACCAGTTTGGGTCTTTCTGCTCTAAAGGAGAAGCTGATCAACTCACCACCAGTAAGACGCATGCGGGCGAGGAAACAAGCCCATCCATCTCCTCCAATCTATGACATATTGCGTCCTTTCTCGACCTCCATAGTGTAGGGTCCCCCAGGAGCCTCAAATGTCACAGTGTCTCCTGTCAGCTTGTTGAATTTCAACCTCACATTGCATGGGACGATCTGTGTAAAAAAAGCAAAATGACACAATGGAGTAATGCCAACACTAAAAATAAAATAGTTGTTACATTTCATATAATTTCTTACGGCCGCATGACGAAAACTCGGCTGGAAGTAGATGCCGAACAACTTGCCAGTTGCAAGGCTGCTGGCGCACCTTGACTTGCACAGTCAACATGGTGGTGGTGGTGGCGCCATTTTCCTAAAGCAATATGAGCAAAGGATTAACGATCCACTTCACAGGAAAGAAAAATAGTAGCATGTGATATTTTTGGTTCTTCTTCAGTTATATTTTCATAGTGGAACTCGATCCCAAAAAGTAAACAACAAGCTCTCAATTAACTTACTAACACCTTCTATAATAGAACCAACAGCTAGTAGGCAAATGCCAAATCAGCCAACAAGACTCACAGCCAACAAGTTCTCAATTAGCTTACTAACACCTTCTACAATAGAACCAACAGCTAGCAGGCAAATGCCAAACTTGTGTATATATCACCGATATCTCTAGATGAAGAGATTCTTCCACGAGAAGCAATTTGATGGACAATTATAATCCTAAGATCTAGTAACATATAAGATGACAAGGTACCACCTACCAAAGCATTTCAGTGGAACCTATTGCCGAAAAAACTTTTCACAAATATCTACCAAATCAGGGTACCACCTACCAAGACATTTGATCTAATTTGGCCCCTATTGCCTAAGATAACTGATTAAAAAAAGTGTCAAATTTAATTGGGATTAACTTAGCACTTGCAAACCAAATACTTGTATCAAAACCAATATCTACCAGATCACTGTAGCACCTACCAAAGCATTTCAGCTAAATTGGCACCTACATTTTGCCAAAAAATAACTTATTACAGAAAAACAAAAGCATCTAGCTATCCATGTACAGAAAAAATAACAATAAAAGGGTGCATTTCTTTCCAAGCATTTAGCTAGGTCGTGCCAAATCTTCAGAGCTATCAACTAGCGTACTAAATCAACTAGCCTACTAAATCTACTAAATCATTTCAACTAAATCAAAATGTTGCATATGAACTAGCCTACTAAATCAAAATGTAGCAGGGAGGAGGGGTTGTGGATGGAGGCGGGAGGAGGGAGAAGGAGGGGCGACTGGAGGAGGGAGGAGAGAGTAGGACGGAGGAGGAAGGCGGAGCAAGGAGGGGCCGGCCGACGGCGAACGGAGGAGTGGAGGGAGGACGGAGGGGGAGGGCGGCCGGCAAAGGATTACCGAGTCTAGCAAGGAGGAGGAGGTGACGGCAGCATAGAGGGAGGAGGGGTAGGTGAGGGCGGCCGGCAGGGGAGGACCGGCGCGGTGGGGGGGGGGGGTTGAGGGGGGAGATTGAGTGAGTGTGAGTGTGAGTGGATCGGAGAGAGGAGAGTGAGGGGTGGAAGATAGAATGGCTTAGCAGTAGCGCGCTATTGGGAAAGGCGCTACTGCTAGACGACCTAGCAGTAGCGCCTTTCAGTCAGAACGCGTTACTGCTATGTGTCAGCATGTAAAAGTAAACATCAAAAATACATTAATCATCAATGATCTTTTTGTGTACAATCTGATTTGTCAACATGAGTCCTCACTGGTTTAGGAACCGGTGAAGACTCATATTGCGGCCACAAATTCTACACATAGAGTTCAATGAAGACCAAGTGCTTGTGATAGTTTGAGAATTAACATATTTAAGGTGGTAGAAACACTCTTCACGGAGCGAGGTGGGACTAAATTTTTGTAGTAAACTTAGCAGTAGCGGGCATTGTGCGAATGCGCTACTGCTATGATCTGCAGCAGTAGAGCTCTTCGTATTAACACGCTGCTGCTAGAACTAGCTTCGTGGCAAGGTCGTGGCAATTATAGCAGTAGCGCGACTTACAGCAGGCGCGCTACTGCTACGTTTATTTCAGCAGCGTGTTCTGTGGCAGCGCGCTACTGCTATGTAGCAGCAGCGCCTTATTTTAAAACGCTCTGCTGGCAAGATTCTGTGTATAGGCTTTTCCCTAGTAGTGCTACTTGCAGTTTTTATGAGAGGGGAACTATATCTCCACCTCTCTATGTTTCCAACACGATAAAATTGCAAGAAACCGCTTACGCTATGTATTGGCCTTTACTTGATGTGCATGAATTGTTCTTGTATGACATGACAATGCATAGGAAGAGAGTTAGACTTCATCATTGCTTGATTTATGTTGCTTTGTGCTCACTACTAAATGCCAAATCATTTTTAATTAAAATAGGCTTTGATATACCTTGGGATCCGGGTGGATTCATTACTTGAGCACTTTATGCCTAGCTTAATGGCTTTAAAGAAAGCGCTGCTAGGGAGACAACCCGGAAGTTTTAGAGAGCCATTTATTTCTGTGGAGTGCTTTTTATAAAGTTTAAAAACAAAAAAATATAGAGGGAAACTTAAAACTTCACAAAAAGAAAAGTGAAAGTGAGAGGGATGAGCACCATGGAAGCGGGAGCATGCCTTGAACTTTGTTCATGCCCATGGAAACTTTGTGAATCTTGAATTGCAGAAACTTTTCAACAAAAATAATTATCCCCTTGTACACTTGCATTGTATTATAAAAGTAATGTGCCAATGTTAGCCTTTAGGATGTTTAAATTGCTTGTTGGTTTGTGCGGTGCAAAACAGAAACTTTGGCTGTAGTGCTCGATTTTACATTTTTTACTGGAACGTCAAACGGTTCTGAAACATTTTGCATTGTCTTTATATACAAAATTTTTATTTTTACTAATTTTTTAAGAATTTTTGGAGTACCAGAAGTATGGTGAATGTTCAGATTACTACAGACTATCCAGTTTAAGACAGATTCTGTTTTTGATGCATTGTTTTGCTCGTTTTGATGAAACTATCGATTTTTATCGGTGGTATAAGCCATGGAAAATTTATATTACAGTAGATACAATGCAAAAATAAAATATGAATTGTTTTGAAACAGTACTTAGAGTAGTGATTTGCTTTATTATACTAACGGATCTTACCGAACTTTCTGTTGAGTTTTGTGTGGATGAAGTGATCAAAGATTGAGGAGGTTTCGATATGAGGAGAAGGAGGAGAGGCAAGAGCTCAAGCTTGGGGATGCCCAAGGCACCCCAAGTAAATATTCAAGGAGACTCAAGCATCTAAGCTTGGGGATGCCCCGGAAGGCATCCCATCTTTCTTCAACAACTATCGGTATGTTTTCGTCTTTGTTCCGTTCATGTGGTATGTGCAAACCTTGGAGCGTCTTTTGCTTTTAGTTTTCATTTTTCTTTTATGCACCATGCTGGTATGAGATAGTCCATGATTGATTTATAGAATGCTCATTGCACTTCACTTATATCTTTTGAGTGTGGCTTTATAGAATGCTTCATGTGCTTCACTTATATCATTTGAAGTTTGCATTGCTAGTTTCTCTTCACATAGAAAACCGTTATTTGAAGAATGATCTTTTGCTTCACTTATATTTTTTAGAGCATTATATTTTGTAGAAAGAATTATACTCTCATGCTTCACTTATATCTATTTAGAGAGTCAAAAAGGAATTGGTCAATTGCATGGTTAGTCATAAAATCCTAGTAATTTTGCGATAATTTTGCCTTGCAATAATTTTGCGATATAGAGATGGAATATGTGGGAGGTACTAGTAAACGGTTGTGGGAGGTACTAGTAAACGGTTGTGGTTAGTAAGAATATTGGTGTTAAGGTTTGTGATTCCCGAAGCATGCATGTATAGTCTCTCATTATTCTATGAAGTTGGAGCATGATTTATTATTGATTTTCTTCCTTATGAGTGGCGGTCGGTGACGGGCGATGGTCTTTTCCTACCAATCTGTCCCCCTAGGAGCATGCGCATAGTGCTTGGTTTTGATGACTTGTAGATTTTTGCAATAAGTATGTGAGTTCTTTATGACTAATGTTGAGTCCATGGATTATACACACTCTCACCCTTCCACCATTGCTAGCCTCTCTAGTACCGCGCAACTTTCGCCGGTACAATAAACCCACCATTTACGTTCCTCAAAACAGCCACCATACTTACCTATTATGGCATTTCCATAGCCATTCCGAGATACATTGCCATGCAACTTCCACCGTTCCGTTTATTATGACACGCTTCATCATTGTCATATTGCTTTGCATGATCATATAGTTGACATCGTATTTGTGGCAAAGCCACTTTTCATAATTCTTTCATACATGTCACTCTTGATTCATTGCACATCCTGGTACACCGCCAGAGGCATTCATATAGAGTCATATTTTGTTGTAAGTATCGAGTTGTAATTCTTGAGTTGTAAATAAATAGAAGTGTGATGATCATCATTATTAGAGCATTGTCCCGTGTGAGGAAAAAAGAGAGGCCAAAGAAGCCATTGAAAAAAAGAGGCCAAAGAAGCCAAACAAAAAAAATGAATGAGAGAAAAAGAGAGAAGGGACAATGCTACTATCCTCTTTCGCGTAGTAGTACTTTGCTTCGAGAGCTAATAAACTTTTGCAATAAGTATATGAGTTCTTTTTGACTAATGTGAGTCCATGGATTATACGCACTCTTACCTTTCCGCAATTTGCTAGCCTCTACGGTACCATGTATTTCCCTTTCTCACATCGAGACGTGGTTCAAACTTCGCAGGTGCATCCAAACCCCGTGATATGATACGCTCTATCACACATAAGCCTTATTATATCTTCCTCAAAACAGCCACTATACCTACCTATTATGGCTTTTCCATGGCCATTCCGGGATATATTGCCATGCAACTTCCACCGCTTCCGTTTGATGACTTGAGCATTCATTGTCATATTGCTTTGCATGATCATATAGTTGACATAGTAGTTGTGGCTCAGCCACCGTTCATCATTTTTCATACATGTTATGCTAGATCATTGCACATCCTGGTACATTGCCAGAGGCATTCATATAGAGTCATACTTTGTCATAGGTAGCGAGTTGTAATTTTTATTTCTTTTGAGTTATAAGTAAATAGAAGTGTGATGATCATCATTATTCATTTTTAGAGCAGTGCCCCAGTGAGGAAAGGATGATGGAGACTATGATTCCCCCACAAGTCGGGATGAGACTCCGGACAATGAGAGAAAAAGAAAAAGAAAAAAAGAAAAAAAGAAAAAAAAAGAAAAGAAAGAAAAAAAGGAAAAAAGAAAAAGAAAAAAATAAACAAAGAGAGAAGGGGCATTGTTAGTATCCTTTACCACACTTGTGCTTCAAAGTAGCACCATGTTTTTCATATGGAGAGTCTCCTATGTTGTCACTTTCATATACTAGTGGGAATTTTTCATTATAGAATTAGATGCACACCCACTTAGTTTTCATACTGAGCTTTCATACACTTATAGCTCTTAGTGCAATCGTTGCATGGCAATCCCTACTCCTCACATTGATATCGATTGATGGGCATCTCCATAGCCCGTTGGTTAGCCGCGTCGATGTGAGACTTTCTTACTTTTTTGTCTTCTTTATATTTACCCCTATCATCATACTCTATTCCACCTGTAGTGCTATATCCATGGCTTGCGCTCATGTATTGCGTGAGGGTTGAAAAAGATGAAGCGCGTTAAAAAGTATGAACCAATTGCTCGGCTTGTCATCGGGGTTGTGCATGATAAATACTTTGTGTTAAGAAGACAGAGCATGCCAAGACTATATGATTTTGAAGGGATAACTTTCTTTAGCGTTGATATTTTGAAAGACATGATTGTTTATTGGGATGCCCGAGTATTGATGTCTTTATGTCTAATTATAGGCTATTGCTTTGAATCACTTATGTCTTAATATTCATGCCATGATTAGATATGATCAAGTTTATGCTAGGTAGCATTCCACATCGAAAATTATCTTTTTTATCATTTACCTGCTCGAGGACGTGCATGAATTAAGCTTGGGGATGCTGATACGTCTCCATCGTATCTATAATTTTTGATTGTTTCATGCCAATATTATACCACTTTCACATATTTTTGGCAACTTTTTATATGATTTATTGAACTAACCTATTGATCCAGTGCCCAGTGCGAGTTCCTGTTTTTTGCATGTTTTTTGTATCACAGAAAATCCATATCAAATGAAGTCCAATTGCAATAAAATTTCAAGGAGAATTATTTTGGAATACATGTGATTTTTGGGAGTTGGAATCACCGCAAACGGAGGCCCACACAGCCCACAAGACACCAGGGCGCGCCAGAGGCCCCTGGCGTGTGGTGGTGGGTTGTGCCATCCTCGAATGTCGGTTGGAGTTCTACTTCGGGCGCAAGGAATCTTATATCCGGAAAAAAATCGTGTTATAATCTCAGCGCAATCGGAGTTACGGATCTCCCGGAATATAAGAAACGGTTTTCGGCCAGATCTGTAGAACGCGAAACAAAAGAGAACAGAGAGGGAGATCCAATCTCGGAGGGGCTACCGCCCCTCCGCCGCCATGGAGACCAAGGACCAGAGGGGGAAATCTCCTCCCATCTAGGGGGAGGCCAAGGAAGAAGAAGGAGGGGGCTCTCTCCCCCTCTCTCCCGGTGGCGCTAGAGTGCCGCCGGGGCAAGGATCGTGATGGCGATCTACACCAACTTTCTCCCCCTCTATGCAGCGGTGTAACACCTCTTCCCCCGCTGTAATCTCTACTTAAACATGGTGCTCAACTCCATATATTATTTCCCAATGATCTATGGTTATCCTATGATGTTTGAGTAGATCCGCTTTGTCCCGTGGGTTAATCGTGATCTTGGTTGGTATGATTGTATATATTATTTATGGTGTTGTCCTATGGTGCCCTCCGTCTCGCGCAAACGTGAGGGGACCCCTCTGTAGGGTGTTGCAATATGTTCATGGTTCGCTTATGGTGGGTTGCGAGAGTGACATAAACTTAAACCCGAGTAGGTGGGGTATGACGTATGGGAATAAAGAGGACTTGATACTTAATGCCATGGTTGGGTTTCACGACCTTAATGATCTTTAGTAGTTGTGGATGCTTGCTAGAGTTCCAATCATAAGTGCATATGATCCAAGTAGAGAAAGTATGTTAGCTCATGCCTCTCCCTCATATAAAATTACAAGAATGATTACCGGTACTTGTTATCGATTGCCTAGGGACAAATAACTTTCTTGTTGACAAAAGCTCTCTACTAAAACTAACTTAGTTGTGTCTTTATCTAAACAGCCCTTAGATTTTATTTACGTGCTCTTTATTATCTTGCACACCTATCCTATCACACCTACAAAGTACTTCTAGTTTCATACTTGTTTCCGATAAAGCAAACGTCAAGTGTGCGTAGAGTTGTATCGGTGGTCGATAGAACTCGAGGGAATATTTGTTTTGCCTTTAGCTCCTCATTGGGTTCTACACTCTTATTTATCGAAGAAGGCTACAAACGATCCCATGTACTTGTAGGTTATCAAGAACCTTGTAGCTGATAACTTGTCTAGGCTTGAAAATGTGCCTGATGACCCACTACCCATTGATGATAGTTTTCCTGATGAGCAGTTAGCTACAATAAATCTTGCTCATAGTACTCCTTGGTATGCTGACTATGCTAGTTACATTGGTGCTAAATATTTACCACCTAGCTTTACATACCAACAAAAGAAAAAATTCTTCTATGATTTAAGACATTACTTTTGGGATGATCCACATCTTTATAGAGTAGATGGTATTATTAGACGTTGTGTACCTGAGCATGAATAGGGACAAATCCTATGGAAATGTCACTCCGAAGCTTATGGAGGGCATCATGCTGGAGATAGAACTGCTCACAAGGTATTGCAATCTGGATTTTATTGGCCTACTGTCTTCAAGGATGCCCGTAAGTTTGTCTTATCTTGTGATGAATGTCAAAGAATAGGTAATATCGGTAAGCGTCAAGAAATGCCTATGAATTATTCACTTGCTGTTGAACCATTTGATGTTTGGGGATTTGATTATATGGGACCTTTTCCTTCCTCTAATGGGTATACACATATTTTGGTTGCTGTTGATTATGTTACTAAATGGGTAGAAGCTATTCCAACCAATAGTGCTGATCACAACACCTCTATTAAAATGCTTAAGGAAGTTATTGTCCCAAGGTTTGGAGTCCCTAGATATTTATTGACTGACGGTGGTTCACACTTTATTCATGGTGCTTTCTGTAAAATGCTTGCCAAGTATGAAGTTAACCATAGAATTGCATCATCTTATCATCCTCAGTCTAGTGGTCAAGTTGAACTTAGCAATAGAGAAATAAAATTAATTTTGCAAAAGACTATTAATAGGTCCAGGAAGAATTGGTCTAAGAAATTAGATGATGCACTTTGGGCTTATAGAACACCATACAAAAATCCTATGGGTATGTGTAACGCCCACGATGCGGCTATATCTCCCACGTGTCGAGGCACGACTTAGAGGCATAACCGCATTGTGGTTTAGTCGCAAGAAGGGTCATCTTTACACAATCCCATGTAATGAACAAGAATGGGATAAAGAGTTGGCTTACAATCGCCACTTCACACAATACATAAATAAATCATACATCAATCAGAGTACACACATAGGTCCGACTACGGAACCAAAAGAAAAGAAGACAACCCCAAAAGCTAGATCCCTGATCGTCCCAACTGGGCTCCACTACTGATCAACAGGAAAACGAAACATAGTAACGACCACGTTCCTCGTCGAACTCCCACTTGAGCTCGGTTGCATCACTTGCACTGGTATCGTCGGCACCTGCAACTGTTTTGAAAGTATCTGTGAGTCATGAGGACTCAGCAATCTCACACCCGCGAGATCAAGACTATTTAAGCTTATGGGTAGGAGAAGGTAGTGAGGTGGAGCTGCAGCAAGCACTAAGCATATATGGTGGCTAACATACGCAAATAAGAGCGAGAAGAGAAGCAACGGAACGGTCGAGAAGCTAGAAATGATCAAGAAGTGATCCTGAAACTACTTACGTTCAAGCATAACACAAGACCGTGTTCACTTCCCGGACTCCGCCGAAAAGAGGCCATCACGGCTACACACGCGGTTGATGTATTTTAATTAAGTCAAGTGTCAAGTTCTCTACAACCGGATATTAACAAATTCCCATCTGCCTCATAACCGCGGGCACGGCTTTCGAAAGATAATACCCTGCAGGGGTGTCCCAACTTAGCCCATTATAAGCTCTCATGGTCAACGAAGGATATTCCTTCTCCCAGGAAGACCCGATCAGTCTCGGAATCCCGGTTTACAAGACATTTCGACAATGGTAAAACAAGACCAGCAAGACCAACCGAATGTGCCGACAAATCCCGATAGGAGCTGCACATATCTCATTCTCAAGGAACACCGGATGAGCAGTCCGTACAACTAAAACCAGGCCTCAAGTTTCCCCGAGGTGGCGTTGCAAAGGGCTCTAGTTTGGACCAACATTCGGAGGAGCACTGGCCCGGGGGGGGGGGGGTAAATAAAGATGACCCTTGAGTCTGCAGAACCCAAGGGAAAAAGGCTTAGGTAGGCAAATGGTAAAACCAAGGTTGGGCCTTGCTGGAAGAGTTTTATTCAAAGCGAACTGTCAAGGGGGTCCCATAAATCACCCAACCGCGTAAGGAACGCAAAATCAAGGAACATAACACCGGTATGACTGAAACTAGGGCGGCAAGAGTGGAACAAAACACCAGGCATAAGGCCGAGCCTTCCACCCTTTACCAAGTATATAGATGCATTAATTAAAATAAGATATATTGTGATATCTCCATGTCCCAACATGGAACAAACTTCAACTTCACCTGCAACTAGCAACGCTATAAGAGGGGCTGAGCAAAAGCGGTAACATAGCCAAACAACGGTTTGCTAGGAAAGGATGGTTAGAGGCTTGACAGGCAACATGGGAGGCATGATATAGCAAGTGGTAGGTAGCGCAACATAGCAATAGAACGGACAACTAGCAAGCAAAGATAGAAGTGATTTCGAGGGTATGGTCATCTTGCCTGAGATCCCGCAAGGAAGAAGAACGAGTCCATGAAGAAGACAAATGGACGTAGTCGAACGAATCCTCACAACTCCGGAACGAAACCGAAGCTAACGGGAGAAGCAACCCGGAAAGAAACAAACAACATAGTAAACAACCACCACATACACATGGCATGATGCACAAACAAGTATGATGCATGTCCGGTTTAATGAGGCATGGCATGGCAAAATGCAACAAACAATACTACAAATTAAGTGGAGCTCAATATGCAACGAGTTGCATATTGACGAAACACCACATTCAAGTTATTTAGTTCGCTCTTGTTTATGTACCCAACAATATTAAATGTTATTAAACATGGCAAGGGGTGAAGCATAAGTAAACTAACTATTTAAGCAAGTTAAAAGAGGCCGGAAACAATAAACAACAATTCCGGAAAATCCCCATATGCATATTTCGAATTTGCTACTGTTCTGCCATAAACACAATTTTAATGTTGTTAAACAGCAAAATAAAGTGCACCAAGTTAAGCTAGGCATTTTTCTACCCCATTTACATATAAAGAACATTTAATTTGGAGCTACGGTTAAATAGTTATGAAATAAATCATTTTAACATGGCATTTATGCAAAATTAAATAAACAGCAAGTTTAAACATTTTAAACATGGATGAGAGCAGCATATTATGAAACTAGATGAAATTCTAGACATTTTACATGTTTGAATCATTTTAATCCGATGCACGGTTGATGAGATATTAAATGCATGAACATGGAGGGTTTCTCTATAAAACTGCAATTCCCTGGATAATTGGCAAAATTCGCAGGACCAGGAAAAAAACATATCGGGCCGAAAATGTAGGCTGGGCCAAAAGTGCATAGGAGAGGGGGCTGCTCACATTGGGCCAAAACTGGACGGCTTGGGCTGGCGGATTTGGGCCGCGAGGAGATGGAGGGCGAGCTGGGCCTTGGCGCTTGTCCACGCTGGCGCCAGATCGGGTCAACGACGGGGCGGCGCTCATCTTGTCGCTCGAAGCAGAGGAAGACAGTAGGCGCGGGACGGACGCAGGTGGAACTCCGGCAAGCGGCAGGATGGAGAGGGGTCGACGCAGGAGCTCGGGGTCGCGGGTCAACAGAGGAGGCGCTCGGCTGGGTCAACTCCGGCGCGCGGAGGAAGGAGGTACGGCGGGGGCGCGGGTCTCCAGGGCATCGGAGCTCCCTGTACGAGCAGACAGAGAGAGAGATGTGAGGGAGAGTGAGAAGAATGGAAGGAGGGAGAAGAGAAGAGATGGGCGTGAGGCTCATTTAGTGGTCAACGACGATGGCACAGGCTAGCGTCGGGCACGGGGTTGGGGTCCGGCAGCTTCATCCCGTCGGGTGCATCGGCGACCTGCAGACAGATGGCCACGGCGAGGTAAGTTCAGAGAGGAGCAGCAGGGAAAAGAGAGGAGGCACGGGGAGCGGCGGCATGACCTGGTTGCTGTTGCTGCTTGCCGGCGTCGCGCCGGGCGCACGGGACAAGCGCAGGGAGGACGGGGCTCCGCTGGGATGAGGGAGGAGGCGCACGGCTGCGGGCTTGAGGCGTGGACGAACGGCGGCGCGGGGAAGGGGCTTCTGACGCGGGGCTGCGAGGATGGACATGGGGTGGACTGCAGCCGGCGGTGGGGGTGCTCGGGCGCCATGAGCAGGAGAAACCTTGCTCCGGTCGAGGCAGAGGAGAAGCAAGGTGGTGGTGGCCTTGCGGGTGGCTGTGGCAGACCTGCTCGCCGGAGACGACGGCAGGCGAACTGGAGGAGAGGCGCTGGGCTCGGTGGTGCTCCGGAGTCGAGGTGGGAGATGGATCGATGGATTGGTCCGATGGGGAAAACGAGGTGGAGCTCGGTGGGGGTGGATCGATGGGTGGATCGGGAAGGTAGGGGAGTGCTCTAGTTGGGCAGGTGGATCGGGAGGGATCCCGATGTGGAGTGGCGGCGGCCGAAAGGGAATGATGGGACAAGCCCCTAGGAGCTAGGGTTAGACTGATATTTATATCAGATGAATTTAGGTTAGGGGATATCACGACCCTACGAACGGAATCGGACGGCTGAGAAAAAAATAGGTTAGGAAGTCCAATCAAGAAAACGGAGATGTTTTATAGATGTTAGGAGATGATCTGAACCCAACGGTAAGGATAGCCCGGTTCAGGTTCGGGGAAGTTTTCGGACACAGGCGAGGGGTTTGAGTATTGTGTAGAGAGGGTCAAACGGTCGGGCATCAAACGAATGGTCGGTCTTGAGAAAGGTCAACAGAGACGAGGAAGAAGCGGCAACTATCAACGGGTGCAAGTTTTTTAGGAAACATGCAATGCAATGCTCATGATGACATGATGAATGCAACAAACAAATAAAACACACGGCGGCAACAAGGCAGCTGGAAGACTTCTGGAGCGTCGGTCTCGGGGCGTTACAGTATGTCTCCTTATAAAATGGTTTATTGAAAATCTTGTCATTTGCCTCTTGAGTTAGAACATAAAGCATATTGGGCAATCAAAGAACTCAATTATGATTTCAAACTTGCCGGTGATAAGAGATTATTTGATATTAGCTTATTAGATGAATGGAGAACCCAAGCTTATGAAAATGCAAAATTATTCAAAGAAAAAGTTAAAAGATGGCATGACAAAAGAATCCAAAAGCGTGAGTTTAAAGTCGGAGAATGTGTTCTTTTGTACAACTCTCGTTTTAGATTCTTTGCAGGAAAACTCCTCTCAAAATGGGAAGGCCCATATGTCATCGAGGAGGTTTATCGGTCTGGAGCCATCAAAATAAATAATGTCGAAGGTACTATCCCGAAGGTTGTCAATGGGCAACGAATAAAACATTATATCTCCGGTATGCCCATTAATGTTGAAAGTAATATTATCCAAACTTTGACACCGGAAGAACACATAAAAGAGTCCTTCCGGAACACTCCAGAATCATGAAAATAAGGAGGCATGTGATACGGTAAGCAAACGGACTCCGAAAAATAAGAAAAATAGGAAAATAAGAAACTTCCAGGAAGCATACCTTGGTGGGCACAAGACACCAGGGAGCCTGGTGCGCCCAGGTGGGTTGTGCCCACCTGGGACACCTTCCGGACTCCGTTTTTCTACAAGTTACTTATCCCCAAAGATAAAAAATCTATATATACTTCCCGAACCTGTTGATCACCGTATCACGGAGAAATCCTGTGTTCTCTTTTCTTGCTGTTTTCTGTGCAGTTCTAAAAATATGTCGTCCCAAGACTCCGATGGAGAGAGCTATGTCTCACATCTCATTGCTGACCCAAAGACCTATAGGGACCTATCTCCTTATGGTCGAACTACAGATGACGAGGAGGATGCTCACTTGATGAGGATCGATGATTCAAGCTTGGAGGAGGAGGATGTTCCTCTACCTCAACCTGGGGATATGCACGTGGAGTTCAAGAAGTCAAGTCTCCCTAAGAGAGCTAACCCGTCTAAAAACCAATCTATTCCTTCTCGTTTTCGGCAGGAAATCAAAGGGGATTTATGTGACAAGATCTTGAAGCTGGAGTTGGAAGTCGATGATTTAAAGGAGGAAATTGCTCTCCTCAACTACGATATGAAAGAGTTGAAGGCACAATATATAGTCACCACCACCACCACCATCTTCTTCACCACCAAAGGAGAATTAAGTATCGGGTATGGGCACTCCCCTTGGCTTCCGCCAAGCTTGGGGGAGGTGCCCCGGTATCGTATCATCCCACTATCTTTTTACCTTTACTTATTTTAGCTCGATATTTTGCTTTAGATAAATAGAAGTTTAGTTCGATCCTTTCTTCTTTGAGAGTTTGCTTAGTGATCTATCCTTGTAATCGTGTGCAAGTTATATAATAAAGTTTAGTTTGAGTTTTTGCTTTCTTTACTTTCATGTTGCAAATAAAGAGAAGAAATAAGGAAGAGAAAAAAAGAAAGGAAATAAATCAAGAAGATCATATACACATCTTATGGTAGGTGATGACACCACATAAGGAAAAGTATAAGTAGAAAATTTTATTAGAGATTGACAAACATAGCATTAGTCAATGATGCAACTCATGAAAGAATTAATAAGGGAAGAGAAGATTCACATATAAATATACTATCCTAGAAATCTTTTGTGATTGTGAGCCCTCATCAAAATATTATATGCCAAAATTTTTGACATTGGACAAGGAAGACAACTTAATGGTTTATGTTTGTTTATATTCACATAGAAGTCATATTGTCATAGATCCTTCAACATGTGGTGCTTGCCCCCTATCTTTGCTAGCCAAAAATTCCGCACTAAGTAGAGATACTACTTGTGCATCCAAAAACCCTTAAACCCAAATCTTATTTTCAAGTGTCCACCATACCTACCTAGGGATTGAGCAAGATCCCTCAAGTAAGTTGTCATCGGTGCAAAAAGGCAATAAAAATTGCTTCTAAATGCGTGAGATCATTTAGTGTAAGAGAAAATTGAGCGTTGCACGAACTTTTGATGGTGAAGAATAAAAACGATAGACTGCATAATAAAGGTCGCTATCACAAGCGTTATTTTGCAATAAGGGGTTGAACATACAAACAAATAAGCGCATGACAACCTCTGCTTCCCTCTGCAAAGAGCATATCTTTTACTTTTATGCAAAGAGTCAAAGTTTTCCCTCTATTCCTTTTTATTTTTCTCCTTTGGCAAGCATCATATTGTGAGGAAAGATCGAGGCACATATGTCCAGTTGAGTATAGATAGCATGCGTTATTATTGTTGACATAACCCTTGAGGTGAATATGTTGGGAGGCAAAACTATAAACCCCTATCTTTCTATGTGTCCGGTTGAAACGTTTTGCTCATGCGTACGAAGTGAGTGTTAGTAATCATAGAAGACTATATGATGGTTGAGTATGTGGACTTGCCTAAAGGCTTCGATACGCGACCCTTCCTGAAAAGATGATGAATTGTAGTTGGGAAGTTGACCGAGAACATAGTTTGTTGGTTTTTAATAGAGTTTTTGCTTTATACTTCAATTGTGTGATGAATTGTTACTTATTCATAAGAAGTCTACGATAAAAGTTCTATGATAAAAGTATTATGTTTAAGTTTGTTGCTGTTATATTAATGAACATGATGCTTCGATGTCCGTATTTTGTTTTTATCGACACCTCTCCCTCAAAGCATGTGGACATGTTTTTTGATTTCGGTTTTCGCTTCAGGACAAGCGAGGTCTAAGCTTGGGGGAGTTGATATGTCCATTTTGCAGCATGTTTTCTTACTGTTATTTATGATGTTTTTATCCATAATAATGCTTTTTGGAGTAATTCTAATGCCTTTTCTCTCATAATTTACAAGGTACACACAAAGAGGGAGAATTCCGGCAGCTGGAAATCTGGACCTGAAAAGGCTACGTCAGGCTACCTATTCTGCACAGCTCCAAATGAGCTGAAACTTCACGGAGAATTTTTATGGAATATTTGAGCAATACTGGAGCAAATAACTACTAGAGGGGGCCCACCAGGTGGGCACAACCCACCTGGGCGTGCCCTGGTGGGTTGTGCTCACCCAGGCCCACCTCCGATGCCTATCTTCTGGTATATAGGTCATTTTGACCTAGAAAAAATAAGGAGAGGACTTTCGGGATGGAGCGCCGCCGTCTCGAGGCAGAACTTGGGCAGGAGCACTTTTGCCCTCCGGCGGAGCGATTCCGCCAGGGGAACTTCCCTCCCGGAGGGGAAATCATCGTCATCATCATCACCAACAACTCTCCCATCTTGGGGAGGGCAATCTCCATCAACATCTTCAACAGCAACATCTCATCTCAAACCCTAGTTCATCTCTTGTGTTCAATCTTGTTACCGAAACTATAGATTGGTGCTTGTGGGTGACTAATAGTGTTGATTACATCTTGTAGTTGATTACTATATGGTTTATTTGGTGGAAGATTATATGTTAAGATCCAATATGCTATTTAATACTCCTCTGATCATGAGCATGATTATCATTTGTGAGTAGTTACTTTTGTTCTTGAGGTCATGGGAGAAATCATGTTGCAAGTAATCATGTGAACTTGATATGTGTTTGATATTTTGATAGTATGTATGATGTGATTCCCTTAGTAGTGTCATGTGAATGTCGACTACATGACACTTCACCATATGTGGGCCTAAGGGAATGCATTGTGGAGTAGCAATTAGATGATGGGTTGCGAGAGTGACAGAAGCTTAAACCCCAGTTTATGCGCTATTCCGTGAGGGACCGATTGGATCCAAAAGTTTAATGCTATGGTTAGAATTTATTCTTAATACTTTTCTCGTAGTTGCAGATGCTTGTGGGAGGGTTAATCATAAGTAGGAGGTTTGTTCAAGTAAGAACAACACCTAAGCACCGGTCCACCCACATATCAAATTATCGAAGTAGCGAACACAAATCAAACCAACATGGTGAAAGTGACTAGATGAAATTCCCGTGTACCCTCAAGAACGCTTTGCTTATCATAAGAGACCGTTTTGGCATGTCCTTTGCTTCAAAAGGATTGGGCTACCTTGATGCACTTTTGATAATACTATCGTTACTTGCTCGTTACAAATTATCTTGCTACCAAACTACTCCGCTACTTACAATTTCAGCACTTGCAGACATTACCTTGCTGAAAACCACTTTGTCATTTCCTTCTGCTCCTCGTTGGGTTCGACACTCTTACTTATCGAAAAGAGCTACAATTGACCCCCTATATTTGTGGGTCATCACAAAGGAACAAATGTGTACGTGTTGATTCCACCCCAACCTTTCCGAAGTGGACCCCTTCTTAATAGTATGGCTTTCCTTCGACTCAAATCCACCAAAAAGAAACATAGAAAACCGCCGTCTTTGATAGGCTCCGAGGGGCTTCGAATCGTATTGTGACTGGACATGAGATATCTAAACTACTCAATGCACACGATTAGTCCGCAAATGCACTGTCATTGATCACCAAAACCACATAGGGAGAAATATGCCCTTACAATCTCCCCCTTTTTGGTGGATTGATGACAATACGAGATTTGCACATAAGGATATAAAGTGAACATAAGCAAAGCCAACATCTATAAAATATACACAGGCTCCCCCTAGATGTGTGCACTCTATAGGTATGCCTTGGACTGCACGACACACATACTAGGTGATGGGGAACATAGCATGCAATTTCAAAAAATTTCCTACGATCATGAAAGATCTATCTAGGAGATTCATAGCAACGAGAAGGGGAGAGTGTGTCCACGTACCCTCGTAGACCGAAAGCGGAAGTGTTAGGTTAACGTGGTTGATGTAGTCGAATGTCTTCACGATCCAACCGATCTAGTACCGAACGTACGACACCTCTGAGTTTAGCACATGTTCAGCTCGATGACGTCCCTCGAACTCTTGATCCAGCAGAGGGTCGAGGGAGAGTTCTGTCAGCATGACGGTGTGGTGACGGTGATGGTGATGTGATCCGCGCAGGGCTTCGCCTAAGCACTACGGTGCTATGACCGGAGGAGTAAACTATGGAGGGGGGCACCGCACACGGCTAAGAGAACAACTAATGTGTTATGGGGTGCCCCTGCCCCCGTATATAAAGGAGGGGAGGAGGAGGCCGACCACAAGGGGGTGCGCCATGGGGGGGGGGTAGTCCTACTAGGACTCCACTCCTAGTAGGATTCGTCCCCCCTTTTTCCTTTCTTACCGGAGGGGAAAAGGAAGGAGAGGGAGAGGGAGAGGGAAAGGGGGGCGCCACCCCTGCCCCTAGTCCAATTTGGACTGCCATGGGGGGGGCGGCCACCCCTTGCGGCCCTCCTCTCTCTCCACTAAGGCCCATCTAGGCCCAATACTTCCCTGGGGGGTTCCGGTAACCCCTCGGTACTCCGGTAAATACCCGAACCACTCGAAACCATTCCGATGTCCGAATACTACCTTCCAATATATGAATCTTTACCTCTCGACCATTTCGAGACTCCTCGTCATGTCCGTGATCTCATCCGGAACTCCGAACAAACTTCGGTCACCAAAACACATAACTCATAATACAAATCGTCATTGAACGTTAAGCGTGCGGACCCTACGGGTTCGAGAACTATGTAGACATGACCGAGATACTTCTCTGGTCAATAACCAATAGCGGAACCTGGATGCTCATATTGGTCCCTACATATTCGACGAATATCTTCATCCGTCAAACCGCAATAACAACATACGCTATTCCCTTTGTCATCGGTATGTTACTTGCCAGAGATTCGATCGTCGGTATCATCATACCTAGTTCAATCTCGTTACCGGCAAGTCTCTTTACTCGTTTCGTAATGCATCATCCCGTAACTAACTCATAGTCACATTGCTTGCAAGGCTTATAGTGATGTGCATTACCAGAGGGCCCAGAGATACATCTCCGATACTCGGAGTGACAAATCCTAATCTCGATCTATGCCAACCCAACAAACACCTTCGGAGACACCTGTAGAGCATCTTTATAATCACCCAGTTATGTTGTGACGTTTGATAGCACACAAGGTGTTCCTTCGGTATTCGGGAGTTGCATAATTTCAGAGTCAGAGGAATATGTATAAGTCATGAAGAAAGCAATAGCGATAAAACTTAACGATCATTATGCTAAGCTAACGAATGGGTCTTGTCCATCACATCATTCTCTAATGATGTGATCCCGTTCATCAAATGACAACACATGTCTATGGTTAGGAAACTTAACCATCTTTGATTAACGAGCTAGTCAAGTAGAGGCATACTAGGGACACTCTGTTTTATCTATGTATTCACACATGTACTAAGTTTCTGGTTAATACAATTCTAGCATGAATAATAAACATTTATCATGATATAAGGAAATATAAATAACAACTTTATTATTGCCTCTAGGGCATATTTACTTCAGTCTCCCACTTGCACTAGAGTCAATAATCCAGATTACACAGTAATGATTCTAGCACCCATGGAGTCTTGGTGCTGATCATGTTTTACTCGTGAGAGAGGCTTAGTCAATGGGTCTGCAACATTCAGATCCGTATGTATTTTGCAAATCTCTATGTCTCCCTCCTTGACTTGATCGCTGCTACCTCTTGAGCACTGCGTTGGTTTTCCCTTGAAGAGGAAAGGGTGATGCAGCAAAGTAGCGTAAGTATTTCCCTCAGTTTTTGAGAACCAAGGTATCAATCCAGTAGGAGGCCACGGACGAGTCCCTCGCACCTACACAAACAAATAAATCCTCGCAACCAACGCGATAAGGGGTTGTCAATCCCTACACGGTCACTTACGAGAGTGAGATCTGATAGATATGATAAGATAATATTTTTGGTATTTTTATGATAAAGATGCAAAGTAAAGAAAGTAAAATAAAAACGGCGTTAGAAATAGCTTGTTGACGGGAGATTAATATGATGGAAAATAGACCCGGGGGCCATAGGTTTCACTAGTGGCTTCTCTCAAGAGCATAAGTATTACGGTGGGTGAACAAATTACTGTTGAGCAATTGACAGAATTGAGCATAGTTATGAGAATATCTAGGTATGATCATGTATATAGGCATCACGTCCGAGACAAGTAGACCGACTCCTGCCTGCATCTACTACTATTATTCCACACATCGACCGCTATCCAGCATGCATCTAGAGTATTAAGTTCATAAGAACAGAGTAACACTTTAAGCAAGATGACATGATGTAGAGGGATAAACTCATGCAATATGATATAAACCCCATCTTATTATCCTCGATGGCAACAATACAATACATGCCTTGCTGCCCCTACTGTCACTCAGAAAGGACACCGCAAGATTGAACCCAAAGCTAAGCACTTCTCCCATTGCAAGAAAGATCAATCTAGTAGGCCAAACCAAACTGATAATTCGAAGAGACTTGCAAAGATAACCAATCATACATAAAAGAATTAAGAGAAGATTCAAATATTGTTCATAGATAAACTTGATCATAAACTCACAATTCATTGGTATCAACAAACCCACCGCAAAAGAAGATTACATCGAATAGATCTCCACGAGAGAGGGGGAGAACATTGTATCGAGATCCAAAAAGAGAGAATAAGCCATCTAGCCAATAACTATGGACCCGAAGGTCTGAGGTAAACTACTCACACATCATCGGAGAGGCTATGGTGTTGATGTAGAAGCCCTCCATGATCGATGCCCCCTCCGGCGGAGCTCCGGAACAGGCCCCAAGATGGGATCTCACGGGTACAGAAGGTTGCGGCGGTGGAATTAGGTTTTTGGCTCCGTATCTGGTAGTTTGGGGGTACGTAGGTATATATAGGAGGAAGGAGTACGTCGGTGGAGCAACAGGGGGCCCATGAGGGTAGAGGGCGCCCCCTGGGGGGTAGGCGCGCCCCCTACCTCGTGCCCTCCTGGTTGATGTCTTGACGTAGGGTCCAAGTCCTCTGGATCACGTTCGTTCCGAAAATCACGTTCCCGAAGGTTTCATTCCGTTTGGACTCCGTTTGATATTCTTTTTCTACGAAACTCTGAAATAGGCAAAAAACAGCAATTCTGGGCTGGGCCTCTGGTTAAGAGGTTAGTCCCAAAAATAATATAAAAGTGTATAATAAAGCTCAATAATGTCCAAAATAGAATATAATATAGCATGGAACAATAAAAAATTATAGATACGTTGGAGACGTATCAAGCATCCCCAAGCTTAATTCCTGCTCGTCCTCGAGTAGGTAAATGATAAAAACAGAATTTTTGATGTGGAATGCTACTTGGCATAATTTCAATGTAATTCTTCTTAATTGTGGTATGAATATTCAGATCCGAAAGATTCAAGACAAAAGTTTAATATTGACATAAAAATAATAATACTTCAAGCATACTAACTAAGCAATTATGCCTTCTCAAAATAACATGGCCAAAGAAAGTTATCCCTACAAAATCATATAGTCTGGCTATGCTCTATCTTCACCACACAAAATATTTAAATCATGCACAACCCCGATGACAAGCCAAGAAATTGTTTCATACTGTTGACGTTCTCAAATTTTTTCAATCTTCACGCAATACATGAGCGTGAGCCATGGACATAGCACTATATGTGGAGTAGAATGGTGGTTGTGGAGAAGACAAAAAGGAGAAGATAGTCTCACATCAACTAGGCGTATAAACGGGCTATGGAGATGCCCATCAATAGATATCAATGTGAGTGAGTAGGGATTGCCATGCAACGGATGCACTAGAGCTATATATGAAAGCTCAACGAAAGAAACTAAGTGGGTGTGCATCCAACTCGCTTGCTCACGAAGACCTAGGGCATTTTGAGGAAGCCCATCATTGGAATATACAAGCCAAGTTCTATAATGAAAAATTCCCACTAGTATATGAAAGGGATATCATAGGAGACTCTTTATCATGAAGATCATGGTGCTACTTTGAAGCACAAGTGTGGTAAAAGGATAGTAATTGTCAGGACCGGATTTTCGGGATATTAATTTCCCAAAAAATGGCCTTTGTGCTCACCAGCCCCAGGATTACTATTAGCTGATGAGGTACCAACTTGATACAAGAATTCCAAGCAAAGTACAAAATATGTAGTACAAGACCATTGTGGCCTATGAGTACAACACTAGATTTCTAGTGGTTGATGGCGGAAGCGGTTTATGGTTCATCTGCGTCTATGGGACTCCATTTCCCACAAGAACAGCTGACCAGGATAACTCCTATCTTCGCGAGGCTGCTATCACCTTTACATGGGTTCCGGGGCTGTCGTCATAACGCTCTTCTCCACGCAAGAAAATCTGGCCCAGACAATAGCCAGGGACAAGCCAGTGAGTACGTTTGAATGTACTCGCAAACATTGTGAACACGGGTATAATATAACAAGGGATAATCGTGCTCCAAAAAATTCTATGACCACAACGTCTGTCACGAAATAAACGAAATCTATGATGCTCGCAAGCAGGTAAAATATGAATATGCAATACGGTAGTAGAAAATAGAATGCACTGATCGAGTGTTTGAAGCGACGCCTTGAAAAGGATAATAAGATAAATCATGCCTCAGTCGGGCGTCTGAGCGACACCACATAAAGGGCTTATGAATAATAAATAAATGACAAACATGCCGCAGTCGGGCGTCTGAGCGACGCCACATAAAGGGCTTATAAAGGATGAATCAATTACAAGCATGCCGCAGTCGGGCGTCTGAGCGACACCACATAAAGGGCTTATGAATAATAAATAAATGACAAACATGCCGCAGTCGGGCGTCTGAGCGACGCCACATAAAGGGCTTATAAAGGATGAATAAATAACAAGCATGCCGCACTCGGGCGTTTGAGCGACACCACATAAAGGGCTTATAAAGGATAAATAAATAACAAGCATGCCGCAGTCGGGCGTCTGAGCGACACCACATAAAGGGCTTATATAAGAATCATCACAGTGAATATCCAGGAGGTAGAACCGTCCCAAGGATTCTCAATAATTCAAATAAAGTAACTGGTTAGTCCACAATAATAATAATCATAATCCTCATGTGTCATAGGTCATAATCAAAGTTCTAGTCTAGCCGTTTCTCCATCCGAAGACCGTCACTATGTTCTAGTTTAGCCGTTTCTCCATCCGAACACCGTTACTATGATCCAGTGTAGCCGTTTCTCCATCCGAAGACCGTCACTAGACCCATCTCAGACTGTAGTCCTTACCCATGGACATGGCTATCCGAATAGATATAACCTCTGCAGAGGGTGTACTCTTTACCCACGACTAACGGATTTATTTAGTCCATCGGGACTAATTCCGCCCACGGCCTTTTAATTGAAAACGCGCCTGACCTGCACATACCAGCTTAACTTACCGGTGTCTGGAATCACCCACGACACCTGTCAAGCAAAACTCTAAGTGGGGAGGCTACAACCTCGACGTAGCATGGGATCAAATTTATATCACGCGCTCTAAGGGGTGCCCCCCTCTCGGTCCCAACCGGAAACACCCATGCCCCCGGACCAGGTGGCATGCCTACCGGAGGCCTCCGGTATCTTCCACCATGGCCTCTCTGTACGGTGTGTGCTTTGGTAAGGGGTTGACAACTTACTGAACCGTACCCTACCTGCGGCAGGGACAAGTGGTAGTACAAAACAAGTAGGGGAAGTTACTGAACAAGACTCGACCTACGGCCGACTCAGGAGGTCCAAGTATTCTCCATAAGACAAATATATTTCCATTAACAGATAAAGTCACCACCCATCAAACCTCACCATGCCATGCCGGACAGACTCGTCTCGACGAGGAACTAGGGACAAACTCGTGTCTACCCAAGACAGCGACCTTCCCGGCTTCCTTCCGGTATGCATGAAAAGCTCACGAGGATGACTACTATCATCAGCATGACCATTACTACCAGCAAAGAATCTCCATTGTGCATTCATGCGAATGATTTTTATCGTCACATAAAAATAACATATGCTCCAAGTCAAGTGGTGTTGTAACCGTATCAAAACACCTCACAAAAATATTATGCCAGAGTTCAGAATGCTTGCCTTCAAGAGTATGCAAGGGGGTGCACTTTTTGAAGGTTTTCTCCTCTCTCCATTTCCTATTTAAAAAAAATTCAAGTAGCAAATATTTCAAAAATAGTACAAAAAGTTGTCCCAAATATTTTTGGAATAAATCTTAAAATAAACTAGATGAAATTTGAGAGAGGTAGGAAAAAGAATCAACTCATTTGGAGTTTTATTTTAAAAGATATAGCCAGTCAAAGTTTGGTCAAAGTTCTGTTTTTAATAAAACCAGAAAAAGAAAAAGCTTCGGGGAAAATACGCTTTCGAAGCAGAGGAGACGTACTCGGGACTTTGCGCTTTCACTTAACCAGAGTGGACGGGCGCGCGGGTCACTGACAGTGGGTCCAGGGGGCCCACTGGTCAGGTTTGACTAGTCTCTCCTCCCTCCTCTTCCTCTGCCCGAACGGAGGCGGGACTCCGGCGATCGCCGCCGGCGATTGGCGGCTCCTCGCGGGCTCCGGAGGGCAGGGATGGATCCATGGCTCTAGGGCGGTCCTCCTGGTGGTCGAGGGGGCCGTGGGGGTGAAGGGAGTCGCCGGCGGCGAGCTCCGCGGTGGAGGAGGTTTCGGGCATGATTGGGGGTTTGGGCTGTGGTGGCTCTCGATCGAAGCTAAGAGGATGGGCGACTCCGTGAGGTCGAGGGGAGTCGAGTGGTGGTGCTAGCTGAGCTGGGGAGGCCCGGTTGGCGACTCGCGGGACCGGAGGGCGGCGGCGGCCGAACCTGCCGGAGATGCGGGAGAGGGCCTCTTCCAGTCAATCTGCGGCTACGGGAGCACTAGGGGGACAGCTTGAGATCGCCTGAGGGCTTGAACGAGTTTGGGGGCCCCTTATATAGGCGCTCGAGGTCGGTCCCGCGGCGGCCGTGGATAAGAACGCCGGCGACCTTCGTTCTGTAGCCGCAGGGCGACGTGGCGGCGACGAGCGCGTGCCGACGGGCTCCAGGATAAGCTCGAGCTGCTCCAAGGGGCAGCTGGTGCGCGCGGGTGGCTTGGGCGGCGCCGTCCGTGGCAGGAGCTCACTGCCGACGCCGGTGTGCCGCCAAATGCTTCTGACGGCGGCGCTGTAGGGCGCCTGGGGTGGCTTGGAGGGTACTGGCGAGTGGGCGAGTGCAGGGCGTGGCTCTGCAGGCGAGCAAAGGCCAGGGGCGGGACGCGGCGAGGGCGGCAGTGCGATGCAGCGGCTCGGTGCGCGCGCGTGCAAAACGTGCGCTCTGGGCGCGCCCAGAGCACGCACGGGACGTGTTCGACGAAATGCCAGGGCAGCCTAGAGTGCTAGAGGGAGGCTGGCAATTAAGAGGACTAGGTTAGGAGTAGCTAGGATCTTAGTGGACAAGGTTGCTGGGTCAGGAGCTGAAGATCATAATGCAAACTAGAAAACATGCCAAAACTGTCCATGAACACAAGGTGTTTGACAGAATGTGAAGTGTATCTAGGCAACTCTTGGAGTGGCCAAAAACTCCAGGTCAGGGTCTCCCTGAATGTAGGTGATGATGGCAAGATCATTTGGGCAAAACCAGAAACTTGCTAGTGCAAGTTTTGCAAAACTTCAGTTTTGGACAGAAAGAAAAAGGTCTCATTGCATGCACTTAAAATCCTCCAATGGGTCCACTCTCCTGGACTTAAGGGTTTTGTAGGGAGGGCTACAAGCAGGAAAAAGGTCATGGGCACTAGAGCAAAATAAAATAGGGTTGCAGTACAAATCACCAAACTGGACCAGAATGAAAAAGAGGTTGATTCACTCAAATTTTTCAAAGAACATCACTGCATTTTAGCATAAAGTTGAATTATATGCATCTACTGACATCTCCAAACACTTGGAAGAATTTTTAAAGAAATATTTAAATAGGTTGTAGTGCAAAAATACCTACTGGACCAGATTTGAAAAGTTGATGTAGAGCTCAAAATCTCCAATAACCAAAATATATTTTTGCATAAAAGTGATGTGGAAACATCACATGACATCCCCAAATTTTGGTGAAATTTTTAAAGGCATTAATCAAATGGTTGCAGTGCAACAGAGACTCCAAATTCATGAAAAATCATTTTAAAAGAATAAAGCTCAGGGAAAAGCAAATCTTGCAGTTAAATCCACTGATAAAGAATTGTTTCATAGAGAGAGTATACAAGTCCAATAATACTTTTGGAAAGTTTCCACTTGAGGTAAAACCCACAATATCAAGAGGTAAATCTAGACAAATGGAAAATTTTAATTTCCTGGCAAAATTTTAAATAATAAAACAAGGTGAAAATTTTGGGGTGTCACAACACTACCCCCTAAAAAAAATCTCGTCCTCGAGATTTGTTAAAAGCTGTTTTGAACAAACATTGCTTTTACCAAAAAAAAGGAATCAACATTCTACTATGTAATAACAATGTAGCTACAGTGAGAGGGCAATAAGTGGTGTAAAACCACAGTGTGGTATACTGGCGTTGCGCGGAAAAATCCATGGTCGGGGAAAACGAGATATTTCTACGTTGGATATAGTAAATTTAGAATAAATTCTAAATTACTGAAATACGCTGGTCGCACCCGAGAGCACAGTGCTCTCTCTGGCTGACAGGTGGACCAGGGGCCCACTGTCGGCCTCTTCTTCTACCTCTGGCTCTCTCTTCTCTCTCGCTTGCTCTCCCGCGCTTCCTCCACCGGCGACGCCTAGCGCGTAGGGCATCTAGGCCGTACTGCGGTAGTGCGCGGCGTGCTAGCTGCCGGTGCAGCGTGCACTCACCTCGCGGGCCAGTGCACTGTCGGCACTGCTCGCGGACTCACCTCCGACACTGGCGATCGAGCGACGAGTGGCGCTGGTGGACCTTGCCCACCGTACACCGATCTCGAGCTATAAAATGATAGCGGTGCTCCTCTCTTCTTCCTCACACCTGGCCTCGTTTCTACTTCTCCTCCCTTCTCCTCCATTGTTGTTAGCAGGAGTTCGAGACGAGGCTCTAATGGCGGAGGCGATGCCGGACTGGTACGTGGTCCTGGTGTGTGGAGGTTTGGCGACGCTGTTGGGGTTCTCCGTGCTCTTGTGCGCGATGATCCTTGACGATCGTCGTGATGCTGCCGCTCGAGTGTTAGCTCTTCGTGGCGGCGGCGACCACGAGGATTAGGTGCGGCATCAAGTGCTAACTGCTGTTGGTGTGCTGGGGCAACTCGCGCCCGAATGATTACTCACAAATCTCTCTTACTGAGACTGTGGTGTCCTCGGGTGTGATCAGTTAGGCGCAAAAATGTGTACGAGGATTTGTAATTAGCGCACGAGGTCGAGTGGTTGTAGTTGTGCGTCTGCTGTTACGGTGCTGCGCGAATAAAAATCTATGTCGTGAAGAGGCATATGCTGTAGCAACTCAGGGAAAGAAATCTCACTACACAATTTATCGTGAGTGAAAATTAGTTAAATAAAGATTAATAGCTGTAAAATTGCTCACATTAAAGAAACCAAATATTTGGTACGCCGCACAAATTTCTGGATACCACGCACAAGTTACAACCCATAAATAAATACCGGGATAATAAACACAGCGGTGACGTCTATAATAAAAACGGTAAACGGACAGGATCCTGAGAAAACGTCTCTGGTACTGGGGCGCACTCTTCTTCTATCGGGGGAAGCGGGTTGACCAGTCGATGAACGCGTCTCTCCTGGTCAGGCCTCAGTGGTCTGCCAATAGCGATCTGAGGATTTAAATCAGCGAGGCTCTGGAGATAACCCATTACCCGCTGAGTCAAACGCTCCTGAGCGATCACATACTGGGCAAGGTTGGCCAGTACTGGATCCCTCTCAATTCGTCCACCGGGAAAAGATGCAACTTCTCCGGGTGCTGCACGACTCGGAAAATAATAATATCCTCGTTTGCTGGCATAGGGTACCGCAAATCGAAGACGAGCGAGCGCTTCGTACGCAGTAGCTTCTATGGCCATATGCGGAGTCGGCATGGATTTCCCCACGAAGGACACTTCCATTGGGTCTTGGTTTGGGTTTGCGGGAGGGATGTGCACCACTGCCCAATATTTCGAGGTGGATGGGGTGATCCTCGATTTGAGCAACTCATACTGGGGTGGATGTGGCACTCATGGTACTGCAGGTAAAGTCCCACAATAATTTAACAAAACTACCCGGGGTTGCGTCTGGAGTTCTTAGATAAATACTGGGGGTCGGCATGGCAAGGAAAAAGGCTGTGAGTGTTGCGCACAAGGTGAGGGGTACTTGGCAAGGTCACGAGGTGGTCTCTTATATAGCATTGGGGCTGGGTTATTTACTGTGGTGAAGGGTAACTAGTTTGGGGTCGGGGTCAATGCCACAGATACACATATCTCATAAATGTGACGCATTGCTGTGGGTGTCGTCGGGGTGGTTTTGGTAGCTGCGCCCGGAATTTAAAAGATGCATCTGTACGCTGACGTACTTATGCATGGCTACTACTCCAAAAATAGGGGCGCACAAGCAGACAACATTTAATAATGGAGATACAAGATCACACAATTACAAAGCGTAGAACTAAGGCTCGATACTACTCGAGCGACTTAGTCTACTTCGTTAATGTCTAAGTGGGCTGGCCTGGTGGACGCC
Source organism: Aegilops tauschii subsp. strangulata (assembly GCF_002575655.3). Lineage (NCBI taxonomy): Eukaryota > Viridiplantae > Streptophyta > Magnoliopsida > Poales > Poaceae > Aegilops > Aegilops tauschii. The sequence goes on from NC_053039.3 coordinate 342,404,148, forward strand.
GGGGTTTCTCCACGGGTTTCACCGTCGGGATTTGCTGGTTGAGGTTGAGGGGCTGCAGGGTCGGGGTAGTGGTGATGACCATCGCAGGGGTTGTTGGCTACAATCCCGTTGGAGCGTGTTCCCAAAAGGCGACGAAGCGCTTCTGGGGACACCAACGTATTTTGGTCGATGGCTGGGGCAGACCTCAAGGGCTCGATCGGGTGTCCGAACAGCACGACTGGGTTGTCGGCGTCGGGCTCCACTTCTCCTCTCGCCGGGGCTCGGCGAAACAGTTCTCCACGAGCTGCGATCAGATCAAGGGTGATTTGATCGAACAGTTCCTCTAGTGCACTTATATAGCGCACCAGATGCAATACTGCAGGATCCGTCTCGTGATCTCCGTTGGCAACCTGGGGCGGCCTACCATACCCGTTACGACTAGGGTAGTAGTAGAACGAGCGACAGTTAACTCTGGGCGACAAGTGCCGGAGTTGAACTATAGCTTCTCGAGTTGCCAGTTGGATGGCTTGTGGCTCAAAGGAAGTTGTCCTTCCAGTGAACCTGTAGGGGCGTTCTGGCGATAGACCCCTACCATAGATGTGTACAGTGGCCCAGAACTGACGGCTCTCACCGCTCATGAGTTCTTGGTACACAACATATTCTGGGGGCTCTTCTAATGCATAGGCATGGCGGGTGAGGTTTGCGAGCACGGTCACAAAACCTCCAAGGTTGGTTGCTGTGGTCTCATTGTGAACAATGGGGCCAGGCATCGTGACTTGGTGTGGGAAAGAGGCTGTGCTGTGCTGTGTTGAGGCTAGCGTGCCCTTTTTATGGGAAAAGGGGACGGAGTCTTCCTTCGCACGCTTGCGAATGAGACATGGTAGGTGTCGGTCACTGGCGCATGATCGACAGGCTAGGCTGATAGGTTGGGCACCGACTGCCAAAAGCGTCGGGGTCACTGCGTGGCTATCTTACACGAGAAGCTTGGCCGGGGTTGGGTTAAGGTCTGGTGGTTTGGTTAACCTAGGTTTATTGACCTGGCTAAGATAGGATTAGCCAATGGTCAGCCTGGCTCTGATACCAAGTCTGTCAGGACCGGATTTTTGGGATATTAATTTCCCAGAAAATGGCCTTTGTGCTCACCAGCCCCAGGATTACTGTTAGCTGATGAGGTACCAACTTGATACAAGAATTCCAAGCAAAGTACAAAATATGTAGTACAAGACCATTGTGGCCTATGAGTACAACACTAGATTTCTAGTGGTTGATGGCGGAAGCGGTTTATGGTTCATCTGCGTCTATGGGACTCCATTTCCCACAAGAACAGTTGACCAGGATAACTCCTATCTTCGCGAGGCTGCTATCACCTTTACATGGGTTCCGGGGCTGTCGTCGTAACGCTCTTCTCCACGCAAGAAAATCTGGCCAAGACAATAGCCAGGGACAAGCCAGTGAGTACGTTTGAATGTACTCGCAAACATTGTGAACACGGGTATAATATAACAAGGGATAATCGTGCTTCGAAAAATTCTATGACCACAACGTCTGTCACGAAATAAACGAAATCTATGATGCCCGCAAGCAGGTAAAATATGAATATGCAATACGGTAGTAGAAAATAGAATGCACTGATCGAGTGTCTGAAGCGACGCCTTGAAAAGGATAATAAGATAAATCATGCCTCAGTCGGGCGTCTGAGCGACACCACATAAAGGGCTTATGAATAATAAATAAATGACAAACATGCCACAGTCGGGCGTTTGAGCGACGCCACATAAAGGGCTTATAAAGGATGAATAAATAACAAGCATGCCGCAGTCAGGCGTCTGAGCGACACCACATAAAGGGCTTATGAATAATAAATAAATGACAAACATGCCGCAGTCGGGCGTCTGAGCGACGCCACATAAAGGGCTTATAAAGGATGAATAAATAACAAGCATGCCGCAGTCGGGCGTCTGAGCGACACCACATAAAGGGCTTATAAAGGATAAATAAATAACAAGCATGCCGCAGTCGGGCGTCTGAGCGACACCACATAAAGGGCTTATATAAGAATCATCACAGTGAATATCCAAGAGGTAGAACCGTCCCAAGGATTCTCAATAATTCAAATAAAGTAACTGGTTAGTCCACAATAATAATAATCATAATCCTCATGTGTCATAGGTCATAATCAAAGTTCTAGTCTAGCCGTTTTTCCATCTGAAGACCGTCACTATGTTCTAGTTTAGCCGCTTCTCCATCCGAACACCGTTACTATGATCCAGTTTAGCCGTTTCTCCATCCGAAGACCATCACTAGACCCATCTCAGACTTTAGTCCTTACCCATGGACATGGCTATCCGAATAGATATAACCTCTGCAGAGGGTGTACTCTTTACCCACGACTAATGGATTTATTTAGTCCATCGGGACTAATTCCGCCTACGGCCTTTTAATTGAAAACGCGCCTGACTTGCACACACCAGCTTAACTTACCGGTGTCTGGAATCACCCACGACACCTGTCAAGCAAAACTCTAAGTGGGGAGGCTACAACCTCGACGTAGCATGGGATCAAATTTATATCGCGCGCTCTAAGGGGTGCCCCCCTCTCGGTCCCAACCGGAAACACCCATGCCCCCGGACCAGGTGGCATGCCTACCGGAGGCCTCCGGTATCTTCCACCATGGCCTCTCTGTACGGTGTGTGCTTTGGTAAGGGGTTGACAACTTACTGAACCGTACCCTACCTGCGGCAGGGACAAGTGGTAGTACAAAACAAGTAGGGGAAGTTACTGAACAAGACTCGACCTACGGCCGACTCAGGAGGTCCAAGTATTCTCCATAAGACAAATATATTTCCATTAACAGATAAAGTCACCACCCATCAAACCTCACCATGCCATGCCGGACACACTCGTCTCGACGAGGAACTAGGGACAAACTCGTGTCTACCCAAGACAGCGACCTTCCCGGCTTCCTTCCGGTATGCATGAAAAGCTCACGAGGATGACTACTATCATCAGCATGACCATTACTACCAGCAAAGAATCTCCATTGTGCATTCATGCGAATGATTTTTATCGTCACATAAAAATAACGTATGCTCCAAGTCAAGTGGTGTTGTAACCGTATCAAAACACCTCACAAAAATATTATGCCAGAGTTCAGAATGCTTGCCTTCAAGAGTATGCAAGGGGGTGCACTTTTTGAAGGTTTTCTCCTCTCTCCATTTCCTATTTAAAAAAATTCAAGTAGCAAATATTTCAAAAACAGTACAAAAAGTTGTCCCAAATATTTTTGAAATAAATCTTAAAATAAACTAGATGAAATTTGAGAGAGGTAGGAAAAAGAATCAACTCATTTGGAGTTTTATTTTAAAAGATATAGCCAGTCAAAGTTCTGTTTTTAATAAAACCAGAAAAAGAAAAAGCTTCGGGGAAAATACGCTTTCGAAGCAGAGGAGACGTACTCGGGACTTTGCGCTTTCACTTAACCAGAGTGGACGGGTGCGCGGTTCACTGACAGTGGGTCCAGGGGGCCCACTGGTCAGGTTTGACTAGTCTCTCCTCCCTCCTCTTCCTCTGCCCGAACGGAGGCGGGACTCCGGCGATCGCCGCCGGCGATTGGCGGCTCCTCGCGGGCTCCGGAGGGCAGGGATGGATCCATGGCTCTAGGGCGGTCCTCCTGGTGGTCGAGGGGGCCGTGGGGGTGAAGGGAGTCGCCGGCGGCGAGCTCCGCGGCGGAGGAGGTTTCGGGCATGATTGGGGGTTTGGGCTGTGGTGGCTCTCGATCGAAGCTAAGAGGATGGGCGACTCCGTGAGGTCGAGGGGAGTCGAGTGGTGGTGCTAGCTGAGCTGGGGAGGCCCGGTTGGCGACTCGCGGGACCGGACGGCGGCGGCGGCCGAACCTGCCGGAGATGGGGGAGAGGGCCTCTTCCGGTCAATCTGCGGCTAGGGGAGCACTAGGGGGGCAGCCTGAGGTCGCCTGAGGGCTTGAACGAGTTTGGGGGCCCCTTATATAGGCGCTCGAGGTCGGTCCCGCGGCAGCCATGGATAAGAACGCCGGTGACCGTCGTTCTATAGCCGCAGGGCGATGTGGCGGCGACGAGCGCGTGCCGACGGGCTCCAGGATAAGCTCGAGCTGCTCCAAGGGGCAGCTGGCGCGCGCGGGTGGCTTGGGCGGCGCCGTCCGTGGCAGGAGCTCACTGCCGACGCCGGCGTGCCGCCAAAGGCTTCTGACGGCGGCGCTGTAGGGCGCCTGGGGTGGCTTGGAGGGTACTGGCGAGTGGGCGAGTGCAGGGCGTGGCTCTGCAGGCGAGCAAAGGCCAGGGGCGGGACGCGGCGAGGGCGGCAGTGCGATGCGGCGGCTCGGTGCGCGTGCGTGCAAAACGTGCGCTCTGGGCGCGCCCAGAGCACGCACGGGACGTGTTCGACGAAATGCCAGGGCAGCCTAGAGTGCTAGAGGGAGGCTGGCAATTAACATGACTATGTTAGGAGTAGCTAGGATCTTAGTGGACAAGGTTGCTGGGTCAGGAGCTCAAGATCATAATGCAAACTAGTAAACATGCCAAAACTGTCCATGAACACAAGGTGTTTGACAGAATGCTAAGTGTATCTAGGCAACTCTTGGAGTGGCCAAAAACTCCAGGTCAGGGTCTCCCTGGATGTAGGTGATGATGGCAAGATCATTTGGGCAAAACCAGAAACTTGCTAGTGCAAGTTTTGCAAAACTTCAGTTTTGGACAGAAAGAAAAAGGTCTCATTGCATGCACTTAAAATCCTCCAATGGGTCCACTCTCCTGGACTTAAGGGTTTTGTAGGGAGGGCTACAAGCAGGAGAAAGGTCATGGGCACTAGAGCAAAATAAAATAGGGTTGCAGTACAAATCACCAAACTGGACCAGAATGAAAAAGAGGTTGATTCACTCAAATTTTTCAAAGAACATCACTGGGTTTTAGCATAAAGTTGAATTATATGCATCTACTGACATCTCCAAACACTTGGAAGAATTTTTAAAGAAATATTTAAATAGGTTGTAGTGCAAAAATACCTACTGGACCAGATTTGAAAAGTTGATGTAGAGCTCAAAATCTCCAATAACCAAAATATATTTTTGCATAAAAGTGATGTGGAAACATCACATGACATCCCCAAATTTTGGTGAAATTTTTAAATGCATTAATCAAATGGTTGCAGTGCAACAGAGACTCCAAATTCATGAAAAATCATTTTAAAAGAATAAAGCTCAGGGAAAAGCAAATCTTGCAATTAAATCCACTGATAAAGAATTGTTTCATAGAGAGAGTATACAAGTCCAATAATACTTTTGGAAAGTTTCCACTTGAGGTGAAACCCACAATATCAAGAGGTAAATCTAGACAAATGGAAAATTTTAATTTCCTGGCAAAATTTTAAATAATAAAACAAGGTCAAAATTTTGGGGTGTCACAGTAACATTGTCCCTTCTCTCTTTTTCTCTCATTCATTTTTTTATTTGGGCCTTTTCTTTTTTATGGCCTCTTTTTTTTGTCCGGAGTCTCATCCCGACTTGTGGAGGAATCATAGTCTCCATCATCCTTTCCTCACTTGGGACAATGCACTAAAAATGATGATCATCACACTTTTATTTTCTTACAACTCAACAATTACAACTCAATACTTAGAACAAAATATGACTCTATGTGAATGCCTCCGGCGGTGTACCGGGATATGCAATGAATCAAGAGTGACATGTATGAAAGACTTATGAACAGTGGCTTTGCCACAAATACAATGTCAACTACATGATCATGCGAAGCAATATGACAATGATGGAGCGTGTCATAGTAAACGAAACGGTGGTAAGTTGCATGGCAATATATCTCGGAATGGCTATGGAAATGCCATGATAGGTAGGTATGGTGGCTGTTTTGAGGAAGGTATATGGTGGGTGTATGATACCGGCGAAAAGTGTGCGGTATTAGAGAGGCTAGCGATGGTGGAAGGAAGAAAAGTGCGTATAATCCATGGACTCAACATTAGTAATAAAGAACTCATATACTTATTGCAAAAATCTACAAGTTATAAAAGCAAAGTATTACGCGCATGCTCCTAGGGGGATAGATTGGTAGGAAAAGACCATCGCTCGTCCCCGACCGCCACTCATAAGGAGGACAATCAATAAATAAATCATGCTCCGACTTCATCACATAACGGTTCACCATACGTGCATGCTACGGGAATCACAAACTTTAACACAAGTATTTCTCAAATTCAAAACTACTCAACTAGCATGACTCTAATATCACCATCTTCATATCTCAAAACAATTATCAAGCATCAAACTTCTCATAGTATTCAACACACTCATAAGAATTTCCTTTTTCCTTTTTTTTTCTAATCTTGAATGCCTATTATTGTTAAAGCAAACTACCATGCTGTTTTGTAGGACTCTCAAAATAATCTAAGTGAAGTATGAGAGAACAATAGTTTCTATAAAACGAATCCACCACCGCGCTCTAAAAGATATAAGTGAAGCACTAGAGCAAAAACTATATAACTCAAAAGATATAAGTGAAGCACATAGAGTATTCTAATAATTTCCGAATCATGTGTGTCTCTCTCAAAAGGTGTGTACAGCAAGGATGATTGTGGTAAACTAACAAATAAAGACTCAAATAATACAAGACGCTCCAAGCAAAACACATATCATGTGGTGAATAAAAATATAGCTCCAAGTAAAGTTACCGATGGAAGTAGACGAAAGAGGGGATGCCTTCCGGGGCATCCCCAAGCTTTGGCTTTTAGGTGTCCTTAGATTATCTGGGGGTGCCATGGGCATCCCAAAGCTTAGGCTCTTGCCACTCCTTGTTCCATAATCCATCAAATCTTTTACCCAAAACTTGAAAACTTCACAACACAAAACTCAGCAAAAAATCTCGTAAGCTCCGTTAGCGAAAGAAAACAAAAGACCACTTTAAGGTACTGTAATTAACTCATTATTTATTTATATTGGTGTTAAACCTACTGTATTCCAACTTATCTATGGTTTATAAACTATTTTACTAGCCATAGATTCATCAAAATAAGCAAACAACACACGAAAAACAGAATCTGTCAAAAACAGAACAGTCTGTAGTAATCTGTAACTAACGCAAACTTCTGGAACTCCAAAAATTCAGCCAAAATAGGACGACCTAGAAAATTTGTTTATTGATCAGAAGAAATTGGAATCAATATTTTATCACGTTGTGGTGATTTTTAACAATTATTTTCGTGAACATAAAGTTTCTTTTCAGCAAGATCAAATAACTATCATCCTAGAAGATCCTATAGGTTTAACTTGGCACAAACACTAATTAAAACATAAAAACACATCTAACCAGAGGCTAGATCAAATATTTATTCCTAAACAGAAGCAAAAAGCAAAAAAAACAAAAAATAAAATTGGGTTGCCTCCCAACAAGCGCTATCGTTTAACGCCCCTAGCTAGGCATAAAAGCAAGGATAGATCTAGGTATTGCCATCTTTGGTAGGCAATCCATAAGTGGCTCTCACAATAGATTCATAAGGTAATTTTATTCTCTTTCTAGGGAAGTGTTCCATGCCTTTCCTTAACGGAAATTGGAATCTAATATTCCCTTCCTTCATATCAATAATTGCACCAATCGTTCTAAGGAAAGGTCTACCAAGAATAATAGGACATGAAGGATTGCAATCTATATCAAGAACAATAAAATCTATGCGCACATAATTCCTATTTGCAACAATAAGAACATCATTAATTCTTCCCATAGGTTTATTAATAGTGGAATCCGCAAGGTGCAAGTTTAGAGAGCAATCATCAAAATCACGGAAACCTAGCAAATCGCACAAAGTCTTTGGAATCGTGGAAACACTAGCACCCAAATCACACAAAGCATAGCATTCATGATCTTTAATTTTAATTTTAATAGTAGGTTCCCATTCATCATAAAGTTTTCTAGGGATAGAAACTTCCAACTCAAGTTTTTCTTCATAAGATTGCATCAAAGCATCAACGATATGTTTGGTAAAGGCTTTATTTTGACTATAAGCATGAGGAGAATTTAGCACGGATTGCAACATGGAAATACAATCTATCAAAGAGCAATTATCATAATTAAATTCCTTGAAATCCAAAAGAGTGGGTTCATTAATATCTAATGTTTTGATCTCTTCAATCCCACCTTTATCAATTTTAGCACCAAGATCTAAAAACTCCGAATTTTTGGAACGCCTTCTAGGTAAAGGTGGATCATATTCAGTCCCATCATTATCAAGATTCATATTGCAAAACAAAGATTTAATAGGGGACACATCAATAACTTTTAGATCTTCATCTTTATTTTCATAGAAATTTGAAGAACACGCTTTCACAAAGCAATCTTTCTTAGCACGCATCCTAGCGGTTCTTTCTTTGCACTCATCAATGGAAATTCTCATGGCTTTGAAAGACTCATTGATATCATGCTTAGGAGGAATAGATCTAAGTTTTAAAGAATCAACATCAAGAGAAATTCTATCAACGTTTCTAGCCAATTCATCAACTTTAAGCAATTTTTCTTCAAGCAAAGCATTAAAATTATTTTGCAAATTCATAAATTCCTTAACACTAGTCTCAAATTCAGAAGGCATCTTATTAAAGTTTCCATAAGAATTGTTATAGGAATTACCATAATTATTAGAGGAATTACTAGGATAAGGCCTAGGATTAAAGTTTCCTCTATACGCGTTGTTACCAAAATTATTCCTACCAACAAAATTCACATCCATAGATTCATTATTATTCTCAATCAAAGTAGACAAAGGCATATCATTAGGATCAGAAGAAATACTCTTAGTAGCAAATAATTTCATAAGTTCATCCATCTTTCCACTCAAAACATTAATTTCTTCTATCGCATGCATTTTTTTATTAGTAGATCTTTCAGTGTGCTATTGAGAATAATTAACCATAATATTATCTAGGAGTTTAGTAGCTTCTCCTAAAGTGATTTCCATAAAAGTGCCTCCTGCGGCCGAATCTAAAAGATTTCTAGAAGCAAAATTCAATCCGGCATAATTTTTTTGTATAATCATCCACAAATTCAAACCATGCGTAGGGCAATTACGTATCATTAATTTCATCCTCTCCCAAGATTGTGCAACATGTTCATGATCAAGTTGCTTAAAATTCATAATATCGTTTCTAAGAGAGATGATCTTAGTGGGAGGAAAATACTTAGAGATAAAAGCATCTTTGCACTTATTCCAAGAATCAATACTATTTTTAGGCAAAGATGAAAACCAAGCTTTAGCACGATCTCTAAGCGAAAAGGGAAATAGCTTCAATTTAACAATATCATTGTCCACATCTTTCTTCTTTTGCATATCACACAAATCAACGAAGCTATTTAGATGGGTAGCGGCATCTTCACTAGGAAGGCCAGCAAATTGATCTTTCATGACAAGATTCAACAAAGTAGCATTGATTTCACAAGATTCAGTATCGGTAAGAGGAGCAATCGGAGTGCTAAGGAAATCATTATTGTTGGTATTGGTAAAGTCACACAATTTAGTATTATCTTGAGCCATCATGACAAGCAAGCAATCCAACACACGAGCAAACAAGAAGCAAACAAAAAAGGCGAACGGAAAAGAGAGAGGGCGAATAAAACGGCAAGGGTGAAGTGGGGGAGAGGAAAACGAGAGGCAAATGGCAAATAATGTAATGCGGGAGATAAGGGTTTGTGATGGGTACTTGGTATGTTGACTTTTGCGTAGACTCCCCGGCAACAGCACCAGAAATGGCTCGTTGACGGGAAATCAAATCTTGACTTGACTTGGTGCAAACCTCCCCGGCAACGGCGCCAGAAATCCTTCTTGCTACCTCTTGAGCACTGCGTTGGTTTTCACTTGAAGAGGAAAGGGTGATGCAGCAAAGTAACATAAGTATTTCCCTCAATTTTTGAGAACCAAGGTATCAATCCAGTAGGAGGCCACGCACGAGTCCCTCACACCTGCACAAACAAATAAATTCTCGCAACCAACGTGATAAGGGGTTGTCAATCCCTACACGGTCACTTACGAGAGTGAGATCTGATAGATATGATAAGATAATATTTTTGGTATTTTTATGATAAAGATGCAAAGTAAAGAAAGTAAAATAAAAACGACGTCAGAAATAGCTTGTTGACGGGAGATTAATATGATGGAAAATAGACCCAGGGGCCATAGGTTTCACTAGTGGCTTCTCTCAAGAGCATAAGTATTACGGTGGGTGAACAAATTACTGTTGAGCAATTGACAGAATTGAGCATAGTTATGAGAATATCTAGGTATGATCATGTGTATAGGCATCACGTCCGAGACAAGTAGACCGACTCCTGCCTGCATCTACTACTATTACTCCACACATCGACCGCTATCCAGCATGCATCTAGAGTATTAAGTTCATAAGAACAAAGTAACACTTTAAGCAAGATGACATGATGTAGAGGGATAAACTCATGCAATATGATATAAACCCCATCTTTTTATCCTCGATGGCAACAATACAATACATGCCTTGCTGCCCCTACTGTCACTCGGAAAGGACACCGCAAGATTGAACCCAAAGCTAAGCACTTCTCCCATTGCAAGAAAGATCAATCTAGTAGGCCAAACCAAACTGATAATTCGAAGAGACTTGCAAAGATAACCAATCATACATAAAAGAATTCAGAGAAGATTCAAATATTGTTCATAGATAAACTTGATCATAAACCCACAATTCATCGGTCTCAACAAACACACCGCAAAAGAAGATTACATCGAATAGATCTCCACGAGAGAGGGGGAGAACATTGTATTGAGATCCAAAAAGAGAGAAGAAGCCATCTAGCTAATAAATATGGACCCGAAGGTCTAAGGTAAACTACTCACACATCATCGGAGAGGCTATGGTGTTGATGTAGAAGCCCTCCGTGATCGATGCCCCCTCCGGCGGAGCTCTGGAACAGGCCCCAAGATGGGATCTTGTGACGCCCGGATAGTTAAGCTACAGTAATTCCCTATTAATGATGACACGTCACCACGATTACTGTTGTTAATCATGATGATTCAATCCCGTTAGAAATCAAAAGTAAAAAACAAGTCAAATGGTAAGGATTTTCAAATGTTAAAACTAAAATGTTCGGGAGGTGCCAAATGATGCATAGGTAATTATGGTGAAGAAACCATACTTTTAAATAATGCTTTAATACTCTAAAATGATTTAAACAGTAACAAAAACAATTAAGTAAATGCCTCTTTTCAATTAATAAAACTCTAAACCAATTTATTTTGGGGTAAAACTTTTATGTCAGTGGGTGGTTCTGAAACATTATTTTAGGAGTTATCATATTGTACTAAACTAAAAATAATGTGTATCTAAGAGAAAACAGAAAATAAAAATAATAAAACAGTAAAGAAAATCAAAACAAAACCAAAAGAAAGTAAAAGGAAAAAACCCTCCCCACTTATTGGGCTTCGGCCCAGCTGGACACTGGGCTAGCCAGGTCGGCCCAGCCGGCGCCCCACTTCCCCCTCCATATCCCCCACCCGGGGGGAAAACCTAACACCCGTCTCCCACTCCCCCACCCACGTTCGCCCCCTCCCCCGATCTGGATCGGGGCATCACCCGACGCCGCCCCCGCCGCTCGACGCCATCGCCGGAGCCACCTCGTCGGATCGTCGCTCGCCTCCCCATCGCCCGGTCGTCTTCGTCCTCCGCCTCAACCCCCATTGCCCGGACCCTACCGCCCCACGGTGAGGCCCGGCCTCTCCTCCGTCCAGTCCCGCTGTCGCCTAGTGCCGCACGCTGGCCACGCCCCGCTCCGGCCCCTCCTGCTCCGCCGCGCCTCCCCGCACAGCCCCGCCGCAACCTCCACACTGCTCACTGTCGCCCCTCCCCCCCCGCGTCCCTCGCTCGCTGCCGAGGCCTCCGCCCGGGGCCGTGCCCGCCCCGCTTCGGCCACCCCACTTGACGCGCTCCACCGTCCTCCTCGACCGCGGCCTCTGCCCGCGACCGCACGCGCCGCTCCGTCCCATGGCCGCGCCCTCGACACGCCCGCGCATCGGCGCCCTGCGCGCCCGCCGCATGCCGCCCATGGCCGCGCACCTCGCGCCCGGCCACAACCCCGCACGGCTCGCCGCCGCTCTCTGGCGCGGCTGCCGCAGCCGCAGCGCTCCGCTCACCGGCCCGCTGCTATGCCGCTGCCGCCGACCGCGGCCTTGCTCCATCGCTCGCCCGTCGCCTCAGGCCGGCCTCGACGGGCGCTTCGCCCGCTGCCCGCATGCCCGTTCGGGCCATGCCCGATAGGCTCCCTGGGGGCAATGACACATGGGCCCCAGCCCCCACAACGTTTTAAAAAAATGGAAATTAAAAATAATAGTAATAATTAAATAAATCAATAATAATTTAATTAGTTAATTAATTAATTATAGAATTAATTAACTTAATTAATTTTGATTAATTAAACTAAACAACTAATTAATCTAATTAATCATGATTAGTTAGTCTAGTCAATGACGAACGGGACCCACACGCCAGTTTGACCAGTCAACACCCCTGTTGACTGCTGACGTCATGCTGATGTCAGCATGCACTGTTCTGGATAATGTTGAATTAAATTAATTAAATAAATTCTAAAAATGATTTAAAACTTTAGAAAATCATATAAATTAAACCGTAGCTCAGATGAAAATACTTTCTACATGAAAGTTGCTCAGAACGATGAGACGAATCCGGATACGCAGCCCGTTCGTCCGCCACACACCCGTGGCATATCGAATACGCAACTTTTCCCCTCCGGTACATATGTCCGAAAACGCGAAACACCGGGGATACTTTCCCGGATGTTTCCCCCCTTCGCCGGTATCACCTCTTACCGCGTTAGGGCACACCTAACACCTCTGTTTGCTTTGTCATGCATCGTTATGCATCTGTTTGCATTGTATTCATTGTTTCTTCCCCCTCTTCTCTCAGGTAGACTACGAGACCGACGCCGCTGCTGGTGCCCCGACCGACTACGCTGTTGACGACCCCTCCTTCTTGCCAGAGCAACCAGGCAAGCCTCCCCTTGATCACCAGATATCGCCTATTCTTCTCTATACTGCTTGCATTAGAATAGTGTAGCATGTTACTGCTTTCTGTTAATCCTATTCTACTGCATAGCCTGTCTTTGCCACTACTGTTGTTACCTTTACCTGCAATCCTACATGCTTAGTATAGGATGCTAGTATTTCATCTATGGCCCTACATTCTTGTCCGTCTGCTGTGCTATACTATCGGGCCGTGATCACTTGGGAGGTGATCACGGGTTTATACTATATACTTTATACATGATACGTGTGGTGACTAAAGTCGGGTCGGCTCGTGGAGCACCCGCGAGTGATTCATGGATTGGGGGCTGAAAAGACCTTTGTCCCGACGGCCCTCTGGGTGGATCTTTGTGGCGGAGCGACAGGGCAGGTTGAGACCGCCTAGGTGAGAGGTGGGCCTGGCCCTAGTCGGTGTCCGCGGTTACATCAATTAACACGCTTAACGAGATCTTGGTATTTGATCTGAGTCTGGCCATTTGGTCTATACGCACTAACCAACTACGTGGGAAAGATATGTGCACTCGACGTTGTCGTATCAGCGGAAGCCTTCGTGACGTCAGCGACTGAGCGGCGCGCACCAGATTGGACCGCGTAACGTGACTTCCTTTGTTATGGAGGTTGCTAGGTCTGCTTCCGGCCGCCCTTGCAACGTGCAGGTGTGCAATGGGCGATGGGCCCAGACCCCTGCGCCATAAGATTTAGACCGGCGTGCTGACCTCTCTGTTGTGCCTAGGTAGGGCTGCGACGTGTTGATCTTCCGAGGCCGGGCATGACCCAGGAAAGTGTGTCCGGCCAAATGGGATCGAGCGTGTTGGGTTATGTGGTGCACCCCTGCAGGGAAGTTTATCTATTCGAATAGCCGTGTCCCTCGGTAAAAGGACGACCCGGAGTTGTACCTTGACCTTATGACAACTAAACCGGATACTTAATAAAACACACCCTTCCAAGTGCCAGATACAACCCGGTGATCGCTCTCTCACAGGTCGACGAGGAGAGGATCGTTGGGTTAGGTTTTTGCTATGCGATGATACTTGGTGAACTTACCATCTACTCTCTTCTACATGCTGCAAAATGGAGGCTGCCAGAAGTGTAGTTCTTCGACAGGATTAGCTATCCCCCTCTTATTCTGGCATTCTGCAGTTCAGTCCACCGATATTGCCTCTTTACACATATACCCATGCATATGTAGTGTAGATCCTTGCTTGCGAGTACTTTGGATGAGTACTCATGGTTGCTTTTCTCCCTCTTTTCCCTCTTTCCCTTCTACCTGGTTGTCGCAACCAGATGCCGGAGCCCAGGAGCCAGACGCCACCGTCGACGACGACTCCTACTACACTGGAGGTGCCTACTACTACGTGCAGGCTGCCGACGACGACCAGGAGTTGTTTAGGAGGATCCCAGGCAGGAGGCCTGCGCCTCTTTCGATCTGTATCCCAGTTTGTGCTAGCCTTCTTAAGGCAGACTTGTTTACTTATGTCTGTACTCAGATATTGTTGCTTCCGCTGACTCGTCTATGATTGAGCACTTGTATTCGAGCCCTCAACGCAAACACCAAATCTCGATGGTAGAGGGAGCATGCGATGCTTGATCACATCAACCTTGGAAACACTTCCAACACATATCGTCATCTCACCTTTAGCTAGTCTCCGTTTATTCCGCAGCCTTTATTTCGAGTTACTAACACTTAGCAACCGAACCGGTATCTAATACCCTAGTGCTGCTAGGAGTATTAGTAAAGTACACATTCATATAACGTATATCCAATATACTTCTGTCGACCTTGCCCGCCTTCTCATCTACCAAGTATCTAGGGTAGTTCCGCTTCAGTGACCGTTCCCCTCATTACAGAAGCACTTAGTCTCGGGTTTGGGTTCAACCTTGGGATTCTTCACTAGAGCAGCAAATGACTTGTTGTTTCATGAAGTATCCCTTTTGCCCTTGCCCTTCTAGAAACTAGTGGTTTTACTAACCATCAACAATTGATGCTCCTTCTTGATTTCTACTTTCGCGGTGTCAAACATCGCGAATAGCTCAAGGATCATCATATCTATCCCTGATATGTTATAGTTCATCACGAAGCTCTAATAGCTTGGTGGCAGTGACTATGGAGAACCATCACTATCTCATCTGGAAGTCTGACTCCCACTCGATTCAAGCGATTGTTGTACTCAGACAATCTAAGCACATGCTCAACGATTGAGCTTTTCTCCCTTAGTTTGCAGGCTTAAGAAACTTGTCAGAGGTCTCATACCTCTTGACGTGGGCACTAGTCTGAAATCCCAATTTCAGTCTTCGGAACATCTCATATGTTCTGCGACGTTTCAAAACCGTCTTTGGTGCCACAATTCTAAACCGTTAGCAATACGCACTGAACTATCACGTAGTCATCAAAACATGTATGTCAGATGTTTCGTAACATCTACAGACGACGCTGAGGTTCAGCACACCGAGCGGTGCATTAAGGACATAAGCCTTCTGTGCAGCAATGAGGACACTCCTCAGTTTACGAACCCAGTCCGCATAATTGCTACTATTAACTTTCAACTAAATTTTCTCTAGGAACATATCTTAAACAGTAGAACTAAAGCGCAAGCTATGACATAATTTGCAAAGACCTTTTGACTATGTTCATGATAATGAAGTTCATCTGATTAATGAACTCCCACTCAGATAGACATCCCTCTAGTCATCTAAGTGATACATGATCCGAGTCAAACTAGGCCGTGTCCGATCATCACGTGAGACGGACTAGTCACCATCGGTGAACATCTCCGTGTTGATCGTATCTTCTATACGACTCATGCTCGACCTTTCGGTCTCTTGTGTTCCGAGGCCATGTCTGTACATGCTAGGCTCGTCAAGTCAACCTAAGTGTTTTGCATGTGTTCCGAGGCCATGTCTGTACATGCTAGGCTCGTCAACACCCGTTTTATTCGAACGTTAGAATCTATCACACCCGATCATCACGTGGTGCTTCGAAACAACGAACCTTCGCAACGGTGCACAGTTAGGGGGAACACTTTCTTGAAATTATTATAAGGGATCATCTTACTTACTACCGTTGTTCTAAGCAAATAAGATGCATAACATGATAAACATCACATGCAATCAAATAGTGACATGATATGGCCAATATCATTTTGCTCCTTTGATCTCCATCTTCGGGGCACCATGATCATCTTTGTCACCGGCATGACACCATGATCTCCATCATCATGATCTCCATCATTGTGTCTTCATGAAGTTGTCACGCCAACGATTACTTCTACTTCTATGGCTAACGCGTTTAGCAATAAAGTAAAGTAATTTACATGGCGTTATTCAATGACACGCAGGTCATACAAAAAATAAAGACAACTCCTACGGCTCCTGCCGGTTGTCATACTCATCGACATGCAAGTCGTGATTCCTATTACAAGAATATGATCAATCTCATACATCACATATATCATTCCTCACATCTTCTGGCCATATCACATCACATAGCACATGCTGCAAAAACAAGTTAGACGTCCTCTAATTGTTGTTGCAAGTTTTTACGTGGCTTTTATAGGTTTCTAGCAAGAACGTTTCTTACCTACGTAAAACCACAACGTGATATGCCAATTTCTATTTACCCTTCATAAGGACCCTTTTCATCGAATCCGTTCCGACTAAAGTGGGAGAGACAGACACCCGCTAGCCACCTTATGCAACTAGTGCATGTCAGTCGGTGGAACCTGTCTCACGTAAGCGTACGTGTAAGGTCGGTCCGGGCCGCTTCATCCCACAATGCCGCCGAAACAAGATAAGACTAGTAGCGGAAAGAAGAATTGGCAACATCTACGCCCACAACTGCTTTGTGTTCTACTCGTGCATAGAAACTACGCATAGACCTAGCTCATGATGCCACTGTTGGTGAACGTAGCAGAAATTCAAAATTTTCTACGCATCACCAAGATCAATCTATGGAGTTTACTAGCAACGAGAGGGAAGGAGTGCATCTACATACCATTGTAGATCGTGATGCGGAAGCGTTGCAAGAACGCGGATGAAGGAGTCGTACTCGTAGCGATTCAGATCACGGTTGATTCCGATCTAAGCGCCGAACCACAGCGCCTCCGCGTTCAACACATGTGCAGCCCGGTGACGTCTCCCACGCCTTGATCCAGCAAGGAGAGAGGGAGAGGTTGGGGAAGACTCCGTCCAGCAGCAGCACAACGGCATGGTGGTGATGGAGGAGCGTGGCAATCCCGCAGGGCTTCGCCAAGCACCGCGGGAGAGGAGGAGGAGGGAGAGGGGTATGGCTGCGCCGAAAGAGAGACGTTCTCATGTGTATGGCAGCCCCAAAACCCCAATATATATAGGGGAGGGGGAGGGCTCCGCCCCCATCTAGGGTTCCCCCCCCCAAGGGGTGCGGCCAGCCCTAGATGGGGCTTGGGGGGCGGCCAAGGGGGGGAGAGAAGGGGGCGCCCCACTAGATGGGCCTTAGGCCCATCTGTGCCTAGGGTTTCCCCCTTCCCCCCTTTCCTGCGCCCTGGGCCTCTTGTGGGGGGGCGCACTAGCCCACTTGGGGCTGGTCCCCTCCCACACTTGGCCCACGCAGCCCTCTGGGGCCCGTGGCCCCACCCGGTGGACCCCCGGGACCCTCCCGGTGGTCCCGGTACATTACCGATAGCACCCGAAACTTTTCCGGTGACCAAAACAGGACTTCCCATATATAAATCTTTACCTCCGGACCATTCCGGAACTCCTCGTGACGTCCGGGATCTCATCCGGGACTCCGAACAACATTCGGTAACCACGTACATACTTTCCCTATAACCCTAGCGTTATCGAACCTTAAGTGTGTAGACCCTACGGGTTCGGGAACCATGCAGACATGACCGAGACGTTCTCCGGTCAATAACCAACAGCGGGATCTGGATACCCATGTTGGCTCCCACATGTTCCACGATGATCTCATCGGATGAACCACGATGTCGGGGATTCAATCAATCCCGTATTCAATTCCCTTTGTCTATCGGTATGTTACTTGCCCGAGATTCGATCGTCGGTATCCCGATACCTTGTTCAATCTTGTTACCGGCAAGTCTCTTTACTCGTTCCATAACTCACATCATCCCGTGATCAACTCCTTGGTCACATTGTGCACATTATGATGATGTCCTACTGAGTGGGCCCAGAGATACCTCTCCGTTTACACGGAGTGACAAATCCCAGTCTCGATTCGTGCCAACCCAACAGACACTTTCGGAGATACCTGTAGTGCACCTTTATAGCCACCCAGTTACGTTATGACGTTTGGTACACCCAAAGCATTCCTACGGTATCCGGAAGTTGCACAATCTCATGGTCTAAGGAACTGATACTTGACATTAGAAAAGCTCTGAGCAAACGAACTACACGATCTTGTGCTAGGCTTAGGATTGGGTCTTGTCCATCACATCATTCTCCTAATGATGTGATCCCGTTATCAACGACATCCAATGTCCATGGTCAGGAAACCGTAACCATCTATTGATCAACGAGCTAGTCAACTAGAGGCTTACTAGGGACATGGTGTTGTCTATGTATCCACACATGTATCTGAGTTTCCTATCAATACAATTGCAGCATGGATAATAAACGATTATCGTGAACAAGGAAATATAATAATAACCAATTTATTATTGCCTCTAGGGCATATTTCCAACAATCCATCCTTAATCAAAGTGTTTTCTTCTGAGTCCTTCATTTGAAAATCACAATTCCTTTGCATTTGAGCTCTGAATTAGTCAGTTGTTTCTATAATCCAATGCCTTTGCATTGTTACTTCCTCTGGTTGTGTGTCGATACTCACATCAGCTCCATTATGGACTGGCAGATCCTTTGTTGGATTTTATCCAACAGCGTCCTTCATATTCAATAACCTTGTGAGCCTTCCCTCAGATACATAATGCCTTTGGTAAATTGTATCCTCTGCTTTCTCAACCATGCTCAGCTTTTGACCTGGTGGTATTTACTATTGAAGCTTGTGGTATATGTTTCCATGATACCCTGATGGATTGAACCTATGCCTTCCTTAATATGTGTGAACTCAAAAGTTTTCACGGGTAATACTCTTCTGGTATTTTGCCAGATAAAATTTCAAAAATACAACTTTTTCGAAAGTGAGAAGTGAATGAAAGGTTATGCATTGGAGAAGTGGGAGTCGACCTTGAACTTTGTGTTCATGCCCATGGACACGATGTAGATCCTATCCTGGAAGCTTCTTGTAATAATAGCTATTTCCTTGATATAATATCCTTTGGTATCGGTGAATTGATCCTTTGCAATCATGGTTCCGACCATATGTTCTTCTTTGATCCCATTTCTCGGGCAAGTTTAAGCACTTGTATTCTGTGGATCAATACACCAGTCCAACCTGTACTTTGATCTACCGTCGAGTATTAGCCCCCTGGTATCTTGAGATTATCACGAAACTGCATAACTTCTTATGGGTTCTTCATCAACTGTTATTTCTCACCAATTCCAATTTTTCTGGGTTTTGGGTTGTCGTCAACCGAGAACACTGATAAGTGAATCAATTCCGCACTCCGAATCAATAACTCTATGTAATTTTCATTGCTTACGAGTTTAATAATCCTTCAAGTCATTCCGAGCCCGATTGACTATATCATTATCATCTAATTTTAATTATGCTACCTGGTCCTTATTCTCGGAGCACAACTTTCGACTATGAGCTAAGCTTACGTCGATTTTCCTCGTCATATCATTTCACCTTGAACAGCAAGCTTGATTTCGAGTTTGTGTCGTACTCGTGGTTCTAATAACCTTTCGCTTCATCATCCCTTTGACTTGATGTCATCGCCGATTAATTGCATCTTCATGGAGCCTCTCGACAAAATTTGTCCTGATCATCATCAACATTTTGACTCCTTCCAGAATACCAATCAAATTCATGATGAGAAATAACATCCTGGCCCCTCAATGAATTGTGTTACCATCGACAACATTCTTGCCTTTCCCCCAACACAAACTTGTTCCTGTTTGTGTTGTACCTAGAGGTCCTTTCTATCCAACTTATGTTATGATTCTAAGTATTACTGGCTTTTATGTCAAGGATGTAGTGAGGATTGCTTCACCTTTTACGAATTCTTGAAATAATGATACTTCTCACCATCACCATCCTTTCTTGGTTCCCGTGTTGATTCGAACCGGGGTACCAACAAGTGAACGGTGCTGCTTGGATTCTGTATTTCTAGCAACCTTATCACTTTGAAGTTAATGGTCGACAGTTCAGTCTTAGACCATTGGTTATTGAAACACCATTCTAACATCTATCATGCAACCTAATCCCATATTTCGGGTGGAACTTTCAACCAATGTTTAATTGATGTTTTCCTCGAGCATACATCATTATATCATTTGATCAGACAAATGTTATTTCCTTGTTCACATAATTGTGGAATCCATCTTGTTGGTAATCTCGAGGAATTGTCGTTGATTCCACCAACCACCTCCTCATCCTCTCCTTGGTTTAATGATGAACTCTTGTTTTGGAACTTGCTTCCATAGTTCATTGACCGAGAATCTTATAATGTCATCTCGTCAATTGCGTTGCACCTTTCTTTCTCAGGCATCCTGAGTCTGAGGTATCCTGACACCGATCAGATCTAAATCTCGGTCAGATATGATGGTTGGAACATATTTCCTAGAGTTATTACATTGGTCTTTATATGACCCGGTAAGGTGGTGTCATGCCTTGCACACTTGGCCGGAGGACCTATTGTTGTAGTTTCCTTTTCTACGAGGTTATCCATTCTTCCATGAGGAAATTGTAAGACTTATTCTATAAGTCGTCCCTGATGGATCCTTTGTGTATCCGAAGTCTGATCTTTACCTGATGACCATGTCAATACTATCTTGAAGCATGTCTGTGGTACTCCGATCTTCAATAAGGGCATTTGAAGCACAATGCCAAATTATCTTTATCAATTATTCAAACACCGTTGTATGGTTAATGTCATGAAATTCCTCTCCCCTTATCTAAATGGTTTCTACTTTCTATCCTGTCGTGTATATCTTGCTCTGCTTGTCCTTGGGAAGGGTATACCCCTAGTATATGTGTCAAACACATTTTCCTTTCCATTGTTCTGTTTGATCTGATGATCACATTTTCCTTTCCATTGATTTGTTTAACCTTCCTTATGATCCGTATGATCTAAGCAGTAATATTCTTCTGCTTATGTAAACACCCTGGTGTACAACCGTGTTAGTAAGACCCTGTTATTATTGTTAATGACTTTCCGGTAACCACCGATGGACGAAAACTTTGCCTATTGGCCCGCCTCGTTCAACGAGCAGGAAAATAGTTCTCTTCGTCCCTCGCCCTTGGTACCGACGTTGTTGCCGACATAACTGACAGTGCTATCCTCTGACATGCCTTGCTATCATGACCGCGCAAGATGTCACCGCCCTTCGAACTTTTAACCCACATGGTGGGCCCATAACCCACAGTTACACAGGATCGAAACCTGACTCTCCTGTACATCCCTGTTTCCAAAGTTGATCCTCGTGCTTTGCTTCGTAAGTAGTTCACGAGCCACCTTCCGAGAGATCATCAATTCTGTTATCAGACACAATACTTATTTCCATTGCTTTGAACCCCTTTCACGCCCTGTTTCAGGCATCGAACGATTGCCCACCCGCTCGAAACTCCCCATGATACCTCCTTACTTTGCTCTCGATATTTTCTTAAGTTTCAATTCGAGAGTTACTTTCCGCCACCTTCCCCGATGTTATCGACCAGATGGTCAACCTTGCTGAGGTCCATTCTTCCGGAATACCCCCTTTTATTATTTCGTAAGTACGATGGAGTTCCTGAAGAAATGATGCCGACTTCATCATGATGACATGAAGTAGAGTAATGAAGACGTCAATGTAATGGATCGACCTGTTCGAGAAGAGCAACCAAGACTGAGAAGATTCGTTAGATTTTTCGTAACCCAATCCCTTCCCCCTTACTCCCCTCCTAAATCTCAGGACGAGATTTCTTGTAGTGGAGGAGAATTGTGACGCCCGAATAGTTAAGCTACAGTAATTCCCTGTCAATGATGACACGTCACCGCGATTACTGTTGTTAATCGCGATGATTGAATCCCGCTCGAAATCAAAAGTAACAAACAAGTCAAATGGTAAGGATTTTCAAATGTTAAAACTAAAATGTCCGGGAGGTGCCAAATGATGCATAGGTAATTATGGTGAAGAAACCATACTTTTAAATAATGCTTTAATACTCCAAATTGATTTAAACAGTAACAACTTTTTTAAGTAAATGCCTCTTTTCAATTAATAAAACTCTAAACCAATTTATTTCGGGGTAAAACTTTTATGTCAGTGGGTGGTTCTGAAACATTATTTTAGGAGTTATCATATTTTACTAAACTAAAAACAATGTGTATCTAAGATAAAACAGAAAATAAAAATAATAAAACAGTAAAGAAAAACAAAACAAAACCAAAAGAAAGTAAAAGGAAAAAGCCCTCCCCCCTTACTGGGCTTCGGCCCAGCTGGACACTTGGCTAGCCAGGCCGGCCCAGCCGACGCCCCACTTCCCCCCCCATATCCCCCACCCGGGGGGAAAACCTAACCCCCGTCTCCCACTCCCCCACCCACGTTCGCCCCCTCCCCCGATCCCGATCTGGATCGGGGCATCACCCGACGCCGCCCTCGCCGCTCGACACCATCGCCGGAGCCACCTCGCCGGATCGTCGCTCGCCTCCCCATCGCCCGGTCGTCTTCGTCCTCCGCCTCAACCCCTACTGCACGGACCCTACTGCCCCACAGTGAGGCCCGGCCTCTCCTCCTTCCAGTCCCGCCGTCGCCTAGTGCCGCGCGCTGGCCTCACCCCGCTCCGGCCCCTCCTGCTCCGCCGCGCCGCGCCTGCCCGCACAGCCCCGCCGCAGCCTCCACACTGCTCACTACCGTCCCCTCCCCCCGCGTCCCTCGCTCGCTGCCGAGACCTCCGCCCGAGGCCGTGCCCGCCCCGCTCCGGCCACCCCACTTGACGTGCTCCGCCGTCCTCCTCGACCGTGGCCTCTAGCCGCGACCGCACGCGCCGCTCCGTCCCATGGCCGCGCCCCCGACACGCCCGCGCATCGCCGCCCTGCGCGCCCGCCGCATGCCGCCCATGGCCGCGCCCCTCGCGCCCGGCCACAACCCCGCACGGCTCGCCGCCGCTCTCTGGCGCGGCTGCCGCAGCCGCAGCCGCAGTGCTCTGCTTGCCGGCCCGCTGCTCTGCCGCTACCGCCGACCGTGGCCTTGCTCCATCGCTCGCCGTCGCCTCGGGCCGGCCTCGACGGGCGCTTCGCCCGCTGCCCGCATGCCCGTTCGGGCCATGCCCGATAGGCCCCCTGGGGGCAATGACACGTGGGCCCCAACCCCCACAACATTTAAAAAAATGGAAAAAAATGAATAATAATTTAATTAGTTAATTAATTAATTATATAATTAATTAACTTAATTAATTTTGATTAATTAAACTAAACAACTAATTAAACTAATTAATCATGATTAGTTAGTCTAGTCAATGACGAACGGGACCCACACGTCAGTTTGACCACTCAACACCCCTGTTGACTGCTGATGTCATGCTGATGTCAACATGCATTGTTCTGGATAATGTTGAATTAAATTAATTAAAATCTAAAAATGATTTAAAACTTTAGAAAATCATATAAATTAAACCGTAGCTCAGATGAAAATACTTTCTACATGAAAGTTGCTCAGAACGACGAGACGAATCCGGATACGCAGCCCGTTCGTCCGCCACACACCCCTAGCATATCGAACACGCAACTTTCCCCCTCTGGTACATATGTCCGAAAACGCGAAACACCGTGGATACTTTCCCGGATGTTTCCCCCCTTCGCTGGTATCACCTCTTACCGCGTTAGGGCACACCTAACACCGCTGTTTGCTTTGTCATGCATCGTTATGCATCTGTTTGCATTGCATTCAT
Source organism: Aegilops tauschii subsp. strangulata (assembly GCF_002575655.3). NCBI lineage: Eukaryota > Viridiplantae > Streptophyta > Magnoliopsida > Poales > Poaceae > Aegilops > Aegilops tauschii. The sequence goes on from NC_053039.3 coordinate 342,428,197, forward strand.
TGTTTCTTCCCCCTCTTCTCTCCGGTAGACTACGAGACCGACGCCGCTGCTGGTGCCCCGACCGACTACGCTGTTGACGACCCCTCCTTCTTGCCAGAGCAACCAGGCAAGCCCCCCCTGATCACCAGATATCGCCTATTATTCTCTATACTGCTTGCATTAGAATAGTGTAGCATGTTACTGCTTTTCGTTAATCCTATTCTGCTGCACAGCCTGTCTTTGCCACTACTGTTCTTACCTTTACCTGCAATCCTACATGCTTAGTATAGGATGCTAGTATTTCATCTATGGCCCTACATTCTTGTCCGTCTGCTGTGCTATACTATCGGGTCGTGATCACTTGGGAGGTGATCACGGGTTTATACTATATACTTTACACATGATACGTGTGGTGACTAAAGTCGGGTCGGCTCGTGGAGCACCCGCGTGTGATTCACGGATTGGGGCTGAAAGGACCTTTGTCCCGACGGCCCTCTGGGTGGATCTTTGTGGCGGAGCGACTGGGCAGGTTGAGACCGCCTAGGTGAGAGGTGGGCCTGGCCCTAGTCGGCGTCCGCGGTTACATCAATTAACACGCTTAACGAGATCTTGGTATTTGATCTGAGTCAGGCCATTTGGTCTATGTGCACTAACCAACTACGTGGGAAAGATATGGGCACTCGACGTCGTGGTATCAGCCGAAGCCTTCGAGACGTCAGCGACTGAGCGGCGCGCGCCAGATTGGACCGCGAAACATTACTTCCTTTGTAATGGAGGTTGCTAGGTCTGCTTCCGGCCGTCCTCGCAACGTGCAGGTGTGCAATGGGCGATGGGCCCAGACCCCTGCGCCATAGGATTTAGACCGGCGTGCTGACCTCTCTGTTGTGCCTAGGTAGGGCTGCGACGTGTTGATATTCCGAGGCCGGGCATGACCCAGGAAAGTGTTTCCAGCCAAATGGGATCGAGCGTGTTGGGTTATGTGGTGCACCCCTGCAGGGAAGTTTATCTATTCGAATAGCCGTGTCCCTCGGTTAAAGGATGACCCGGAGTTGTACCTTGACCTTATGACAACTAGAACTAGATACTTAATAAAACACACCCTTCCAAGTGCCACATACAACCCGGTGATCGCTCTCTCACAGGTCGACGAGGAGAGGATCGTTGGGTTAGGTTTATGCTATGTGATTATACTTGGTGAACTTACCATCTACTCTCTTCTACATGCTGCAACATGGAGGCTACCAGAAGCGCAGTCTTTGACATGATTAGCTATCCCCCTCTTATTCTGGCATTCTGCAGTTCAGTCCACCGATATTGCCTCTTTACACATATACCCATGCATATGTAGTGTAGATCCTTGCTTGCGAGTACTTTGGGTGAGTACTCATGGTTGCTTTTCTCCCTCTTTTCCCCCCTTTCCCTTCTACCTGATTGTCGCAACCAGATGCCGGAGCCCAGGAGCTAGACGCCACCATCGACGACGACTCCTACTACACTGGAGGTGCCTACTACTACGTGCAGGCTGCCGACGACGACCAGGAGTAGTTTAGGAGGATCCCAGGCAGGAGGCCTGCGCCTCGATCTGTATCCCAGTTTGTGCTAGCCTTCTTAAGGCAGACTTGTTTACTTATGTCTGTACTCAGATATTGTTGCTTCCGCTGACTCGTCTATGATCGAGCACTTGTATTCGAGCCCTCGAGGCCCCTGGCTTGTATTATGATGCTTGTATGACTTATTTATGTTTTTAGAGTTGTGTTGTGATATCTTCCCGTGATTCCCTGATCTTGATCATACACGTTTGCATGATTATTAGTGTACGATTGAATCGGGGGTGTCACAGATCTCACGGGTACAGAAGGTTGCGGCGGTGGAATTAGGTTTTTGGCTCCGTATCTGGTAGTTTGGGAGTACGTAGGTATATATAGGAGGAAGGAGTACGTCGGTGGAGCAATAGGGGGGCCATGAGGGCCCTGGGGGGTAGGCGCGCCCCCTACCTCGTGCCCTCCTGGTTGATGTCTTGACGTAGGGTCCAAGTCCTCTGGATCACGTTCGTTCCGAAAATCACGTTCCCGAAGGTTTCATTCCGTTTGGACTCCGTTTGATATTCTTTTTCTGCGAAACTCTGAAATAGGCAAAAAACAGCAATTCTGGGCTGGGCCTCCGGTTAATAGGTTAGTCCCAAAAATAATATAAAAGTGTATAATAAAGCGCAATAATGTCCAAAACATAATATAATATAGCATGGAACAATCAAAAATTATAGATACGTTGGAGACGTATCAATCGCAGATGGAATTGAAGCGTCTCTTGATGTGCTTGGTTCTCTTGTGAAATCTGGATTCCTTTGCCAAGGCAATTTCACCAATATTGTCACAAAAGATTTTCATTGGACCCGATGCACTAGGTATGACACCTAGATCGGATATGAACTCCTTCATCCAGACTCCTTCATTTGCTGCTTCCGAAGCAGCTATGTACTCCGCTTCACACATAGATCCCGCCACGACGCTTTGCTTAGAACTGCACCAACTGACAGCTCTACCGTTCAATATAAATACGTATCCGGTTTGTGACTTAGAGTCATCCGGATCAGTGTCAAAGCTTGCATCGACCCATTTACGACAAGCTCTTTGTCACCTCCATAAACGAGAAACACATCCTTAGTCCTTTTCAGGTATTTCAGCATGTTCTTGACCGCTGTCCAGTGATCCACTCCTGGATTACTTTGGTACCTCCCTGCTAAACTAATAGCAAGGCACACATCAGGTCTAGTACACAACATTGCATACATGATAGAACCTATGGCCGAGGCATAGGGAATGACTTTCATTTTCTCTCTATCTTTTGCAGTGGTCAGACATTGAGTCAGACTCAACTTCACACCTTGTAACATAGGCAAGAACCCTTTCTTTGACTGATCCATTTTGAACTTCTTCAAAACTTTATCAAGGTATGTGCTTTGTGAAAGTCCAATTAAGCGTCTTGATCTATATCTATAGATCTTGATGCCCAATATATAAGCAACTTCACCGAGGTCTATCATTGAAAAATTCTTATTCAAGTATCCTTTTATGCTATTCATAAATTTGGTGTCATTTCCGATTGACAATATGTCATCCACATATAATATCAGAAATGCTATAGAGCTCCCACTCACTTTCTTGTAAATATAGGCTTCTCCAAAAGTCTGTATAAAACCATATGCTTTGATCACACTATCAAAGCGTATATTCCAACTCCGAGAGGCTTGCACCAGTCCATAAATGGATCGCTGGAGCTTGCACACTTTGTTCGCACCTTTTGGATCGACAAAACCTTCTGGTTGCATCATATACAACTCTTCTTTAAGATATCCATTAAGGAATGCTATTTTGACATCAATTTGCCAAATTTCATAATCATAAAATGCGACAAATGCTAACATGATTCGGACAGACTTAAGCATCTCTACGAGTGAGAAGGTCTCATCGTAGTCAACTCCTTGAACTTGTCGAAAACCTTTCGCAAAAAGTCGAGCTTTGTAGATAGTAACATTACCGTCAGCGTCAGTCTTCTTCTTGAAGATCCACTTGTTCTCTATGGCTTGCTGATCATCGGGCAAGTCAACCAAAGTCCACACTTTATTCTCATACATGGATCCCATCTCAGATTTCATGGCCTCAAGCCATTTCGCGGAATCTGGGCACATCATCGCTTCCTGATAGTTCGTAGGTTCGTCATGGTCTAGTAACATGACTTCCAGAACAGGATTACCGTACTACTCTGGTGCGGATCATACTCTGGTTGACCTACGAGGTTCAGTAGTAACTTGACCTGAAGTTTCATGATCATCATCATTAACTTCCTAACTAATTGGTGTAGGCATCGCTGGAACTAATTTATGTGATGAACCCTTTTCCAATTCGAGAGAAGGTACAGCTACCTCATTAAGTTCTATTTCCTCCCACTCACTTCTTTTGAGAGAAACTCCTTCTCTAGAAAGGATCCATTCTTAGCAACAAATGTCTTGCCTTCGGATCTGTGGTAGAAGGTGTACCCAACAGTTTCTTTTGGGTATCCTATGAAGACGCACTTCTCCGATTTGGGTTCGAGCTTATCAGGTTGAAGCCTTTTCACATAAACATGACAATAAAAGATATTACTCATATAAATAGAACAACCATTATTCTCTGATTTAAATGAATAACTGTCTCGCATCAAACAAGATCCAGATATAATGTTCATGCTCAACGCTGGCACCAAATAACAATTATTCAGGTCTAAAACTAATCCCGAAGGTAGATGTAGAGGTAGCGTGCCGACGGCGATCACGTCAACCTTGGAACCATTTCCGACGCGCATCGTCACCTCGTCCTTAGCCAATCTTTGTTTAATCCGTAGCCCCTGTTTCAAGTTGCAAATATGAGCAACACAACTGTTGGGGAACATAGTATTTCAAAAAAATTCCTACGATCACGCAAGATCTATCTAGGAGAAGCATAGCAATGAGCGGGGAGAGTGTGTCCACGTACCCTTGTAGACCGAAAGCAGAAGCGTTTAGTAACGCGGTTGATGTAGTCGAACGTCTTCGCGATTCAACCGATCCAAGCGCCGAACGTACGACACCTCCGCGTTCAGCACACGTTCAGCTCGATGACGTCCCTTGATATCTTGATCCAGTTGAGGATGAGGGAGAGTTCCATCAGCACGACGGCGTGGCGACGGTGATGATGAAGTTACCGGCACAGGGCTTCGCCTAAGCACTACGACGATATGACCGAGGTGTGTAACTTTGGAGGGGGGCACCGCACACGGCTAAGACAATTGATCTTGTGTGTTCTAGGGTGCCGCCCTGCCCCCGTATATAAAGGAGGGGAGGGGGAGGCCGGCCGACCCCTGTAGGGTGCACATGGAGAGGAGTCCTACTAGGACTCCAAGTCCTAGTAGGATTCCACTTGGTGGAAGGGGGAAGGAGGAAGGGAGAGGGAGCAGGGAAGGAAAGGGGGGCGCCGCCCCTTCCCCTAGTCCAATTCGTACTCAAGGGGGGGGGGCAGCCCCTTGTGGCCCTTCTCTCTCCCCACTAAGGCCCATGAAGGCCCATTAGTTCCCCCGGGGGGTTCCGATAACCCTCCGGCACTCCGATAGTTACCCGGTACCTCTCGGAACTAATCCGGTGTCCGAATAACATCGTCCAATATATCAATCTTTATGTCTCGGCCATTTAGAGACTCATCGTCATGTCCGTGATCTCATTCGGGACTCTGAACAAACTTCGGTCATCAAATCACATAACTCATAATACATATCGTCATCGAACGTTAAGCGTGCAGACCCTACGGGTTCGAGAACTATGTAGACATGACCGAGACACATCTCCGATCAATAACCAATAGCGGAACCTGGATGCTCATATCGGCTCCTACATATTCTACGAAGATCTTTATCGGTCAAACCGCACAACAACATACGTTGTTTCCTTTGTCATCGGTATGTTACTTGCCCGAGATTCGATCGTTGGTATCATCATACCTTGTTCAATATCGTCACTGGCAAGTCTCTTTACTCATTCAGTAATGCGTCATCCCACAACTAACTCATTAGTCACATTGCTTGCAAGGCTTATAGTGATGTGCATTACCGAGAGGGCCCAGAGATACCTCTCCGATACACAGAGTGACAAATCGTAATCTCGATCTATGCCAACTCAACAAACACCATTAGAGACACCTGGAGAGCATCTTTATAATCACCCGGTTACATTGTGACGTTTGATAGCACACAAGGTGTTCCTCCGGCATTCAGGAGTTGCATAATCTCATAGTTAGAGGAATATGTATAAGTCATGAAGAAAGCAATAGCAATAAAACTAAACGGTCATTATGCTAAGCTAACGGATGGGTCTTGTCCATCACATCATTCTCTAATGATGTGATCCCGTTCATCAAATGAGAACACATGTCTATGGTCAGGAAATTTAACCATCTTTGATTAACGAGGTAGTCTAGTAGAGGCATACTAGGGACACTCCGTTTGTCTATGTATTCACACATGTACTAAGTTTCCGGTTAATACAATTCTAGCATGAATAATAAAAATTTATCATTATATAAGGAAATATAAATAACAACTTTATGATTGCCTCTACGACATATTTCCTTCAGTCTCCCACTTGCACTAGAGTCAATAATCTAGATTACATAGTAATGATTCTAACACCCATGGAGTCTTGGTGCTGATCATGTTTTGCTTGTGAGAGAGGCTTAGTCAACGGGTCTGCAACATTCAGATCCGTATGTATCTTGCAAATCTCTATGTCTCCCTCCTTAACTTGATCGCGGATGGAATTGAAGCGTCTCTTGATGTGTTTGGTTCTCTTGTGAAATCTGGATTCCTTTGCCAAGGCAATTGCACCAGTATTGTCACAAAAGATTTTCATTGGACCTGATGCACTAGGTATTACACCTAGATCGGATATGAACTCCTTCATCCAGACTCCTTCATTTGCTGCTTCCGAAGCAGCTATGTACTCCGCTTCAGACGTAGATCCCGCCACGACGCTGTTCTTGGAACTGCCCCAACTAACACCTCAACCATTCAATATAAATACGTGTCCGGTTTGTGACTTAGAGTCATCCGGATCAGTGTCAGAGCTTGCATCGACGTAACCGTTTACGACGAGCTCTGTGTCACCTCCATAAACGAGAAACACATCCTTAGTCCTTTTCAGGTATTTCAGGATGTTCTTGACCGTTGTCCAGTGATCCACTCCTGGATTACTTTGGTACCTCCCTGCTAAACTAATAGCAAGGCACACATCAGGTCTGGTACACAACATTGCATACATGATAGAACCTATGGCCGAGGCATAGGGAATGACTTCCATTTTCTCTCTATCTTCTGCAGTGGTCGGGTATTGAGTCTGACTCAACTTCACACCTTGTAACACAGGCAAGAACCCTTTCTTTGACTGATCCATTTTGAACTTCTTTAAAACTTTATCAAGGTATGTGCTTTGTGAAAGTCCAATTAAGCGTCTTGATCTATCTCTATAGATCTTGATGCCCAATATATAAGCAACTTCACCGAGGTCTTTCATTGAAACATTCTTAATCAAGTATCCTTTTATGCTATTCAGAAATTCAGTGTCATTTCCGATCAACAATGTGTCATCCACATATAATATCAGAAAAGCTATAGAGCTCCCACTCACTTTCTTGTAAATATAGGCTTCTCCAAAAGTCTGTATAAAACCATATGCTTTGATCACACTATCACAGCGTATATTCCAACTCCGAGAGTCTTGCACGAGTCCATAAATGGATCGCAGGAGCTTTCACACTTTGTTAGCACCTTTTGGATCGACAAAACCTTCTGGTCGCATCATATACAATTCTTCTTTAAGATATCCATTAAGGAATGCAGTTTTGACATCCATTTGCCAAATTTCATAATCATAAAATTCGATAATTGCTAAGATGATTCCGACAGACTTAAGCATCGCTACGGGTGAGAAGGTCTCATCGTAGTCAACTCCTTGAACTTGTCGAAAACCTTTCGCAACAAGTCGAGCTTTGTAGACAGTAACATTACCGTCAGTGTCAGTCTTCTTCTTGAAGATCCATTTATTCTCTATGGCTTGCCGATCATCGGGCAAGTCAACCAAAGTCCACACTTTGTTCTCATACATGGATCCTAGCTCAGATTTCATGCCCTCAAGCCATTTCGCGGAATCTGGGCTCATCAACGGTTCCTCATAGTTCGTAGGTTCTCCATGGTCAAGTAACACGACCTCTAGAACAGGATTACCGTACCACTCTGGTGTGGATCTTACTCTGGTTGACCTACGAGGTTCGGTAGTAACTTGATCATAAGTTTCATGATCATCATCATTAGCTTCCTCACTAATTGGTGTAGGAATCACTGGAACTGATTTCTGTGATGAACTACTTTCCAATTCGGGAGAAGGTACAATTACCTCACCAAGTTCTACTTTCCTCCCACTCACTTCTTTCGAGAGAAACTCCTTCTCTAGAAAGGATCCATTCTTAGCAACGAATATCTTACCTTCGGATCTGTGATAGAAGGCGTACCCAACAGTCTCCTTTGGGTATCCTATGAAGACACATTTCTCCGATTTGGGTTCGAGCTTATCAGGTTGAAGCTTTTTCACATAAGCATCGCAGCCCCAAACTTTAAGAAATGACAACTTGGGTTTCTTGGCAAACCACAGTTCATATAGTGTCGTCTCAACAGATTTAGATGGTGCCCTATTTAACATGAATGCAGCCGTCTCTAAAGCATAACCCCAAAACGATAGCGGTAAATTAGTAAGAGACATCATAGATCGCACCATATCTAATAAAGTGCGGTTACGACGTTCGGACACACCATTACGCTGTAGTGTTCCAGGTGGCGTGAGTTGCGAAACTATTCTGCATTGTTTCAAATGAAGACCAAACTCATAACTCAAATATTCACCTCCACGATCAGATCGTAGAAACTTTATTTTCTTGTTACGATGATTTTCTACTTCACTATGAAATTCTTTGAACTTTTCAAATGTTTCAGACTTATGTTTCATCAAGTAGATATACCCATATCTGCTCAAATCATCTGTGAAGGTCAGAAAATAACGATACCCTCCGTGAGCCTCAACACTCATCGGACCGCATACATCAGTATGTATTATTTCCAACAAGTCTGTTGCTCGCTCGATTGTTCCGGAGAACAGAGTCTTAGTCATCTTGCCGATGAGGCATGGTTCGCAAGCATCAAGTGATTCATAATCAAGTGATTCCTCAACTCCATCAGCATGGAGTTTCTTCATGCGCTTTATACCAATATGACCTAAACGACAGTGCCACAAATAAGTTGCACAATCATTATTAACCTTGCATCTTTTGGTTTCAATATTATGAATATGTGTATCACTACAATCAAGATTCAACAAAAATAGACCACTCATCAAGGGTGCATGACCATAAAAGATATTACTCCTATAAATAGAACAACCATGATTCTCTGAGTTAAATGAATAACCGTCTCGCATCAAACAAGATCCAGATATAATGTTCATGCTTAACACTGGCACCAAATCCAATTATTCAGGTCTAAAACTAATCCCGAAGGTAGATGTAGAGGTAGCGTGCCGACGGCGATCACATCGACTTTGGAACCATTTCCCGCACGCATCGTCACCTTGTCCTTAGCCAATCTCTGTTTAATCCATAGCACCTGTTTTGAGTTGCAAATATGAGCAACAGAACCAGTATCAAATACCCAGGCACTACTACGAGCATTAGTAAGGTACACATCAATAACATGTATATCAAATATACCTTTCACTTTGCCATCCTTCTTATCCGCCAAATACTTGGGGCAGTTCCGCTTCCAGTGACCTGTCCCTTTGTAGTAGAAGCACTCAGTCTCAGGCTTAGGTCCAAACTTGGGCTTCTTCCCTTGAGCAGCAACTTGCTTGCCGTTATTCTTGAAGTTCCCCTTCTTCCCTTTGCCCTTCTTGAAACTGGTGGTCTTTTTAACCATCAACACTTGATGCCCCTTCTTGATTTCTACCTCCCCAGCCTTTACCATCGCGAAGAGCTCGGGAATTGTCTTATCCATCCCTTGCATATTATAGTTCATCACGAAGCTTTTGTAGCTTGGTGGCAATGATTGAAGAACTCTGTCAATGACTATCATCAGGAAGATTAACTCCCAGTTGAGTCAAGTGGTTGTGGTACCCAGATATTCTGAGTATATGTTCACTGACAGAACTATTCTCCTCCATTTTGCAGCTGTAGAATTTATTGGAGACTTCAATTCTCTCAATCCGGGCATTTTCTTGAAATATTAACTTCAACTCCTGGAACATCTCCTATGCTCCATGACGTTCAAAACGTCATTGAAGTCCCGGTTCTAAGCCGTAAAGCATGGCACACTGAACTATCGAGTAGTTATCAGCTTTGCTCTGCCAGACGTTCATAATGTCCGGAGTTGCTCCTGCAGCGGGTCTTGCACCTAGCGGTGCTTCCAGGACGTAATTCTTCTGTGCAGCAATGAGTATAATCCTCAAGTTATGGACCCAGTCCGTGTAGTTGCTACCATCATCTTTCAACTTAGCTTTCTCTAGGAACGGATTAAAATTCAAGGGAATGGTAGCATCGGCCATTGATCTACAACAACATAGATATGCAAAATACTATTAGGTGTACTAAGTTCATGATAAATTAAAGTTCAATTAATCATATTACTTAAGAACTCCCACTTAGATAGACATCTCTCTAGTCATCTAAATGATCACGTGATCCATATCAACTAAACCATGTCCGATCATCATGTGAGATGGAGTAGTTTTCAATGGTGAACATCACTATGTTGATCATATCTACAATACGATTCATGTTCGACCTTTCGGTCTCAGTGTTCTGAGGCCATATCTGCATATGCTAGGCTCGTCAAGTTTAACCCGAGTATTCTGCGTGTGCAAAACTGGCTTGCACCCATTGTATGTGAATTTAGAGCTTATCACACCCGATCATCACGTGGTGCCTCGGCACGATGAACTGTAGCAACGGTGCATACTCAGGGAGAACACTTCTACCTTGAAATTTAGTGAGAGATCATCTTATAATGCTACCGCCATACTAAGAAAAATAAGATGCATAAAAGATAAACATCACATGCAATCAAAATAAGTGATATGATATGGCCATCATCATCTTGTGCCTTTGATATCCATCTCCAAAGCACCGTCATGATCACCATTGTCACTGGCTTGACACCTTGATCTCCATCGTAGCATCGTTGTCGTCTCGCCAACTATTGCTTCTACGACTATCGCTACCGCTTAGTGTTAAAGTAAAACAATTACATGGCAATTGCATTTCATACAATAAAGCAACAACCATAAGGCTCCTGCCAGTTGCCGATAACTTTTACAAAACATGATCATCTCATACAACAATTTATATATCATCATGTCTTGACCATATTACATCACAACAAGCCCTGCAAAAACAAGTTAGACGTCCTCTACTTTGTTGTTGCAAGTTTTACGTGGCTGCTACGGGCTTCTAGCAAGAACGGTTCTTACCTATGCATCAAAACCACAACGATTTTTCGTCAAGTGTGTTGTTTTAACCTTCAACAAGGACCGGGCGTAGTCAAACTCGATTCAACTAAAGTTGGAGAAATAGACACCCGCTAGCCACCTGTGTGCGAAGCACGTCGGTAAAACCAGTCTCATGAAAGCGGTCATGTAATGTCGGCCGGGCCGCTTCATCCAACAATACCGCCGAATCAAAGTAAGACATTGCTGGTAAGCAGTATGACTATTATCGCCCACAACTCTTTGTGTTCTACTCGTGCATACAACATCTACGCATAGACCTGTCTTGGATGCCACTGTTGGGGAACGTAGTATTTCAAAAAAATTCCTACGATCATGCAAGATCTATCTAGGAGAAGCATAGCAACGAGCGGGGAGAGTGTTTCCACGTACCCTCGTAGACCAAAAGCGGAAGCGTTTAGTAACACGGTTGATGTAGTCGAACGTCTTCACGATTCAACCGATCCAAGCACCGAATGTACGACACCTCCGCGTTCAGCACACGTTCAGCTCGATGAAGTGCCTCGATCTCTTGATCCAGTTGAGGACAAGGGAGAGTTCCGTCAGCATAACGGCGTGGCGACGGTGATGATGAAGTTACCGGCGCAGGGCTTCGCCTAAGCACTATGACTATATGACCGAGGTGTGTATCTTTGGAGGGGGGCACCACACACGGCTAAGACAATTGATATTGTGTGTTCTAGGGTGCCCTCCTGCCCCAGTATATAAAGGAGGGGAGGGGGAGGCCGGCCGGCCCCTGTAGGGCGCGCCAAGGAGAGGAGTCCTAGGATTCCACTTGGTGGAAGGGGAAGGAGGAAGTGAGAGGGAGAAGGGAAGGAAAGGGGGGCGCCGCCCCCTTCCCCTAGTACAATTCGGACCCAAGGGGGGGCAGCCCCTTGTGGCCCTTCTCTCTCCCCACTAAGGCCCATGAAGGCCCACTAGTTCCCCCGGGGGGTTCTGATAACCCACCGGCACTCCGATAGTTACTCGGTACCTCTCGGAACTCATCCGGTGTCCGAATAACATCGTCCAATATATCAAACTTTATGTCTCGACCATTTTGAGACTCCTCGTCATGTCCGTGATCTCATCCGGAATTCCGAACAAACTTCGGTCATCAAATCACATAACTCATAATACAAATCGTCATCGAACGTTAAGCGTGCGGACCCTACGGGTTTGAGAACTATGTAGACATGACCGAGACACATCTCCGGTCAATAACCAATAGCGGAACCTGGATTCTCATATTGGCTCTGTCGTGGTATTCTCACGGGGGGGGGGGGTGAGGCGACAGATGCCACAAGGGCTTAGTGTGAGGGTAAGACTGTTGCTGATAGGCCCGGGAGCAGGTATGCGAGTAGCACGCGCTAGTTTACCCAGGTTCGGGGCTCTCCGGAGAGATAATACCCCTACTTCTGCATGTCTGAGTATCTGTAGTATATCTGATACAGAGTTGCTCCTGGAGCTGTATCCAGATGAAGTAGTAGCAAGGAGCTAACTAGCTAGTGTGGCACATGAGCCTGGCCATGTGTGGCCGTGGGACTATGTATGAGAGTGAGTCCATCCTCCTCCTTCTGGATGGATGGATGGATGGCTATATATAGTGTGGAGCTAGCTTAGGAAGTAAGCTAAGTGGTGGCATGGGCAAGGCATGGTGCATGTCATGCTTCCCCTGGGTCACTTCATAAATAGTGCCAGGGGACAAGTGACACTATACATGATGGCTGGGGTGACACGTGAATAGTGCTCGGGTACGACCGTCTCGTCGGTGTCTTGTCGATGTCGGGTCGGGCTGCAGTCGGCAGCCGGCTGGTTGGTGCAGTTGGCAGCTGGCAGCCAGCAGCCGGCCAGGCAGAGCAGTCGGACGGGGAGCCGGCAGGAGCAGCCGGGCAGTCGGACTGAGGGGCTTTGCTAGCCCCGATGTCTTGAAATATTGTCTTGCCGTCTTCGGGATACCCGTGGCCAATTACTCCAACAGTAGCCCCCAAGCCTCCGGGCAACTTGGCAAAGTTGGGCGGAGGTTTTTTGGCGGGTGTTCATGGAAATGATCATGCAAAAGACAAAGTTAGTCCACGCAGATATATCAAATGATTGCTTTTAGCATTGCAAGTTTATGCGGAGGGTGCCGACTCGGTTTCGTCCGAGCCCCCTTCAATCTTTTTCATGTTCCCTCCACTTTTTGGCTTGCTCTCGCTTGCCGGACAGCCGCTCTGCGGTCTGTTGCTGAGAGTGGGCCGCGGAGTGGAGTGTACAATACTCAGATTCTGGGAGCGAATTTTAACCGAGCAGATACTCATAAAGAAAATGGCCGGGTCGCCCGAACCGCTTTTCTTCCTGGACGTTTTTCGCGTGGGTGGCCTCCAGCATTCACTCTTGCTAGCCGGACAGCCGCTCCGCGGTCTGTGACTAAGGGTGGGCCTTTGGTACCGCGCACGCTACTAAGCCGTCTGCGGGAACAAACGTCTCAGGCCAAGCGGCTAGCCCCCGGGCCGACTCTGGCTAGCGCCAGGGCGAACAGTGATGTAACTGTAATGAAATGCGGAGATAGCCCCCGAGCATCGCTCGGGGTTATCCGTGCTCTCGCGGTGAAAAAATATGCGGGTGAGGAGCTCACATTGGTTTTCGTGTAGCCGAGGTGGAGTTTGCCGAAGACAGCCGGCGCTCGCGGAGCGCGTTAGCGCACCCGCTGGGTGTAGCCCTTGAGCCTCTAGGCGCTCGAGGAGGGGTCCCGGTCGGTCAGGCTCGACCGGCCGGGCGGCGAGGCGTCTTGCAGCGCCCTTTTTCTTCTTCTGCCGGCTGCTGGCAGCCAGACGAAACTCTTCTCTTGTCTGCAATCTTCCGTGGGGGCGCGCCAGCGCACCCACTGGGTGTAGCCCCCGAGATTCGGGCCGACTGCTGAGCAGTCGGGCCGGATCTTCCGGCAACTACTTTGTCTTCTTCCTCGCGGGGGCGCATCAGCGCACCCGTTGGGTGTAGCCCCCGAGACAGCAGTCGGCCCGGATCTCCCGGCGAGTACTTTGTCTTCTTCCTCGCGGGGGCGCATCAGCACACCCGCTGGGTGTAGCCCCCGAGATTCGGGCCGACTGCTGAGCAGTCGGGCCGGATCTCCCAGCGACTACTTTGTCTTCTTCCTCGCGGGGGCGCGTCAGCGCACCAGCCGGGTGTAGCCCCCGAGATTCGGGCCGACTGCTGAGCAGTCAGGCCGGATCTCCCGGCAACTACTTTGTCTTCTTCCTCGCGGGGGCGCGTCAGCGCACCCACTGGGTGTACCGTCGGAGCAGGAGGCAGACCAGCCGGCTTGGCACTGCCGACAGTGCGGGTCACAACTGACCGTCCGAGTGGCGAAGCAGGCGGACGAATCATCTGGACGGGTGTTTCCTTTCTTCTCTGTGTCCCAGCCGACTTCTTTCTCTCTTTTTTTTGTTTTGGGCAGTCGGCCCTTTTCTCAGCCGGATCGGCACTCGGCCTTTTTTGCTAGTAGGCTAGGCACCCGGCCACTTTTCTTCTTTTCCACCCGGCTAGCGGGCAGTTGGCCCTCTGCTTTTTCCTCCAGCCGGATCCTTTCTTTTTTATTCTCTTTACATCCCGGCCACTTTTGCAGCCGGCTGCGGGGAGCGATGGCGGGATGCAGCCGGCATGGGAGCCGGCGAGCGCGCGGGGTAGGGGCCAGCCAGGGCCTGTAGGCGCACAGGCAGACGCGAGCGCGGCCGGCGGAGGCCTGAGCCGGCAGGCGGGCGGGTCGACAAGGCGGCAAGCAGGCGGAGCCTGTCGTGGAATTGTCACGGCAGATGTCCTCGAGCTAGGACTTAGTCGTGGAGCCATCGCAACTAGAAAGCTTGAAGGGGTTATGCGGGACAAGGAACACGAGGGTTTATACTGGTTCGGCCCCTTACGGTGAAGGTAAAAGCCTACGTCCAGTTTGAGGTGATATTGATTAGGGTTACGATTACCAGGGAGCTAAACAGCTATGCCCGGCTCTCGATCAGATCTCTCTCCCCCCAAACCGTTGCCGGGTCGTCCCTTTATATAGGGAGGCTGACGCCCAGCAGCCCTCAGAGTCCCGGCCGGCTTATAAGAGTGTCCGGCTCGGACTCTAAACTATACTTGCCTTATACTACAAGTTCTACTATAATAATGATTATAACTACGGGCTTTAAGCCATATCCGGGTCTCAGCCCATCTCTGGCCCATCATCTTCAAACTTGGCTCCGGGCTTCTGGTAATGACCACGCGAGTAACCCGGCCCCTCCTGGCGGGTGACTCTAAGGTCTATATCCTCAACATTAGGCCCCAGATTGATTTGAGCCGGCTCACGTCAATCTTCCACTCTTCCGACAGAAAAAATCTCCGGCTTACTATTCACATGAAGGCCATAACCCGGAGTGACGTCATCCTGTGGACTTCGGATAATCCGCTGTGACGTCATCCTCCATTAAGTTCGTTTTTTACTCCGCCAGATCCGCAACGGATCTTTGCTTTTAATGTCATTCCGAAAATCGAGGCGTCATGGGGGGAGATAACCACGTCGTGGTCTCCTTAAATCTCGCGCCCACTTATGACCTTGCCTTATAAATAGGCCGGCCCGACGGGCTCTTTTCACGCCCTCTTCTTCCTCCTCGCGCCGTCGTTCCTCTGCCCGAGCTCTGCTACTGCCGCCGCCGTCGCGCCCCTGGTCTTTGTCAACTTGGCCGTTGCATCACCCTGATTCAGACCAGATAAACGGCGACAGCCTCCGCTCTTCTCCAACTCCGGTGAGTCTCTCCTGCCCTGCTAGAACAGATCTGCGGTAGGGTTCAAAATAGCTCGTCCATGTTCTTCGCCATTGTCCGCAAGCTTCAATAGTTCTCGTAATGCTGCCCTTCTTTGATCTTTAACCTTTTATAGAACTGGCGCGGTAGTTGTTTAGGCCTCATTTCAAGTGCCAGTAGATCTCTTTCCACTGTACATATGCTTTGTTCGAGCTCAAGAACATCCGCTCGTCTGTTTCTAGGTCTAGAAAATTTTCATCTCACCCGACCATTTTGATCCAAAAAAGTTACTGCAATATGGGAAACCTGTTTTACCACACTTAGTAAAAACTGCAACCATTGAATCTCGACGGCTTACGATTCCGGGTTAAAGAAACCACACGCTGTAGAATCCTCCGGTTTAAAGAAAACCATGCATCGTAGATTCCTCCGGCTTAACTGTGATGAGGCCGTAGACAATCAACTTATTCTGAACGCCCCTGCGGCTTAAGCAACCCACTATACCTGAATATATACCATTAGTCCCCTTCATAAGCCGCCACCGTAGCTTTGAACTATGGATCTCCGGCTTATAATTAACCCGGATATTTTTCCTTTTTGTCATAGACCACCAACTTTCACCATGCCTCCCAAGGCTCCCATCACTTGCAATTGGATGAGGTCCAACGTCACCAACGAGACCCTGGCCAATTTTGTTAAGTCCGGATATTTTCCTAAGAAGGAAATCATGTCCTACCGTGCCCCTGACCCATCGGAAGAGAGACCACAGCCAAGGGACGGGGAGGTAGTGATCTTCGCAGATCATATGAGCCGGGGCTTCGCACCGCCCGGCTCAAAGTTTTTTAGGGATGTGCTCAACTTCTTCGACTTGCGTCCTCAAGATATAGGACCCAACTCCGTATCCAACATCTGCAATTTCCAAGTCTTTTGCGAAGTGTACCTTGGAGAAGAGCCGAGTCTGCTGCTCTTCCGAGAGCTGTTTTACTTAAACCGCCAAAACGAGTGCGCCAACGGGCCAAGTCTGGAGTTAGGTGGCATCTCCATCCAGCGGCGTAGGGACTGTCTTTTCCCTTACGCAGAGCCGCCGAGCCACCCCAAGGACTGGAATATGACTTGGTTCTACTGCCAAGATACATCCCCGGCTGACGAAAACCCGCTGCCCGGCTTTCGCCCCACACGTCTAGAACCGACTCACCCGCTGTCGGACAAGCTGACTGCAGCGGAGCGCCAGCCTCTGCTTCCGACTATCAATAAAATCAAGGCCCTCCTGGGCAATGGTCTGAACGGAATCGACCTGGTCCGGGTCTGGATCTCATGGCGGGTGATCCCATTGAGCCGCCGCCCCGGCTTAATGTGTGAGTACACCGGGCGAAAGGATGACCCTCAGAGGCACAGTCGCAATGATCTTCCAGAAGACGTTGCTGATGAAGAGACCAAGGCTCTGTTAAACGAGAGTCTGGCAGACTGTGGAAGGACCGGGTTAGCCCCCTTCTGCAAGACCAACCCAGCCCCAACGGTAAGCCGCTGACTTTAACTTATTATCCCTTTCTGTATATAACCTTCATCTGAACCGTTGTAAGAATTCACCATTGTATTTTTCAGGCTGATGACAAGTTCTGGCGGGTCAAGTATGACCATGAGGCGGCCAGGAAGGCGAAGAAAGCCGCCAAGAAAGCCGCCCCTCGCAAAAAAGGAAGCAGACCTACTGCTTCGGAGCTGATGCAACTAAGTGACAGCTCCGAGTCAGAGGTAACCCCTAAGCCTTTAAATTCTTGCTGTACTTGTGGTTTTTTGCTGTCCGCCTTATCAACACTTGCTCATTGACAGGATGACACCGGCGCCAGTAACCCGGTGGTTGAAGAGGTAATGTCACTTTCCTCCGACTCGGAGCCCTTGCCACAGCTGAAAGTCCGAAGGGTAACCCGGAAAGTAAGCTTTTCACATCCTTTAGCTCATCGAGACCCTCAATTTCTTTTGAAGCGACAGGTTCACGAAAGCCGGCATCACACCCGGACCAACAAGGACACCGATCTCTCCGCCGGGTTACCCGACGCAACAAGGAAGCGTCGCACTGAGGTTTTTTCGCACTTGTACCCTTTTCATCCGTTGGTGGGTGTTATCCGTCAGCCACTCAACTCTTCTGACTCCAATTATCAGGAGACCTCCCCCTCTTCGGGTGACTCCATGCAGTCAAATCTGCCGGCCTTCAAGACTGCACCCGGGTAACAACAATCATCTTACAGTATCTTTATCTGTACTTACTCTTTGTGTGCCTAACACTTCTGTCTTTTCAGTGCCCAGGCAAAGCTCACCAAAAGAGCAAAGAAGACCAGGTCAGCCGGAGTGCCGGACGTACCTGACCCGGAGGTGACGGCTCAAGAGCCGCCAGCTGCCTCCGCCCCCGAAGCTACCACTCCAATGGACACGGAACCTGAGGCCTCTGCCCCGACTACCAAGGCAACGACCGAAACTTCGGTTAACCCGGAGGCCTCCGGCTCAGCTCCACCAGCAGACGACCCGGACGTGGTAATCACCCGGACGAAGTTCGTTGAGCCGGGGAGACCAACCGTGTTGGCCAAATGCTCCGCGAAGGGGGAGTTGCTGCAGCCCCACCGGGTGAACCTGGACCTCTCCGGCTACACCGACTTAAGCATTGGAGAGCTTGTCTCTGGCTACATCAGCCAAGTACACAAGAGCCGGGATGCCGAGGTCGCCATGGTCAACCAGATCCAACAAAAATCTGAGGTATTCCTCTGCTGTTTTCTTACTTACTGCATAGTTACCTTTGCCATGCTAACCCCCAAGTCGACGACTTATGCTTGAATATGTTGTAGACTTAGGTTCCGGCTTACTCAACTAAGCCGGCAGTATGTAGATAGATACGTTCAATATGCATTAGCGCCCAAGTGCCATGTGTCTTTGCTTGGAAAACGCTTGGGACTTATATAATGACTGTTAATAACCCGGAAATATATGCAGGCTGTTGGCAAGAAACTAGAGGCGGACCTTGCGGATCTCAAGAGCCGGCTGAAGATGCAGGAGATGGAGACCCGGAAGGCAAACGCCAAATTTGTATCCAGCATCGCCACTCAAGAAAAATTGAAGACCGAGTTTGATGCTGAGAGAAAAGCCTGGGTCGAAGAGAAAGCCGCACTGGTGACCCGGGCTGAACAGGCGGAGAAGGCTCTCGCTGAGAAGACCGCCGAACTCTCCGGCCTAAAGCGCCAGGTTTCCCAAATGGTGGCCGCTATCTTCGGTAAGTCGCCTCACCGGCTTTCATCAAATTTGTATATGTCATGAATCATCCTTGTCACCGGCTTATCTGATTCTGTTAAACAGGTCCCAGGAGTGCCAACCTCAACCAGAGCGTGGTCACCAAGCTAAAGGCCGTGTATACCCTGGTGGAACAGCTCTACACCGGGTCACAGCGTGCCTTAGCTGTGGTGGCCCTATCCAACGAGGTGCCAACTCATCTGGCCGAAGTCCTGCGCCAGCTCGCCGTTCTGCCTCAGCGGATCCAAGAGCTGCGACGGGCCTCCGCGAGAGCCGGAGCAATCGCCGCGCTGAGCCGGGCCAAGGCATTCCTGCCGGAGCTAGACCCGGCAGACATCGCCCTGGGTTATCCAAGCCTGAAGGAAGACGGCTCGGCTTTCGATCAGAAGGACTTCGCAGCATGTGTGAAGGCTGTACGCCCAGTGGCCACCCTCATCGGGAACGACACCGATCTGACCAAGTACCAGCCGGGTTATGATGCGGAGAATCAGAGGATTCCAACCCCTCGCTATGAAGCCCTCAACCTGATCCCGCCGGCTCATCAGCACACCTTTGCCCCGGAGATTGACCCGGCCAGGTTAATTGACGAAGAAGCCCAATTCGAAGCTCTCAGCGGCATCAACTGGAAGTCATCAACCTTTGAGGTCTTGGGATCAGCCGGAGGAGAAGATAGGAATGAGCCAGGGACTTCAACTCAGCGAGCATCATAAGTTGGCCGGCGGTTTATCAAACAATGTTCCACCTTTTAGACTTGAAGAGTTATTGTAATAGAGTAGGTGCAACAGTTCATCTCTGTCGTGCCATCGTGCACGTGCTGAATGCCAAGGTCTTTTGAAGTTGTCTCCTTAATATTTCTCCGGGTCATAATCATCCCTTTGTTTTTCTCAACCTTAAAGAGGTACCTTTAAGTATCCTGCATAAAAAGGCAAATCACAAGTCTCAAGGCGGCTTACCGCCCGGAGAATCAGGTGTCTTGGATAGATAACCCGGAATATGAATCAAAAGAGACCGGTCCTCAATTATCTGCTTGACATAGCCGTAATAACACGTAGCAGCCAGTAAGCATACTTCCGGTTTAAATAACCCGGGCAACAGGGTTGGTATCTTAACCCCGCCTTACCGGTCATAATGACACCCATGGCGTTCAATGAACACTGTAAACCAAAGTTAAGCCGGTAAAGTGAGACCCGGCCGTACACACCGTGACATGATCAGAGCAAACTTGTGATAAAGCAGAGGAACTTTAGGGGCTTCTGGTTCGAATACGACCAGAGACCCGGCCCAAAGGGGTTAAGCCAAGATTCGAATACGATCATATAGCCCCCAGTGGGTGTGGCGATGCCAATCAAGAGGGTACCGACAGCTATGTTCTCTTTGGTTCGAATACGACCCATGTTTGAACAGGAAGCCCCCAAGTGATTCTTAAAATTGTTTAACGACGCTGATTCGGATACGATCCACGTCGGTTCTCAGAGGGGTTAAGCTATGATTCAAATATGACCAAAGGTAACCTCCTAATGAGCTCGGCACTTTGCCAATCAAATGGGTATCGACAGCTATGTTCTCTTTGGTTCGAATACGACCCATGTTTGAACAGGAAGCCCCCAAGTGACTTTACTGCTGACGACTAGATTCGAATACGATCATAAGCTGGATCCTCCTTTAAACCATCATGTAATCTTTGTAATAAAAACAACACACGCATATTTGGAGGAGAAAAAAGGATAGAGGTCCTGCTTTATTGCTTATCATAATGTATACATGGCTGAGACAAATATGTACACCACGAGAGCCGGTAGCTCAAGTGTAGTAAGGCCGAAGCTGAGCTATGTTCCACGGCCGACGGGTCTCTTCCTCAGACTTTCGTGAATCTTTATGCTCCCGAATATCAATGAGGTAATATGACCCGTTGTGCAAGTTCTTGCTGACCACAAAGGGCCCTTCCCAAGGTGGGGATAACTTGTGTGCATCTGTTTGATCCTGGATGAGCCGGAGCACAAGGTCGCCTTCCTGGAAGACCCGGGATTTGACCCGGCGGCTATGATATCGGCGCAAGTCTTGTTGGTAAATCGCTGACCGGGCTGCTGCCACATCACGCTGCTCATCCAACAAGTCAAGAGCATCCTGGCGCGCCTGTTCATTATCCGTCTCAACATAAGCCGCCACGCGAGGTGAGTCGTGACGAATGTCGCTGGGGAGGACTGCTTCTGCTCCATAAACCATGAAGGCGTGAAGCCTGTAGATCTGTTAGGAGTAGTATTGATGCTCCATAAGATGGAGGGCAACTCCTCCACCCAACAACCCGGCGTCCATTGCAAAGGGACCAAAAGCCGGGGCTTGATACCCTTCAGAATTTCCTGGTTAGCTCTCTCAGCTTGCCCATTGGATTGAGGATGAGCCACTGAAGAAACATCAAGTCGGATATGCTCTCGTTGACAAAACTCTTCCATGGCACCTTTGGAAAGATTGGTGCCATTGTCAGTTATAATGCTGTGCGGAAAGCCAAAAAGGAAAATCACCTTTTTCATAAATTGAACCGCCGTGGCTGCATCGCACTTGCTAACTGGCTCAGCTTCCACCCACTTGGTGAATTTGTCAACTGCCACCAAGAGGTGGGTCTTCTTATCCTTGGACCGTTTAAAAGGCCCAACCATATCAAGCCCCCAGACCGCAAAGGGCCAAGTGATTGGGATCATCCTCAACTCCTGAGCCGGCACATGAGCCCGTCGTGAGAACCTTTGGCAACCATCACACTTACTGACCAATTCCTCTGCATCAGCATGAGCCGTCAGCCAATAAAAACCATGACGGAAAGCCTTAGCCACAAGGGATTTTGAACCGGCATGATGGCCACAATCCCCTTCATGGATCTCCCGCAAGATCTCTTGACCTTCCTCAGGGGAGATACAACGTTGAAATGCCCCTGAAACACTGCGATGATGTAACTCGCCATCGATGACGATCATTGACTTAGCCCGCCGGGTTATTTGCCTGGCCAAAGGTTCATCCGCAGGCAACTCTCCCCGGGTTATATAAGCCAGATATGGCCTTGTCCAGTCTGGTATGACATGAAGAGCCGCCACCAGTCGTGCCTCCGGGTCAGGGATAGCCAAGTCTTCCTCTGTAGGCAACTTAACCAAAGGGTTGTACAGGACGTCTAGGAAAGTGTTAGGCGGCACCGGCTTTTGCTGAGAGCCTAGCCGGCTTAGAGCATCAGCCGCCTCGTTCTTCCTGCGATCAATGTGCTCCACTTGGTAGCCCTGAAAGTGCCCGGCAATGGCATCAACCTCGCGGCGATAAGCCGCCATGAGAGGATCCTTAGAATCCCACGTGCCTGATACTTGTTGAGCCACCAAGTCTGAGTCACCAAAGCACCTTACCCGGCTTAAGCTCATCTCCTTAGCCACCCGAAGACCGTGGAGCAAAGCCTCGTATTCAGCCGCATTGTTAGTGCAAGGAAACATCAACTGTAGCACATAATGGAACTTGTCCCCCTTAGGGGAAGCCAATACAACGCCAGCCCCCGAGCCCTCCAACTGCCTGAACCCGTCAAAGTGAATAGTCCAATATGTGTTATCCGGCTTCTGCTCGGGCACTTGTGATTCTGTCCAATCATTGATGAAATCCACCAAGGCCTGAGATTTAACAGCAGTGCGTGGCACATATTTGAGGCCATGTGGTCCAAGTTCTATAGCCCACTTACCAATCCTCCCTGTGGCCTCTCTGTTTTGAATAATATCACCAAGAGGGGCAGAACTGACCACAGTGATGGGATGACCCTGAAAATAATGCTTAAGCTTCCGGCTCGCCATGAACACACCATACACCAGCTTCTGCCAATGCGGGTACCGCTGCTTGGACTCAATGAGCACTTCACTGACATAATAAATCGGTCACTGAACCGGATGCTCCTTACCCTCCTCCTTGCGTTCCACCACAATAGCCACACTGACGGCTCGTGCGTTTGCCGCCACATACAGTAGCAAAGGGCTCCTTATCAACCGGAGTAGCAAGGACTGGGGGCTCTGCCAGCTGCTTCTTTAAATCCTCAAAGGCGGTATTAGCTGCATCATTCCAGACAAAGGTATCAGTTTTCTTCATTAACTGATATAGGGGCATGGCCTTCTCACCCAAGCGGCTTATAAATCGGCTTAAAGCAGCGATGCGACCCGCCAAGCGCTGAACGTCATTTATACATGCCGGCTTAGCCAGGGAGGTGATGGCCTTGATCTTCTCCGGGTTAGCCTCAATGCCTCTGTCAGAAACCAAGAAACCCAAGAGTTTGCCTGCAGGAACACCAAAGACACACTTGGCCAGGTTAAGCATCATCTTATAGACCCGGAGATTATCAAAGGTTTCCCTTAAATCATCTATCAGGGTTTCCTCTTTGATGGATTTAACCACAATGTCGTCCACATAAGCGTGAACATTGCGCCCAATCTGTTTATGAAGACAGTTCTGTACACAATGCTGGTAAGTCGCCTGTGCACACTTGAGTCCAAAGGGCATAGACACATAGCAGAAGGCTCCAAAGGGAGTAATAAACGCCGTCTTCTCCTGGTCCTTAACTGCCATCTTGATCTGATGATAACCAGAATAAGCATCCAAGAAACTTAAACGTGCACAACCTGCCGTAGCATCAATGATTTGATCAATACGGGGGAGGGCAAAAGGATCAGCCGGACACGCCTTGTTCAAGTCCGTGTAGTCCACACACATCCGCCAGGTGCCGTTCTTCTTGAGTACAAGCACCGGGTTAGCCAACCACTCTGGGTGAAGAACTTCAACGATAAACCCGGCCGCCAAGAGCCGGGCTACTTCTTCACCAATAGCTTTCTGCCTTTCCTCATTAAACCGCCGAAGGAACTGTCTGACCGGTTTAAATTTCGGATCAACATTGAGAGTATGCTCAGCGAGTTCTCTAGGTACACCTGGCATGTCAGAAGGTTTCCATGCGAAGATGTCCCTATTCTCACGGATGAACTCGATGAGCGCGTTTTCCTATTTTGGGTCCAGATTGGCACTGATGCTAAACTGCTGAGATGAATCTCCTGGAACAAAATCAACAAGCTTAGTTTCATCAGCCGACTTAAATTTCATCGTCGGCTCGTTCTCCGTCGTCGGCTTTTTCAGAGAGGTCATATCTGTTGGGTCAACATTGTCCTTGTAAAACTTCAACTCCTCTGTAGCACAAACAGATTCTGCATAAGCCGGATCACCTTCCTCACACTCCAGAGCCACTTTCCGGCTGCCGTGAACCATAATGGTCCCGTTGTGACCCGGCATCTTGAGCTGTAAGTACACATAACATGGCCGTGCCATGAACTTGGCATAAGCCGGCCGTCCAAATATAGCATGGTATGGACTTCTTCTCTTGACCACTTCAAAGGTCAATTTCTCCACCCTGTAGTTATTCTCATCACCAAAAGCCACTTCCAATTCGATCTTGCCAACTGGATAAGCCGACTTACCAGGTACTACACCATGAAAGATAGTGTTGGACTGGCTGAGGTTCTTATCAACCAACCCCATACGACGAAAAGTCTCATAATAGAGGATGTTGATGCTGCTGCCTCCATCCATGAGCACCTTTGTGAACTTATATCCTCCCACTTGAGGAGCCACCACTAAGGCCAAGTGGCCCGGGTTATCCACCCGAGGAGGGTGATCCTCCCTACTCCACACTATGGGCTGCTCAGACCATCGTAAGTAGCGTGGGACTGCCGGCTCAACAGCATTCACAGCCCTCTTGTGAAGCTTCTGATCTCGCTTGCACAGACTAGTGGTAAATACATGATACTGTCCACCGCTTAGCTGCTTTGGATTGGTCTGATAACCCCCCTGCTCCTGTTGATGACCCTGTCCAGCCTGTTGATTAAAGCCCCCTTGACCATTCTGAGGACCAGAATTTGAGCCGCCGCCCGGGCCATGAAAGCCGCCAGCACCTGAGCCGCCGCCCGGGCCTTTGTAATTCTTAAAGGCCTTCATGATCGCGCAATCCTTCCATAGATGAGTCGCTGGCTTCTCTCTAGAACCGTGCCTTGGACAAGGTTCATTCAACAGCTGCTCCAGTGTTGGACCTGACCCGCCGCCTCGGGGAGGGGGCCTCCCCTTGCGTCGCTGGTTATTACCTTGGGAGTTGGCATTGGCTACAAACTCTAGGCTGCCATCGGCCTTGCGCTTGCCTCCTCCTTGGATCCCCGGGTTAAACTGAGGACCCTTGCCATTGCCGTTCTTCTTTCCCTTCCCTGTCCTTTCATCATCTGAAGGGGGATCCTTGGTACCATCGGAATCGGCGTACTTGACAAGAGCCGCCATTAGTGTACCCATATCGGTGTAGTCGCGTTTGAGCCGCTCGAGTTTCATCTTTAGGGGCACAAAGTGATAGTTTTGTTCCAACATTAAGACTGCAGAGCCGGCATCCATCTTATCTGATGAATGTATGATATCCTTGACCCGGCGAACCCAATGGGTCGTGGATTCACCCTCCTGCTGCTTACAGTTAGTCAAATCCACGATTGACATAGACTGCCTACAGGTATCTTTGAAGTTTTGGATGAACCGGGCCTTCAGCTCGGCCCAAGACCCAATGGAATTCGGTGGTAGCCCTTTCAACCATGTGCGGGCAGTTCCATCTAACATCATGGTGAAATACTTGGCCATGGCCGCCTCACTGACCTCCAGCAATTCCATAGCCATCTCATAACTCTCAATCCAGGCCGCAGGCTGTAAGTCAGCTGTGTAGTTAGGCACCTTCCTAGGGCCTTTGAAGTCTTTAGGTAGACATTCATTACGGATAGCTGGCACCAAACAAGGGACACCCCCGGTCCTGGTAGGGATACCCACATCAACGGAAGTCGTGGGATAAGCCGGGGGGATCTGGTAAACCGTCAATGGAGGCACTTGCTCCGCCTCTTGCCGCGCTTGGTCCGCTGCGTAAAAGGCTCCATTATGAGCCGGGCCATGGCCAGGGGACGGGTCATGGCGTCGGACGTTACTTGAGCCGGTTGCTGAGACCATGTGCCGGCTGTAACTCGGGCTCTGGCCTGGACGAGGGGTCGAGTGGATCCTGTCCCGGCTGTAAGAGTATGCCTCTTGCTGCGCCAGTGCTGTCTGAAGGAGTTCCCTGACCCGGCGGGTCTCAATAGCCGTCGGAGAGTCGCCGTCAACGGGGAGGGCCGCCAGCCGTGCTGCCGCAGCGACCATGTTCTCCAGTGGGTTATTATAATGACCCGGGGGTATTGGCACATACTGAGGCGGGGCAGGGGGCACCTGGGGAGGCCCCATCACCCGTGGCTGAATAAGGGGTCCAGACCCGGTGCTATGACCCCTGGCGGGTTACTAGACCCTGCACCCGGCGTGTTGAAGAGGTTGCGTGGATCGTAAACTGGCGGGAGTCGGGACTGGGCCTTTTGATGCCTCCTCCTCATGACCTCATTGGCCGCATTCTGATCTATCGTGAGTTGGAAGGACTGCGCCTGAATCAGCTGAGTCTGGACATCGATAGCCGCCCGCTCCACAGCCAGCCTGATTCCTTTCGCTGCAAGATCCTCTTTAGCCTTTATCAGATCCAATTTCAACTGTGCCACCTCCGCATCATGCTGGGCTTGATCCGCCGGGTCAACCGTGGCGGTCAACAGGGCCGTCATCTTGTCCGTGAGATCCATCAGCACCTGAGCCGGAGAAGGCACCGGGTTTCTCGATCCGGCAGTGGGGTTCTGAACAAGCTATGCACCAGCCATAAAAACTCCAACCTGACTTGGCGGCTCAAAAAGGTCCGGAATACTGTCGCCATCGGAACAACCCATGAGCCTGCCATCTTGAAGTCGGTACAACGAACTTGACTCATCGGTGGCCGACTCGCCGTCAGAGCCGGCGGCCGCCTCATCACTAGACCCAGATGGCTCAGAGGGCCCTCCATGGATGCATCCCACAAAAGCGCGCCTTAAGGCAGGCCGGGCCCGGGCGGGTCGTGCGCGCTGAGCCATTTCAATGAGATCGGCACAAAGACCCGGCTCGGGGCCCGGCTCACCGATTTCGCCAATGAAAACATGAATTCCGCCGAAGGGGACCCGGTACCCGCACTCAATTGAGCCGGCGTCGGGGCCCCAGTTTGTGTCGTCGATGTAGAGCTTGCCGCGACGACTCTTGGTCATCCGGCCCACAGCGTATCCCTTGAGCCCTTCGAAGCCGCCCTTCAAGAACTCAAATCCACCATGCGCTGGCCCCACGGTGGGCGCCAACTGTCGTGGAATTGTCACGGCAGATGTCCTCGAGCTAGGACTTAGTCGTGGAGCCATCGCAACTAGAAAGCTTGAAGGGGTTATGCGGGACAAGGAACACGAGGGTTTATACTGGTTCGACCCCTTACGGTGAAGGTAAAAGCCTACGTCCAGTTTGAGGTGATATTGATTAGGGTTACGATTACCAGGGAGCTAAACAGCTATGCCCGGCTCTCGATCAGATCTCTCTCCCCCCAAACCGCTGCCGGGTCGTCCCTTTATATAGGGAGGCTGACGCCCAGCAGCCCTCAGAGTCCCGGCCGGCTTATAAGAGTGTCCGGCTCAGACTCTAAACTATACTTGCCTTATACTACAAGTTCTACTATAATAATGATTATAACTACGGGCTTTAAGCCATATCCGGGTCTCAGCCCATCTCTGGCCCATCGTCTTCAAACTTAGCTCCGGGCTTCTGGTAATGACCACGCGAGTAACCCGGCCCCTCCTGGCGGGTGACTCTAAGGTCTATATCCTCAACAGAGCCGGCTCACGGGTCGGCAAGCCGGCCAGCGCGGAACCGGCGTTGGAGAGGCTGGGATGCGGAGACGGCCGAGGCCGAACCGGGGTGACTCGGCGGGGGCGGAGGCGACCCGGCGGCTGGCGCGGGACTCGCGAGCCGAGCCCGGCAGGCGGAGCAGAGCAGCCGGCCACGGCCGGAGGTGGCCGTGCGGGCGGAGTCGACAGGCAGCCGTCGGACTAAAGATCCGGCGCGGGCGGAGGAGGAGCGGCGAGCCAGCCACCCGGAGACGGAGGAGGCGGAGGGCGCGTCAGAGGCCGGCCGGTGGCGTGCGCGGGTGGAGTGGTCGGGCGCGATAACTCAGCGACCGGGCGCGGACGCGGCGCAGGCGGTGGTGATGCAGCGGCACGGGGGAGCCAGGGCGCGGGAGCTAGCCGGCCGGGTTGCGGGAAGCCGGAGCCGGTGCAGGGGACCCGGCGCGGAGCACCCGGCGGGGAGGAGCCGGCGCGAAGAGGTCGGAAGCGAAGCCAAGCGGCGCCGGCGACGGGAGGCCGAGCTCGGGGCGCGGGAGTCGGCGCGCGTAGCAGAGCGAGGCAGATGCGCTGGCGGGGGAACGCGGGCAGAGGTGGAGGCGGCACAGCAGCAGCCGGGGGCGCGAAGGCCGGCAGCGGAGGCGACCGGGAGCCGGTCAGCCGGCACCGGATGCGGCCAGGGCGAAGCTGGCGGGGCCGGGCGACGCGGGAGGGGCCTGGACCCGGCGCGGGAGGCCGGCGCGACGCAGGGCGCGCGGACGGGCGCGCCCGGCCGAGCACGGCGGGGTGGCGTGAAGGCCAAGCGCGGAGGCGCACGACGCCGGGAGGCGCAAGGCCGTAGAGGCGGCCACGTTGCGGAAGGCGGCCGGGCCGGGATGCGGCCGTAGTCGGGCTGGGCGGCAGGCCGAAGCCAGCAGGCGGCCACGACGCAGGCAACCGGGCGAAGAGGCGAGGCGCGCGCGCGACAGGAGGCGGAGCGGTGACCCGCAGCAGCGCGCGAACGCACGGGTTGCGCAGCGGCCTGCAGCAGCGCGAGCGCGCGGGGCGGAGCCAGCACGGGTTCGGGCAGCAGCCGCGCGGAGCAGGAGGTGCTCGGCAGGAACGCAGTGCCGCGGGGGCGACGGGCATGGCGATGGAGGCGCGTGCATGCAGAGGCTAGTGAGATGCGGAGGCGCGTGGCCGAAGCAAGCTTCTGAATTGCTGGATATTGGGCAGTGCCCGTTTCGCACCCGAACAATGTACAGAGCAGTGTTCGATTATTATCTGGGGAATATCTAGCTTGTGTATGGCTATGGTACGGCTAATGGTTTGACCATTGTTGACTTGCATCTAGCTAGCTTGCAAAGATGGTATGGAGTGGCAAACGCGCGCTTCGGCCGGAGCAAGGCACAACGCGGAGGGGAGCAGACGCGAGCGACGCGGCACGGCGCGCGCACGGATGCGGCCGACCGAAGCGAGGCATCGCACGCGCGGCGCGTGCGCGGACAGATGATCAGCGTTGCAACGGTGATGATGACGAAGGCGGCGAGGCCGACGACGAGGATGCGCCGTCCCGCGCGGCCGCTCCGGGGGCGGGTCGAAGTCGAGCCCCCGAGCACTACCGGAGAGACGGCGCGACGCCGCGGCGGTGATGGCGAAGATGGTCCCGCCCGGACTACGAAACCAGCAGCAGCGTGGTAGCATAGTAGTAGTACCACACCACGGTGGGCGCCAACTGTCGTGGTATTCTCACGGGGGGGGGGGGTGTGAGGCGACAGATGCCACAAGGGCTTAGTGTGAGGGTAAGACTACTGCTGATAGGCCCGGTAGCGGGTATGCGAGTAGCACGCGCTAGTTTACCCAGGTTCGGGGCTCTCCGGAGAGATAATACCCCTACTCCTGCATGTCTGAGTATCTATAGTATATCTGATACAGAGTTGCTCCTGGAGCTGTATCCAGATGAAGTAGTAGCAAGGAGCTAACTAGCTAGTGTGGCACATGAGCCTGGCCATGTGTGGCCGTGGGAGTGTGTATGAGAGTGAGTCCATCCTCCTCCTTCTGGATGGATGGATGGATGGCTATATATAGTGTGGAGCTAGCTTAGGAAGTAAGCTAAGTGGTGGCATGGGCAAGGCATGGTGCATGTCATGCTTGTCCCCTGGGTCACTTCATAAATAGTGCCAGGGGACAAGTGACACTATACATGATGGCTGGGGTGACACGTGAATAGTGCTCGGGTACGACCATCTCGTCGGTGTCTTGTCGATGTCGGGTCGGGCTGTAGTCGGCAGCCGGCTGGTTGGTGCAGTTGGCGGCTGGCAGCCGGCAGCCGGCCAGGCAGAGCAGTCGGACGGGGAGCCGGCAGGAGCAGCCGGGCAGTCGGACTGAGGGGCTTTGCTAGCCCCGATGTCTTGAAATATTGTCTTGCCGTCTTCGGGATACCCGTGGCCAATTACTCCGACAAGCTCCTACATATTCTACGAAGATCTATATCGGTCAAACCGCACAACAACATACGTTGTTCCCTTTGTCATAGGTATGTTACTTGCCCGAGATGCGATCGTCGGTATCATCATACCTAGTTCAATCTCATCACCGGCAAATCTCTTTACTCGTTCTGTAATTCATCATCCCGGAACTAACTCATTAGTCACATTGCTTGCAAGGCTTATAGTGATGTGCATTACCGAGAGGGCCCAGAGATACCTCTCCGATACATGGAGTGACAAATCCTAATCTTGATCTATGCCAACTCAACAAACACCTTCGGAGACACCTGTAGAGCATCTTTATAATCACCCAGTTACATTGTGACGTTTGATAGCACACAAGGTGTTCCTCCGGTATTCGGGAGTTGCATAATCTCATAGTCAGCGGAACATGTATAAGTCATGAAGAAAGCAATAGCAATAAAACTAAACGATCATTATGCTAAGCTAACAGATGGGTCTTGTCCATCACATCGTTCTCTAATGATGTGACCCCATTCATCAAATGACAACACATGTCTATGGTCAGGAAATTTAACCATCTTTGATTAACGAGCTAGTCTAGTAGAGGCATACTAGGGACACTTTGTTTGTCTATGTATTCACACATGTACTAAGTTTCCGGTTAATACAATTCTAGCATGAATAATAAACATTTATCATGATATAAGGAAATATAAATAACAACTTTATTATTGCCTCTAGGGCATATTTCCTTCAAGAACCAGTATCAAATACCCATGCGCTACTACGAGCATTAGTAAGGTACACATCAATAACATGTATATCAAATATACCTTTCACTTTGCCATCCTTCTTATCCGCCAAATACTTGGGGCAGTTCCGCTTCCAGTGACCAGTCCCTTTGCAGTAGAAGCACTCAGTTTCAGGCTTAGGTCCAGACTTGGGATTCTTCCCTTGAGCAGCAACTTGCTTGCTATTCTTCTTGAAGTTCCCCTTCTTCCCTTTGCCCTTTTTCTTGAAACTAGTGGTCTTTTTGGCCATCAACACTTGATGCTCCTTCTTGATTTCTTCCTCCACAGCCTTTAGCATCGCGAAGAGCTCGGGAATTGTCTTTTCCATCCCTTGCATGCTATAGTTCACCATGAAGCCTTTATAGCTTGGTGGCAGTGATTGAAGAACTCTGTCAATGACACTATCATCAGGAAGATTAACTCCCAGTTGAGTCAAGTGGTTATGGTACCCAGACATTCTGAGTATGTGTTCACTGACAGAACTATTCTCCTCCATCTTGCAGTTATAGAACTTGTTGGAGACTTCATATCTCTCA
Organism: Aegilops tauschii subsp. strangulata; assembly: GCF_002575655.3. NCBI lineage: Eukaryota > Viridiplantae > Streptophyta > Magnoliopsida > Poales > Poaceae > Aegilops > Aegilops tauschii. The sequence continues at coordinate 342,459,816 of NC_053039.3, forward strand.
ACTCGGGCATTTGCTTGAAATATTAACTTCAACTCCCGGAACATCTTATATGCTCCATGACGTTCAAAACGTCTTTGAAGTCCCAATTCTAAGCCGTAAAGCATGGCACACTGAACTATCGAGTAGTCATCAGCTTTAGTCTGCCAGACGTTCATAATGTCCGGAGTTGCTCCTGCAGCGGGCCTTGCACCTAGTGGTGCTTCCAGGACGTAATTCTTCTGTGCAGCAATGAGGATAATCCTCAAGTTACGGACCCAGTCCGTGTAGTTGCTACCATCATCTTTCAACTTAGCTTTCTCTAGGAACACATTAAAATTCAAGGGAACGGTAGCACGGTCCATTGATCTACAACAACATAGATATGTAAAAACTATCAGGACTATTTCATGATAAATTAAAGTTCAATTAATCATATTACTTAACTCCCACTTAGACAGACATTCCTCTAGTCATCTAAATGATCACGTGATCCATATCAACTAAACCATGTCCGATCATCATGTGAGATGGAGTAGTTTTCAATGGTGAACATCTCTATGTTGATCATATCTACTATATGATTCACGTTCGACCTTTCGGTCTCAGTGTTTCGAGGCCATATCTGGATATGCTAGGCCCGTCAAGTTTAACCCGAGTATTCTGCACGTGCAAAACTGGCTTGCACCCGTTGTATGTGAATGCAGAGCTTATCACACCCGATCATCACATGGTGTCTCGGCACGACAAACTGTAGCAACGGTGCATACTCAGGGAGAACACTTATACCTTGAAATTTAGTGAGGGATCATCTTATAATGCTATCGCCGTACTAAGCAAAATAAGATGCATAAAAAGATAAACATCACATGCAATCAAAATATGTGACATGATATGGACATCATCATCTTGTGCCTTTGATCTCCATCTCCAAAGCACCGTCATGATCTCCATCATCACCGGCTTGACACCTTGATCTCCGTCGTAGAGTCGTTGTCGTCTTGCCAACTATTGCTTCTACGACTATCACTACCCCTTAGTGATAAAGTAAAGCAATTACATGGCGATTGCATTTCATACAATAAAGCGACAACCATAAGGCTCCTACCAGTTGCCGATAACTTTTACAAAACATGATCATCTCATACAATAACTTATATCACATCATGTCTTGACCATCTCACATCACAACATGCCCTGCAAAAACAAGTTAGACGTCCTCTACTTTGTTGTTGCAAGTTTTACGTGGCTGCTACGGGCTTCTAGCATGAACCGTTCTTACCTACGCATCAAAACCACAAAGATTTTTCGTCAAGTGTGCTATTTTAACCTTCAACAAGGACCAGCCGTAGTCAAATTCGATTCAACTAAAGTTGGAGAAACAGACACCCGCCATCCACCTGTGTGCAAAGAACGTCAGTAGAACCGGTCTCATGAACGTGGTCATGCAATGTTGGTCCGGGCCGCTTCATCCAACAATACCGTCGAATCAAAATAAGACGTTGGTGGTAGGCAATATGACTATTATCGCCCACAACTCTTTGTCTTCTACTCGTGCATATCATCTACGCATAGACCTTGCTCGGATGCCATTGTTGGGGAACATAGCATGCAATTTCAAAAAATTGCATGTGATCACACGAGATCTATCTAGGAGATGCATAGCAACGAGAAGGGTAGAGTGTGTCCACGTACCCTCGTAGACCGAAAGCGGAAGTGTTAGGTTAACGCGGTTGATGTAGTCGAACGTCTTCACGATCCAACCGATCTAGTACCGAACATACGGCACCTCCGAGTTCAACACACGTTCAGCTCGATGACGTCCCTCGAACTCTTGATCCAGCAGAGGGTCGAGGGAGAGTTTCATCAGCACGACGGCATGGTGACGGTGATGGTGATGTGATCCGCGCAGGGCTTAGCCTAAGCATTACGACGCTATGACCGGAGGAGTAAACTGTGGAGGGGGGCACCGCACACGGCTAAGAGAACAACTGATGTGTTATGGGGTGCCCCCTGCCCCCGTATATAAAGGAGGGGAGGAGGAGGCCGGCCACAAGGGGGTGCGCCATGGGGGGAGTCCTACTAGGACTCCACTCCTAGTAGGATTCGGCACCCCTTTTTCCTTTCTTACCAAAGGGGAAAAGGAAGGAGAGGGAGAGGAAGAGGGAAAGGGGGGCGCCGCCCCCTCCCCCTAGTCCAATTCAGACTACCATGGGGGGGGGGCGGCCACCCCTTGTGACCCTCCTCTCTCTCCACTAAGGCCCATCTAGGCCCAATACTTCCTCGGGGGTCCCAGTAACCCCTCGGTACTCCGGTAAAATACCCGAACCACTCGAAACCATTCTGATGTCCGAATACTACCTTCCAATATATGAATCTTTACCTCTCGACCATTTCGAGACTCCTCGTCATGTCCGTGATCTCATCCAGGACTCCGAACAAACTTCGGTCACCAAAACCCATAACTCATACTACAAATCATCATCGAACGTTAAGCGTGCGGACCCTACGGGTTTGAGAAGTATGTAGACATGACCGAGACACATCTCAGGTCAATAACCAATAGCGGAACCTGGACGCTCATATTGGTTCCTACATATTCTACAAAGATCTTTATCGGTCAAACCGCAATAACAACATACGTTATTCCCTTTGTCATCGGTATGTTACTTGCCCGAGATTCGATCGTCGGTATCATCATACCTAGTTCAATCTCATTACCGGCAAGTCTCTTTACTCATTCCGTAATGCATCATCCTGTAACTAATTCATTAGTCACATTGCTTGCAAGGCTTACAGTGATGTGCATTACCGAGAGGGCCCAGAGATACCTCTCCGATACTCGGAGTGGCAAATCCTAATCTCGATCTATGCCAACCCAACAAACACCTTCGGAGGCACCTGTAGAGCATCTTTATAATCACCCAGTTATGTTATGACATTTGATAGCTCACAAGGTGTTCCTCCGGTATTCGGGAGTTGCATAATCTCATAGTTAGAGGAATATGTATAAGTCACGAAGAAAGCAATAGCGATAAACCTTAACAATCATTATGCTAAGCTAACGGATGGGTCTTGTCCATCACATCATTCTCTAATGATGTGATCCCGTTCATCAAATGACAACACATGTCTATGGTTAGGAAACTTAACCATCTTTGATTAACGAGCTAGTCAAGTAGAGGCATACTAGGGACACTCTGTTTTGTCTATGTATTCACACATGTACTAAGTTTCCGGTTAATGCAATTCTAGCATGAATAATAAACATTTATCATGATATAAGAAAATATAAATAACAACTTTATTATTGCCTCTAGGGCATATTTCCTTCACTTGGATCAACACTCCCCCAATATTTTATAGACAAGGCAATCCTTGCAACAATATAAGTGACACTAAGCATGGAGGCAAGGTAAAGTAAGTGAGCATGAAGTAAAGGGCACAAGATAACATAAGCTCACAATCTACTAAACATACTAGACAATAAGATAAGCTTGAGGGCATATGTCTTACACCATATGATAACATAGGTCTCTTGGACTCACATGCACACCAACACAAACCAACAAACCAAATCAAAGCAACGAGGGTTCAACGAAACAAAAGCAAAGAGACACAAGACTCGCAAATCCTACACTCTCTCCCCCTTTGGCATCGAGACACCAAAAAGGCAGAGAGGACACCTGATACAGGTGGTAGCTACCACTGTCGTGATCACCCATCAAGCTCCTCATCTGTCTCAGCAGCCGGAATGGACTCCCCATTTGACTCAGTCCACTGATATCCGTGCTTCGCCATCCAGGCAGCCTCAGGAGTGATGTTCTTCTCTGACCTGCTCGAGACTTGCTCGCCAAGCTTCCTCAAGATCCTCTTGTCACATCGGCGACTCTCCTTCTGAACAACGTGGGCCTGGTACTTCCCCTTGGCCTGCATGCAGAACGAAGCCTTCATCTTGGCCTTGAGCTTCTTAGCCCAAGATGGCTCAGTAGATGGAGGTGAGTACCCCGCAGAACTGTCCTCAGCCTCCTCCTCCTCAAACTCATCCTCATCAACGTCCATGCGTGCAGCCTCGGCCTCCGCCTGGGTAGTGGTGTTAGCCCACTTGTTCTTCTGGCACAGCTTGATGGGCTCATGGCGAATCCAGTTGGGAGGAGAAAACTCTCCATCCAGAAAGAGCTTCTCCCAAGTCTTCGAGATTAAGAGGAACAAGTAAGGTTCATAGATGGGCACCTTACGGTGGAACACAGCAAACTGAAGCTCACGCCACATGATGTGAGAGATATCAAGTGGTTCAGGCAGTTTATGACGGGCTGCCTCACACATGAGCATGATGTTCACGAGATAGGAGTGCACCTTGTCCTTGTCGCCTATGCAAGGAAACAGAGAGCTGCGGAAGATCCGGTGCATGACGTCAAGAAATGGTTTCAACACAAAAGACTTCTTGCCACTAGGGAGGGTCTTCTCAACAAGAAAGGGTTGAAGCTTGTTCTTGTTGGCAGCCTCGGGGTTGGCATGTGGGCGGGCACCAATGGGCACATCAAGCCCCTCATCACGAACATGCAACATCTCCATGAACTCCTTCCACTCAGCAGTCATCCTCTTCCCATTTGTCATCCAAGTCATGGTTCGCTTATCATCCGTGTGGAAGTGGACAGAAGCAAAGAACTGAGCCACACGCTCCGGGTCAAAGTCAAGGTGGAAAGTAATGATCCCATCAATACCAAACTCCTCCACCAAATCCAGAGTCTCTCCAAAATATGCCCGGTTCTTCTTCAGATGATCCATGTCAATCCACTGAACTGGCACATAGGTGTTCTGCTTGGCCTTGATCACATCTAGGAAGATGAGATTTTGTTGCTTGGTCAAAAACAAGTCATTGCCTCTTGTGATCTCCCTAGGGTTGACGTAGGGGTTGAGCTTCCTTCGAATCAGAAACTCCGCTTGAGGCATTTCATCCATGCCAACATTTGGCTCCTTGATCTTGGTAGCTGTGCTCTTGACTTTGCGTTGTGGGGCACTGGACCCCTCAGGAGCTTCTTGGTTGCGAAGGCAGTTAGAGCTCGTGTCACGGCTGGGATTCGAGCGCCTGGCATTGGAACTGGAGCCACCACCTATGACACACAAACACAAACACACGAGAAGAGCGAGAAGGATTATTGCAAAGACCAAGGCCAAAACCGAACGAAACAATGTAGACATGACATTGAGTGTGGCAAAACAAAGTAATTTTTATGTCAACGGTAGTACTGCACCATGAGGCGGAAGTAAAAAGTTGCATCTGCTCTAGCCACGGTAGTAGTGCGCCGGGTTGGCATGGTAGTACCGCGCCTAGAGCGGAAGTAATCTTTTACTGCTGCGCGCTGGGCGGTAATACCGCTCCAGTTGAGCGGTAGTACCGCACGGGGCGGATCTCGCTAGAGCAGGCGGTAGTACTACTCCGGGAGGAGCGGTAGTACCGCACGGGTTGAATCTCGCCAAAACGGATCTAGGAACATCAGTAAATTTGGATCGGTACTACCGTTGATCAAAACTACATTGTTGCAACACACAAAATAGCATATCTACTGCACTAGCACTCTCCTACAATCTCCTCTTGCAAAGATTTAGCCAAAAATCTCAAGAACTACACATGCATCTCCCAAAACCTAGAAGCACAACAATGGGGCAAAAAAAGAGGGACTCAGGGAGATACCGGGTTCCATGGCAAGAGGGCGAGGTGGGGATCGATCCCACTGGTTGGAATGCAAGGAGAGTGGTCGGAGACGGAGATCCGGCGAGGTCCTCCGGTGCCGTTCTTGGCCTGGAGAGAGAGACACAGTGAGGGGAAGAGATGAGTGGGCATGGAGGAGTTGGAACTCCCCCTGCCCGCTCTTAACCCCCACACGCTCGTGATAGTGCGGTAGTACCGCCTAGGCAGAAGTAGTGCACACAGGGCGGTAGTACCGCTCTTCCAGCGGCAGTAAAAAATTACTGCCGTGGTGGAAGCGGTAGTACCATGCCGGGGTTGCAGCTGCGCATGCACAGATGCCACCCACATCCTGCGGTAGTACCATGGCTAGCCACGGTAGTACCGTACACCCAAGAAAGTGCAAGTTTCGTCAAAAACAGAACAACACGGTCTTTGCAATGCAAACTTCAAGCAACCGGACACGCAAAAGAGCACAAACGAAGCAACTAAAACACAAACACGGCTCAAAAGAAGGCAAACGACAACGAGGACCAAACACGAACCAAAAAATCTCAAAGAGAGAGGGCGGTGGCCGGAGCCACCTATGTTTGAGTCAATTGGTATGGCACCGCGAAGAATTATCCTTGGGCCCATGACCAAAACTCATCTTTGAAGCACAAGTACCATAAAAATGGCTAATGTGAAAGAGTTGATCAATTTATGCATAATGGGGGGGAGGGAGAGTTCATTGGGAGAACAACACTCCCCCTATGTCCATGCCTACACCTAAACAAGACATCAAGACGAGTATGGTGGGGTGTGCAAAGGTTCAAGCCACGTTGCTCGAATCAATGATATTTAGCTCATGCCTTAACTCGCGAAATCTTGCTTCATCCAAGGGCTTCGTGAAGATATATCTGCAAGGTTATCATGAGTGTTGACATAGTTGAGCTCGATCTCCCCTCACCTAATGTGATCCCGGATGAAGTGATACCGAATCTCAATATGCTTCGTCTTGAAGTGTTGCACCGGGTTGAGAGAAATCTTGATGGCACTTTCATTGTCACACCAAAGAGCCACTTTTTCACAAATGACACCGTAATCCTTTAAAGTTTGCCTCATCCAAAGAAGTTGAGCACAACAACTACCGGCGGCCACATACTCCGCTTTGGTGGACAAGAGAGACACACAACTTTGCTTCTTAGAAGACCAACTCAACAAAGAGAAACCAAGAAATTGGCACCCTCCGGAAGTTGACTTCCTATCCACTTTGTCTTTCACCCAATCCGAGTCCGAAAAGCCCACAAGGTTGAAGTTAGCTCCTCTTGGGTACCATAAGCCAAAGTTTGGGATATGAGCCAAATATCGAAAGATCCGCTTGACCGCCACATAGTGGCTTTCCTTAGGTGCAGCTTGAAACCGTGCACAAATTCCCACACTCAATATGATATCCGGTCTAGATGCACAAAGGTAAAGCAAGGAGCCGATCATGGAGCGATATATCTTTTGATCCACCGCTTTACCATTGGGATCTATGTCAAGTTGGCATTTGACGGGCATTCGAGTGGAAGCCGGCTCGACATCACTAATTAGCTTGAATCTCTTGAGCATGTCTTGAGTGTATTTGGCTTGGTTGATGAAGGTTCCTTCTCTTCTTTGTTTGATTTCGAACCCAAGAAAGAACTTCAACTCTCCCATCATGGACATCTTGAACTTCGTGGTCATGAGAGCGGCAAACTCCTCATTGAAAGCTTTGTTAGGGGAACCAAAGATAATATCATCAACATATAGTTGGCATACAAACAACTCCCCTTTGACCTTCTTAGTAAAAGGAGTGGGGTTGATTTTCCCAATTTCAAACCCACGATCTTGTAACAACTCGGTAAGGTGCTCATACCACGCACGCGGGGCTTGTTTAAGGCCATAGAGTGCCTTATCGAGTTGGTACACATGATTGGGGAACTCGGGATCCTCACATCCTGGGGGTTGTTTGACATACACCAACTCATTAATAGGACCATTAAGAAAAGCACTCTTCACATCCATTTGTTGCAACTTGAAGTTATGATGAGAAGCATAAGCGATCAACAAACGAATAGATTCAAGGTGAGCAACGGGAGCAAAGGTTTCACCGCAGTCGATACCCTTGACTTGGGAGTAGCCTTGTGCTACCAAACGAGCCTTGTTGCGAACGATAATCCCATGAGCATCTTGCTTGTTCTTGAATATCCACTTGGTTCCAATGACATTGTGGTTCCCCTTTCGCCTTGGCACCAATCTCCACACCTTGTTGTGCTTGAAGTTGTTGAGTTATTCATGCATGGCATTAAGCCAATCTGGATCCTCGAGCGCCTCATAGACCTTTTGGGGTTCAACACAAGAAACAAACGCGTGGTGTTCACAATAGTTTGCTAATTGTCTACGAGTGCTTACCCCCTTTCTTAAGCTTCCAAGAACATTCATCATGAGATGATCTTTGGTAGTGAGCTTGTATGCAATCTTGGCGGCACGACGCTCCAATTCCTCCTCAGGAGAGAGTTAAGGAACGGTAACTTGATCATCTTGAGCGCCGTCTTGAGCTTGCTCTTGATCTTGAACTTGCTCGGTGGTGAGAACTTGACCTTGGGCATCACTTGGTGGTTCACCACCATCTTGAGGTTGATCTTGCCCTTGATCTTGTTCATTTGGTTGAGGGCCTTCACTTTGTTCTTCGGAAGCGTGTGGGCCTTGGGTTGGTGATGGTTCCACTTGAGTGGAACATTGGCCTTCTCCTTCGGCCACAAGGGGTTTCTCAATAGGTAGGATATGACCAACACCCATTCTTCTCATGGCTTGGGGAGGAATCTCATCACCTACATCACAAGTACCACTTTGCTCCACTTGGGAGCCTTTATTCTCATCAAACTCCACGTTACACGTCTCCTCAATGAGTCCGATGGACTTGTTGAGGACACGGTAAGCATGAGAGTTTGTAGCATAACCAACAAATATGCCCTCATGAGCTCTAGCCTCAAATTTAGACAAACGAACACCTTTCTTGAGAATGAACACTTACACCCGAACACCCGGAAGTACTTGAGGTTGGGCTTGTTGCTGGTGAGTTTCTCATAAGGAGTCTTGTTCAAGCCTTTGCGGAGATAGAGCCGTTTGGATGCATGACAAGCGGTGTTGATGGCTTCGGTGCAAAAGTTGTATGGAGACTTGAACTCCGCCATCATAGTCCTTGCCGCATCCATCAACGTCCGGTTCTTCCTCTCCGCTACACCATTTTGTTGAGGGGTGTAAGGTGCGGAATATTGATGCTTGATCCCCTCATCACTAAGAAACTCATCCAAGGTGTAGTTCTTGAACTCGGTGCCGTTGTCACTTCTTATCGTCAAGATCTTTGCATTGTGTCGACGTTGAGCTTCATTTGCAAAGTCGATGACAGTTTGTTGGGTCTCACTCTTCCTCTTGAAGAAATATACCCAAGTGTATCTTGAATAATCATCCACAATCACCAAGCAATACTTCCTACCCCCAAGACTATCAAAGGATGGAGGCCCAAAGAGATCCAAGTGAAGGAGCTCCAAGGGCCTCTTAGAGTAGATGATAGTCGTGGGAGGGTGAGCCTTCTCATGTAGCTTTCCTTCGATACAAGCACTGCAAGCACGATCTTTGGAAAAACTAACATTTGTTAGTCCACGGACATGGTCCCCCTTGAGAAGACTTTGCAAAGATCTCATATTCACGTGGGCTAAACGGCGATGCCAAAGCCATCCCACGTCAACTTTAGCCATTAGGCATGTTGCGGTCTTAGTGGGTCGCTCCGAAAAGTTAATCAGATAAAGACCGTTCTCGACATGCCCAACAAAGGCTACTTTAAGAGTCTTGCTCCACAAGAGGGCCACGGTATCAATATCAAAGAAGGTGGCAAATCCCATGAGTGCAAGTTGACGAACGGAAAGTAAGTTGTATGCAAGGGACTCAACAAGCATGACTTTCTCGATCGTGAGATCATGAGGAATGACAACCTTGCCAAGCCCCAATACCTTAGAGGATGAGGCATCACCCCACTCGACATTGGTGGGCATAGATGAAATCTTGTGCATGTCCACCACCAAGTCCTTGCTTCTGGTCATATGATTTGTGGCTCCACTATCGAGCAACCATGATCCCCCACCGGAAGCAAACACCAACAAGAGATCAATGCTTGGTTTTAGGTACCCATTTTGTAATGGGTCCTTTGATGTTAGTAAAAAGGGTCTTAGGAACCCAAATAGACCATTCAATGTACTCATAAGGAGAACCAACAAATTTGGCATGAACATGCGCATCACTAGCACGGCATAACACATAAGAAGGGTTTTAGTCGCCGGCTTTGTTGGAAGGGGTGGCATTGCCCTTCTTGACACCACCACCCTTCACATTGTTCTTCTTCTCCTTAGAAGCACCCTCTCCCTCCTTCACAAAAGTTTGCTTGAGAGGAGTAGGTCATTTGGCCTTGTCATTCTTCTTCTTATTCTTGGACTTGGGTGCAAACCCAATTTCCTCCTTGCCCACAACTTCCTTTTGATTGCTCAAAAGGTCGTTGATGTTCTTCTCACCTTGTATGCAAGACACAAGGCCTTTCTCAAATTGCTCCTTCAACTTGGCATTCTCCTCCACAAGATGCACATGCTCACAACACGGGTTAGTAGCATTTGCATTATCAATTAAAACCATATGAAGAAATGTGGCCTTCTCCTTGGTTAGCTTCACTTGGAGTTGATCATGAGACTCTTTGAGGTTAGCATGAGCACTCTTCAAGGCCTTGTGAGCCTTGTCAAGTATATGAAACTCCTCCTTGAGTCTTGAATGGTCAACCCCAAGTTTAGCCTTCTCGAAATTGAGCACACGAGATACAACAAGAGCATGATAAAGATCTTCCTTTAACTTAGCATGATCATCGTTGTGTAACTCCTCAAGAGCCAACTGATGACCACACTCTTCCTCAAGCGCATTAGAGAGATCCGATATCTCATCGGCATAGTCGTGACTATGCCCTTCCATCTTTGGTTTATTTGTGAGCCTCGATCATGTCATTAGCTTCAACAAGTTGTTCCAAGAGAGCAACGGAGTGCTTCTTGGGTTTACCCTTGAGCTTACTCATAAAAGACTCAAATTCATTTTCTTCCTCCTTCGACCCCTCACTTTCATCAATGCAATCCGTCAAGGAAGGATTAGTAGTGGTGGTGGTTTTGATGTTGGGGGTTACCTTGTTGGTGGCTTTGGCCATGAGGCACTTGGCGGTGATGTTCTCGTTGGGTGAGTCGAAGAGGGACACCCGTGGAGTTGTTGCAATGACAACGGAGGCCATGGCAACCGTCTCACCGTCATCATCATCATCATCATCCTCATTGTACTCTTCTTGTGCCACCAACCCCTTGGGAGGAGTCTCCTTGGTGAAGTTGTTCTTGTTGGGGAAGGACTAGGCCTTGTCTTTTCGGATAAGTTGCCACCATTGTCTTCCCTCTTCTCGTACGGGCACTCCGCAACAAAGTGGCTTACGTTGCCACAATTATAGCATGTTGATACGTCCATTTTGCATCATGTTTTCTTACTGTTATTTACAATGTTTTTGTCCATAATAGTGCTTTTTGGAGTAATTCTAATGCCTTTTCTCTCATAATTTGCAAGGAACACACCAAGAGGGAGAATTTCGGCAGTTAGAAATCTGGACCTGGAAAAGCTACGTCAGGCCACCTATTCTGCACAACTCCAAATAAGCTGAAACTTCACGAAGATTTTTTATGGATTATTTAAGAAATATTGGAGCCAATAAACACCAGAGGGGGCCACCAGGTTGGCACAACCCACCTGGGCGCGCCAGGCCCCCCAGGCGCGCCCTGGTGGGTTGTGTCCTCCTCGGCCCACCTCCAGTGCCCATATTTTGGTATATAAGTCATTTTGACCTAGAAAAAATAGAGGGGAGACTTTCGGGATGGAGCACCGCCGTCTCGAGGCGGAACTTGGGCAGGAGCACTTTTGCCAACTTCCCTCCCGGAGGGGGAAATCATCGTCATCATCATCACCAACAACTCTCCCATCTCGGGGAAGGAAATCTCCATCAACATCTTCAACAACACCATCTCATCTCAAACCCTAGTTCATCTCTTGTATTCAATCTTGTTACCGGAACTATAGATTGGTGCTTGTGGGTGACTAGTAGTGTTGATTACATCTTGTAGTTGATTACTATATGGTTTATTTGGTGGAAGATTATATGTTCAGATCCATTATGCTATTTAATACCCCTCTGATCATGAACATTTTTATGATTTGTGAGTAGTTACTTTTGTTCTTGAGGTCACGGGAGAAATCATGTTGCAAGTAATCATGTGAACTTGATATGTGTTCGATATTTTGATAGTATGTATCTTGTGATTCCCTTAGTGGTGTCATGTGAACGTCGACAACATGACACTTCACCATATTTGGGCCTAAGGGAATGCATTGTGGAGTAGCAATTAGATGGTGGGTTGCGAGAGTGACAGAAGCTTAAACCTCAGTTTATGCGCTATTTCGTAAGGGACCGATTGGATCCAAAAGTTTAATTCTATGGTTAGAATTTATTCTTAATACTTTTCTCGTAGTTGCGGATGCTTGTGGGAGGGTTAATCGTAAGTAGGAGGTTTGTTCAAGTAAGAACAACACCTAAGCACCGGTCCACCCACATATCAAATTATCAAAGTAGCAAACACAAATCAAACCAACATGATGAAAGTGACTAGATGAAATTCCCGTGTACCCTCAAGAACGCTTTGCTTATCATAAGAGACCATTTTGTCCTGTCCTTTGCCTCAAAAGGATCGGGCTACCTTGCTGCACTTTTGTTACTACTATCGTTACTTGCTCGTTACAAATTATCTTGCTATCAAACTACTCCGCTACTTACAATTTCAGCACTTGCAGACATTACCTTACTGAATACTACTTGTCATTTCCTTATGTTCCTCGTTGGGTTCGACACTCTTACTTATCGAAAGGAGCTACAATTGATCCCCTATACTTGTGGGTCATCAAAACTATTTTCTGGCGCCGTTGCCGGTGCGACGCCTGGATAATTAAGCTATAGTAATCCCCTGCTAATGATGCCAAGTCATCACTTTACTGTTGCTAATCCTCGCTTGATCGTAATCTTAGTTCAAACTCAGATTCAAATTGAAGCTCTGAATTCAACTTTCTCAAACATGCAAACTAAAATGTTCAAAGCGTGGCAAATATTACATAACTAATTATGGTGATGACCCAACACTTTTGAAAGTATTTAAATGCCCTTTTGTGAATATAACAGGGGCTAAAAACATTTATTAAATGCTTTTAAATAATAAACAAATGAAATAAATTGTGGCAGTAGCCTACTTATATAAACTAATTTAGGGGCTATTGCTATAATCTGTAAAAACCTAAAAATAAAATAAAACTAAAAGAAAACAAAAAAGATTAAAAGAAAAGGAAAATACAAAATGAAAATAAGATAGAAAGGCCCCAACCCCACCTGGGCCTCGGCCATCCGACCAGGCCCAACCCAATTTCTCCCCCCGCCGACGACGCCAGCGGGGATAAGGGCGACGCCTCGGGCTCCCCTCGTGCCCTCCTCACTTGCCCTCGTGCTCCCCCTCATCTACTCTCTCCCTCTCGCCCAGATCCAACCGCATCCGATGCCGTCATCGCCATGGTTGCCCTCACCGGCGTGGCTACCCTCCTTCCCGGCGCCTGAGGACATGTCCCTCCGCCCCGCCGTGGTCTGCTTCGTCTCCTGGAACCACAAGGCCAAGCCGGAGAGCCCCACATCACGGGGATCGAGCTCTCCTTCCTCCTTCGGACGTCGCCGTTCGTCACCGACTCCGGCACCGTCGATCCTCCCCGAGCCCGCCTTTGCACCCCTACGGGATCCCGGTAAGCCGCTCGTCGAACCCCTCTGTCCCTCCCCTTGGTTCATGTCGTAGGGCGCCGTCTCCGTCGTGCCCGAACACCCCGTGTACGCGTACGTGCGTGCGATTGCTGCTGATGTGCCTCGCGCGCTTGCAGCCGCGTCCGCCGCTACTCCCGTCAGCCCCGGTGAGCCAGCCCGCGCACTCCGCCGCCCCTGGCCGCGACCTGCCCGCCGCTGCCTACCGTGCCTCCCTGCTCGCGCCTCCCCGTTCGCCGCCGCTCACTGCAGCAGCTGCTGCTCCCGGCCATCCCGCCCGCGCTCGGCCATGCCCCTGCCTTGCGTGGCTACGCCCGGCCGCGACCCACGCCGTCCGTACGCATGCCTCGCCGCGCTCGGCCAGGCCCGCCGCTGCCTGTCGCCACTCGCGTGCTGCTGCTTTGCTGCTCCTGCATCGCTACTTCTCCTACCTGCTACTGCCTGTTGCTGCATGCTTGCTGCTAGTGCTGCTGCTGCTTCCTCCTGCTTGCAGCCGGTTCTAGCAGTTGCTGCTTCTTTAACTGCTACTCTGCTAGCTACGCTGCTCCGCTGCCGCCACTTGTTGCTGTTGCTTTGCTGCTCGGTTAGCTGCTACCGGCCATGGCCTTGGCCGTGGCCGTGTGTGTTGTTGTGTGTGGCTGGCTTTGCCACATCTGTGTGTGCCTCTGGCCGGCCCTTTGTAGTTGTGTGCGCGGCCATGTGTGTGTGTCTGTATGTGCGGCTGGGTCTCTCGATGAGACCGGCCATGTTTAGGTTAGTAGCTAATTAGTTGTTAGGCTAATTAGTGGTTAAGTTGTATATGACATATGGACCCTACTGTTAGATAGAAGATAAATTAGATTAAAAATATGTAAGCCTATGAAATGTGGGTCACACCTCTCCTTTTGACTAGTCAAATTGACTTGGTCAACTCGAATTAAAAGTAATTTAGAAAATTTAGAATATTGATAAAACTTTAAAAAATCATATAAAATAATCCGTAATTCGGATGAAAAAGTTGTATACATGAAAGTTGCTGAGAACGACGAGATGAATTGGAACACACTCTCCGTTCATCTGTCACGTGCCACTAGCAAAGCAAACATCGAACTTTTCCCCTCTGGTTCGTCTGTCCGAAAATGCCTAACTCCGGGAAAACTTTCCGGATGTTATCACCCTTCGCCGGTATTGTGTAGCACCGCGTTAGAACACCCCTAGCTCTGCTTATTGTCTTGTCATGCATAGTATTGCACTTATTTGCTCTGTATTTATTTTTTCTTCCCCCTCTTCTCTTCGGTAGACCCTGAGACCGCTCATCAGCGACCCCCACCTTATCCTTGTCGCCCCTGCTTCATCATCGACGACTTGATCAACGTGATCGACGACCAGAGCCTGACACCTCACATCACATCACGCCCCTTTTGTTGCTCGACTCTACAGAGTTACCATCGAGTGCCGAGGGTGGAACCTCATACGTCACTCCTGATGAGATCTCTGTAGTGTAGCTATTCGGTCATGGTCAACGAGGGTGGTTCCTCCTTCTCCATTCCCGATACGACTCCATTGTGCAACCCCTCAAGTGTGAACCTTGAGGGTGGTTCCTCTTACGTTCACCTTGATGATTACATTGAGTGGAATCCTCCGAGGGTGGTTCCTTGGGTTTTCCCCTTGATGTTTGGACACACGGTTACCTTGACTTTACTTGAGACATTGGTGAAAGTTGGGCGGGCCCGGAGAGCACCCGAGGAGTTGTTACGGTAGCGGCTGGCTGCTTAGCGGTATCACCCAGGAGGGGGTGGTAGCTCCGGACTTGTCCCGACAGCCGTCACTTCTTTTAATAATGCATTAACAGGTTTTGGTATTTGTTCTGAGTTGGCCTCTGGCCTGTACGCACTAACCACCACATGAGAATAGTTATGGGCCTCGACGTCGTGGTATCAGCCGAAGCTTTGTCAGACGTCCAGTTCAGCATTGCAGCACGGCCTGGTCGGCGCCCCAGTGGAGGTGGCCTGTATAGCCCTGCGCGCAATGATTCGGAGTGCAACGGGAGATGGGCCCAGACCGCTTAGGATGTAGACCGGTGGGGACCTCTCTGCTGAGCCTAGGTAGAGCTACGACGTGTTGATCTTCCGAGGCCGGGCATTGACCCAGAAAAGTGTGTCCGGCCAGAGTGATCGAGCGTGTTGGGTAACGTGGTGCACCCCTGTAGGGAAGATATATATTCGAATACCGTGTCCACGGTAATGGACGTTTAGACTTGTATCCTGATCTTATATAACTAGAAATGGATACTTGATACTTGTGATGGATAATGGCTCTGAGATTGCGTCCTCGCAGGGAGTCGAGGAAGGATCTCTGGGCATTAATTCTACAACATACTTGTTAATTATAAATTGCTATTCTTTACTCTTCTACATGTTGCAAGATGCTTGGAGCTGCTTGAAGATGCTAGTCTTTGTTAGGCTAGGCCTTCCCCCCTATTCTGGCATTCTGCAGTTCAGTCCACAGACACAACCCTTTCATTTGATACTCTGCTAGCTAATCCTTATGCAGGAGATGGAACTGAACATCCTGATATGCACTTGATATATGTGGAACAAATTTGTGGACTGTTTAAGCTTGCATGTTTACCCAGGGATCAAGTTATAAAAAAGGTTTTCCCTTTATCTCTGAAGGGAAAAGCATTGGCATGGTATAGGCCATGCGATGATATTGGATCATGGAATTGGAATCGTTTGAAATTGGAGTTCTGCCAAAAAATTTATCCTATGCATCTAGTTCATCGTGATCGGAATTATATATATAATTTTTGGCCTCGTGAAGGAGAAAGTATCGCTCTAGCTTGGGGGAGGCTTAAGTCAATGTTATATTCATGCCCCAATCATGAGCTCTCAAGAGAAATTATTATCCAGAATTTTTATGCTCGGCTTTCTCGTAATGATCAAACCATGCTTGATACTTCTTGTGTTGGTTCTTTTATGAAGAAGACTATTGAATTCCTATGGGATCTTTTTTAAAGAATTAAATGCAACTATGAAGATTGGGAACTCGACGAAGGTAAAGAGTCAGGTATTAAACTTAAGTATGATTGTGTTAAATCTTTTATGGATACCGATGCTTTTCAAAAGTTTAGCACTAAATATGGACTTGACTCTGAGATAGTAGCTTCCTTTTGTGAATCATTTGCTACTCATGTTGAACTCCCTAAGGAGAAGTGGTTTAAATATCACCCACCTATTAAAGAAGAAATTAAGAAACCAGTACCAGTTAAAGAAGAAACTATACTTTATAATGTTGATCCAGTTGTTCCTTCTGCTTATATAGAGAAACCACCTATCCCTGTTAGGATAAAGGAACATGATAAAGTTTCAACTGTGGTTAACAAAAGCTATATTAGAACACCTAAACATGATGAACAAATTAAAGTAGAACCTAGCATTGCTATGGTTAAAGATCTCTTGGAAGAAGATATAGATGGGCATGTTATTTACTTCTGTGAAGAAGCTGCTAGAATTGCTAAACCTGATAAAAGAGATAAACATAGACCTATTGTTGGCATGCAGGTTATCTCAGTTAAAATAGGAGATCACTGTTATCATGGTTTATGTGACATGGGTGCTAGTGTGAGTGCTATTCCTTACACTTGATATGAAGAAATTATGAAAGACATAACACCTGCTGATAGAAGAAATAGATATTACTATTAAACTTGCTAATAGAGACATGATACGTCTCCAACGTATCTACTTTTCCAAACACTTTTGGCCTTGGTTTGGACTCTAACTTGCATGATTTGAATGGAACTAACCCGGACTTACGCTCTTTTTAGCAGAACTGCCATGGTGTTATTTTTGTGCAGAAATAAAAGTTCTCGGAATGACCTGAAAATCCATGGAGACACGTTTTGGAATTAATGAAAAATACTGGCAAAAGAATCAGCATCAGGGGGCCCACACCCAGTCCACGAGGGTGCAGGGGGCGCGCCCCTGCCTCGTGGGCTCCCTAGGACTCCACCGACCTCAACCCCAACTCCATATATTCACGTTTGGCGAGAAAAAAATGAGAGAGAAGGATTCATTGCGTTTTATGATACGGAGCCGCTGCCAAGCCCTAATCTTCCTCGGGGGGGCTGATCTGGAGTCCGTTCGGGGCTCCGGAGAGGGGAATGCGTCTCCGTCGTCATCATCAACCATCCTCCATCACCAATTTCATGATGCTCACCGCCGTGCGTGAGTAATCCCATCGTAGGCTTGCTGGACGGTGATGGGTTGGATGAGATTTACCATGTAATCGAGTTAGTTTTGTTAGGGTTTGATCCCTAGTATCCATTATGTTCTAAGATTGATGTTGCTATGACTTTGCTATGCTTAATGCTTGTCACTAGGGCCCGAGTGCCATGATTTCAGATCTGAACCTATTATGTTTTCATGAATATATGTGAGTTCTTGATCCTATCTTGCAAGTCAATAGTCACCTACTATGTGTTATGATCCAGCAACCCCGAAGTGACAATAATTGGGACCACTCCCGGTGATGATCGTAGTTTGAGGAGTTCATGTATTCTCTAAGTGTTAATGCTTTGGTCCGGTACACTATTAAAAGGAGAACTTAATATCCCTTAGTTTCCAATAGGACCCCGCTGCCACGGGAGGGTAGGAGAAAAGATGTCATGCAAGTTCTTTTCCATAAGCACGTATGACTATATTCGGAATGCATGCCTACATTACATTGATGAACTGGAGCTAGTTCTGTGTCACCCTATGTTATAACTGTTGCATGAGGAATCATATCCGACATAATTATCCATCATTGATCCATTTCCTATGAGCTTTTCACATATTGATCTTTGCTTAGTTACTTTTCCGTTGCAACTGTTATGATTGCTACAAAAACTGCTACTGTTACTATTGCCACCGTTACCGTTACTTCCATACTACTTTGCTACTAAATACTTTGCTACAGATAGATATTAAGTCTTTCAGGTGTGGTTGAATTGACAACTCAACTGCTAATACTTGAGAATATTCTTTGGCCCCCCTTGTGTCGAATCAATAAATTTGGGTTGAATACTCTACCCTCGAAAACTGTTGCGATCCCCTATACTTGTGGGTTATCAAGAATATTTCTGGCGCCGTTGCCGGGGAGCATAGCTCTATTCTTTGTGTCACTTGGCATTTATATCTGTTGATCACTATGAGGAACTTGAAGATGAAAGAACCAAGATTTTTCCCTCAACTACGAGGGGAGGTAAAAATCTGCCATCTAGCTCTGCACTTGATTCACCTTCTGTTATGAGTAAATTTGCGGCACCTACACTTGTTATTGATTCTGATATTTTGCATGTTATTGATGATGCCACTTCTGCTATGCATGATGCTTATGATGAAACTACTTCTATGCTTGATAATACTGTGCCATTAGGTGAATTTCTTGATGAACAAGTTGCTAAGGTTAGAGAGAATGAAATTATTGAAACAGATAATATTGATGAAAGTGATGATGAAGATTCTCCCCCTAGATATGAAGTGCCTGATGTGCCCGAGGGTTATGGATGAAGAAACTGCTAGAGACCTTTTTGCTTGCAAAGATAGATATGATCTTAAGAAACTGTTAGCTAAGCTGAAAGAAAAGTCTTTGAATGCTAGAATGAAATATGACCCTGCTTTTGCTACTTCACCTATCTGTATTTCTGATAAGGATTATGATTTCTCTGTCGATCCTGAGTTAATTACTTTGGTTGAATCTTATCCTTTTTATGGCTATGAATCTGAAACTGTTGTGGCACATCTTACTAAATTGAATGATATAGCCACCCTATTCACTCATGAGGAAAAAATTCGTTACTACTATATCCTTAAGTTATTTCCGTTCTCATTAAAGGGTGATGCTAAAACATGGTTTAAGTCTCTTGCTCCTGGTTGTGTGCATAGTCCCAAGGATATGATTTATTACTTCTCTGCTAATTATTTCCCCGCTCATAAGAAACAAGCTGCCTTAAGGGAAATATATAATTTTGTGCAAATTGAAGAAGAGAGTCTCCCACAAGCTTGGGGGAGGCTTCTCCGATTACTTAATGCCTTGCCTGATCATCCTCTCAAGAAAAATGAAATACTTGATATCTTTTATAATGGACTAACTGATGCTTCCAGAGACCACCTGGATAGTTGTGCTGGTTGTGTTTTCAGGGAAAGAACTGTTGAGCAAGCTGAATTGCTATTGAATAATACATTGAGTAATGATAATGATTGGACACTTCCTGAACCAACTCCTAAGCCAACTCCGAAGAAAAGGGGTATTCTATTTCTCAGTCCTGAAGATATGCAAGAGGCAAAGAAATCTATGAAAGAAAAGGGTATTAAAGCTGAAGATGTTAAGAATTTACCACCTATTGAAGAATTTACCACCTAGAGTTAAAGGTGACCTTAAACTTATTAGTAAACATGCTTCTATGACCACTCAGGTAGAACAAGTGCTTAAAGCTCAAGATGATTTGCTCAATGAATTAAATAATAAGAAAAATGATAATGCTGTTAGAGTTGCGACTAGAGGGGGTAGAATGACTCGGGAACCTTTGTATCCCGAGGGCCACCCTAAGAGAGTTGAGCAAGATTCTCAAAGAACTAATGTTGACACACCTAGTCCTTCTAAGAAGAAGAAAAATAAAAATGATAGGACTTTGCATGCTTCTAGTGAACCTGTTGTTGACACACCTGAGAATCCCAATGATATTTCTATTTCTGATGCTGAAACACAATCTGGTAATGAACATGAACCCAGTGATAATGTTAATGATGATGTTCATATTAATGCTCAACCTAGTGATAACAATGATGTTGAGATTGAACCTGCTGTTGATCTTGATAACCCACAATCAAAGAATCAACGTTATGATAAGAGAGACTTTGTTGCTAAGAAGCACGGTAAAGAAAGAGAACCATGGGTTCATAAACCCATGCCTTTTCCTCCTAAACCATCCAAGAAAAAGGATGATGAGGATTTTGAGCGCTTTGCTGAAATGATTACACCTATCTTTTTGCATATGCGTTTGACTGATATGCTTAAAATGAATCCTGATGCTAAGTATATGAAAGATATTGTAACAAATAAGAGAAAGATACCGGAAGCTGAAATTTCCACCATGCTTGCCTATTGTACTTTTAAAGGTGGAATACCTAAGAAACTAGGAGATCCAGGAGTACCAACTATACCATGCTCCATTAAAAGAAACTATGTTAAAACTGCTTTATGCGATCTTGGAGCCGGTGTTAGTGTTATGCCTCTCTATTTATATCATACACTTGATTTGAATAAGTTGACACCTACTGAAATATCTTTGCAAATGGCCGATAAATCAATTGCTATACCTGTCGGTATTTGTGAGGATGTGCCAGTTGTGGTTGCAAACATCACTATTTTAACGGACTTTGTTATTCTTGATATTCCCGAGGACGATAGTATGTCGATTATCCTTGGTAGACCCTTTTTTAATATTGCAGGGGCTGTTATTGATTGCAACAAAGGCAATGTCACTTTTCATGTTAATGGTAATGACCATACGGTACACTTTCCGAGGAAACAACCTCAAGTCCACAATATCAATTCTATTGGAAAAATTTCAACGATTACTATTGGAGGTTTTGAATTCCCTCTTCCTACTGTCAAGAAGAAATATGATATTCTTATTGTTGGGGACATGCATATCCCCGTTGAGGTAACTTAGTGTTATTCGAAAATTCTCCGGTTTCACGCGATTTGGAAAGAGTTTGTTAACAAGACTTGATCAACCTTGTTAATGGATTCCTTTTGATGAGCACGAGATGGATGAACTTAGAAAGCACAACTCTCTATACCCCCCTTTCACTTTCCGTTATTTAGATTAAATAAAGAAAAACAGTATTTTTCGTCTGTTTTCTGAATTATCCTTGCAATAAAAATACCCCAAAAATAAAAGTACTCAAAACGTCCTGAAAATGAAATATGATTTTTTGTAGAATATTTAAGAATTTCTGGCACTGAGAACACACCAGGGGGACCCACCATTTGGCCACGAGGGCACAGGACGCGCCCACCCCCCTGGGGCGCGCCCCCTGCCTCATCGGCCCCATGTGGACCCCCTCCACTTATTCCAGCACCCACTCACTTCGTCTTCCTCCAGAAAAAATCCTCCGATAGCTCAAACCCGTGTTCTAGCTCATCTTGCTGCCATTTTCGATCTCTTTGCTCAAAGCTCCATTCACAAAATTGTTTGGGGAGATTGTTCTTCGGTATGTGACTCCTCCAATGGTCCAATTAGTTTTTGTTCTAGTGCTTTATTTATTGCAAATTTCTGCTGCTAAGGTGACCCTGTTCTTGAGCTTGCATGTCAAATTTATATGGTCCAAAGTAGTTTTAATGCATGATATAGCCTTGAGGCACTTGTGAGAGTAGTTGCTATCAATCTTGTTGAGTTTGGATCACTTTTATTTTGAGTCACTAAAATTTCAGAAATTTTTCAGAGAAAGAAAAATGCATAGGAAAATATACCAAGGACCAAGGCTCGCGATACGTGAGCCGGACGATGAACCACGGAGGGAAGCTCAAGTGCGGCCTTGTGAATGGCCGTCAGAGGAGTTTATGGTCCAGGCAGGCATCAAGGATGAATTTGACGCGTATGTGCGTAATGCTGATCTTGAGGACTTCGTGTCAGATAAGTGCCTACAACACCGCTACCTAACTGATTCCTTTGTGAGGAGGTTTAAATTTACATCCTCGCGCAATTCTTACATTGTTTTATTTGATCTTTATGATAGATCATATACCATGGACTTAGAAGATTTTAATACTGCTTGTAAACTCCCGCAGTGGCGCAATGTTAGTGAACCTCGCAAATTTGAATATAAAGACTTTCTTGCTAGTATCACTGTGGGGGAATCTAGAGAAATCACACAAGCTACCATAGGGAGCATTCATTTCCCTTCCATACATTATTTGCTCTCTTTATAGGCAGATGCATTAACGGTAAAGATGAGGCTTGTCACATGTGCGTTCCAGATCTTTGTGTCCTCAAGAGTGCGGTATTACGCAATAAACAATATAACTTGGGTGTAATTGTGGCACGAAGGTTGCATCTTAATGGTATAACACTACAAAAAAAATACACTTCCGTGATGATACGTGTTTGTCACAGTAGGTCGGGTTTTCTGTCATGCATGTACATCCATGACAAATTTATGACAGAATCAAGATAGTCATACCTGTGCTGTGGTAGAAGTGTTCCATGACATTGCCAAAATTATCATCACGGAAGTGTCCACTTCCATGACGATAAATCGCGCGTCACAGAAGTTCTTTCGTCAAGGGTGACCGACACATGGCATCCACCGTAACGGAACGCCGTTAAGCTATCGGGTCGGATTTTGGATCCGATAACCCATTAACAGCCACGACCAATGCCGATTTTCCACGTGTAAAATTCTCATTGGCTGACGGATCCACGCGTCAGCTCCGCGTTGGCACAGGTATCACTCATCCAACGGTCGAGATGGGCCTACGATATGTTGACACGTGGACCGGCCCAAAAGTGGCCCACAAAGTTTAAATGGGCCGGCCCAACCGAAAGCCCATAAGATTTAGCGGACCATAATGGGCCAGCCCAGCTAAAGGCCCACACGATTTTGCAGACCATAATGGGCCGGCCCAGCTAAAAGCCCACAAGATTTTGCGGACCACAATGGGCCGGCCCAGCTAAAGGCCCACAAGATTCTGCAGACCATAATGGGCCGACCCAGCTAAAGGCCCAACATTCTCTGTCAAATCAGCCCGTCAATGGCCTGTCCTAAACTTGCCATCAATGCGGCCCATGGTCACTTCTGGCCCGTTAACAGTCCACTAAGTAATTGGGCCGAATTACGGCCCGGTGTATTTCCGGCCCATTAAAGGTCCGGCTTTATTTGGGCCCATTTACAGGCCATCAAAACTTTTGGCCCATAAATGACCGTGAAGGATTTGGGTCATATTCGGCCATGTCTGACATTCGGCCTGTTAGAGGCCCACTATAGCTTTGGGCCACTTTCGGCCTGTTATCATTTTCGGCCTGTTAACGCCGGACGTAAACCATGGGCCATATGTGGCCCAATGTCATATCGGGCCCATTAACGGCCCATATAAAAATGACGATAATCTAGCCCGACCGAAGTTCCGGCCTGTTAAAGGCCCGTGTATTATGTCGGCGCATTTACGGCCCGTCCGAATTTCGGCCTGTCAAAGATCCGCATCGTAAATGTGCCACCATTTCGGCCTGCTAAGTCCAGTGGGTTATTTGGCACAATCAGGGCCCAATCTCACTTTCGGTCTATTAAAGGCCCATGTTTTTTATGGGCTCGAGATATTTACACATGTAAACGGCCTATTTTTACTGAGGGCCCAAATTATGTTTAGGCCTGTTAAAGGCCCATTATGG
Source organism: Aegilops tauschii subsp. strangulata (assembly GCF_002575655.3). Lineage (NCBI taxonomy): Eukaryota > Viridiplantae > Streptophyta > Magnoliopsida > Poales > Poaceae > Aegilops > Aegilops tauschii. The sequence goes on from NC_053039.3 coordinate 342,483,813, forward strand.
GCACAGGCCTACCTGAAAAATATGAAAGCTTATGCTGATTTAGGCCCAGATATTTTTTTAGTGGGCTACATGCCAATTTCGGCCCATAATCGTTTTTAGCCCAATTGGAATGCGCCCGACGAATGTTGGCATGTTGGGCTCCTACGAAGCTTTCGGCCGAATACATTACTAAGATAAACCTACACTATACAAAAATAGCGTCATAATTACTGCAGCCTGAGGCAGCATCATAAATGTTGTATCACAACAAAATAAATTCCAACCATACAACAAAAGGCCTGTTGGCATAAAGTTTACAGTCCTTCCAGATAAAAGCACCATCAGATGTATATAAGCACAGATCATTTGACCTGAGTGCTAATGTTTCAGGCTGTAGAATCTGATGGAGCAGCACAATCTCCACCTTTTTTCCGCCATTGCTCTTGAACAACGAAGCGAATGTCTGATAGTCTGGTTTCAAAACCATTCATATCTTGATGACATTTCTCAACCACTATTCTTGTTTCCGAAACAACGTCCATTAGGGATTGGACTTGTGTCTGGAGCACAGATATATCACTCTGTCTAGCAGGAAGATTTTGTTCAGTAGGCGATTTGGACGAGGTTACCTTGACAACCAACCCAGAATTACGCAGGAAGGTGCTTTTTGCACTGTTAGTGGAGAGATACTGACGCACTGCAGCAAGAGGTGACATTGTGTCTGTAGTAGCCTCGTCACCTTCAGGTGGTTGTGGCTGTTCAATCATTTGTTCCATAGCTTCCTGAAAGTTTGAACTTGTAGATTAGTGTACCAGATAAGTTACTAATGAGACAAAAACAAACAAAGTAGGTTAAACGTTTATACATAACTTATTTTGGTGAACTACTGTAATACATTAGCATGTATTGTAGTGCCAACTACATAATAAAATCACTTTCGGAAGATATGTCCATGTAGCATGCCTACTGTATTGTCTATTTCCTCACATTCGTTGACATCTAAGGATAAAGAGACATTGTTTAAAGTAGGATGAACATAGTATGACATCATTCATATCATGGGCAAACAGATATAAAACAAATAGGCTATTTTATCATTGTGTGCGCACGTGAACATAACAACTAGATTACAGATCAAGACCAAAAGAATATCCTTCATCTCCTTTAAACCATGTAAGGTGAAATGATACGTTTAGACAACTGTGAATAAAAGTGAACAGAGTAACTGACATTGGATGCAAACCAAGTAGTTAAATGAACACATCACAGTACCAATTAGTTCAAGGCAGGAGGAGTAAGGACTTACAACAGCGGCTTGAACTGGTGTGCTCATGCCCTTCATCTTGCCGGTGTGGCAATCCTTGAAGATTTGCACTGCATTCGGTTCAGGTTCTTTTTGGTCCGCACGGGCTTTCCTCTGTATTTGGAACAAGTCAATATAGATACGATAATATGGCACAAAAAAAGAAGGAAGTAGCAGCTATTTACAAGAGCCTCGCAGTGTGCAATATAGCTACGAGATCCTGTTGTCTGTTGGAATTTCACTTTAGAACGGTTGGTTTTGTTCTTCAAACAGTTAGCCTAGAAGAAGATACACTTGTAAGGCACATACATAAATACAAGTTCAATATGTGGTCTGATCAAATACATATAGCCTACCTGATACTTTGGATCAGACCAGTGTTTAACGAGGGCTGTCCAGTCTTCATTTGTAATATATTCCACTGGAGATGTTTGGGCAATTTCATTGTTAGCCTTGCCTTCAAAGTGAGATTTTCTAAGGTGGTACCGATACTGTCGCAGAGCAGACTGAAAAACATGAGTGCATGCTTGTTTAGTTGCATCATCTTTCGGATCCAACTTGAACCTCATCTGTTGAAAAAAGAATGTGAGTCTTATTAGGAGGAAGCTAGAAAGTATGGGACAGAGCAAGACAATATTACTAATTGCGATGAATAACATTACTTATGGATAAATGGCCAAGGAAGGTGTTAAACTGGGTATTGTCTTTCTCATTCCTGTACTGGATCCACATTGGGAGGATACGTGCATGACACCTAACGGCAACGGCTGCCTCTGATACTAACTTGGCTGACTCTGTAGCATCACGTGGCCTTTTTAAACCTGCCTCAAAATGGATCTCCATTCTTCCTCCTTTAGATTTTGTTAATCTGTCAAGCATTATCCCCGATGTCTGTTTCCGCTTGCGCCATGGTGCTAGTTCAACAACGAATATGGAAAGTGTTAGTGTACATCAAACTGTGAGAGTACATATAAAGGAGCATGCAACTGCAACTTGACTCGGTCAGGTACCGTCTTGGTGTTGATGCTCATGAGGTTCATCTGATCTTGCCAAGTCCTGTTGTGTCAGCAGTGCTTCGAAAGTAGTGTTAGGTGTGAAGGCATCTTGGGAACTGGCCAGTTCCGGAGCAAACGAACGAGTAACTGGTTGAGATGCTGGTACAGTTGAAGCGGATGCTGCAGCTGGTGGAGCAGGTGATACTGTGTTTGTAGATTTAGCCGGTGGACTTGGACCTTCTACTGCACTATAAGTACCAGCAGAATCTCGACGGCAGAACCTTTTCCGTTTCACCCGACGAGTAACAGCACTCCCTACTATATTATTTTCCTTGCTCTTTTTTGACTTTGCCATGTCAAGTTGTACCCACAACACAAAAGAATTAAACCACTCTTCAGAACTCATTGATGCATGATACAGACAAGCAATACTTTGATGTAAGACAACCGTATGAGGATGGAATATGTAAGAAAAACAGGACGACATGACATATTCACAGCTACGATGTGCAAACTAAGCAGAAGGATTTTCAAGAAAATAGAAGTAATGCAAGCTAGACACCATATGAAAGATGCAACCAATATTACTCTGCCAAGTTAAAAGTGTCTTGTCATAAGTGGCAATTTGAAAAATTAGAAGCAGTACAACATAGAAATCAATGCAAGATGCAACCACTATCAAACTGCCATGTTAAAAGCATCCAATCATGAGTGACTGATGCGGGATACACAACAGCAGTACTCTGATGTAAGAACATGGTATGATAGATAGATGCAGTGTATTCTAGACACAGAAAGCCATGTCATATGCACATGTATAACATAGAAACTCAGCAGGTGCAATTTAATCCAAATAGAAGAAATACAGGCTAGACAACATATGCAACATGAAACCAATTATCACACTGTCAACTTAGAGCAAGCACCTGTGATGGTGGAGTACGGGAGATGAACTCATCATGTAGACTTGGGACTTCAACTTCATTAGCAGTAGCAGTGGCAAATCTAGAGAGTCTCTATTTGCGTCCGTGCGGAGGACCACCAACATCCCCTAACTTACTCTTTTCCTTCCTATTTTCTGATATTGCCTTATGAAGTCAAAACCACAAGAAGATGAATAAAATTAGCTCTGCATAACTGGTTGATGCATGATACAGACGAACACTACTTTGATGTAAGGCAAGCGCAGGATAGGAGGATGGAATATATACAAAAAAAGACAGCGTTTCATATTCACACGTACGATAGGAGGATGGAATATGTATGAAAAAATAGTAAGCGGAAGGCATTTCAACAAAATTAGAAGAAATGAAAGCTAGGCACCATATGAACATGCAACCAATATCACTCTATCAGGTAAAAAGTGTCTCGTCGTAAGTGCCATTTCAAGAAATTAGAAGCAGTACAAGCTAGAAGACAATGCAAGATGCAACCTACATCACAGTAGTTAAATGTGTCTTATGGGTAAGTGATCGTTGCAGGTATAAGTTGTAAGCTACGCAGATGCAATTCAACATAATCAGAAGCAATACAAACTAGACATCATACAAAAAATGCAACCACGTATAACAGTTCCAAGTAAGAGCAAGCACCTGTGATGGTGGAGTAGGGGAGATGTGCTCATCATGTACACGTATGTTCTAGAAACAGGAACACATGTCATATTCACAGGCATTATGTGTAAAGTAAGCATATGCAATTCAAGTTAGAAGCAATACAAGCTAGACATCATACGCAACATGCAACCACATATAATAGTGTCAAGTTAGAGCAAGCACCTGTCCCATCATATGGAAGGTGCAACTCAGAAGGCACTTGCGAATAGGTGCAACTCAGAAGGCACTTCAACAAATTAGAAACACTGCAAGACACCATATGGAAGGTGCAATCAATATCACCCTGCCAAGTTAAAACTGTCTCGTCATAGGTGGCATTCATCAAACTAGAAGCAATACATGCTAGAAATCATATTCAAGACGCAAACCAATATCACACTGCCAACTTAAAGGTGTCCCATCATAAGTGACTGATGCAGGATACACAAGAAGAGTAGTTTCATGTAAGAACATGGTGTGATAGACAGATATAGTATGTACCAAAAACAGGAAAGCGTGTCATATTCACATGTATCATGTGTAAGCTAAGCAGATGCAGTTTACACTAATTAGGAGCAATACGAGCTAGAGGCCATATGCAACATGCAACCAGATATCACACTGCCAAGTTAGAGCAAGCACCTTGGATGGTGGAGTAGGGGAGCGGAGACTTGGACCTTGTAATGCACTATCAGTACAAGGAGAATCGGTACAGATGCTCCGTTTACGTTGCTGCAGAGGACCACCATCATCGCCTTCCTTACTCTTTTCCTTCCTCTTTCTTGATTTTGCCTTGTCAAGTCAAACCCACAAGAAAAAGGAATAAAATTTTCTCTTTGGAACTCATTGATGCATGATACTGACGAACACCACTTTCATGTAAGGCAGCCGCATGATAGGAGGATGGAATATGTATGAAAAACAGGACGGCGTGACATATTGACATGTATGTTGTATAAAGTGTAAACTAAGCACAAGGTGCTTGAACTTGTTAGAATCGATGCAAGCTAGAAACCATATGAAAGATGAAACCAATATCACTCTGCCAAATTAAGAGGGTGCCCTAACAAATGTATTTGACCAAATTAGAAGCAATACATGGCAACAGGCTAGAAATAATATGCAATATGCAACGAATAAAGGTGACTCATCGTAAGTGATTGATGCAGGATACAGAAGAGAGGTAGTTTCATGTAAGAACAAGGTTAACACATAGATGTAGTGTGTACCAAAAATAGGAAGGCATGTCATATTCACAGGTATAGTGTGTAAACTAAGCAGATGCAATTTACCCTAATTAGAAGCATTACAAGCTAGACACCGTATGCAACATGCAACCACATATCACACTGCGAAGTTAGAGCAAGCACCTGTGATGGTGGTGTAGGGGAAGTGCGGTCTTCAGGTACAGAGCTACGTTCAATATCTTCATATAGGCTTGCTGTTTCTTGAGAATCATGTGGAGAGGATGAATTTGCATTCTTTATAAGAGTATTGCGTCTCATATTAACCCACGCGCGTGACTGTCTCATCATAAGCGATAGACGCAGGATACACAAGAACGGTAGTTTGATGTAAGAACATGGCGTGATAGGCAGATGTAGTATGTACCAAAAACAGGAAGGCGTGTCATATTCACATGTATAATGTGTAAGCTAAGGAGATGCAATTTAACAAATTAGGAGCATTGATGAGGGATACACAAGAAAAGTAGTTTGATGTAAGAACATGGTTAATAGAAAGACGTAGTATGTACCAAAAACAGGAAGGCATGTCATATTCACAGGTATAATTTGTTAACTAAGCAGATGCAATTTACCCTAATTAGAAGCATTACAAGGTAGACGCCATATGCAACATGCAACCACATATCACACTGCCAAGTAAGAGCAAGCACCTGCGATGGTGGTGTGGGGGAATTGCGGTGATCAACTAGAGAGCTACGTTGACTATCTTCATTTAGCCTTGCTGTTTCTTGAGAATCATGTGGGGAGGATGACACTGCACTCTTTAAACGAGTAGGGCGTCTCACAGTAACCCACTCGGGTGACTGTCTCATCCTAAGTGATTGACGAGGGATACAAAAGAGCATTAGTTTGATGTACGAGCATGGTTAATAGACATATGTAGTATGTATCAAAAACAGGAAGGCATGTCATTATCAAAGGTATAATGTGTAAAGCAAGCAGATGCAATTTAACCAAATTGGAAGCAATACAAGCTAGACACCATATGCAACATGCAACCACATTTGACAGCGCGAAGTTAAAGCAAGCACCTGGGATGGTTGTGTGTGGCAATTGAGATCATCAACTGCAGAGCTATGTTTACTGTCTCCAACTGCTGACACTGCACCCATTAGAGCGCTGAAACGCTTAGTGCTTATCTTCGAATTACACTGGAGCGACTTCTGTCTTTTCTTTTCTGCATTCATCAACACTGCGTCAGAGTCTGAAATACCCATGCATAAAAAACAATAGTGTGAGTATGGGTGAAGTGTGTGCACAATTAGTACAGTGTAAAGGTAGCAGATAGCAGGTCGGTGAGAAATAAATGACGGGAGACATATGATAGCTCTACAACATGAATGGCACACTAAATTACTACAGGATTCTATGAAAATAATAGTCGACTGAAAGCAAATAGGTCAGTCCATTTTTTCTACACCGTCCGATGTACAAAGAACGGGCAGATCGCCTTCATCTACCTCCAGCCAGTCAGTGTTGATGATCTTCCTCGAAATGCCAGCGACCACCGGCCCAGTATTCCTCCCCTGCCTGTGCCCTCCCCTCGACCTCGCCGCACCGCCGCGCTTGGCACCGCCCCCCGGGCCATCCATTCAAGCCCCACCGACCTCCAGATCGGGCGCAAGCAGCTCCTGCGCCCCACACCCCTATGATAGACACCGATGCGCCGCTTCCCCGGGGAACAGGCGGACTAGGTGCTCCGCGCGCCTAAGCGGGTGCTGCTTCTTTTAATTGCGAATTGATTGACCCTGAATTGAAATCCAGGCGGGCTACTGACCTCTAGCAAAGGTGAAATAGTAAAAGGGAGGAAACCTTGTGCATTTAGTATCACGAAGAAGATGCAGTAAGAAGCGCTCAATTAGTTTCTTTCGTGGGATGAATACGGTGTGAGCGGAGACGTAAGATTTGCACGAATAAGGGAAGAGGAGTACCTCTTTCTGCTGGCAGTGCTGTGTCCTCCTTCTGTTTTTTCGACGATCTTCTTGTTGTTCGCCGGAAACCAGAAGTTGTGGAGGACGGTGCAGCCTTGGACGAACCCATGGCCAAGTTGTTGAGTGTGGTGTGGTGGCCGTCTGTCGGTGGCGGGGAAGCAGATCTGAGGCGCCGAACGATGGCGTAGCGGGAACAGCTCCGGTGCGTTGGACGGTTGGGACAGTGGAGCCGCAGCAGTGAGGCGCAGGACGGCGTGGTCGGAGTGGTTCTGGTACGGCGCACGTCGGCGTCGGCGTCATGGAGGCAGCTCTGCCTCGGCTTCAGCTGCTAAGTCCTTGAGGGCATTGCGGTTGCGGTTGCGTTGGATGACGACGTCGGGGTACCGGCTCCGGCGTGATGGAGGAGGGCGGCGGTGGATTGGCCGCTATGGGGTGGAGGCCGGAGGAGGCTGGGGTTTCGCGGCTGGTGGAGAGGGCGTTTTCGTGCCCATGGAGTATGAATGGGGAAACGAGGGAGGCGGGGAACTAAGGGGGAACAATGTTTTGGTTTGAGACACGCTTGTTTGAAATTTGGGGAAAGTTACAAACTTTGCCCCCATCTAAAATTTCGGACATATTGCGGGTTGGGGGTAGGATAGTCATGTCAGGTGTCCCAAATGTGGGCGGGCTAGATTTCGGACGAGCGCATGGGTAGGCGCCCACGACGTATGAATGCTTCTCGGAGGCGGTTGAGACTGGCGTCTTGGTGAAGTTACAAACCTACCCCGGTTTAGACCTTTGGACATCGGGCCAATAGGCTACACGGGCCAGAGTCAGGACAGTAATTTCCTACCACCAAAACATTAGTCTCGCGCGGTTTCGGGTGACCAGAGGCCTATTTGGTGCTCCGTTCAATATTTGGGAGCAGAAGCATTAACGTTTTCAGTTCTCTTGAATTGAACTTTCAGGATTTGTCAAACTTCACAAATCTTTACTCTTGAAAATCCTAAAGCTACGATTATTTTGGAATGGAGGGGGTACATTTGAATATACATTGTACATGAGTATATATTAAAAAATATGCAACTTACCTCAGTTCATGCATGGTTCCAGATATAATCTCCTTGGTTGCAAAAAAAAAGTTAGATATGCGTATGAATATATATAGCATGTTCAAACTCACAACAAAGATTGATGCCCCCTTTTACATCTGATTTATAAATGCCATTATCTCGGGTTTAAATAGATGAATGCACTTCCTATGAATTCGAATCTTCAAAACCCCCTTTATGTTGAATTCGACATGTATTCTATTTCGTAGCTAGCAATTTGGAATGTATCCATGCAAGTGACAAATGTATAAAGTGCTTCACACTAACAACATGGAGTGCACTAATTAATGTTTATATATGCATTGCAAAAGCATCCATTGCCTGTATTTCAAACCGCTCTCACTCTATGGATCGATAATATGAAATAAACACATGCACATGCTAGAATTCAATAGAGTATGGGTGTCTGATAGACCGATTTTCGTCCATACGCAATTTGCAAAATTCATGATCTCATTCAAAAATAATAATGCCATTTATATTTTAATTTAATGCGTAGAACCGCCTTTTACATGTAGATGCACTATGCCTCGCCCCGTTCTCACAAACGCGTTATATATCTCTCTATCTAACGCATAAGTGCACACACTTTATATGCATCGGCATTTCTCTTTCACACATGCTCACAATCTCTCTTAGGGTGTCGGGGTGTCTCACGCACATGCTCTCTCTGTTTCTCTCTCTCTTTCTGACTACTATGTACCACTCTTTTCACTAATTTCAATTGGAAAACACTATTTCTCTCACATGCATATATACACATGCACGGTCTCTACTAGCCCTCTATACGCACATATATGTGCCTACGTGTCTCCCGCACGCACATTATCTTTAGGCCTCTCTCGCACACATTGCCCCCCCCCCCACCGACACCTCTCTCTTAGTAGTTGGCAGATATGATTTCATCATATCATTCAGTAGGATATCCCTGGCTGTTAGGCTGGATGGTAATACGAGGCAAAGTTTTACCCTAGTTCGGATCGGACCCTTGCAGTTGAAGAAAGAGCCTACTCCTGGTACTGTATATTAGTCATAGGGGTGTGTACAAAGTACACGTGAATACCAGGCATTGTGCGTGTGTGTATACTATCGACGAACTAGCCCCCAAGCTTGTATAACATACTAAGGGCCTAGGGTTACAAATCATATATAGTCGGCTTATCACCAGTGGGGATAGAGTCCTCCGCGACTCTGGTAGCTTCGTGTTGTACGCCGAGTCCTCCACATGGGTCTTCGTATAACAAGTCTCGGTCCAACCTATATGTGGCGCAGGATGGAACCGACCCATGAGTCTTCATGTTGACCCACCACAACTAGAAATGATGTGCCCACCACACCACACACGCAATCGGCCACTAAGAAAATAAGCATATACAATAGTACAACGGTATCTAGCTCATGATACGTCTCCATATTTTGTTGATGACACTGATGGACTTTGCATTTGATGTGTGCTCCGTATTTTGTTGACGACACTTACGGTCATTGTATTTGAAGCGAAAGCACGATATGGTCACTGGACTTCAGAATAAGCTCATCACGGTCACCACATACATTTTGTCGTGCTAACCAACATGTGGTTGGATGGTTAGAGGGAAGTGGTGTCTCGAGTCCACCAAGGTTAAAGTCCCGGTGCTCGCATTTATCTTGTGTTAATTTCAGTATTTTCCGGCGATGTACGTTCAGTGGGAGGAGACGTTCCACTCGACTACGAGGCACCTATGGTGACTTCGTAAAATCTCAAGATCATATATGCTGGCCCACTCTCTCAAAGGTGCTCATAGGGGTAGGGTTCGCATGTGTGCGCTTATAGCGGTGAGTGCTTGCGCATATATATGAGCCCTTGCGTCTGTACCGTGTTAAACAAATACATATCATGATTATACGGTCACTGGCTCACCCATACAACTCCGTATTTTGTTGATGACACAATCAATTGACCAGTCAAACGTTCCACGCGGTGAAACTAGTGTTGCACCATCGGGGCGCGTAACCGTGGGGCCCACCTGTCAGCCCGTATATGAAAGAAAGAAATGGTAGTTTGAGTCTGTACTGTGTTAATAAAATAGGAGTGCATTTTAGGGTAATCATACGGTCACTGGCTCACCATACAACTCCGTAATTTGTTGATAACACGATCAATTGACCAGTCAAACGGTCCACATTCAGCAGCGCACATTACCATAGGGCCCACCCGTCAGCGCGTATATGAAGGACAGAAATGGTAATAAATTAGTGGTCGGTGGGTATTCGAAGTCGTGAGACCTCTGGTTGGCAGTTACCGGCGGTTGGGGGGCGTTCCTTGGGCGGTGGGGTGGGGATCCCCGGAGAAAAAGCTCGGCGGGGGGGGGGGGGGGGCTAGAGGGATGGCCGGTGCGGCGGCAGACCGGCGGTGGGGAGTGGTTTCGGGGAGGGCGGGCCGGCCGCAGGCGGCGGCGGCTGGCGGTTCGGCCGGTGGTGGCTGGTGGCTCAGGGGGGTGGAGTTTGATGATAAACTGGAGGCCCTTGATTTCGTATCCAACGGCTGGAAAATCTAATGACCAGAGATGAAAAAGTCAGTCGACTGACGTGTAGCCTCACTCCGCACGTACACATGCACGCACGCAAGACACGCACGCATGTAGGCGTGCAACACTGACACGTACACACGCACGCATGCTGGCGGGCAACACTGACACGTACACATGCACTCACGAACACACGCACATACGCACCCATGCATGCAACACTGAAACGTACCCTTGCACGCACGCAACACTCGCACGCCTGCATGCACAGAGCACACGACGCAAGACACATGCTCAACCTATACGTGCATGCACCCTTTGTTAAGGACATGGATTGTTACGGGTATTAATCAATCTTATCTGTGATAAGCAGAACATTGATGTTTGCGGCGGTCTTTATGAATCACAACGTATCGAACGGGCTATCAACATAGTAGGCTTATCTACGTGAAAAGATGACGTCACACTCAATGAACAATCATCGGTTTATGAAATGCCCGCTTCTGACCGCCCTGGCCCACCAAAGGTTCCTCTGCTGTGCGCTGCCTGCGTTGGGTCACTGACATGCAGGCCATGCACCCAAAGAGCCCACATGTCAGTGGAAGAACGACGCGGTGTCCTAGGTCAGAGTCGAGGGCGCCACTCGCGGCACGCCCGGCTGAACACGCCTCCGTGCCGCATTCAAACGCCTCCATGAAACCCGCCCGTGTGGAAGCCGAGAAACCCACTCTGGACACACGTCCGTTCATGACCGGGCCGGCGTTAAACGCAACGCCGGCCGAGCTCCTCCCGTCCGCCGTCTATTTAATCTCCTATTTAAACGAGGCCAAACGCCGGCCAAGAATCGCACACCTCCGCCGCTCCCCTATCTCCTCCACCATTTAGTCCACTCTTACAATGGCTTACGAAGAGTAGTTATTCTGCATCCAAGCAGGCTGGGTAGCCCGCCGGATACGAGCTATGCAGCTCGCTGATCCATCTCCCTCCCCTCGCCCGACGGAGCCAGTTGCCACCCAAGCCGGCGCGCGGTTCAGCAACTCGCCGCTCTAGGCCAGCTCGACGAGGAGCGGTGCACGAGTGTCGTTGCTGCCGTCCACGCCGCTGCCTCGTACCGCGTCTCCCATTTCTGTGGCCGAGACTCCCATGCCGGCGGCCGCGCCATGCAAGCAGCAACAGAAGCCGGGTACTCGGAGAGCGACGAGTCGGTGGCCAGCGCCTCCGCGTCCGCCGCCATCATCGAGGAGAAGTAGAACACGGGAGGCCGCCGCCGCTTGGGTCCCATGAAGGCCACCGCAGAGGCGACGCCGGCGTACACAGCAGGTGTCTTGCCGGATCCTTTTCTTGCGAGGACCTTCGTCGACCCCGCATGGGCTCCACGGAAGAGGGGAATGTTAGGATGAACTCGAGCCGGTGCCGGCCATGGCGAAGTAGTGGCCGGTGATGAACTCGAACCGGTGCCGGCCACCATCATCTTCGGCACCAGCCAATGATATCAGTTGGGCAGTGGGGAAGCGAGCCGTCCTTTGCGCTGAAGCATATACCTCCGGGGCTCCCGGCAGTCCGGTGATCGTGCTGCTGGACATGAGGAACACAAATCGATCGGCGGGCGACCATTTAGGCCAGGTATTATATACATGTGTTGTCCAGAACTAGCACCGCGTAGTTCATTTGAATGTAATGAAATCCGTCATGTTTGTATGAAAATCCGGTATTTTATATGATTTCCGTCGTTTTTTATATGAAATATCAGTTTGTCTACGTGTTTGCGTGAATTTCGTCCGGTTGGTTGAGTTGCTGTCATAATGTGTGCGGCTACGGTTGGATGGCATAATTTGCGGGTCGCCGGTCGGTCTGCGGGCGGCTCGGGCGGCGTTGTGCGACAAAAAAACACAGCTCGACTGAGCTCGTCTCCAACGTGCGCGCTGGAGGATGCATGACAGCATGAGCACCCGAGCCATTCCTCGTTCATCAGTGGCAAAGGCACCGGTGGACAAAAGGGTCGCCAATATTTTGGCTACCCCGGGCAAGATCCAAACAGCCCCTCCCAACAGATTCAAATCCCTCGTTCGCCGTGGAATTTTGCCATGTGTTGTTTTCATGGACTAGCAAGATGCCCGTGCATTGCACGGAACATCAAGATGCATTTTTTACAAACTCCCGCATGCATGCAAGGGATAATTAATGTCCTCCTTTGCTAGTACCACGAGGCAAACACCATTAATATTGCATCGATTAGTGTTAGTGGCCTTGTATATCTGCAAATTGTAATTTTGATAGTGGCCCCTTGTATATAAAAATGGAGGGAGAAAGATGAGAGATAAAGTGAGGAGGAGTGGGGCGTGGTGGTGACTGGTGGTCGGACTGGGCGGAGGCATGGGGATGGACGTCGCATTATGTCTAGGTTTGTATCTCTCTCACACACACCCACGTAGGTGGGGGACGTGCACGAAAAGAAGAGGTGCACGCACGGCGCACGTACTCCCGTCTCTTTCCCAACCACACCCGCGCGGGTACACAGTGGAGCTCATTTCTGTACGAAAAAGGCAGCCCACGTGGTAATTTGGCACGTGTACTGGTTGTCCACTTGGTGGAGGGAGGATCGTCTACCACGGGTGAACAAACAAATTGCGACTTGACGCGTTATGTTAAATTAAAAAAAGAGGCAAACCATGTGGGGCCTACCTTAGAGGCAAGGCTCTATACACTGGAGTACTTTTGATGTGTCCTGTCAACTCGCAAAACGAGGAGAAGCTTGCTTAGTACGCCGTCTCCCCCGCCCACGGGCACGGTGGCTCGCAGGATGAGGTGAAGCTTCCTTACGAGTAGTAGTAGTACTACTACTACTGTACGCCTTTACGCCCGCTCCCTCGCCCACGCGCGCGGTGGCTCGCAGCACGAGGAGAAAATTTTACTACTCCCTCCGTTTACTCCTCGTCCCTACTACGTACTTTGGTTAGTACTCCCTCCATTTACTTATACAAGGCCACTATAAAAAAATACATTTTGCCTCTATACAAGGCCACAAATAGTAATCGAGACAAAAGTTACTACTCCCTCCTTTCCAGTTTATGGCTCAATTTCAAAATCTCTCCAACCAAGGTAGACGGTGAGTGGCCGAATTAATTTCGTAGTTTGCACAAGTAATTAGTACGCTCGTTTTTCTCAAGAAGTTATGTTTACCGAGGCATTAATTAGAACGAATGCATGAATGACCACTAAATTTCCATGAACTTGTACATGGATTGGTTAGTTTCCTCTTGACACTGCTTGCGTCGGGTGATTTAACGCACCTCGAAATCCAACATGTAATGGTACTACTACTAGTGTAGTAGAATTGAGACTTATCAAACGGAAAAACGAATGTTTTTTAGATGAGCCCTATAAACCCTAGTGGGTACGTACTCCGTAAAAACAGATTTTTCCAAAACTAAGTCGCTCCCTTTCATGAATTCTGTAGTATACTCCTCCATCGACGCTCCTCCCTTTCATGAATTATGTACTTCCTGTCGCCGACATGTGGGACATATAGCAACCGGGTCGACATGTCAAGCACCAAATAACAGTGCAGAACAGCAGGGGGGACGCACCCCACTCGTACCGGCCCAGTAGTAGTAATGAGCAATGAGACGTCAAATCACAATGCCGCACCTTCCCAGACGGACGAAGCAACCATTATTTCACACTTCGGTTCGCCATCATCTCAAACCACGTAGTATTGCTTCTGCCTCAAGAGGGACACGCGCATCGCCTTGGTACATCATGACACGTGGGACCGCATGACAGGCCATGCTCCCCCGCCGATCGCTCGGTAAAATCACCTCATTTTTACTATACTTCCTCCGTATCGGTTTACTACATGGCATGCACGTCGTTCTAGGTTGAGAATTTAACTGGCTATATATGTGATGAACAGTACTCTAACCTTTTAAAAAATGTATACTTTTGTATAGTAGTACTATCGATGGATTGTGCCATGGAGCAAAAATTGAAATTAAAAAAAAGGTGGTACATATAGAGAGCGCTCGTCGCCAAATTATGCATATAGTACTATTAAAAAAGCTAGTACGTGCTTAATTGGGGTGCTAAATTCTATTAAAGAAATACTAGTAGTATGTACATACTGAAGAGTTAAAGTAACGAGAAGAAACATAACATAGTTCTGCTGGGGGCTCAGCACAACACACCCCTCAAATTAAACTAAGCACACCTGAAATTAAACTATGCAACTAATCCGGTAGACACTGCATTAGAAGTTTAGAACCACCATGAGCAACGACACTGCCACCTTACTCGGAGTCCTCGTCCACGTCCTCGACTTCGTCCTTGTCCCTCTTCCTCTTGGCCGATACTTCTTTGCTTGAACCGCACACTTGGCTGTTGCTCTTCATCCAACCCTTGTAGATATTGAAACAAAGGCAGCCATCCATTGCAGCGTAGTGGATGTGGTCTATATCTAGTACATTCCGCTGCCATGCATGACGATGAAACATGTAATGAGGTTTCTCCAGTTTACGGTACGAAGGATGAACCATGGCTCCTGCCAGGGTCAGCATTGAAGGCTGACGATAGGGCACCAGCCGATTCTTCTAGAGGTCGAAGGGGTTGCCTACAACGAGGCCTATCCGACCCAGGACTTCTTTGTCGTTCTTAAAGTCTACAGTAACGAATTTCACTATTTTGTCCTTGAGGAAGTTCTTAAAATCCTGGCACTCAACGTCGGCATGGCATATGTGGTAGACCAAGCAAACGTTATGTACGCAAACCTGGATCACGCCGGGCTTCTTCCTCTCTTCGTCCTTTAGATCCTTCTCTTGTCTCAGGACTGTGGTGTACTCAACATCTAGCCCAGCGACCCACTCATCATCTGAGTTTTCGAACATGCGTCTGAAGCGAGAAAGGCATCCTTTCACCGTCGCGGAAGAACGGGTGTAGATGACGTCGAACTCATCGCCAGTGACGGTTCTAACCTTGTACTCACCGCCGATCGTGGAGATTTGGGATGCCATGGATTTGGGAGGAGGGTTAGGATTAGTGGAACTGCCGTAATGTGAATGGACGGGACGACTAGGAGCGAACCGCCATAGTATTAAAGGACGTGCGGGGACGAGTAGGAGCGAACTGCCAGCGTGCGAACGGCAGGGTAGTGGCTTTCCATTCTCCCATGATACGGGCTTCCGAGAGCCCTTGGATCTGAGATTGAACGGTTGCATGGCATGATTCTAGACCTATGGGTGAATATCCTATCCTGGAGGGTTTTTCTGCAAATTTTCAGCAACTTAGCATGCGACCGTTTGATCTCAGATCCAAGGGCTGTCAGCAGCCCATATCATGGTCGCGCCTACCACGACCGTCGCGTCGCTCGCGCGGTCGCGCCCTTGGAGATTTAACACGGTGCGTTAGGCTATTTGATGTTGGCATGTCATACATAGTCATCACTTAGTCACTCATACTACAACAAGGTTGGCTATAAGGTTGGCTATAAGTGTATTTTTTACTCCTCTCTATCTCTTTCTTCGTACTCCCTCCGTCCCATAATATAAGAACGTTTTTGACACTAGTGTAGTGCCAAAAACGTTCTTATATTATGGGACACAGGGAGTACTAGTATTTATTGCATTTGCCAAGGAGTGACCTCTTCCAATGAAATGGTGTTGCTAAGTTTGCTTCATTTAATTAGCTATAGACTCAAAATTGTCTTTTCACCTAGGTACATGCGCTTAGCACCGTTTCTTCCTTGGGTCACCAAACTAGTCTCTCTCTTCTTGATTAACTTGCCACATCAGACTTTATGCCTATGTGGCAAGCTTAAGCACCTGTAGGAGCAAGTAAAAGTAAGTACAATAGTGCGCTTTACATGGCATTTTTGCATATGTGGAGGAAAGAGAGGCAAGGAAAAAGTGGAGAAGTGGGCTCTCATGCAAGAGCCAGCCTCTACTACATGGTGGAGCATTGGGAGAGGCACCTGTATGGAGGTGGTCAGGAATCGGGAGACTCACGCCGGTCGTAGCGCCGCAGTTAAAATGATAATGGCAAGTCAAATCACGAGGCCCCACCTGTCCAGGAGTAACTCGCTGTCAAATCACACAGCCCTACGTTTGCAGCAGCCTACTCCCTCGTCTTCTCGCGTCTCTGTCGAACCGACTAGGCGGAACTGCCCCGCCTACCGCGCAGGAAAAGCCCCGCCCTCGACTTTTAAATACAACTACATCCGCTTAAGAATCCAATGATATACTTTTTGTGACATAGTAACTCATATTTAGTTAGTCAAATGGATGACCTAGAACTACGTGCAGGCCCTATAAACCGAGACGCCTAAAAATAAAGAAACCAAGACGGAGAGGGTAGTTCAGCACGTATCTTTTTAGATCAATATAGTCGGGATTCACCAAGGAGCAAAACCAAGTGGTAGGCTGCTCCTGTCGTGTTGGCGTTGCAACTCAAGCAGGGTCAGTCCGCACACGAAATGGCGACACACTTAACAGGACCCCTTTGGCCAACATGTGGCTCATCCACCATCTTGTTCCACGTGCGATGCACCAAATTACAGTTCGGAGCAGCGGTTGGAATTGGAGGCACCCCGGTCGTAGCGCCGTAGTAGTAGAAAATGAGCGATGAGGGGTCAAATCACAAAGCCCCACCTTTCCCGCATTAAGCTGGACGGACGAAGCAACCATCATTTCACTCTAGGGCGCAAGAGCATAAAGAAAAGAGAAAACAATGATGCGTGCGGCAGCTACCTAGGGCACCCTAGGGTAGGGGTCTCCACTACAGATCCTTTTTTTTAAAGCGCCTCCACTACAAATCGGCTTCTCCCTCGTCCTCTTGAAGAAAACCGATGATGAGTGCGGCGGTAGGGTTTGTAGGAGTACTACGGCGTGCGGGGCCACGTCGTAGTAAACGGGTTCGAGTCGACGCCTTAAATATGTGTGGGCCGCTTGGTTTTACGGGAACGAGGCAGCATTTTGGGTTCGAGGACCAGTGGAGATATAGTACGTACAAAAAATTGTGGACGTAGGTTCGACCGAAAGGCAATGATGCATGGGCCCTGCATTTTGATATACCCGGGGCCGCGTGAAATTTGCTACTCTACTCAAAACTAGTAAGGTACACATGTATTGAACACATGAGATTTCGAAACCAAATTATGAATAAATACACACTATAGCATGTAAAGCTTTGAGTCATATATGCATGATGTAGATGTTCGTTTAGTTCTTATAGTTCATCTCATTCAAAATCAATTAGTTTTATAACAATGTTAAGATTCACGGGGTTGTGCATTGTAAATCATAAAGTAAAAAACAAATAATGGCAATTCATTTAGAAAAAAATAATCAATTATGATACAGAAGATTCTAGAACAAAGGAGAAGTGCTTGTGTTTTGAGGTTTGTGCATTATGCTTAAGTTCAACCATGGAGTCTTCTAAATTGTACATGTGGCAGATTTGGTGGAATGTTGATGATATCCAACGGCCAGTAGTGCTCGGATTTGCCTATCTCTGCACTGTCGGGTTAGCTTCATCCAACGACCATCTTTCAAAGTTATTGGCACACTATATAGTTCTTGTGCCATAGTTGCATGTTTTGGAAAAAAGCTACTAGTGGGTTGTACTATCTATTTAGGAATAGAAGATGTATACATGGAAGTTGTAGGAAAGAGATGACATGGAGCATCTCAATTCCTATGAGTAGGGATTGGAAAAGAGATGTCATTTGGTTCACATCATAGGAACTTTTCTATTGAATCTAGAGATGACATGTATCTCAATTCCTATGAGGAGGGATTAGAAAAGAGATGTAATTTGGTTCATATCATAGGAACTTTTCTATTGAATATACGCTAATGTTTATTTTCCTTTGAAATTAAGGGAGTATAGGAATCCATTCATATGAACCAAGTGGCTCTAAAGCTATAGAAATGATATCATGTTTATTTCCTTTGAAATGTGGAGTATATGAATCTATTCCTATGAACCAATTGGCTCTAAAGGAAAAAATCCTATAAAAATCATATCATATAGAGTTCCTATGATATTCCTCGACACTAAAGGATGCTTGAAATTGCTGCGGGTGATACGATGGTCTTTCTTTGTAGACTCCTCACCCATCTTTATAGTTACCTCTCGAAGATGAATGAAATGATATATACATGGTATTCTACATGTGCAATTTGGTACACGAAAACTCGGTAAAAGTTGGTGAGGTTCGAATTTTCAATAAAGCTATATGCACTGCATTTCGGAACGGAGGGAGCATACGGCAGTTGCTAACACTCACGTGGAAGATTTGTGTGTAGGAGGAGTGGCTGTTCTGTTAAATGACATGGCAAAACTGACACTGTCGGATGCCGATCTAACGGTTCTTACGGCGTTCGTCAAGAAAAGGCTTGTGGCGAACGTTTGTCGGATAATGATTTACGGACACATGCATTGCATTGATACGTGCCCCCTCTCTCTCACGCACACGCACCCTAACGAGTCACGACTCTCCCGAGTCCTCTCGCAGACTCACACGTCGCACCCACCGTCTATCTGCAGGTAGACGTCACGCACATATGTGCTCTTCACACCCTACCCTCAGAACTTCTAAAAAACAAAAGACGGCGCGCATATTTTTTTTAGCTCACACGTCACACACTTATACTATTACTCTTGCGGCGAACGTTCTTTGGGCATAGTATATTGTACTCTCACGAAGAGAAGCAGTGCACACACGCACTAGTTCTCTCACACCCACTCGCGGGTACACGCAGGAGCGCAGTTTTTGAAGCTGGTACAACAAAATCACTCCACTATATATAAAAGCAGGAGCCTTAGCGCTTGCTTTACTAGGGTTCCTCTCGTTCACTCTCTCATGCTCTCTAGATCTAAGCAACACATAGGTGGCCACACTCTCTCAGCTCACGGCTGGTCACAAATCCGGCCGGACAACCTCGACCGGGGCAGGGGTGTAGGTGCATCGTTCACGCTGTCGTCGGCGGCGAGGGGGGAGACCAACAGCTGCCCGCGCGTCCCGATCGACGGCCGTGCCGTTCTCTCCGAGAGAGCGCCGGCTCAGGAGGGCCTCCGATCCCTTCTTCCTCCCTGCGGTATTGTGGCCAAGATGCGGCCTCCCGACGCCGTCTTTGCCACATGCCGACGACCCTCGGGTATATATTCCTTCGAAACCTGCCTTGCTCTACTGCCCCAGCTCCCTTCGTGTGGATCCTTTTCTACTTCCGTCCGCTGTTCCAAAGCCACCTAGACTTCTACTATTATTAGAAGTAAAGCTAGTTCATACAGTCGACTCAAAGCGTTGGTTCAAACAGGGAAGAAAGTGGGAAAGCTGTAGCATGAATCTAGGACTTGGTTCTAAGAGGAAACGGGGGAAAGTAGTAAAATCTGTCACTGTTTAAATAACCGTATGTCGTATTTGCGCAAACAGGGATGTCTGTCTCCATATCGTTTCGGGATGTCTATCTCCGTATCGTTTCTATCCGCGCAATCAAAAGCACACACCTCAGTTTTAGTACAACTGCGCAAAATGAGATGGATATCCCTTGTTGCCGTCGTCTAACCTCCCGTCTTCAAGGTATCCCTACATTGGTAGTAACTAAGATAGAATGACCAACGCAATCTAAAAGAAGCTGATTCGTACGTTTTACTTCCTGATTGCAGTGCAGGGACGAGCGAAAACAACTGCATCCTAGTCCGGAATGCACTTTCTACCAGTTCATCCATGGACCGAGGACTAGCTGGCACGGCTGCACGGCGGTTTTTTGGACAGGTGCGCGGATAAGAGGCATTGTGGTCTGCTTATTTCTGCAAATAGCGGTGCTTAAATTTAGTGGAATGCACAAGCATTTCAGCTGGTCAGTACACTGCATGGTTCAGTTCAGCATTCCAGCTGAGACCACAATTATAATTGGTTATTCTGGAATGAGAGAACCTAACCCTGGATGGTGGCAACAAGAAAAAACCAGAGTGAACTCCAGGAAATTTAAGCCTGCCGGGAGGCCCTTTGCTCAGAGAAGCCTTGCTTGTTTTTTCCTGATTTGTAAACCTTCTCACAACTTTGTATTTTGCTGTGAACTAGTATATGTTTGTTATGTTCTATGAATCATTGAGATATATAAAATTGCTTAACTTATGCTTTTCAAGTTTTTTATGAAGACGAGTTTAATGTGAGTGTTCCACATGAGCGCTGGACTAGCGTGTAAACGTTTGGAATTTATTACATTGTGGCCTCAATTAACTGCATGAACCACTGTAACAAGATACATAGTTGCTTATATGTCAGACAGCAGATTGTTGATTGTTAGTTGGTCGATAGCCTAGTGTTGAAGCAAGCTGAGCCAATGTGTCGTGTTTTGCACAACTGCTTACAAGTGGGGTAGCACCAACAGTGTTTACAAGTACTTATGTATACGTCAGCGCAAGGTTCTCAAACGAGTGCTCTATTTCATCAAAACACACACCGCTCGTATGATAAAACCGTGACAACTTATGTCTTACCATGCCATATTCATGAAAAAACTAGTGAGGACGCATCTGTTTCGGCAACAATTACGATGGTTCTCACATGATTCACGGGCACACAAAAGTAGCAGCAGTTCCCATAGACGGATTCAAACAGAGTACTAGCCCCAGAGGGGTCGATAACAGCCAAGGTTCGGATAATTAGACACAATCCAAACTACTATTAAACACTAGCTGGGGCAACTATTTCATGCCTCGATCTAATTTGGGCTGGACACAAGACAGACCTTGCCATGAACATCATCGAGGACGTCCCGCAGCAGCTCAATCCTGTGAACCTTCATGAAGACAACCTTGTGGCCTTGCCACTGATAAACTTGTTTGTGGAGGCATGCCACGTCATCTTCCTGCGTAAGCTTGACAACAACAGTATGCCTCACAAACGCAGGAGTAGCTTTGAACTTCTTGTGCTTCAGTACACCCTGGACAACACGCCTGACAACAGTGAGGCTGGAATACAACTCTTCATTGGTATAACCGCAAATGGCTTCCAGGATCCAACAGCCTAAGAACTCTGTTTTCCCAGTGCGTATATTCAGGTCGTCCGCCTCATAGCGAGTGACATGTACAACCACACAATCCTTGTCTGCATCAGGGCTCTAATTGAAACAGAAACAAATTCTAAATTACTTTTCAGTATAAGAAACACAAGTTATTTAAACCACGATGTATAGCATGGCATCGAAGCTAATAAAATTTTGCATTATTAATCACCACATACTTCCTTTTCTTAAAAAAATCACCACATACTTAGATGAAAAACCACAATCGAGATCAGCAAAGAAGGAAATCACCTTGGGCAGCTCAGCGGGGGGGGGGGGGGGGGACACATCCTCGAAGGGGGAAAACTGCTCCTGCAGTGCCACGGGGGCTGTAACCTCAAATGGGGCGTTGACCATCTCAGTAGTGTCCGTGAGCGTATCTGGGGTCATCTCGGTGGTTGCCTCCATCTTCTTGGAGCTCTCTGTCTCGTGGGGATCAGCCTCCCGCGTCTGCTCCAATATCGGCAGATCTTTGCCTGGTTCTCCTTGGTCCATCATGAAACTGACGAATACTAGGAGACCACTGAAAGGAAAACACAATCGCAATGACAATGAAACAAAAAAGAGAGTGAGGATCGGTTACTGCTTTGCAAAAGTTCTTTTTTTCCTCTGAACGAAAATACACCAACATCACGGATCCGCTTACCTTCCCTTCGTTCGGAGAGAAGAACAGTGGTAGATGCGAGTGTTGCCTTTCTTGAAGACGGTGAGGGAGAAGGGGATTCAACGAAGAGTGAAATGATGGTTGCTTCGTCCGTCAAACTTAGACTGTGGGGAGGTGGGGTTTTGTGATACGATGGCTCGTTACTGCCGCGCTATGACCGGAGTGACTCTCCGCCTGCATACTGCCTTCTAATTTGGTGGATGGCATTTGGGCCCGCGCACTGCATGGCCCGCATGTCGGTGAACAAAAGTATAACGACATTCAGTAGAGGGAGACGTTTCAATGACCTAGGAGGAGCCAGAAGCGGTAGAGTGTCTCCACTGTACTAGTAGTAATTGTTTTTCTGGGTAGCTGTAGAGTGTCTCCACTGTACTAGTAGTAATTGTTTCTCTGGGCCCAAGACAAAACAGCCCATCCACACTAGTAAATAGTAAAATCAATTCAAAAGCCCATATATTTACTGAATGAGAGGCTCTACCCACACCCAGCACACCGCCCCCCCAAACCTGGGTGCTCTTCTTCCTCCTTGCTCCCACCCACCTCACGTCAGCTCGCTCCACTCGTACCCCCAAATTCCTCACCTCACTCCTACAGAAAACCCCCGCTCCCCTTCTTCCTCACTCCTACAGAAAACCCCCAGCTCCCCTTCTTCTTCGCTCGCACTACAACTAGGCTCGTCATTCGTTACTCTGCTCAAATCCGTGAGCGCGACACGACACCCTCGAGGAAAATGGAGTCGGCTGACCCCAACGCCAAGAAGATGAGGCTCCCGCCAGTGGCGACACCTGTTGTAGATCCCGCACCTGGCAGCGTGGGGAGAAGCGGCGACCCCGCCCCCACCGGATCCCAGGAACCCGTAGAATCTCGGGTGGACCGCATCAGCGATCTCCCGGACGCCGTCCTTGGGGAGATCATCTCGCTTCTCCCCACCAAGGATTGCTGCCGCACCCAAGTCCTCTCAATTCGGTGGCGCCCTTTATGGCGCGCCTTGCCCCTTAATCTCGACTGTCGTCAGCTATCTCTCTTCAATGATTTTGAAATCCCTAGAGCCATCATCTCCTCCCACCAGGGCTCCGTTCAAAGCCTCTGCATCCCGTCATGCTACCTGAGCAACCATACCATGCCCTGCATGGCGGACGCCTGGCTAAAATCGCCTGAATTCACAGAACTACAGCTGCTTGAGTTCTACTGTTCCCCTGGAAATCACATACCACATACCGAACGCCATGAACTTGTGCCCTCAGCACCGATGTCCATCTCGCGGTTTTCATCCTCTCTCCACACTGCCACCTTTGCGTTGTGCTACCTACCAGACAATCTGGTACTAAACCTTCAACTCCCATTTCTCAAGAAACTTTCACTTGTGCGGGTTCGTATATCGGAGGCCTCATTGCA
This sequence comes from Aegilops tauschii subsp. strangulata, assembly GCF_002575655.3. Taxonomy (NCBI): domain Eukaryota; kingdom Viridiplantae; phylum Streptophyta; class Magnoliopsida; order Poales; family Poaceae; genus Aegilops; species Aegilops tauschii. The sequence goes on from NC_053039.3 coordinate 342,507,580, forward strand.
TAGCATCATCCACTCCAGTTGCCCTGCGCTGGAGTGCTTGGTGCTTGTTTTCACAGTTAGAATCGGTTGTCTCCAAATAAAGTCGCCTAACCTTGTAAGAATTGGAATTTCTTCTGACGGAAGGCAGCTCATCATCCAAGATGCCCCTTCACTTCAAAGGTTGATCCTTGATTCTAGTTATTCACCATTGCAAATAACCGTCCTCTCTGCGCCTAAACTGGAGACCTTGGGTGTAATACATGATCTATGTGCTCATTTCAATATGGTGTTTGGCTCCACAGTTCTTCAGGTACTTTATATTATCATCTACACTTGTAACCATAAGCTGCATTTTAAATTTTTGTGCATAATTTATATATCATCTTGGAGTACACATTTTGTACTAATATTATGTTCTATGCTCAATGAAGAGTTTCTCCATGGATGGCCTATCAATGGTGCTGGATTCTGTCAAGATCTTATATATCCAAATGAATAGTTTTGATCTGAACAAGATTATTGGCTTGCTGCAATGCTTTCCATGTCTGGAGAAGTTGTATATAAAGGTGATAATTTCACGCACATTGGAAGCCCGCATATAGTGTACTAGAATTAACCGTTCAGTTGTTGCTCTTTCGACACTCTTCTTTTAGACCTTAACTGTTTTCAATCTTCATGTCTATTTAGGCAACAGGACGGGGTAAGAAAGTTATAACCAATCGGTGGATTCGTAAGCATCGGGATTTTCTCACTTCTCATGAGATTCGATTGAAGACAATAACGCTAGAACAATATGTAGCCAACCATGCAAACATAAGATTTGTCACATTCTTCCTGCTGAATGCGAGGTTACTATTGTCCATCAGCCTTAAGTTTATCAGCGGCATGGTTTTGACGGATGGGTATGTCGAAGAGCAAAAAAAGGAGTTTCAGGTGGGCAAAAGAGCTTCTGAACGTGCCGGCTTCTATTTACAACATATTGTGGTCATAATCCAGTAAATTTTATGACCCAGGATGTTCATTCTATGGACCTGACCGATCCATTTGACTGTGACTGCCGAAAACAGTGCTGGAGTTAGATGTTGTTGCCCTTTTCAATCTGGTTTTTTTGTAAACCTGATGAACAATTAACCCTCGTGCTTTTGTACAGTTTGTAAGCTGGAGTTAGATGTTCCTGCCCTTTTCAACTCGGCTGTGACTGTCATATTTTCTTTGAAAAAAGGCAAATGGCCTTGCCATTCGTTTAATTTAGAGTGAAATATTGTAACAAATCCCAACCAAGGGAAATAACATCACTCTCGCCGGCTGCTTGAGCTCACTGTGCATTAAAGAAGCCAAGTGATTAGCCCCCACCAGCACCCACAAACTTATTTCGAACTAGCACATCAAATGGGCTGTAAATTTTGATAGGAAAGGCTGCATGACCGTGAGATTTGGATTCTGACATTTGGGACCCGCGAGGAAATAGCCTATCCAAGGTGGTGTCGACTTACTAGCCAGTCAACAAACGATTCTGCCTACCAGCCGTTGGATTGACATCCAACATCTGTCGTGTATCTTCTATCTCTTGTGTTCTTCTTCCTCCAGCCGCCCAAACCAAACCACCCCGTCGGCTCCGCCTGCTCCCGCCTCCCATGGCTGGCTGCGCCTCCGCCGCCCTACCGTATGTACCTTCCAACGTTGGCCAGTCCCTCCCTCTATTCCCCCACACATCCTGTTATTCTCCGGCGACGTCAGCCCCAACACGCACCCGCGCCCGAACCAGTCAACCCTCGTACTCCCCTCCGCCTGCGACTGGACCGGCGCATCTTCAACGGCTCCTGTTCGTTCCGTCCAAGGCCTCGCCGTCGTCCTCCGCCTTGCGGCCTTGGTTCGCTCGCCGTGCGCGGTGCACCGCCCTCTTGCGTTGTCAACGTCATCAACAACCGAGAGGAACAAGGAGATGACTGTACGTGGAGAGGATGACAGTAGGGACCCACCAGCGTCATGGCAGTACGCAAGCAAGTGCCTCTATAGTACAAGCCCAAAAATATGGTTCCTCCTAATGGTTGGACATCTGGGGCTCACACCATTGTCAATGTAGTCAATAAACGAGAGAATTACACTACGAGCGGCTGACACCAGGGACCCAGCAAGTCGCGCAGTTTTTTTTGAGGAACAAGCAGTTGTTATTTATACTAGTTTTAGCGACGGATCAGGGTAACAACGGGGCTGTGCGGGGGCTGTGGCCCGTCTAGCCAGGGTTTTATTTATGTTAACGACATCATGAGCCCAGTTGTGTTTTTTTCTTGCTGAAAATGGCTAGCCCAGTTCTATTTTTTTTTAAGAAATACCCAAACAAGGCCTACTTGCCTTATCGGCCCTGCTGGGCTGCAAATCGTTCAAGACGAGGAGAGTTTCATTCGGTTTGCCCAGAAATGGGCTGTACATTTTTAAAACACATCAAACCGGGAATTAGTTTCAATTTTTTTTCATTACAAGATCTTAAATTCCATTGATTTTTATGCGTGGACAATTATTTGGATTTTATATTTATATAAATTATTTTTCAAAATAGTTTGAATGTGAATCGATATTTCTGGATTAAAAACAGTTGACCGCATCGAAATATGCAAAATTTTGTATACTTTTTAACCGTGGCCACAATATGGGGTGTAATGCTAACAAAAAGAAGATGGGCTCCAAAAAAATTCTTAAGAATTAGCAAATGGGTTGTACATTATTAGAAATAATGGCAGATGGGCTGTATGCTGTTTTCCACAGATTTGAGGCTGACTTGTGCGCCTACTACAGGTTGACGCGTATGCTTTCATAAAAAAAGGTTGACGCACACGCAACGCCCTGTCAACTTAGTCAACACACGAGAGCAGTGACTGTTGGATGTCCATCCAACGGCTGTCGTGCTTCTTCAATCTCTGCTCTTCATGCTCCAGCCGCTCAAACAAGCGCCGGCGGGACTGCCTGCTCCCTCCTCCCGCGGCCGGCTATGCTGCCGCGCAGGCCTCACGGCCCCACCATACTCCCATCAATGGCCTAGCCATCCCTCTACTCACCCACACATGCTGTTATTCTCCGGCGATGGCAGATGAACTAGTAAACCCTCGTACTCCGCGTGGGAAACAACTGCTGAGTATTCCCTGGCTCTGTGTCGTCCCCTTCCTAGGCCTCGCCATCGTCCACCGCCCTGGTGCTCTCGGCGCGGCCTGGTCAACGTGGTCAATGAACGACATCCATCGGAACTGGACTGTACGTGGAGAGGCTGACAGCTGGGTCCACGGCTGCACGCAAGGAAATGCCTCCTTATTACGCGCAAAATAATGATTCCTCCACCTGACAGCTAGGACCGACAGGAAGGGCCTCTGTATTTCGTGAAAAAACGTTCCCCCCGCTGACAGGTCGGACCCACCAGCTATATCTTCGCACGCAAGGAAGTGCCTCCTTATTACGCCGAAAAAAATGAATACCCCTGCTAGCTGGGACCCACCATATTGTTGAGCTAACTTGTGGGCCTACTAAGTTGACGGGGACGGAGGGCTTTGTCAACTTAGTCAATACTCCAGTGACCGTATGATGTCCATCCAACGGCCATAGTGCTTCTTCAACCTCTGGTCTTCTTGCTCCAGCCGCCCAAAGCAGCGCCGGTCGTGCCGCCTGCTCCTGCCTCCCGTGGCTGGCTGTGCTACCGCGGAGGCCTCACCGCCCCCATACTACTCCCACCACTGGCCAGGCCATCCCTCCACTCACCCACACCCCCTGTTATTCTGCGGCGACGGCAGCCTCACACCGCAGTCGAACCAGTGAACGCTCGTACTCCTCTCCGTGTGGGCATCCACTGCCGCGTCTTGGTCGGCTCCACGTCGTCCCCTTCCTAGGCCTCACCGTCGTCCACCGCCGTGGTGCTCTAGGCGCGGCGTGGTCAATGTGGTCAACGACCGACTTCCATCGGAAGAGTACTGTACGTGGAGAGGCTGACAGCTGGGTCCACGGCAGCCGCAAGGAAGTGCCTCCTTATTACGCGGAAAATAATTATTCCTCCACCTGACAGCGGGGATCCACCGGACGGGCCACCAGTATTTTGCGAAAAAAATCGTTTCCCCCTGACTGCTGGGACCCATCGGACGGGCTGCCGTATTTCGTGAAAAAAACGTTCCCCCCGCTGTCAGCTTGGACCCACCGGAAGTGCCTCCTTATTACGCACAAAAAATGAATACTCCCTCGGCTAGCTGGGACCCACCTTGGTGGGAGGCTGACTTGTGGGCCTACTAAGTTGCCGGGGACGAAGGGCTTTGTCAACTTAGTCAATATGAACGATTCTAGCTCCAGTGACCGTACGATGTCCATCCAACGGCCGTAGTGCTTCTTCAACCGCTGGTCTTCTTGCTCCAGCCGCCCAAAGCAGCGCCGGTCGTGCCGCATGCTCCTGCCTCCCGTGGCCGGCTGTGCTGCCGTAGAGGCCTCACCGCCCCCTACTATTCCCACCGCTGGCCAGGCCCTGCGGCGACGGCAGCCTCACACCGTAGCCGAACCAGTGAACCCTCGTACTCCTCTCCGCGCGGGCTTCCACTGCCGCGTCTTCCCTGGCCCCGCGTCGTCCCCTTCCTAGGCCTCACCGTCGTCCACCGCCGTGGTGCTCTCCGCGCGGCATGGTCAACGTGGTCAAGGAACGACTTCCATCGGAAGAGTACTGTACGTGGAGAGGCTGACAGCTGGGTCCACGGCCACAACCCAGTTTTTTTGTGATTTGCCAAGTAAGTCGCTTTGTCAGGCCTGTTGGGCTGCAAATCTTTCAAGACGAGGAGAGCTTTCATTCGGCTGGCCGAGAAAATGGCCCATCAGTAATGAGAAATGGGCTGTACATTTTTAAAACACATCAAACCGGCAATTAGTTTCAAATATCTTTTTTTTCATTTCAAGATTTTAAATTACATTAATTTTTATGCATGGAGAATTTGTTGGATTTTATATTGATATACATTCATTTTTAAAATCAGTTGAATGTGAGTCGAAATTTCGGGATTAAAAACAGTTCAGACCGCACCGAAATATGCAAAATTTCGTATAATTTTTTAACCGTGGCCACAATATGGGTTGTAATGCTAACAAAAAGAATATGTGCTCCAAAAAAACCTTAAGAATTAGCAAATGGGCTGTAAATTATTAGAAATAATGGCAGATGGGTTGTATGCTGTTTTCCACAAATTTGAGGCTTTCCTAAAAAAAGGTTGGCGCACAAGCACTGACTGTTGGATGTCCATCCAACGGCCGTCGTGCTTCTTCAATCTCTGCTCTTCCTGCTCCAGCCGCTCAAACAAGAGCCGGCGGGACTTCCTGCTCCCTCCTCCCTGCGGCCGGCTGTGCCGCCGCGCAGGCCTCACCGCCCCACCGTACTCCCATCGCTGGCCTAGCCATCCCTCTACTCACCCACACCTGCTGTTATTCTCTGGCGACGGCAGACGAACCAGTAAACCCGCGTACAGTCGTACTCCCCTCCGCGTGGGAAACAACTGCCGAGTCTTCCCTGCCTCCGTGTCGTCCCCTTCCTAGGCCTCGCCGTCGTCCACCGCCGTGGTGCTCTCGGCGCGGCGTGGTCAATGTGGTCAACGACCGACTTCCATCGAAAGAGTACTGTGCGTGGAGACACTGACAGCTGGGTCCACGGCCGCAGCAAGGAAGTGCCTCCTTATTACGCGCAAAATAATTATTCCTCCACCTGATAGCGGGACCCACCAGACGGGCCACCGTATTTCACGAAAAAAACGTTTCCCCTGACTGCTGGGACCCACCAGCTACACCTTCACACGCAAGGAAGTGCGTCCGGGAAAAACAAAAAACAAAACGATTCGCCCCCCTGACTGCTGGGACCCACCAGCTACATCTTCGCACGCAAGGAAGTGCCTGACAGTCGGGACCACCTAGTCGAAGCGTACGTAGCGTTGCCATTCTGGTCGCGAACGTGTACGTACATATATACTGGTGGATGTAGAGGCGCGCACGTGTCGTAGTAGAGGCGCGCACGTGTCGTAGTAGAGGCGCGCATGTAGCATGTACACGTACGTACAGCGGCCAGGGTGCAAGAAAGAAAATATGGCCACGTATGTGTACATATGGGCGGGGTCTCGAACGCCTACTCACGCATATGTACGGCGAGGGCTCGTTGACATGGCTGGGTCGGAACGGAGAAACAGCGTCGTCGTCGTGTTCATGGGGAGGGAACGGAATGCGTCGTGTTCATGGGGAGGCAACGGAATGCGTCGTGTTCATCGGGAGGCAACGGAACGCGTGGGAGCCAACCGGCTGGGTCGGAACGGAATGCGTTGTCGTGTTCACGGGAGGGCTTGGACGGAACAGGCGATGGAAACGAGGCCTGGCGTACCGCAGAACGGAGGAAACGGCCTTGTGTTCGACCGGCCACGTTCGAAACGGGATCCTGTTCATCGGGAGGGGTCTGGCGTACCGCAAAACAGACGAAACGGACCTCCTACGGTCGAAACGGGGGTCCTGTTGATCGGGAGGGGTGTGGCGTACCGCAAAACGGACGAAACGGACCTCCTACGGTCGAAACAGGGGTCCTGTTGATCGGGAGGGGTGTGGCATACCGCAAAACGGACGAAACGAACCTCCTACGGTCGAAACGGGGGTCCTGTTCATCGGGAGGTGTGTGGCATACCGCAAAACGGGACTCCACGGGATACTGTTCATCTCCACCGTCGACCTCCTCTAGCCTCCACGGGCTACCGTCGACCTCCTCCAGCCTCCACGGGCTCCTGTTCATCCAGCCTCCACCGCGTGCTACTCCACCGGCTACTATTCAACCACCCCTCCACGGGCACCCCTCCACCGTCTACTGTTCATCCAGCCCTCCACACCACGGGGTCCTGTTCAACCACCCCTCCACGGGCACCACTCCACCGTCTACTGTTCATCCAGCCCTCCACACCACGGGGTCCTGTTCATCCAGAGGCAACGCCACCGCTCACTGTTCATCCAACCCCCCCCCCCCCCCCCCCCCGCAACGCTCACTGTTCATCCCAGAGGCAGCATCGATCAGCTTCAGTTAGCAGCAGTAGCGAAGGAATCGCTCGATCGGGTTCAGTTAACAGCCATCGATCGATTGCTCGGGTTCAGTAACGCGTAGCCTGCAGTGCAATCGCTCGGGTTCAGTTAGAGCCCAACGCCTCGCTCGGGTTCAGTTAGAGCCAATGCCTCGCACACACGCGCGTACGTGTACGAGAGAAACGTGCATCGCTCGGCCCCCGACCTCCCACCGTAACCGGGAACTCCCTGAAATTTTCCTCGCCCTCGCTTCTACCATGGTTTTTTCCGCCATGGACAACCCAAAGAATGTCATGCAGCTGCGTCTCCGGCCCGCCCAGGACGAAAAGCCCATTTTCTGTCATGATTTTTTGTCATAGAAGTAGGAGCCCACCACATCTATGATGATACCGGGTTTTGTCACAATTATCGTCATAGAAGTGTCATATGTATGACAGAAAAAAATTTCGTTCGGCCCAAAATGTCACGGATGTGTCTTTTTTTGTAGTGTAAGTGGAGATTTGTTTGGTGGAATTTATGCAACTCGTGTAGCTAATTATCTTGGTGTACCCATACATGGAAATGATATGGAGTTACCTCCTGCTTATCTAGATTATAGTGCTATGGTTCGCCATCAGTTTCTTGGGAGGAATGAACAGTTCCTCCAGTACCGACTAATCTTTGACAGACAACGCACTATCCATGTTTCCCTCCCTGCTCCTACTTTCTTTAACTTTCTGGCAAAAAGGAGATATGTTATAACCAGGGAGGAGGCGAACGAGTATGAGAGGAGGACGGACGCAGCTTGCCTCCAAGCTGCAGCTCGTCATGCAGTAGCTGCTACATCTCACTACGACCCCAGCTACGACTTTGGATATCTGCCAGGCCAGAAGTGGCCATAGACCAACTTAGGCCAAAAGCCTAAGCTTGGGGGAGTACGTATTTCTCACCGACATTAAATTCATGTTCACACACTCATGCCAATTGTCGGTGCTCATAATTTCTCATTGTACTATCCATGCTAGTTTATTTTATTTTCTAAGCCTTCTTCTTGTGTGTCTGAAAAACCTTAAGAAAAACCAAAAAAATTAGTTGTAGCTTTTAGCTAGTTTACTTTCCATGCCTATAGTAGTAGTAAATAAAATAAAACCCAAAAAGAATTCTCGTTCTTCTTTTGCTTGTTGGGAGCTTTCCCATGTAAATAGTTTTATTTCTTTTCTTTTCTTTGGGGGTCGAGAGGAGAAGACCATGATGAAAATGTTGAGTGGCTCTCATATGCATTATTGTTAATTTAACCAAGAGCCCATATTACCTTGTCTTCTCCCTTGTATTAAATGCTTGCAGATTCTAGCTTAGTCCAGTGCACGTGCACTATTATTATTATCCACACTGTCCGGTCGTGCGAGTGAAAGGCAATAATGACGATAATGATGGACTAATTGAGATGAGAGAAGCTGGTATGAACTCGACCTATCTTGTTTTTGTAAATATGATTAGTTCATCGTTCCCGATTCAGCTTATTATGAATGAAACATGTTTGCAATGACAATTAGAGATTATAGTTGCTCATGCCATGCTTAATTAGCTAGGAGTTTATAATGGTTTACCTTGCGTGCCAACATGCTATTAAAATGGTTGTGATGTGGTATGATAGGGTGGTATCCTCCTTTGAACAATTCGAGTGGTTTGACTTGGCACATGTTCACGCATGTAGTTGAAACAAAATCAACATAGCCTCCACGATATTTATGTTCATGGCGATTTATATCCTACTCATGCTTGCACTCATTGTTGATTAATCTTAATGCATGTTCATGACTGTTATCGCTTGATACGTCTCCGTCGTATCTATAATTTTTTATTGTTCCATGCCAATATTATTCAACTTTCATATACTTTTGGCAACTTTTTATATTATTTTTGGGACTAACATATTGATCCAGTGCCCAGTGCCAGTTCCTGTTTGTTGCATGTTTTATGTTTCGCAGAAACCCAATATCAAACGGAGTCCAAACGGGATAAAAACGGACGGAGAATTATTTTGGAATATTTATGATTTTTGGGAAGTAAAATCAACGCGAGACGGTGCCCGAGGGGGCCACGAGGCAGGGGGCGCGCCCTAGACCCTCGTGGGCACCCCATAAGGCGGTTGACGCTCTTCTTTTTCCGCAAGAAAGCTAATTTTATGAGAAAAATCTGGGCGAAAGATTCAACCCAATCGGAGTTACGGATCTCCGGATATAAAAGAAACGGTGCCAGGGCAGAATCGGGGGAATACAGAAACAGAGAGAGACAGATCCAATCTCAGAGGGGCTCTCGCCCCTCCCACGCCATGGGAGCCAAGGACCAGAGGGGAAACCCTTCTCCCATCTAGGGAGGAGGTCAAGGAAGAAGAAGAAGAAGGGGGCCTCTCTCCCCCTCTCTTCCGGTGGCGCCGGAACACCGCCGGAGCCATCATCATCACCGCCATCTTCACCAACAACTTCACCGCCATCATCACCAACACTTCCCCCCTCTATGCAGCGGTGTAATCTCTCTCTTACCCGTTGTAATCTCTACTTAACCATGGTGCTCAACACTCTATATTATTTCCCAATGATGTATGGCTATCCTATGATGTTTGAGTAGATCCGTTTTGTCCTATGGGTTATTTGATGATCAAGATTGGTTTGAGTTGCATGTTTTATTATTGGTGCTGTCCTATGGTCCTCTCTGTGTCGCGCAAGCGTGAGGGATCCCCACTGTAGGGTGTTGCAATATGTTCATGATTTGCTTATGGTGGGTGGCATTAGTGACAGAAGCACAGACACGAGTAAGTAGGTTGTTTGTGTATGGGATAAAGAGGACTTGATGCTTTAATGCTATGGTTGGGTTTTATCTTAATGATCTTTAGTAGTTGCGGATGCTTTCTAGAGTTCCAATCATAAGTGCATATGATCCAAGTAGAGAAAGTATGTTAGCTTATGCCTCTCCCTCAAATAATATTGCAATAGTGATTACCGGTCTAGTTATCGATTGCCTAGGGACAAATAACTTTCTCGTAACAAAAAGCTCTCTACTAAAACTAATTTAGTTGTGACTTCATCTAAACAGCCCCTAGCTTTTATTTACGCGCTCTTTATATTCTTGCAAACCTATCCAACAACACCTACAAAGTACTTCTAGTTTCATACTTATTCTAGGTAAAGCGAACGTTAAGCGTGCGTAGAGTTGTATCGGTGGTCGATAGAACTTGAGGGAATATTTGTTCTACCTTTAGCTCCTCGTTGGGTTCGACACTCTTACTTATCGAAAGAGGCTACAATTGATCCCCTATACTTGTGGGTTCAAGACCTTTTTCTGGCGCCGTTGCCGGGGAGCAATAGCGTGGGGTGAATATTCTCATGTGTGCTTGTTTGCTTTATCACTAAGTAATTTTTATTTGCTGTTCTTAGTTTTTCTCTATCTTTAGTTATGGATATGGAACACGAAATACCAAAAAAATTAGGTGTACTTGCTGCTCATGGAGATGAGGAACCTCCTAAAACCCTCGATGCTCGTTATGTGACAGATATTATGTACTACTTTGATAATCCAGAGAAAACCCCATTCAATTTGGTAATGGGAGACACGTTGGATCGACGTGAATACTTTAAGGATTATCGCTTGACTCAAAAAGGGAAACTATTATGGGTTCAAATTTATATGTTGAAATGGTATGCTAGGCAACTATGCTTGAGATATGATTATACTTGTTGCTCTAGGATGAAGGCTCCACACCTTCCCTTTTTATGCAAATTTAATGATAATGAAACTTTGGCTTCTTATGCTAGAGGTATATATGACTACTATGATGTGGAACGAATAGAAGAATTTGTTGCTTTTATGGGTGCTTATGAAATTGAATCTATGTTCAAGGAGTTTGAATATCTTTATGATGCTGTTTATAGACCTGAAAATTTAGCTATCCGTAAATATTGCTATGCCAATTATGAATTCAATTCCGATATTGATGCATTTATTGAGAAAGTCTTCGCTGTCCAAGAAGAGACTAATATTTTGCAGGAGTCTATGGAAGAAGAAATTTATGAAACTGTGAGCTCATTCGATGAAAAAGATGATGAGGAGAGCGAAGAACAAAAGGAGGAAGAGCGGATTAGCTACCCGTGCCCACCTTCTAATGAGAGTAACTCTTCAACTCATACATTGTTTAATTTCCCTTCGTGCTTACTGAAGGATGATTGCTATGATGACTGTTATGATCCCATTGATTCTCTTGAAATATCCCTTTTTTGATGATGCTTGCTATGCTTGTGGCCATGATGCCAATATGAATTATGCTTATGGAGATGAACTTGCTATAGTTCCTTATGTTAAACATGAAATTGTTGCTATTGCACCCACGCATGATAGTCCTATTATCTTTTTGAATTCTCCCGACTACACTATATCAGAGAAGTTTGCCCTTATTAAGGATTATATCGATGGGTTGCCTTTTACCGTTGCATATGATGATTTTGATGAATATAATATGCATGTGCTTGCTGCTCCTACTTGCAATTATTATGAGAGAGGAACTATATTTCCACCTCTCTATGTTTCCAACATGATAAAATTGCAAGAAACTGTTTATACTATGCATTGGCCTTTACTGTGTGTGCATGAATTGTTCTTTTATGACATGTCGATGCATAGGAAGAGAGTTAGACTTCGTCATTGCTTGATATATGTTACTTTGTGCTCACTACTAAATGCCAAATCATTGCTAATTAAAATTTGCTTTGATATACCTTGGGATCCGGGTGGATTCACTACTTGAGCACTATATGCCTGGCTTAATGGCTTTAAAGAAAGCGCTGCCAGGGAGACAACCCGGAAGTTTTAGAGAGTCATTTATTTCTGTTGCTTGCTTTTATAAAGTTTAGAAATAAAAATAATGTGCCAAGGTTTGCCTTTAGGATGTTTACAATGTTTGTTGGTTTGTACGGTGCAGGACAGAAACTTTGGCTGTAGTGCGCAATTTTTAATTTTTTACTGGAACGTCAAATGGTTCTGACTATTTTTGGAATGTCTTTATATACAAATTGTTTATGTTTCCTAATTTCAGTAGAATTTTTCAAGTATCAGAAGTATGGTGAATGTTCAGATTATTACAGACTGTTCTGTTTTAGACAGATTCTGTTTTTGATGCATAGTTTGCTTGTTTTGATGAAACTATTGATTTATATAAGTGGATTAAGCCATGAAAAAGTTATATTACAGTAGCTATAATGCAAAAACAAAATATGAATTGGTTTGCAACAGTACTTAGAGTAGTGATTTGCTTTATTATACTAACGGATCTTACTGAGGTTTTTGTTGAAGTTTTGTGTGGATGAAGTGTTCGATGATCGAGAAGGTCTCGATGTGAGAAGAAGGAAGAGAGGCAAGAGCTCAAGCTTGGGGATTCCCAAGGCACCCCAAGTAAATATTCAAGGAGACTCAAGCGTCTAAGCTTGGGGATGCCCCGGAAGGCATCCCCTCTTTCCTCAACAAGTATCGGTATGTTTTCGGATTCATTTCATTCATGCGATATGTGCAAATCTTGGAGCGTCTTTTGCTTTAGTTTTCATTTTTCTTTTATGCACCATGCTGGTATGAGATGGTCCTTGGTTGATTTATAGAATGCTCTTTGCACTTCACTTATATCTTTTGAGTATGGCTTTATAGAATGCTTCATGTGCTTCACTTATATCATTTGAAGTTTGGATTGCCTGTTTCTCTTCACTTAGACAACCGCCATTTGTAGAATGCTCTCTTGCTTCACTTATATTTTTTAGAGCGTGGGAATATCTTTTGTAGAAAGAATTAAACTCTCTTGCTTCACTTATATCTATTTAGAGAGATGACAGGAATTGGTCATTCACATGGTTAGTCATAAAATCCTACATAAACTTGTAGATCACTGAATATGATATGTTTGATTCCTTGCAATAGTTTTGCGATATAAAGATGGTGGTATTAGAGTCATGCTAGTGGGTAGTTGTGGATTGTAGAAATACTTGTGTTGAGGTTTGTGATTCCCGTAGCATGCACGTATGGTGAACCGTTATGTAACGAAGTCGGAGCATGATTTATTTATTGATTGTCTTCCTTATGAGTGGCGGTCGGGGACGAGCGATGGTCTTTTCCTACCAATCTATCCCCCTAGGGGCATGCGTAGTAGTACTTTGCTTCGAGGGCTAATAAACTTTTGCAATAAGTATATGAGTTCTTTATGACTAATGCCGAGTCCATGGATTATACGCACTCTCACCCTTCCATCATTGCTAGCCTCTTCGGTACCGTGCATTGCCCTTTCTCACCTCGAGAGTTGGTGCAAACTTCGCCGGTGCATCCAACCCCCGTGATACGATACGCTCTATCAGACATAAGCCTCCTTATATCTTCCTCAAAACAGCCACCATACCTACCTATCATGGCATTTCCATAGCCATTCCGAGATATATTGCCATGCAACTTCCATCATCATCATATACATGACTTGAGCATTTATTGTCATATTGCTTTGCATGATCGTAAGATAGGTAGCATGATGTTTTTGATGTCATTGCTACGCTAGATCGTTGCACATCCCGGTACACCGCCAGAGGCATTCATATAGAGTCATATCTTTGTTCTAGTATTGAGTTGTAATATTGAGTTATAAGTAAATAAAAGTGTGATGATCATCATTATTAGAGCATTGCCCCAGTGAGGAAAGGATGATGGAGACTATGATCCCCCCACAAGTTGGGATGATACTCCGGACGAAAAAAATAAAAATAAAAAAAAAGAGAAAGGCCAAAAAAAAGAGAGAGAAGGCCCAAAAAAAGAAAAAAAAGAAAAAGAGAGAGAGAAAAAGAGAGAAGGGGCAATGTTACTATCCTTTTACCACACTTGTGGTTCAAAGTAGCACCATGTTCTTCATATAGAGAGTCTCTTGAGTTATCACTTTCATATACTAGTGGGAATTTTCATTATAGAACATGGCTTGTATATTCCAACGATGGGCTTTCTCAAATGCCCTAGGTCTTCATGAGCAAGCAAGTTGGATGCACACCCACTTAGTTTCAGTTTGAGATTTCATATACTTATAGCTCTAGTGCATCCGTTGCATGGCAATCCCTACTCCTCACATTGACATCAATTGATGGGCATCTCCATAGCCCGTTGATTAGCCGCGTCGATGTGAGACTTTCTCCCTTTTTGTCTTCTCCACATAACCCCCATCATCATATTCTATTCCACCTATAGTGCTATATCCATGGCTTGCGCTCATGTATTGCGTGAGGGTTGAAAAAGCTGAAGCGCGTTAAAAAGTATGAACCAATTGCTCGGCTTGTCATCGGGGTTGTGCATGATGTGAATATTTTGTGTGGTGAAGATGGAGCATAGCCAGACTATATGATTTTGTAGGGATAACTTTCTTTGGCCATGTTATTTTGAAAAGACATGATTGCTTTATTAGTAAGCTTGAAGTATTATTGTTTTTATGTCAAATGATAGACTATTGCTTTGAATCACTCGTGTCTTAATATTCATGCCATGATTAGATACATGATCAAGATTATGCTAGGTAGCATTCCACATCAAAAATTATCTTTTTTATCATTTACCTACTTGAGGACGAGCAGGAATTAAGCTTGGGGATGCTGATACGTCTCCGTCGTATCTATAATTTTTTATTGTTCCATGCCAATATTATTCAACTTTCATATACTTTTGGCAACTTTTTATATTATTTTTGGGACTAACATATTGATCCAGTGCCCAGTGCTAGTTCCTGTTTGTTGCATGTTTTATGTTTCGCTGAAACCCAATATCAAACGGAGTCCAAACGGGATAAAAACGGACGGAGAATTATTTTGGAATATTTATGATTTTTGGGAAGTAAAATCAACGCGAGACGGTGCCCGAGGGGGCCACGAGGCAGGGGGCGCGCCCCAGGGGAGCAGGCGCGCCTTGGACCCTCATGGGCACCCCGTAAGGCGGTTGACGCTCTTCTTTTGCCGCAAGAAAGCTAATTTTATGAGAAAAATCTGGGCCAAATATTCAACCCAATCAGAGTTATGGATCTCCGGATATAAAAGAAGCGGTGCCAGGGCAGATTTGGGGGAACGCAGAAACAGAGAGAGACAGAGAGACAGATCCAATCTCGGATGGGCTCTCGCCCCTCCCACGCCATGGGAGCCAAGGACCAGAGGGGAAACCCTTCTCCCATCTAGGGAGGAGGTCAAGGAAGAAGAAGAAGGGGGCCTCTCTCCCCCTCTCTTCCGGTGGCGCCGGAACACCGCCGGAGCCATCATCATCACCGCCATCTTCACCAACAACTTCACCGCCATCATCACCACCTCTTCCCCCTCTATGCAGCGGTGTAACCTCTCTCTTACCCGCTGTAATCTCTACTTAAACATGGTTCTCAACGCTATATATTATTTCCCAATGATGTATGGCTATCCTATGATGTTTGAGTAGATCCGTTTTGTCCTATGGGTTATTTGATGATCAAGATTGGTTTGAGTTGCATGTTTTATTATTGGTGCTGTCCTATGGTGCTCCCCATGTCGCGCAAGCGTGAGGGATCCCCGCTGTAGGGTGTTGCAATATGTTCATGATTTGCTTATGGTGGGTGGCGTGAGTGACAGAAGCACAGACCCGAGTAAGTAGGTTGTTTGCGTATGGGATAAAGAGGACTTGATGCTTTAATGTTATGGTTGGGTTTTACCTTAATGATCTTTAGTAGTTGCGGATGCTTGCTAGAGTTCCAATCATAAGTGCATATGATCCAAGTAGAGAAAGTATGTTAGCTTATGCCTCTCCCTCAAATAAAATTGCAATAGTGATTACCGGTCTAGTTATCGATTGCCTAGGGACAAATAACTTTCTCGTAACAAAAAGCTCTCTACTAAAACTAATTTAGTTGTGTCTTCATCTAAACAGCCCCTAGCTTTTATTTACGCGCTCTTTATATTCTTGCAAACCTATCCAACAACACCTACAAAGTACTTCTAGTTTCATACTTGTTCTAGGTAAAGCGAACGTTAAGCGTGCGTAGAGTTGTATCGGTGGTCGATAGAACTTGAGGGAATATTTGTTCTACCTTTAGCTCCTCGTTGGGTTCGACACTCTTACTTATCGAAGGAGGCTACAATTTATCCCCTATACTTGTGGGTTTAAGATCGCTCTCTAGTTGGTCGCTTCCCAGTCTCTTTCTAGCCTTCACTTGTACTAAGCGGGAATACTGCTTGTGCATCCACTTCCATAAACCTCAAAGTTATTCCATATGAGTCCACCATACATTCCTATATGCGGTATTTACCTGCTGTTCCAAGTAAATTTGTATGTGCCAAACTCTAAACCTTCAAATGAAATTCTGTTTTGTATGCTCGAATAGCTCATGTATCAACTAGGGCTGTCTATATCTTCCATGCTAGGTGGGTTATTTTCACGATGAGTGGACTCGTCTCATCACTCACGAGAAAATGGCCGGTAACCGGGATGCCCAGTCCCATGCTCAAATCAAAATAATTGCAAACAAAACTCCCCCAGGATTGTTGTTAGTTGGAGGCACCCGTTGTTTCGGACAAGCCATGAATTGATGTTTGTTGGTGGTGGGGGAGTATAAACTTTACCATTCTGTTTGGGAACCGCCTATAATGTGTGTAGCATGGAAGATATCGAGATCTCTTGGTTGTTATGTTGACAATGAAAGTATGCCACTCAAAATATTATTTGTCTCTGTTTCAAAACTCGAGCTCTGGCACCTCTGCAAATCCCTGCTTCCCTCTGCGAAGGGCCTATCTATTTACTTTTATGTTGAGTCATCATCCCCTTATTAAAAAGCACTAGTTGGAGAGCACCGCTGTCATTCACATGCATTGCTATTAATTTACATTAAGTATGACTGTGACTGGATCTCTTTTACCATGAATTACAATGTCTAGCCAGTCCTTAATCTTCAGGGGTGCTCTGCATTTATGTTTTGCAGTCTCAGAAAGGGCTAGCGAGATACCATCTTGTTATATCATGTTATGATTGTTTTGGGAAAGTGTTGTCATCCGAGATTTATTATTATTGCTCACTAGTTGATTATGCCATTGATATGAGTAAACATGAGACCTAAATGTTATTTTAAATATGGTTAGTTCATAATCTTTGCTGAAAACTTGAATGCTGGCTTTACATATTTGCAACAAGATCAAACAGAGTTTGTTAAAGTTTTTCTTAATCACTTTCAGTTTGTCAACTGAATTGCTTGAGGACAAGCAAAGGTTTAAGCTTGGGGGAGTTGATACGTCTTCAACGTATCTACTTTTCCAAACACTTTTGGCCTTGTTTTGGACTCTAACTTGCATGATTTGAATGGAACTAACCCGGACTGACGCTGTTTTCAGCGGAACTGCCATGGTGTTATTTGCAGAAATAAAAGTTCTCGGAATGACCTGAAAATCCACGGAGACACGTTTTGGAATTAATGAAAAATACTGGCGAAAGAATCAGCATCAGGGGGCCCACACCCTATCCACGAGGGTGCAGGGCGCCCCCCCTGGGGCGCGCCCCCTGCCTCGTGGGCAACCTCGGACTCCACCGACCTCAACCCCAACTCCATATATTCACGTCCGGGGAGAAAAAATGAGAGAGAAGGATTCATCACGTTTTACGATACGGAGCCGCCGCCAAGCCCTAATCTTCCTCGGGAGGGCTGATCTGGAGTCCGTTCGGGGCTCCGGAGAGGGGAATCCGTCTCCGTCGTCATCATCAACCATCCTCCATTACCAATTTCATGATGCTCACCGCCGTGCGTGAGTAATCCCATCGTAGGCTTGCTGTACGGTGATGGGTTGGATGAGATTTACCATGTAATCGAGTTAGTTTTGTTAGGGTTTGATCCCTAGTATCCATTATGTTCTAAGATTGATGTTGCTATGACTTTGCTATGCTTAATGCTTGTCACTAGGGCCCGAGTGCCATGATTTCAGATCTGAACCTATTATGTTTTCATGAATATATGTGAGTTCTTGATCCTATCTTGCAAGTCAATAGTCACCTACTATGTGTTATGATCCGGCAACCCCGAAGTGACAATAATCGGGACCACTCCCGGTGATGACCGTAGTTTGAGGAGTTCATGTATTCACTAATTGTTAATTCTTTGGTCCGGTACTCTATTAAAAGGAGGCCTTAATATCCCTTAGTTTCCAATAGGACCCCGCTGCCATGGGAGGGTAGGACAAAAGATGTCATGCAAGTTCTTTTCCATAAGCACATATGACTATATTCGGAATACATGCCTACATTACATTGATGAACTGGAGCTAGTTCCGTGTCACCCTATGTTATAACTGTTGCATGAGGAATCGCATCCGACATAATTATCCATCATTGATCCGTTGCCTAGGAGCTTTTCACATATTGATCTTTGCTTAGTTATTTTTCCATTGCCACTGTTACGATTGCTACAAAAACTGCTACTGTTACTCTTGCCACCGTTACTGTTACTTCCATACTACTTTGCTACTAAATACTTTGCTGCAGATCGATATTAAGTCTTTCAGATGTGGTTGACAACTCAACTGCTAATACTTGAGAATATTCTTTGGCTTGAATACTCTACCCTCGAAAACTGTTGCGATCCCCTATACTTGTGGGTTATCAAGACACTATATCACCAATCGGGATTATTAGAGATGTTGAAGTCTTGTGTGGAAAAATAAAATACCCTACTGATTTTCTTGTTCTTGGTTCCCCACAAGATGACTTTTGTCCCATTATCTTTGGTAGACCTGTCTTGAACACAGTTAATGCTAAGATAGATTGTAAGAAACAAACTATGGGTGTTAGCTTTGGTTATGAGTCTCATGAGTTTAATTTTTCCAAGTTTAGTAGAAATCATCATGAAAAAGAATTGCCTAGAACTACTGCAGGATGCTGCTAACGCGACACTATGATCAGAGATCCTTTCATGAAATTGTGTGTGATGCATTAATCACAAACGGGGATGTTAAAAAACCGTCAAAAAAGGTGCAAACCGTTTGCAATGGAGGATGCATCAAACACGGTTCAGATTTTAGTTGCGTGTGCGATCCAGGCCATACGGTTCAATCCAATGAACTGTTTGCGATGAGGCGGAACAAAAGGAACAGGCAGCCTGATGAAGGCGTGTGCGTTATAGAGCATATGGTTCACTCGGATGAACTGTTTGTGATTAGGCAACACAAAAGAAACGGGCAGCCAGATGAAGGTGTGTGCGATATACAACATACGGTTCACTCGGATGAACTGTTTGTGATTAGGCAACACAAAAGAAACAGTCAGCCAGATCAAGGTGTGTGTGATTGAGGGCATATGCTTCAGAAGGATTAACTATTTGTGATTAGGCAACATAACAAAAACGGGTAAGCCAGATCAAAGTGTCTGCGATTGATGGCATACACTTCACATGGATGAACTGTTTGCGATTAGCCACAACAAACTGAAACAGTTAGATAGATGAACGTGTGTGCGCTAGACGAGCACACCCATTCTAATTAAAAGAAGCGTGCGTGATGGTAATAACGAGCGCGCACGGTTGTTGGAACAAGACATGTGCTGACATTGCCTACTGCGGTGCACCCTATTGTGCAAACGCCACGTACGCGGCTGAGAAGGCGTACGTGCCCACGTTACGCCTTCCGGGAATAGTGCTGCACTTATAACCATCAGTAAATTTTGAGCATGTGTCCCATCACAATTTTTGTTAGAAGACCAGGGAGGCCGCGTCCCGTCACATTCCAAATTGCAAACCTGTTCACACCGATCAAAACCTAAACGGTTTCCCACTTAGGAGCGTATTACTACGCGGTTATAAATACTACTAGTCCAAGATGACTACACATTCCTCCTCAACTCCTCATCCACAAAAAGTCAAAAACAAACAAGTCATTCATCATCGTTCCCTTGCGTCCGCCATGGCATGCGTGAGTTCTGGGTCAAGAGATTGCCACCAGGGAGAGGCGAGCCTGGAAGCGGGAGCACGAGAGATGTCCCGCCTCGCCGCGAAAGCAACCAACATGTCCCGCCACACAGCCGTAGCAGCAGAGAGGTCCCGCCGCTCCACCGAAGCAGCACGGAGGACCCACCACACCATCGATGCAGCAGACTGGTCCGGACGTGCTGCGGAAGCAGAAGAGATGTCCCGCCGCGCCGCGAATGCAGCAGAGATGTCCTCCCGTGCCGCGGCGGCCTAGGAAAATGCCTCGCGGGCAGGCAAGGACTCTTACAGGCGCATGCCTGCCCTCGTCCTTAGGCAGATGGATCAGATCTCTAGGTGGGCGAGGTTGTAGGATGACCAGAAAGCCTCATTTGAACAGTCTACCGACGTCATCCGGCAACTAAATGAGAGCAATGCGAAGCTCCGGGCCAAGCGCGACCTACTGAGGGCGAAGATCATCGAAAGTGCGGAGCAGCAGGAGCAGACCACTGCCTTGTTGAAGAGGACCAGCATCATCGTCGAGAAACTTATGGGCGAGAATGCCATGCTGCGCATCGAGCGCAGAAGGCTGGTGGAGGAATCTGTGGATGCTCTCAACCAGCATCCTGAGGACAAGAAAGAGCTCGTCACCGCTCGCCGCGGAGACTAGTTCCCGCGGCCTGCAGCAACGCATCAAGAAAGTAGAGATCAGCGAGCCAGATCGTTGTCTTCCTTCTTCTTTTGCCCTTGTGTATTTCGGGTGTTGCTGCATGTGGCTTTTTTTAATTATGTTTCTAAATATGTAAGACAATTATTATCCACTGTCATCGTCCTTATATTCATCATGCTTGCTATAAGTCACAGTCGATACTATATAGGTCCGTCGGATCTTACATCAAGATCCGTGCAAAACTTTCTTTTCAGATTTTCATTTTTCTCTCTTAAATCTCAGTCCAGTGAGACATATAGCCACGCCGTAGAACAGGTGCTCGGGCGCCATTAATGGAGACGTTGGGAGGGAGGTGCGCGGCGGGTAGCGGTCAAAGGGCTCTCCTCACGATGAGCACATGCAGGGGTCTGATCGCACGCCTCCCGTACTCAAATAGCTACCCCGCACGACACCTCCTAGCTAATAAAGAAAGGGACGTGTGGCCGCACGTAATTTGGTAAGTCGAACGCCCACGGTTTCAATAATACTTGTGTTTCCGATTTGTAACGTGACAGCACTTGTTCCAACATAACTTTGTTGATTGTTAATGTGTGCGCCTTCGCAAATCGGACAGAAAAATTACCACAGCATGTTGGTGCCATGTCATGAGACCATGCCAAGTTTCATGATTTTCAGGCGTGTTTTGGAATTACAGGAATTAAAAAAACCAAGTTTCTCAATCTTTCCGGCCGAGCCACGACGCCCAGATGTTTGAATTTCACTCCCATCTCTTGCATGGGACCTAGAAATTCACCCAAGGACACACCTATGATTTTTGAAACAACTTTGGTGCACTGAGCATGTGCTTGTAGTTCAAATTTGAATTATGCACATTAAATGCCCAGAAACTCAATTAATGTATAAAAAGGCCAAACGAACCCGGAATAATTCCAAAATTTAGCACGGTACTTCTATTTTGTCTAATCAGGCTGTGTAAAAAAATTAAGGCGGGAGAAGGCAGTGTGCGTATGTCATTTCGCACACGGAGGTGACACGTTCCCTCTCGGAACCACGAGCCTTCTTGAGGGAAGCTCCGGTTTGCAAGAAGCTTACACCAAAGCTTTTCCCAATTCGTCCAAAAAAAATACCGCAACATGTTGGTTCCATGTCATGACACCATGCCAAGTTTCATGATTTTCAGGCGAGTTTTGGAATTACAGGAATTAAAAAACCAAGTTTCTCAATCTTTTCGGTCGAGCCACGACGCCCAGATGTTTGAATTTCACTCCCATCTCTTTCATGGGACCTAGAAATTCTCCCAAGGACACACATCTGATTTTTCAAACAACTTTGGTGCACTGGAGCATGTGCTTGTAGTTCAAATTTGAATTATGCACATTAAATGCCCAGAAACTCAATTAATGTATAAAAAAGGCGAAACGAGCCCGGAATAATTCCAAAATTTAGCACGGTACTTCTATTTCGTCTAATCTGGCTGTGTAAAAAAATTAAGGCGGGAGAAGGCAATGTACGTATGTCGTTTCGCACACGGAGGTGACACGTTCCCTCGCGGAACCACGAGCATTCTTGAGGGAAGCTCCGGTTTGCAAGAAGCTTACACCAAAGCTTGTCCCAATTTGGCCAAAAAATTACCGCAGCATGTTGGTGCCATGTCATGACACCATGCCAAGTTTCATGATTTTCAGGCATATTTTGGAATTACAGGAATTAGAAAACCAAGTTTCTCAATCATTCTGGCCGAGCCACGACGCCCATATGTTTGAATTTCACTCCAGTCTCTTACATGCAACCTAGAAATTCACCCAAGGACACACATGTGATTTTTCAAACAACTGTGGTGCACTGGAGCCTGTGCTTGTTGTTCAAATTTGAATTATGCACATTAAATGCCCAGAAACTCAATTAATGTATAAAAAGGAGAAACGAGCCCAGAATAATTCCAAAATTTAGCACGGTACTTCTATTTGGTCTAATCTGGCTGTGTAAAAAAATTAAGGCGGGAGAAGGCAGTGTACGTATTTCGTTCGGACACGGAGGTGACACGTTCCCTCTCAGAACCACGAGCCTTTTTGAGGGAAGCTCCGGTTTGCAAGAAGCTTACACCAAAGCTTGTCCCAATTCAGCCAAAAAATACCGCAGCATGTTGGTGCCATGTCATGAGACCATGCCAAGTTTCATGATTTTCAGGCGTGTTCTGGAATTACAGGAATTAAAAAACCAAATTTCTCAATCTTTCCGACCGAGCCACGACGCCCAGATGTTTGAATTTCACTCCCATCTCTTGCATGGGACCTAGAAATTCACCCAAGGACACACATGTGATTTTTCAAACAACTTTGGTGCACTGGAGCACGTGCTTGTAGTTCAAATTTGAATTATACACATTAAATGCGCAGAAACTCAACTAATGTATAAAAAGGCCAAACGAACATGGAATAATTACAAAATTTAGCACGATATATGCGTGTGTAAAAAAATTAAGGTGTGAGAAGGCAGTGTACGTATGTCGTTTCGCACACGGAGGTGACACGTTCCCTCTCGGAACCAGGAGCCTTCTTGAGGGAAGCTCCTGTTTGCAAGAAGCTTACACCAAAGCTTGTCCCAATTCGGCCAAAAAATTTTACTGCAGCATGTTGGTGCCATGTCATGACACCATGCCAAGTTTTATGATTTTCAGCCGTGTTTTGGATTTACAGGAATTAAAAAACCAAGTTTCTCAGTCATTCCGGCCGAGCCATGACACCTAGATGTTTGAATTTTATTCCCATTTCTTGCATGGGACCTATAAATTCACCCAAAGACACACATGTGATTTTTTAGCAAACTTTGGTGCATTGGAGCATGTGCTTGTATTCAAATTTGAATTATGCACATTAAATGCCCTGAAACTCAATTAATGCATAAAAGTGCCAAACGAACCTGGAATAATTCCAAATTTAAACACGACACTCATGTACTAGTTGCATGTTCACTGTACGTAAATGTTCTAGCAATTCAAACACCATCCTTTCCCTCCGTAACACCATTTTGTCTTTCAAAACATAATGAAAAAATCAGGTATACCACAAACAGTTTACTAGAAAGAATCGTGTGGGATGCGATATAAAATATCTTGGCGCACAGTCTTGTCTGGCTTAGGCAGGAAGCTTCGTCGTCTACAGTCCACCGCCCCCGCTTGAACCACACTTGCGCGCCAGTTTCTCGCGGCACCGAGCGAATTTTTTTTGTCACCGCGGAAATATCTATCTCCCCGCCCCCTCCCTCCTACCAAAAGCCACATTTCCACTGTTCCTCCTTGCTTTCCAAGTTCAAACCTTCACTGCTGCTTACTGGCAGCTCAGCCTCCTCGCCGGCGACCCTTCTTCTTGCAGCGCCGCCTCCTCGCCGGCTACCCTTCTTCTTGCAGCGCCGCCTCCTTGCCGGCGACCATTCTTCTTGCAGCGCCGCCTCCTCGCCGGTGACCCTTCTTCTTGCTGCGCGGCCTCCTCGCCGCCGACCCTTCTTCTTGCTGCGCGGCCTCGTCGATATGGTCAGGTAATCCACACCCCACCCACACCATCCTCCTCCTTTCTCGTCCCACATGCCCCGACTGACGAAGAGGCACCTTCCACCGAAATCACTGCCCCCCTCCTCCAATTAAGCGCCGCCCACAGCCATTTTACACGCAGTATAACATGGAGCTGAGTAGCATGCGGTCGCACACGCGAACGAGGTCTCTATGGCTGACATGCGTGTCGACCGCCAGATCTTGGAGGAGCACCTCGTCTTCGAGGCCACCGTCGACACCGCCGCGCGGTTGTCTACTTTAAAATACAGTTCATGATGTTTTCTCGAGGCCACCGCCAGTGTCTTCTAGTGATTTGTCCTCTGTAATGTTAATATGCAATCTGATGTTCAGTTAACAGTTTGGTCCTTTGAAATGTAATGTTCAGTTAACACTTTGGTCCAACAATTGCTACATTTCATAGTACTATTCTCAAGCATTCTTTGTTTTGTTAACTGTCTTATCTTCTAGTACATGTTTCTATTCTGCAATGTCGTGCTCAGTTAACTATTCTGGTTCATTTGGTCTGCTATCCATTTAACTGTTTGGTTCAGTTCTGCAATTTGATTTTCATTTGCTGTGGGTACAATTTTGTATTGTTATGCATGTGACACCAATCGAATTTGGCTGCACTCAATACATATTGTACTGATAGTATGGCAACTCTTAGTTAACCTGATCAAGATCTTCCTTATGTGTGTTGCACGGAAACAATGGGAGACACTGCGGTTTACCATCGAGGTTTGTTCAAGCAGGGTCCTTTGGCTAATAGCACATTATTGTGCAGTTGCAGGAATCATTCTAATATTTAGCTTTCTTACAATTTGGTCTTGCACATGTAGGTCCTGCTGTCAGAGGCTTAGACCCTTTGTTCAACCCATTTTGCATATGGGCAAATGAGATGTCCATGAATATCAGTCAAGTCAAGAAACTCAGAAAGATTGTTAGGATGAAGAAACTTGCGATGAATAACAGCAAGATCTTTGTTTGCACAATGAAGAAGACATCAGTCAACTATAGGATGGTACCAACTCTTTTACCTTGTTTTTACCCCTTGCGCCATTTCAAAATTTACAACAGCGATTTATGCATAGCTTTGTTTTCAGTACTTTTCAAAGCAGTTCACCGATGATTACCTCTCAAACCACCTGCATGGTCAAGAGGTGAGGAAGGTATTCATTCAACACCCACGGTACAATATTGAAGTCTTGCTGAAGAGGACGAAGGTTGGGCGGGCAATTATCCATAGCCACTGGCCTAAAGTTGCAAGGACATTCAACATCACTGAAGGCTCAATATTTGCCTTCCGCTTCTGCAGTTTCCCAGATGAGATTCATCTGTCTATTTACCGTGTATGATGCTACTTTCCAAAGGTTTTTGATGCTGCATGTGAAACTTGGTGCTGTTGTGTAATGGCGTAACTGAGTGCCGAAGCTATCTGATGTAATTCGATTATGAAATCCTGGTTGCTTTTATACGGATATGAAATATCTGGTGTGTTTTATAAGAAATATCAGTTTGATTACTACATGGATTATCAATAATAGGCTAATTACCTTGCTTATTGGGGTTTTCTATTGCAAGCGGTTACTCAGACATCACTGTGGGCGATGAACTCAAACAACCCGCACGGTTTCTAGAAAGTAGGCGTGTTCGATCAACTAACAATCACACACGGCTTCCGGCAGCGAACTGTTTGCGTTAGGCCACCTTGCATAAACGTTTCCACACAAAGAACTGTGTGGGATGTACATACCTACGGAAATGATTTTCTGGGATTCACCGTGTGGGATGTACATACCTACGGAAATGATTTCTGGGATTCACCGTGTGGGATGTACATACCTACGGAAATGATTTCTGGGATTCACCGTGTGGGATGTACATACCTACGGAAATGATTTCTGGGATTCACCGTGTGGGATGTACATACCTACGGAAATGATTTCTGGGACTCACCGTGTGGGATGTACATTGTCGGTGTCAAAACCGGCGGATCTTGGGTAGGGGGTCCCGAACTGTGCGTCTAAGGTCGATGGTAACAGGAGACGGGGGACACGATGTTTACCCTGGTTCGGGCCCTCTTGATGGAGGTAATACCCTACTTCCTGCTTGATTGATCTTGATGAATATGAGGATTACAAGAGTTGATCTACCATGAGATCGTAATGGCTAAACCCTAGATGTCTAGCCTGTATAATTGTGATTCTGCTCTAGGGACTAAACCCTCCGGTTTTTATAGACACCAGAAGGGCCTAGGTGTCGTGGAATTGTCACGGCAGATGTCCTCGAGCTAGGACTTAGTCGTGGAGCCATCGCAGCTAGGAAGCTTGAAGAGGTTAATGCGGGACAAGGAACACGAGGGTTTATACTGGTTCGGCCCCTTACGGTGAAGGTAAAAGCCTACGTCCAGTTTGAGGTGGTATTGATTAGGGTTACGATCACCAGGGAGCTAAACTGCTATCCCGGCTCTCGATGAGATTGTTGTCGCCCTTAAACTGCTGCCGGGTCGTCCCTTTATATAGGGAGGCTGACGCCCTGCAGCTCTCAGAGTCCCGGCCGGCTCATAAGAGTGTCCGGCTCGGACTCTCAACTATTCTTGCCTTACACTACAAGTTCTACCATAATAATGATTGTAACTACGGGCCTTAAGCCATATCCGGGTCTTAAGCCCATCTTCGGCCCACCGTCTTTAAGCTTGGCGCTGGGCTTCTGGCAATGACCATATGAGTAACCCGGCCCCTCCTGGCGGGTGACTCTAAGGTCTATATCCTCAACATTAGGCCCCAGATTGATTTGAGCCGGCTCATGTCAATCTTCAACTCTTTCGGCAGAAAAAATCTCCGGCTTACCATTCGTGTGAAGGCCATAACCCGGCGTGACGTCATCCTCTGGACTCCGGATAATCCGCCGTGACGTCATCTTCCATTAAGTCCGTTTTTTTACTCCGCCAGATCCGCAACGGATCTTTTCTTTTACTGTCATCCCGAAAATTGAGGCGCTGCGTGGGGAGATAACCACGCCACGGTCTCCTTGATTCTCGCGCCCGCTTTACGAGCTCGCCTTATAAATAGGCCGGCCCGACGGGCTCTTCTCACGCTCCTTCCTCTGTCATCTTCTTCCTCTCGCTGTCCCGTGCTGCTTGAGCTCCGCCACCGTCGCCGCCGCGGGTCTCCTCGTCGTCACCAGCTCAGGCCGCTGCATCACCCTGATCTGACCAGAGAAACGCGGCGACCTCCGCGACTCTCCCACTCTTGTAAGTCCTGCTTGTCCTGTAGAGTAGATCTGCCGTAGGATTCGTCCGTGTTCCTCGTGTTCGTCGCCATTGCCCGCAAGTTCCGGTAGTTCTCATAGTTACTGCCCATGTTTGATCTTAGATCTTCATAGAACTAGTGCGGCGACTGTTTGGCACCCATTTTACACGCAAGCAGCTCTCTTTTTACTGCATAGGAACTTTGTTCGGGCCCAAGAACTCCCTCGCTTCTGTTTCTAGGTCTAGAAGTTTTTCTTTTGCCCGACCATTTCGATCCAAAAAACTTACTGCAATGAGTGAAACCTGTTTTACCACACTTAGTAAAAAACTGTAATCAGTGAATCTCGGCGGTTTACATTTCCGGTTGAAAGAAACCACGCGCCGTAGAATCTTCCGGCTTAAAAGAAAACCATGCTTCGTAGAATCCTCCAGCTTAGCTGTGATAAGGCCGTAGATAATCAATTTATTCTGAATGCCCCTGCGGCTTAAATAACCCGCTGTACTTAGGTATATACCATTAGTCCCCTTCATAAGCCGCCACCTTAGCTTTGAACTGTAGATCTCCTCTGGCTTATCATTAACCCGGACATTTTTCCTTTTTGTCATAGACTGCCGACTTTCACCATGCCTCCCAAAGCTCCCATTACTTGTAACTGGATGAGGTCCAATGTCACCAACGAGACCCTAGCGGATTTTGTTAAGTCGGGATATCTGCCCAAGAAAGACATCATGTCCTACCGTGCCCCTGACCCGTCAGAAGAGAGGCCACAGCCCAAGGATGGGGAGGTAGTAATTTTTGCGGATCACATGAGCCGAGGCTTCGCACCGCCCGGCTCAAAGTTTTTTAGAGATGTTCTAAATTTCTTTGATTTGCGGCCTCAAGACATAGGACCCAACTCAGTGTCCAACATCTGCAATTTCCAAGTCTTCTGCGAGGTTTATCTTGGAGAAGAGCCTAGTCTGCTGCTCTTCAGAGAGCTTTTTTACTTAAACCGTCAGAATGAGTGCACCAATGGGCCAAGTCTGGAGTTAGGCGGCATCTCCATCCAGCGGCGTAGGGACTGCCTTTTCCCTTACGCAGAGCCGCCGAGCCACCCAAAGGACTGGAACATGACTTGGTTCTATTGCCAAGATACATCACCGGCTGATGAAAGTCCGCTGCCCGGCTTTCGCCCATCACGTCTGGAGTCAACACACCCACTATCAGACAAACTGACTCCGGCGGAGCGCCAGCCTCTACTCCCAACCATCAACAAGATCAAGGCTCTCCTGGGCAATGGTCTGAATGGAATCGATCTGGTCCGGGTCTGGATCTCATGGCGGGTGATCCCATTGAGCCGCCGCCCCGGCTTAATGTGTGAGTATATGGGCCGCAAAGACGACCCTCAGAGACACAGCCGCAACGATCTTCCTGAAGACGTTGCAGAGGAGATGACCAAGGCTCTCCTGAACGAGAGCCTGGCAGACTGTGGAAGGACCGAGTTAGCCCCCTTCTGCAAGACCAACCCAGCCCCAGCGGTAAGCCACCAATCTGAACATCCTATCTTCTTCTGTATATAACTCTCATCTGAATCGTTTAAAGAAATCACCATTGTATTTTTCAGGCTGACGACAAGTTCTGGCGGGTCAAGTATGACCATGAAGCGGCCAAGAAGGCCAGAAAGGTGAAGAAAGCCGCCAAGAAAGCCGCCCCTCGCAGGAAAGGAAGCAGGCCTACTGCATCGGAGCTGATGCAATTAAGCGACAGCTCCGAGTCAGAGGTAACCCCTAAGCCTTTAAATCCTTGCTGTATTTGTTTGTTTGTTGTCGTCCGCCTTATCAATACTTGCTCATTGACAGGATGACACCGGCGCAAGTAACCCGGTGGTTGAAGAGGTAATGTCACTTTCCTCCGACTCGGAGCCCTTGCCAAGGCTGAAAGTCCGAAGGGTAACCCGGAAAGTAAGCTTTTCACATCCCTTAGCTTATCAAGATCCTCAATTTATTTTGAAGCAACAGGTTCATGAGAGACGGCGTCACACCCGGACCAACAAGGACACCGACCTCTCCGCCGGGTTAGCTGACACATCAAGGAAGCGCCGAACTGAGGTTATTTCCCACTTGTACCCTTTTCACCCGTTGGCGGGTGTTATCCATCAGCCACTCAACTCTTCTGACTCCAATTATCAGGAGACCTCCCCCTCTTCGGGCGACTCTATGCAGTCGAGTCTTCCGGCTTTCAAGACCGCGCCCGGGTAACGATAATCATCTCATGTTGTTCTGATCTTTACTCATATTTTTCGTACTAACCTTTGTTGTTCTTTCAGTGCCCAGGCAAAGCTCACCAAGAGGGTGAAGAAAACCAAGTCGGCCGGAGTGCCGGATTTGCCTGAGCCGGAGGTGACGGTCCAAGACGCGCCAGCTGCCTCCGCCCCAGAAGCCACCACTCCAATGGACACGGCGCCTGTAGAAGCTCCTGCTGACCCGGAGGTCTCCGGCTCGGCCCAACCAACAAATGACCCGGACGTGGTAATCACCCGGACGGAGTTCGTTGAGCCGGGGAGACCGACCGTGCTGGCCAAGTGCTCCGCCAAGGGGGAGTTGCTGCAGCCCCGCCGGGTGAACCTGGACCTCTCCGACTACACCAACCTGAGCATTGGAGAGCTCGTCTCTGGCTACATCAGCCAAGTGCACAAGAGCCGGGACGCCGAGGTTGCCATGGTGACCCAGATCCAGCAGAAGTCTGAGGTAACATCCTTTTGTCCTCTTATTTACTGCTTAGTTACCTGTACCATACTAGCCCCCAAGTCGACGACTTATGACTGAGTATGTTGTAGACTTAGGGTCCGGCTTACTCCATTTGAACCGGCAATATGTAGATAGAAAACGTTCAATATGCATTAGCCCCCAAGTGCCAAGTGTCTTTGCTTGGAAAACGCTTGGGACTTTAAATTTGTAGAGTAATTGTTCATGCTATAACCCGGAAATTTATACAGGCTGCTGGCAAGAAGCTGGAGACTGACCTTGCTGATCTCACGAGCCGGCTAAAGATGCAAGAAATGGAGACCCGGAAGGCAAACGCCAAGTTTGTATCCAGCATCGCCGCTCAAGAGAAGCTGAAGACAGAATTTGATGCTGAGCGGAAAGCCTGGGCCGAAGAGAAGGCCGCATTGGTAACCCGGGCTGAACAGGCGGAGAAGACTCTCTCTGAGAAGACCACTGAGCTCTCCGGCCTAAAGCGCCAGGTTTCCCAGATGGTGGCCGCCATCTTCGGTAAGTCGCCTCACCGGCTTTCATCAAGTTTAAAATGTTTATATCTCATAACTCATCTTTGTCGCCGGCTTGTCTGATTCTGTTAAACAGGTCCCAGAAGTGCCAACCTCAACCAGAGCGTGGTCACCAAGCTGAAGGCCGTGTATACCCTGGTGGAGCAGCTCTACACCGGGTCACAGCGTGCCTTAGCTGTGGTGGCCCTATCCAACGAGGTGCCGACTCACCTGGCAGAAGTCCTGCGCCGGCTCGCCGTTCTGCCTCAGTGGATCCAAGAGCTGCGACGGGCCTCTGCGAGAGCCGGAGCGATCGCCGCGCTGAGCCGGGCCAAGGCATTCCTGCCGGAGTTAGACCCGGCGGACATCGCCCTTGGCTATCCAAGCCTGAAGGAAGACGGCTCAGCTTTCGATCAGATGGACTTGGCAGCTTGCGTGAAGGCTGTACGCCCGGTGGCCACCCTTATCGGGAACGACACCGACCTAACCAAGTACCAGCCGGGTTACAACGCGGAGAATCAGAGGATTCCAACCCCTCGCTATGAAGCCCTCAACTTGATCCCGCCAGCTCGTCAACACACTTTCGCCCCGGAGATTGACCCGGCCGGGTTAATTGACGAGGAAGCCCAATTCGAAGCTCTCAGCGGCATCGACTGGAAGTCATCAACCTTCCAGGTCTTGGGATCAGCCGGAGGAGAGGATAGGAACGAGCCGGAGACTTCAACTCAGCAAGCATCATAACTCGGCCGGCGGTTTACCAAACAATGCTCCACCCTTTTAGACTTGATGAGTTTTGTAATCGAGTAGGTGCAACAGTTTATCTCTGCCGTGCCATCGTGCACGTATTGAATGCTAAAGTCTTTTGAAGTTGTCTCTTTGATATTTCTCCGGGTCATAATCAATCATTTGCTTTACTTAACCTCAAAAGAGGTGCCTTTAACTATCCTGCATAGAAGGGCAAATCACAAGTCCCAAGGCGGCTTACCGCCCTGAGAATCATAAGTTTTATATAACCCGGAATATGAATCAAAAGGACTTGTCTTCAATGATATCCTGAGTATAGCCGTAAGAACATACTTAACGGCCTGCAATCATACTTCCGATTTAGATAACCCGGATAAGAAAGTTGGTACCGCAACTCCGGTTTACCTGCCTTATAACACTCATTGCGTTCAGCAATACTGTAAACCAAAGTTAAGCCGGCAAAGTGAGACCCGGCTGTACACACCTTGACATAATCAGAGAAAACTTGTGATAAAGCATAAGAACTTAGGGGCTTCCGGTTCGAATACGACCAGAGACCCGGCCCGAAGGGGTTAAGCTAAGATTCGGATACGATCATATAGCCCCCAGCGGGTGTGGCGATGCCAATCAAGAGGGTACCGACAGCTATGTTCTCTTTGGTTCGAATACGACCCATGTTTGAACAGGAAGCCCCCAAGTGATTTTAAGAATTGTTTAACGACGCTGATTCGAATACGATCCACGTCGGTTCTCAGAGGGGTTAAACTATGATTCAAATATGATCAAAGGTAACCTCCCAATGAGCTCGGCACTTTGCCAATCAAATGGGTATCGACAGCTATGTTCTCTTTGGTTCGAATACGACCCATGTTTGAACAGGAAGCCCCCAAGTGACCTTATTGCTTACGGCTAAATTCGGATACGATCATAAGCCAGATCCTCCTTTAAGTCATCATGTAATCTTGCAATGAAAATAACACGTGCATATTTGGAGGAGAAAAAAGGACAGAGGTCCTGCTTTATTACTTATCATAATATATACATGGCTGAGAGAAATATGTACACCACGAGAGCCGGTGGCTCAAGTGTAGTAAGGCCGAAGCTGAGCTATGTTCCACGGCCGACGGGTCTCTTCCTCCGACTTACGTGAATCTTTGTGCTCCCGAATGTCAATGAGGTAATATGACCCGTTGTGCAAGTTCTTGCTGACCACAAAGGGCCCTTCCCAAGGCGGGGATAACTTGTGTGCATCTGTTTGATCCTGGATGAGCCGGAGCACGAGATCGCCTTCCTGGAAGACCCGGGATTTGACCCAGCGGCTATGATAACGGCGCGGGTCTTGTTGGTAAATCGCTGAACGGGCTGCTGCCACATCACGCTGTTCGTCCAACAAGTCAAGAGCATCTTGGCGCGCCTATTCATTATCCGTCTCAACATAAGCCGCCACGCGAGGTGAGTCATGACGGATGTCACTGGGGAGGACTGCTTCTGCTCCATAAACCATGAAGAAAGGCGTAAAACCTGTAGACCTGTTAGGAGTAGTGTTGATGCTCCATAACACGGAGGGCAACTCCTCCACCCAACAACCCGGCGTCCGTTGCAAAGGGACCAAAAGCCGGGGCTTGATGCCCTTCAGAATCTCCTGATTAGCTCTCTCAGCCTGACCATTGGATTGAGGATGAGCTACTGAGGAAACATCAAGTCGGATATGCTCGCGTTGACAAAACTCTTCCATGGCGCCTTTGGAGAGATTGGTGCCATTGTCAGTTATAATGCTGTGCGGAAAACCAAAGCGGAAAATCACCTTTTTCATAAATTGAACCGCCGTGGCTGCATCGCACTTGCTAACTGGCTCAGCTTCCACCCACTTTGTGAATTTGTCAACTGCCACCAAGAGGTGGGTCTTCTTATCCTTGGACCTTTTAAAAGGCCCAACCATGTCAAGCCCCCATACCGCAAAGGGCCAAGTGATTGGGATCATCCTCAGCTCCTGAGCCGGCACATGAGCCCGTCGTGAGAACCTCTGGCAACCATCACATTTACTGACCAAGCCCTCTGCATCAGCATGAGCTGTCAACCAATAAAAACCATGACGAAAAGCTTTGGCCACAAGAGACTTTGAGCCGGCGTGATGGCCACAATCCCCTTCATGGATCTCACGTAAGATCTCTTGCCCTTCCTCAGGGGAAACACAACGCTGAAACGCCCCCATGACACTGCGGTGATGTAACTCCCCATTGATAACAATCATTGACTTAGCCCGCCGGGTTATTTGCCTGGCCAAAGTTTCATCCTCAGGCAACTCGCCCCGGGTCATGTAAGCCAGATATGGCATTGTCCAGTCTGGTATGATATGGAGAGCCGCCACCAGTCGGGCCTCCGGGTCAGGGACAGCCAAGTCTTCCTCTGTAGGCAACTTAACAGAAGGGCTATACAGGACGTCCAGAAAAGTGTTAGGCGGCACCGGTTTTTGCTGAGAGCCCAGCCGGCTTAAAGCATCCGCCGCCTCGTTCTTCCTGCGATCGATGTGTTCCACTTGATAACCCTGAAAGTGCCCAGCAATAGCATCAACCTCGTGGCGATAAGCCGCCATGAGAGGGTCCTTGGAATCCCACTTTCCTGAGACTTGTTGAGCCACCAAGTCTGAGTCGCCGAAGCACCTTACCCGGCTTAAGCTCATCTCTTTAGCCATCCGAAGACCATGGAGCAAGGCCTCGTACTCAGTCGCGTTGTTAGTGCAAGGAAACAGCAACTGTAGCACATAATGAAACTTGTCACCTTTAGGGGAAGCCAACACGACTCCAGCCCCCGAGCCCTCCAACTGCCTGGACCCATCAAAGTGGATAGTCCAATATGTGTTATCCGGCTTCTGCTCAGGCACTTGTGACTCTGTCCAGTCATTGATGAAATCCACCAAGGCCTGAGATTTAACAGCAGTGCGTGGCACGTACTTGAGACCATGAGGTCCAAGCTCTATAGCCCACTTAGCTACTCTCCCTGTGGCCTCTCTGTTTTGAATGATATCACCAAGAGGGGCAGAACTGACCACAGTGATGGGATGACCCTGGAAATAATGCTTAAGTTTCCGGCTTGCCATGAACACACCGTAAACAAGCTTCTGCCAATGCGGATACCGCTGCTTGGACTCAATGAGCACTTCGCTGACATAATAAACCGGCCACTGAACCAGATGCTCCTTACCCTCTTCTTTGCGCTCCACCACCACGGCCACACTGACGGCTCGTGTGTTAGCAGCCACATACAGCAATAAGGGCTCCTTATCAACCGGAGCAGCAAGGACTGGGGGCTCCGCCAGCTGCTTCTTCAAACCCTCAAAGGCAGTATTAGCTGCATCATTCCAGACAAAGTTATCAGTTTTCTTCATCAACTGATATAATGGCATGGCCTTCTCACCCAAACGGCTTATGAAACGGCTTAAAGCAGCGATGCGACCCGCCAAACGCTGAACGTCATTTATACACGCCGGCTTAGCCAGGGAGGTGATAGCCTTGATCTTCTCCGGGTTAGCTTCAATGCCTCTGTCAGAAACCAAAAAACCCAAAAGTTTGCCTGCAGGAACACCAAAGACACACTTGGCCGGGTTAAGCGTCATCTTATAGACCCGGAGATTATCAAAGGTTTCTCTCAAATCATCTATCAGGGTTTCCTCTTTTATGGACTTAACCACGATATCGTCCACATAAGCGTGGACATTGCGCCCAATCTGTTTATGAAGACAGTTCTGTACACAACGCTGGTAAGTCGCCTGTGCACACTTGAGTCCAAAGGGCATAGACACATAGCAGAAGGCTCCAAAGGGAGTGATGAACACCGTCTTCTCCTGGTCCTTAACTGCCATCTTGATCTGATGATATCCGGAGTAAGCGTCCAAGAAACTTAAGCGTGCACAACCTGCCGTAGCATCAATGATTTGATCAATACGGGGGAGGGCAAAAGGATCAGCCGGACACGCCTTGTTTAAGTCCGTGTAATCCACACACATCCGCCAAGTGCCGTTATTCTTGAGTACGAGCACCGGGTTAGCTAACCACTCTGGGTGGAAGACTTCAACAATAAACCCGGCTGCCAAGAGCCGGGCTACTTCTTCACCAATAGCTTTCCGCCTCTCTTCATTAAACCACCGAAGGAACTGCCTGACCAGCTTAAATTTCGGATCAACATTGAGAGTGTGCTCAGCGAGTTCTCTAGGTACACCTGGCATGTCAGAAGGTTTCCATGCGAAGATGTCCCTATTCTCACGGATGAACTCGATGAGCGCGCTTTCCTATTTTGGATCCAGATTGGCACTGATGCTAAACTGCTGAGATGAATCCCCTGGAACAAAGTCAATAAGCTTAGTTTCATCAGCCGACATAAATTTCATCGCCGGCTCATTCTCCGTAGTCGGCTTTTTCAGAGAGGTCATATCTGTTGGGTCAACATTGTCTTTGTAAAACATCAACTCCTCTGTAGCACAAACAGATTCTGCATAAGCGGCATCGCCTTCCTCACATTCCAGAGCCACTTTCCGACTGCCGTGAACCGTAATGGTCCCGTTGTGACCCGGCATCTTGAGCTGTAAGTACACATAACACGGCCGTGCCATGAACTTGGCGTAAGCCGGCCGTCCAAATATAGCATGGTATGGACTTCTTATCTTGACCACCTCAAAGGTCAATTTCTCCACCCTGTAGTTGTCCTCATCACCAAAGGCCACTTCCAACTCAATCTTGCCGACTGGATAAGCCGACTTACCAGGTACCACACCGTGGAAGATAGTGTTTGACTGGCTGAGATTCTTATCAACCAACCCCATACGGCGAAAAGTCTCATAATAGAGGATGTTGATGCTGCTGCCTCCATCCATGAGCACCTTTGTGAACTTATATCCTCCCACTTGAGGAGCCACCACTAAGGCCAAGTGGCCAGGATTATCCACCCGTGGAGGGTGATCCTCCCTGCTCCACACTATAGGCTGCTCAGACCACCGCAAGTAGCGTGGGACCGCCGGCTCAACAGCATTCACTGCCCTCTTATGAAGCTTCTGATCTCGCTTACACAGACTGGTGGTAAACACATGATACTGTCCACCGCTAAGCTGCTTTGGATTGGTCTGATAACCCCCCTGCTGCTGTTGATCACCCTGGCCAGACTGCTGATTAAAGCCCCCTTGACCGTTCTGAGGACCGGAATTTGAGCCGCCGCCCGGGCCA
The DNA here is from genome assembly GCF_002575655.3 of Aegilops tauschii subsp. strangulata. Classification (NCBI taxonomy): domain Eukaryota; kingdom Viridiplantae; phylum Streptophyta; class Magnoliopsida; order Poales; family Poaceae; genus Aegilops; species Aegilops tauschii. The sequence goes on from NC_053039.3 coordinate 342,544,209, forward strand.
TGAAAGCCGCTGGCGCCTGAGCCGCCGCCCGGGCCATTGTAATTCTTAAAGGCCTTCATGATCGCACAATCCTTCCACAGATGAGTCGCTGGCTTCTCTCTAGAGCCATGCCTTGGACAAGGATCATTCAACAGCTGCTCCAGCGTCGGACCTGACCCGCCGCCTCGGGGAGGGGGCCTCCCTTTGCGTCGCTGGTTATTACCTTGTGAGCTGGCGTTGGCTACAAACTCCAGGCTGCCATCGGCCTTGCGCTTGCCTCCTCCTTGGTTCCCCGGTTTAAACTGAGGACCCTTGCCATTGCCGTTCTTCTTTCCCTTCCCTGTCCTTTCATCATTTGAAGGGGGATCCTTGGTACCATCAGAATCGGCGTACTTGACAAGAGCCGCCATTAGTGTACCCATATCACTGCAGTCGCGCTTAAGCCGCCTGAGTTTCATCTTCAAGGGCACAAAACGACAATTCTGCTCCAGCATTAAAACCGCTGAGCCGGCATCCATCTTGTCTGACGAGTGTATGATCTTCTTAACCCGGCGAACCCAATGTGTCGTAGACTCACCCTCCTGCTGCTTACAGTTAGTCAAATCCACAATTGACATAGACTGCCTACAGGTATCTTTGAAGTTTTGGATGAACCGGGCTTTCAGCTCAGCCCAAGACCCAATGGAATTCGGTGGTAACCCTTTCAACCAAGTGCGGGCAGTCCCATCTAACATCATGGTGAAATACTTAGCCATGGCCGCCTCACTGACCTCCAGCAGCTCCATAGCCATCTCATAACTCTCGATCTAGGCTGCAGGCTGTAAGTCTGCTGTGTAATTAGGCACCTTCCTAGGGCCTTTGAAGTCCTTGGGTAGACGCTCATTGCGGATAGCTGGTACTAAACAAGGGACGCCCCCAGTCCTGGTGGGGATACCCACGTCGACGGAAGTCGTCGGATAAGCCGGGGGGGTCTGGTAAGCCATCAATTGAGGCACTTGCTCCGCCTCTTGCCGTGCTCTGTCCTGGTCTGCTGCGTGAAAGGCTCCATTATGAACCGGGCCGTGGCCAGGGGGCGGGTCATGGCGTCGGACGTTACTTGAGCCCGTTGCTGAGACCATGTGCCGGCTGTAACTCGGGCTCTGGCCTGGCCGAGGGGTCGAGTGGATCCTGTCCCGGCTGTAGGAGTACGCCTCTTGCTGCGCCAGTGCTGTCTGAAGAAGTTCCCTGGCCCGGCGGGTTTCAATAGCCGTCGGAGAGTCGCCGTCGATTGGGAGAGCCGCCAGCCGGGCTGCCGCAGCGACCATGTTCTCCAGTGGGTTATTATAATGACCCGTGGGTATTGGCACGTACTGAGGCGAGGCAGGGGGCACCTGGGGAGGCCCCATCACCATTGGCTGAATAGGGGTTCCAGACCCGAGCACTATGACCCCCGGCGGGTTACTAGACCCTGCACCTGGCGTGTTGAAGAGATTGCGTGGATCGTAAACCGGAGGGAGTCGAGATTGGGTCTTTTGATGCCTCCTCCTCATGACCTCATTGGACGCGTTCTGATCCATCGTGAGTTGGAAGGACCGCCCCTGGATCAACTGAGTTTGGGCCTCGAGAGCCGCCCTCTCCGCAGCCATCCTGATCCCTTCCGCTGCAAGCTCCTCCTTAGCTTTCACTAGATCCAATTTTAACTGTGCCACCTCCGCATCATGCTGAGCTTGATCCGCCGGGTCAACCGTGGCGGTTATCAGGGCCGTCATCTTGTCCGTGAGATCCATCAGTACCTGAGCCGGAGAAGGCACCGGGTTTCCCGCTCCAGCAGCGGGGTTCTGAACAGGCTGCGCGCCAGCCATAAAGACTCCAACCTGACTTGGCAGCTCAAACGGGTCCGGAATACTGTCACCATCGGAACAACCCATGAGCCTGCCATCTTGAAGTTGATACAACGAGTTTGACTCATCGGTGGCCGACTCGCCGTCAGAGCCTGCGGCCGCCTCATCATCGGACCCAGACAGATCAGAGGGCCCTCCATGGATACATCCCACAAACGCGTGCCTTAAGGAAGGCTGGGCCCGGGCGGGTCGTGCCCGCTGAGCCGTTTTGATGAGATCGGCGCAGAGATCCGGCTCGGGGCCCGGCTCACCAATCTTGCCAATGAAAACATGAATTCCGCCGAAGGGGACCCGGTACCCGTACTCAATTGAGCCGGCGTCGGGGCCCCAGTTTGCATCGTCGATGTAGAGCTTGCCATGACGACTCTTGGTCATCCGGCCCACGGCGTATCCCTTGAGCCCTTCGAAGCTGCCCTTCAAGAACTCAAATCCACCGTGCGCTGGCCGCACGGTGGGCGCCAACTGTCGTGGAATTGTCACGGCAGATGTCCTCGAGCTAGGACTTAGTCGTGGAGCCATCGCAGCTAGGAAGCTTGAAGAGGTTAATGCGGGACAAGGAACACGAGGGTTTAAACTGGTTCGGCCCCTTACGGTGAAGGTAAAAGCCTACGTCCAGTTTGAGGTGGTATTGATTAGGGTTACGATCACCAGGGAGCTAAACTGCTATCCCGGCTCTCGATGAGATTGTTGTCGCCCTTAAACTGCTGCCGGGTCGTCCCTTTATATAGGGAGGCTGACGCCCTGCAGCTCTCAGAGTCCCGGCCGGCTCATAAGAGTGTCTGGCTCGGACTCTCAACTATTCTTGCCTTACACTACAAGTTCTACCATAATAATGATTGTAACTACGGGCCTTAAGCCATATCCGGGTCTTAAGCCCGTCTTCGGCCCACCGTCTTTAAGCTTGGCGCTGAGCTTCTGGCAATGACCATATGAGTAACCCGGCCCCTCCTGGCGGGTGACTCTAAGGTCTATATCCTCAACACTAGGGCTGTATAGAGCCAGTTTACAGAGGAAGGAATCTTCATATCCGAACGCCAAGCTTGCCACCCACGCAAAGGAGAGTCCCATCCGGACACGGGAGGAAGTCTTCTATCTTGTATCTTCATGGCCCGTCAGTCCGGCCCACGTCACACAGTCCAGACGCCCGAGGACCCCTTAATCCAGGACTCCATCATACATACCTACGGAAATGATTGGGTTTCCATGCCTCGCCTGATCGCACACGGCCCCAGCCTGGGTCCCGGGAGGGCCTATCCTCGACAATTTCTGGGTCGTGTGGGAAGGACCCCCTATTGCCCACACTCACTTGGCGACGGTTCCAAATGCCCTCGCAGAAAGGGATTTTAAACCGTTTGTTTAGGACGTCGTTGTACCAATGTAGTAACGATAAATTAATTGGTCTTGCTTCTATTGCTGTACCACACCTACTGATCCTTTAGAACAATATTTGCTAGACCATGAAAATGATTTACATATGCATGAAAGAAATGAAATAGATAAAGTTTTCTTTGAACAACGTCCTCTGCTTAAACACAACTCACCTATTGAAACTCTTGGAGGTCCTCCTCCACCTAAAGGTGATCCTGTGTTTGAATTAAAACAACTTCCAGACACTTTGAAATATGCTTATCTTGATGAAAATAAGATATATCATGTTATTATCAGTGCTAACCTTTCAGAACATGAAGAAGAAAGACTATTGAAATTCTAAGGAAGCACCGGGCTGCTATTGGATATACTCTTGATGATTTAAAGGGCATTAGTCCCACTCTATGTCAGCACAAAATCAATATGGAACCTGATGCTAAACCAGTTGTTGATCACCAACGTCGGTTGAATCCGAAGATGAAAGAAGTGGTAAGAATGGAAATATTAAAACTTCTGGAAGCAGGTATAATCTATCCCATAGCTGATAGTAGATAGGTAAGTCCCGTTCATTGTGTTCCTAAGAAAGGAGGTATAACTATTGTTCCTAATGATAAGAATGAGCTTATTCCACAAAGAATTGTTACAGGCTATAGAATGGTAATTTATTTTAGAAAATTAAATAAAGCAACTAGAAAAGATCATTACCCTTTGCCTTTTATTGATCAAATGCTTGAAAGATTATCTAAGCACACACACTTTTGCTTCCTTGATGGATACTATGGTTTTTCACAAATACCTGTTTCTCAACTTGGTCAAGAAAAGACCACTTTTACTTGTCCCTTTGGAACTTATGCTTATAGACGTATGCCTTTTGGTTTATGTAATGCACCTGCTACCTTTCAAAGATGTATGACTGCTATATTCTCTGACTTTTCTGAAAAGATTGTTGAGGTTTTCATGGATGACTTTTCTGTTTATGGGAAGTCTTTTGATGATTGTTTAAGCAATCTTGAGCGAGTTTTGCAGAGATGTGAACAAACAAATCTTCTCTTGAATTGGGAGAAGTGCCACTTTATGGTTAATGAAGGCATTGTGTTGGGTCATAAAATTTCTGAAAGAGGTATTGAAGTGGACCAAGCCAAGGTTGATGCAATTGAAAAGCTGCCATGTCCTAAGGACATCAAAGGTATTCGTAGTTTCCTAGGTCATGATGGTTTCTATAGGAGATTTATCAAAGACTTCTCTAAAATTTCTAGGCCTCTCACTAGTCTCTTGCAAAAGGACATTCCTTTTGTTTTTGATGATGATTGTTTAGAAGCCTTTGAAACACCCAAGAAAGCCTTAATTTCTGCACCTATTGTTCAACCACCTGATTGGAACTTGCCTTTTGAAATTAGGTGTGATGCTAGTGATTATGCTGTTGGTGTTGTTCTAGGACAAAGAGTTGATAAGAAACTTAATGTTATTCATTTTGCTAGTAAAACTCTAGACAGTGCTCAAAGAAATTATGCTACTAATGAAAAACAATTCTTAGCAGTGGTGTTTGCTTGTGATAAATTTAGACCTTATATTGTTGATTCCAAAGTAACTGTTCACACAGACCATGTTGTTATTAAATATCTTATGGAAAAGAAAGATGTTAAACCTAGACTTATTCGTTGGGTTCTCTTGTTACAAGAATTTGATTTACATATCATTGATATAAAAGGAGCTGAGAACCCAATAGCTGATAACTTGTCTAGGCTTGAAAATGTGCTTGATGACCCACTACCTATTGATGATAGTTTTCTTGATGAGCAGTTAGCTGCAATAAATGTTGCTAATAGTACTCCTTGGTATGCTGACTATGCTAATTACATTGTTGCTAAATGTTTACCACCTAGCTTTACATACCAACAAAAGAAAAAAATTCTTTTATGATTTAAGACATTACTTTTGGGATGACCCACATCTTTATAAAGAAGGAGTAGATGGTATTATTAGACGTTGTGCACCTGAGCATGAACAGGGACAAATCCTACGAAAATGTCACTCCGAGGCTTATGGAGGGCATCATGCTGGAGATAGAACTGCTCACAAGGTATTGCAATCTGGATTTTATTGGCCTACTCTCTTCAAGGATGCCCGTAAGTTTGTCTCGTCTTGCGATGAATGTCAAAGAATAGGTAATACCGGTAAGCGTCAAGAAATGCCTATGAATTATTCACTTGCTGTTGAACCATTTGATGTTTGGGGATTTGATTACATGGGACCTTTTCCTTCCTCTAATGGGTATACACATATTTTGGTTGTTATTGATTATGTTACTAAATGGGTAGAAGCTATTCCAACCAGTAGTGCTGATCACAACACCTCTATTAAAATGCTTAAGGAAGTTATTTTCCCAAGTTTGGAGTCCCTAGATATTTAATGACTGATGGTGGTTCACACTTTATTCATGGTGCTTTCCGTAAAATGCTTGCCAAGTATGATGTTAACCATAGAATTGCATCACCCTATCATCCTCAGTCTAGTGGTCAAGTTGAACTTAGCAATAGAGAAATAAAATTAATTTTGCAAAAGACTGTCAATAGGTCCAGGAAGAATTGGTCTAAGAAATTAGATGATGCAATTTGGGCTTATAGGACAACATATAAAAATCCTATGGGTATGTCTCCTTATAAAATGGTTTATGGAAAAGCTTGTCATTTGCCTCTTGAGTTAGAACATAAAGCATTTTGGGCAGTCAAATAGCTCAATTATGATTTCAAACTTGCTGGTGAAAAGAGGTTATTTGATATTAGCTCATTAGATGAATGGAGAACCCAAGCTTATGAAAATGCAAATTCATTCAAAGAAAAAGTTAAAAGATGGCATGACAAAAGAATCCAAAAGCGTGAGTTTAAAGTCGGAGAATATGTTCTTTTGTACAATTCTTGTTTTAAATTTTTTGCAGGAAAGCTCCTCTCAAAATGGGAAGGCCCATATGTCATCGAGGAGGTTTACCATAGGGATGAAAACAGAGCGGAAACGGACGAAACTGAGTGCTATCATATTTGTTTTCTCATTTTTTTGCAGATGCGAAAACGAATACAGAAACCCCGTAAATGAATACGGAAATAGATACTACCGGAAACGGACACGGAGCAAATACAAAGCGGATACGGAAACAGAAATAGGCATTGATCGGAACTTTAAAACCCCTTGAATCATAGAGAAATACACACAAAAACAAACAAATTTAATAACTTGTTAACATGGCTACAAAATAATATCATCATGTTAGCAACTTCGCGTAGTATTGTAGTAGTACCAGAAGATTGCGTATAGGGTCAAACTGAGTACATGTGTGGTAGTAGAAGTTGGGCCTTAGATCCATTCTACTAATTGTGTCATTGTGTTCTCTTTGGTGGTTGGGCTACAAAGCAGCTATAGGTCTATAGTAAAAGCAGAAATTCCATATCCACGGAAACAGAAAGTTCCATTTCCATGCATGTTCCACCGGAAAACACTGTTTCATTTTTGTTTCCGTTTCCGCATAAAAAATTTCATTTCCATTTCCGTTTTGCAAATTTCCGTTTCCGTTTTCATATTTCCTCTCCGTTTCCATTTTTGCTCCAGAAAAACAAAAAGTTTCCACTCCATTTTCATCCCTAGTTTACCGGTCTGGAGCCACCAAAATAAATAATTCCGAAGGTACTAACCCGAAGGTTGTCAATGGGCAACGAATAAAGCATTATACCTCAGGTACACCTATTAATGTTGAAATTAATATTATCCAAACTTTGACATCGGAAGAACACATAAAAGAGTCCTTCCGGAACACTCCAGAATCATGAAAATAAGGAGGTACGTGATACGGTAAGTAAACGGACTCCAAAAAATCCGCAAAAATATTTTTTATCAGTTTTGGAATATTTTAGAATTTTGGAAATAAAGAAACTTCCAGGAAGCGCCCCCTGGTGGGCACAAGACACCAGGGCGCGCTAGGCTTGCCTGGCGCACCCAGGTGGGTTGTGCTCACCTGGGACACCTTCCGTACTCCGTTTTTCTTCCATATGCTTGTCCTCCAAGATTAAAAAATCTATATATACTTTCCGAACCTGTTGATCACCGTATCACGGAGAAATCCTCTGTTCTCCTTTTCCTTGCTGTTTTCTGTCAGATCCCATCCACCATGGCCTCTTCAAGCTCCTCCAAGGACAAGTTCTTCAAGAACGTCACCGAACCATATCTGCGGGAGGTGGTGCAGCACCCTCAGGTCATCCAGATGCATGAGGTGTTGCTTCATCTCCGCGATGTGCCATGTCCCAAGAGGACAGACTTGAAGTTGTGGAGCAAGACGTCTTCCGGTGCAAGGGGATGGTGGAGCGTGGACTCAATGCCAATCACCTTATGATCACAGACCTCTCCCGTGATCTCAAGGTGGATGGCAAGCCCATGAAGGACATCATCTTCACCCTCAACGAGCAAATCAACTTCCTCCAAAGCCAGATCTACGACCTTCAGAACCAAGTCTTTGAATATGAGGCGAGGTTTAAAGGTATGAGTTTGGCTGCTAGTTGCAGGACTCGTGAGACTCACTCTTCCTCTTATGATGGTGGACCACTGTCGTGGAAATCCGAGGACAAGACTTCTTCTTCATCACCACCATCTTCTTCACCATCAAAAGATAACTGAGTATCGGGTATGGGCACTCCCCTTGGCTTTCGCCAAGCTTGGGGGAGGTGCCCCGATATCGTATCGTCCCACTATCTTTTTGCTTTTACTTATCTTAGTTCAATCTTTTGCTTTAGATGAAATAAAGTTTAGTTCGATCCTTTCTTCTTTGAGAGTTTGCTTAGTGATCTATCATTGTAATCATGTGCAAGTTATATAATAAAGTTAGTTTGAGTTCTTGCTTTCTTTACTTTCATGTTGCAAATAAAGAAAAGAAATAAGAAAGAAAGAAAAGAGAAAGGAAGTAAATAAATCAATAAGATTATATACTAATCCTATGGTAGGTGATAGCACCACATAAGGAAAAGTATAAGTAGAAAATTTTATTAGAGAATGACAAACATAGCATTAGTCAATGATGCAACTCATGAAAGAATTAATAAGGGAAGAGAAGATTCACATATAAATATACTATCCTAGAAATCTTTTGTGATTGTGAACCCTCATCAAAATATTATATGACAAAATTGTTGACGTTGGACAAGGAAGACAACTTAATGGTTTATGTTTGTTTATATTCACATAGAAGTCATATTGTCATAGATCCTTTAACATGTGATGCTTGCCCCTATCTTTGCTAGCCAAAAATTCCGCACTAAGTAGAGATACTACTTGTGCATCCAAAAACCCTTAAACCCAAATGTTTTTCAAGTGTCCACCATACCTACCTAGGGATTGAGCAAGATCCCTCAAGTAAGTTGTCATCGGTCCAAAAAGGCAATTAAAATTGCTTCTAAATGTGTGAGATCATTTAGTGTAAGAGAAAATTGAGCGTTGTACGAACTTGGATGACAAAGAATAAAAGCGACAGACTACATAATAAAGGTTGTCATCTTAAGGGGCAATATAATGTGACGTTCTCTTGGACTAAGGGATTGAGCATACAAACAAATAAGCGCATGACAACCTCTGCTTCCCTCTGCGAAGGGCCTATCTTTTACTTTTATGTATTTACTTTTATGCAAAGAGTCAAAGTTTTGCTTCTATTCCTTTTTATTTTCTCCTTTGGCAAGCATCATGTGGTGAGGAAAGATCTAGGCACATATGTCCAGCTGAATATAGATAGCATGAGTTATTATTGTTGACATCACCCTTGAGGTGAGTATGTTGGGAGGCGAAATTATAAGCTCGTATCTTTCTATGTGTCCGGTTGAAACGTTTTGCTCATGGGTACAAGGTGTGTGTTAGCAATCATAGAAGACTATATGATGGTTGAGTATGTGGACTTGCCTAAAGGCTCCGACACATGACTCTTCCTGAAAAGATGATGAATTGTAGTTGCAAAGTTGACTAAGAACATAGTTTGTTGGTTTCTAATAGAGTTTTTGCTTTATACTTCGATTGTGTGATGAACTATTACTTATTCATGAGAAGTATATGATAAAAGTTCTTTGATAAAAGTCCTATGTTTAATTTTGTTGCTGTTATAATAATCAACATGATGCTTCTATGTCCGTATTTTGTTTTTTATCGACACCTCTCTCTCAAAGCATGTGGAAATGTCTTTCGATTTCGGTTTTCGCTTGAGGACAAGCGAGGTCTAAGCTTGGGGGAGTTGATACGTCCATTTTGCATCATGTTTTCTTATTATTATTTACAATGTTTTTATCCATAATAATGCGTTTTGGAGTAATTCTAATACCTTTTCTCTCATAATTTGCAAGGAACACACCAAGAGGGAGAATTCCGGTAGCTGGAAATCTGGACCTGGAAAAGCTACGTCAGGCCACCTATTCTGCACAACTCCAAATAAGCTGAAACTTCACGGAGATTTTTATGGATTATTTAAGAAATACTGGAGCCAATAAACACCAGAGGGGGCCACCAGGTGGGCACAACACACCTAGGCGCGCCAGGCCCCCCAGGCGCGCCCTGGTGGGTTGTGGCCTCCTCGGCCCTCCTCCAGTGCCCATCTTTTGCTATATAAGTCATTTTGACCTAGAAAAAATAGAGGGGAGACTTTCGGGACGGAGAGCCAACGTCTCGAGGCGGAACTTGGGCAGGAGCACTTTTGCCCTCTGACGGAGTGATTCCGCCGGAGGAAATTCCCTCCCGGAGGGGGAAATCATCGTCATCATCATCACCAACAACTCTCCCATCTTGGGGAGGGCAATCTCCATCAACATCTTCAACAGCACCATCTCATCTCAAACCCTAGTTCATCTCTTGTATTCAATCTTGTTACCGGAACTATAGATTGGTGCTTGTAGGTGACTAGTAGTGTTGATTACATCTTGTAGTTGATTACTATATGGTTTATTTGGTGGAAGATTATATGTTCAAATACATTATGCTATTTAATACCCCTCTGATCATGAACACGTTTATCATTTGTGAGTAGTTACTTTTGTTCTTGAGGTCACGGGAGAAATCATGTTGCAAGTAATCATGTGAACTTGATATGTGTTCGATATTTTGATAGTATATATGTTGTGATTCCCTTAGTGGTGTCATGTGAATGTCGACTACATGACACTTCACCATATTTGGGCCTAAGGGAATGCATTGTGGAGTAGCAATTAGATGGTGGGTTGCGAGAGTGACAGAAGCTTAAACCCCAGTTTATGCGCTATTTCGTAAGGGACCGATTGGATCCAAAAGTTTAATGCTATGGTTAGAATTTATTCTTAATACTTTTCTCGTATGTGCAGATGCTTGTGGGAGGGTTAATCATAAGTAGGAGGTTTGTTCAAGTAATAACATCACCGAAGCACCGGTCCACCCACATATCAAATTATCAAAGTAGCGAACACAAATCAAACCAACATGATGAAAGTGACTAGATGAAATTCCCGTGTACCCTCAAGAACGCTTTGCTTATCATAAGAGACCGTTTTGGCCTGTCCTTTGCCTCAAAAGGATTGGGCTACCTTGCTGCACTTTTTTTACTACTATCGTTACTTGCTCAATACAAATTATCTTGCTATCAAACTACTCCGCTACTTACAATTTCAGCACTTGCAGACATCACCTTACTGAAAACTACTTGTCATTTCCTTCTGCTCCTCGTTGGGTTCGACACTCTTACTTATCGAAAAGAGCTACAATTGATCCCGTATACTTGTGGGTCATCACATGTCCTCACGCGTTGCTTGCCCTTGGCGCCACTTGAGTTGTTCTTGTTGAAGTTGGGCCTTGAGTTCTTCTTGCTCCAAAATTGCCGTGAAGCAAGAGTCATGTGCCCATGATAAGCATATTTTGTATATTCGGGGCAACACTCTTCTTCTTCCTCTTCACCCTCTTCTTCCACACTAGCCTTGGCCTTCAAAGCAAGGTTGGGCTTCTTTACTCGTTGAGAATACAACACCGCATTGTCGGCGGTCTTGTCCATGATCCTCATTGCCACAAACTCATCCAACACCTCACTTGATGACAAGGTGTGGAAGTCCGGCCATTGACGGATGACGGGGGACATGGCCTTATGGTAAGGCATCATGGCCTTGAGAAACTTGCGCTTGATCCAATTGTCATCTGTATCCTTGCTCCCATGATCTCGGAGTGAGACCGCGAGAGTGGTTAATCTCCGGTAAAGCTCTCGAGGTTCTTCACCTTCATTCATTGCAAACTCATCGGCTTCATCTTGCACCACTTCAAAGTTTGAGCGTTGAATGCTTGCGCTTCCCTTGTAAATGGAAACAACATGTTGCCATGCTTCCTTGGCCACGGTGAAAGGTCGGAGATGCGCAATATCTTCGGGTGGAATTGCTTCTTGGAGAATGAAGAGAGCGGACTCGTTGAATGATACGTCTCCAATGTATCTACTTTTTCTCACGCTTTTCCTCTTGTTTTGGACTCTAATTTGCATGGTTTGGATGAAACTAACCCCGGACTGACGTTGTTTTCAGCGGAACTACCATGGTGTTGTTTTTGTGCAGAAATAAAAGTTCTCGGAATGGAACGAAACTTTGCGAGGATTTTTTATACCAATAATAAGAATTTCTGGAGCCAAGACCCACCAGAGAGGGGCCCATGGTTGGGCACAACCCACCAGGGCGCGCCCCCCTCTCCTGGTGCGCCCAGGTGGGTTGTACCAACCTGATGGCCCCACTGACGACCCCCCTAATACTATAAATTCACATTATTCCAGAAAAAAATCAGGGAGAAAGAATTATCGCGATCCACGAGACGGAGTGGCCGCCAAGCCCTGTTCTTCCTCGGGAGGGCAGATCTGGAGCCCGTTTGGGGCTCCGGAGAGGGGGATCTTCATTCTTCGTCATCACCAACCCATCTCCATCGCCAATTCCATGATGCTCCCCACCGGGAGTGAGTAATTCCTTCGTAGGCTCGCTGGTCGATGAGGAGTTGGATGAGATTCATCATGTAATCGAGTTAGTTTTGTTAGGGCCTGATCCCTAGTATCCACTATGTTCTTAGATTGATGTTGCTATGACTTTGCCATGCTTAATGCTTGTCACTTTGGGCCCGGGTGCCATGAACTCAGATCTGAACCGTTTATGAATTCATCATTATATCCATGTGTTTAGATCCGATCTTGCAAGTTATAGTCACCTACAACGGTTATGATCCGACAACCCCGGAGTGACAACAACCGGGCCCACTCTCAGTGATGACCGTAGTTTAAGGAGTTCATGTATTCACTATGTGTTAATGCTTTGTTCCAGTTCTCTATTAAAAGGAGGCCTTAATATCCCTTAGTTTCCAATATGGACCCCGCTGCCAAGGGAGGGTAGGCCAAAAGATGTCATGCAAGTTCTTTTAATAAAGCATGTATGACTATTTACGGAATACATGCCTACATTATATCGATGAACTGGAGCTAGTGCCGTATCACCCTAGGTTATAACTGTCTCATGATGAATATCATCCAACAAGTCACCGATCCAATGCCTACGAATTTGTCCTATATTATTCTTGTTAAGTTACTACTGCTATCATCACTGTTACACTTGCTACAACATTACTACTATCACTGTTACTGTTACTATTGTTGTTGTCACTACTATCAAAACTATCATATTACTGTGCTACTGATTACTTGCTGCAGATAATAAATCTCCAGGTGTGGTTGAATTGACAACTCAGCTGCTAATACCTTCAAATATTCTTTGGCTCCCCTTGTGTCGAATCTATAAATTTGGGTTGAATACTCTACCCTCGAAAACTGTTGCGACCCCCTATACTTGTGGGTTACCAAGACCTTTTTCTGGCGCCGTTGCCGGGGAGCATAGCTATATTTGTTGAGTCACTTGGGATTATTATCATATTATCACTATGAAGAATCCGAAGGATCCTAAACCGATGATATTTCCCTCAAGTACGAGGGGAGGTAAGAAACTGCCATCCAGTTCTGCTTTAGATTCACCTTCTGTTTTGAGTAAACTTGCAACACCACCACATTCTCTCAATTCTAATATGTCGCAAGTTATTGATGATGCTACTTCTACTATGAATGATGCTCATTATTATGCTAGTACCTTGCTTGAAAATAATCATGTGCCACTTGGTGATTTTCTTGATAAACAAATTGCTAGAGTTATACAACATGATGTTGTTGAATCTGATGATGAGCTTGAAACTGAAACTCCTGAAACACCTGCTAGAACTAGCTTTCCTAGATATGAATTGCCTAAGGTTCCGGAAGGTTATGTTATGAGTGAAGAAGCAACTAGAGATATTCTTGCTTGCAATGATAGAGATGATCTAGAGAAATTACTATGCAAGTACAAAGAAAAATCTTTGAATGCTAGAATGAAATGTGATCCTAAGTTTGCTACTTCGGCTATATGTATTGCTGATAAGGATTATGAATTCTCTGTCAACCCAGAGTTAATTACTTTGGTTGAATCTGATCCTTTCCATTGTTATGAAACTGAAACTGTTGTGGCACATCTTACTAAGTTGAATGACATAGCCACCCTTTTCACTCATGATGAGAAAACTCGCTATTACTTTATTCTCAAATTATTTACTTTCTCATTAAAGGGTGATGCTAAAGCTTGGTACAATACTCTTGCTCCTGGTTGTGTGCGTAGTCCCCAGGATATGATTTATTACTTCTCTGAAAAATATTTTCCTGCTCATAAGAAACAAGCTGCCTTACAGGAAATATTTAACTTTTTGCAAACTAAAAAAGAGAGTCTCCCACAAGCTTGGGGGAGGCTTTGCCAGTTACTTAATGCTTTGCCTGATCATCCTCTTAAGAAAAATGAAATACTTGATATCTTTTATAATGGACTAACCGATGCTTCTAGGGACTTCCTAGATAGTTGTGCTGGTTGTGTTTTCAGGGAACGGAATGTTGGACAAGGTGAAGAATTATTGAATAACATATTGAAAAATTATGATGATTGGACTATTCCTGAACCACCGCCTAAACCCACTCTGAAGAAGAGGGGTATATTATAACTCAGTCCTGAAGATATGCAAGAGGCAAAGAAATCAATGAAGGAAAACGGTATTAAAGCTGAGGATGTTAAAAATTTACCTCCTATTGAAGAAATACATGGGCTTGATACACCACCACTGCCTAAGGTGGTAGAGGTAAATTCTTTAATGAAGTTCAATGATAATGACCATCCTCACAATATGCATCCTAGTCTATGCCTTTATGAGTTTGAAAACTATATTAGAAAACAAGATCACTTCAATGGAAATGTTATGAAATAACTGAAGTACAATTCTGATATGATTGCTCGTTTGAGTGACTTGTTATTTAGAATTTCAAATGATATTAGAGGTGTTGGAAAACATGCTTCTATGGTTCAAACTCAATTAGAACAAGTTGCTAAATCACAAAGGGAATTGCTTGATGGAATGAATCATAATATGCATGACTTTGCTGTCAGAGTTGCAACTAGAGGAGGTAAAATGACTCAGGAACCACTTTATCCTGAGGGACACCCAAAAAGAATTGAACAAGATTCACAAAGAAATAACACTAGTGCACCTAGTCCTTCTAGAAAGAAAAATAAAAAAATGATAGCACTTTGCACACTTCTAGTGAACCTGAAATATAAAAACCTCTTGATAATGAAAATGAAACTTCTATCTCTGATGCTGAAACTCAATATGGTAATGAACACTCACCTAGTGATAATGAAAAAGATAATGATGAGGTTCATGAAGACACGCAACCAAATAATGAAAAAGAACCAAATAATGATATGATGTTGAGATAGAACCACCTGTGGATCTTGATAACCCACAACCTAAGAATAAAAAGTATGATAAAAGAGACTTTGTGGCTAGGAAACACGGTAAAGAAAGAGAACCGTGGGTTCAAAAACCTATGCCTTTTCCACCCAAGTCAACTAAAAAGAAAGATGATGAGGAATTTGAACGCTTTGCTGAAATGCTGAGGCCAGTCTTTTTGCGTACTCGCTTGACTGATATCTTGAAAATATCTCCTTATGCAAAGTATATGAAAGACATCATCACAAATAACAGAAAAATACCGGAAGCTGAAATCTCCACTATGCTTGCTAATTACACTTTTAAAGATGGAGTGCCTAAAAAACTTGGAGATCCGGGAATACCAACTATACCTTGCTCCATCAAAAAGAATTATGTGAAAACTGCTTTGTATGACTTAGGAGCTGGTGTTAGTGTTATGCCTTTCTCTTTATATAAAAGACTTGACTTGAATAAACTCACACCTACTGAAATATCTTTGCAAATGGCTGATAAATCAACTGCCATACCTATCTGTATCTGTGAGGATGTGCCCGTTGTTGTTGCTAATGTTACTATTTTGACTGACTTTGTTATACTTGAGATGCCCGAGGACGACAACATGTTGATTATCCTTGGTAGACCCTTCTTGAATACTGCAGGGGCTGTTATTGATTGCAATAAAAGCAAGGTCACTTTTCATATTAATGGCAATGAGCATACTGTGCACTTTTTGAAGAAACAATTCCAAGTGAATGGTATTAATGTTATTGAAAAATCTACGACAATCACTATTGGAAGTTTTCAAATACCTCTACCTACTGTCAAAAAGAAATATGAAATGCTTATTATTGGGGAAATGCATATCCCCATTGAGGTAACTTAGTGATTTACGAAAGTTCTTCGGTTTCATGCTAATCGAAAGTGGTTGTTAATAAGACCTGATCAACCTTATTAATGAATAATTTTTGAGCGGTATGAAGTTGATGAATTTAGTAAGCACTACCTTCTGTCCCTATCTTTTGTTCTCTGTTTTTATTAGTTAAATAAAATAAAATACCATGTTTTGTCTGTTTTTTGAATTTCCCGTGCCATAAAAAAATGACCCAAAAATAGAAGTTCTCAGAATGCTCTGAAAATTTTATATAATTTTTTTCTGAATATTTAAGAATTTTTGGTGCAAATAATACCAGAGGGGGTGCACCTGGTGGGCACAACCCACCTGGGCGCGCCAGCACCCCCAGGCGCGCCCTAGTGGGTTGTGGTCCCCACCTGGGCGCCCTCACTTATCTCTTTAGCTCACATCATCACTCACCTCCAGAAAAAATCCCCATTGCTCTCTCTCTCTCCCGCGTTCTTGAGCTCAAACCCGTGGATTTCGATCTCTTTGCTCGAAGCTCCTTTTCCGAAACTGTTTCGGGGGATTGTTGCTTGGTATGTGACTCCACCATTTGTCCAATTAGTTTTTTTAGTGGTTTATAATTTGAATAATTAGCTACTCTTGGTGCTGCTGTAGATGTGCTTGCATGTTGAATTCTTAGTGTTCTAAGTAGTTTGAATGCTTGCTATGGCCTCTATGTATCCCTATGAGTAGTTGCTATCAATTTTGTTGTCACAACCCCAGAATTTGTTTGTAACTAGATGCACCAGTGAGTTCCATGCATCATGTTTAAATTTTTGAAACTTGAAATGGGGATGTCCAAACCCTAGCACCAAAGCAATTCAAATAGGCTCAACCTAAAATAATTTTCAATGAACCTGAAATGCCCTTCATAAATGTTCATCATTTTTGAATTGGTCCAGAACCTCTGCCAAACATGGTGCACACTTTTCTAGGACACTCTGGATTCTTGAATTAAATCCATAAGTATTTGAATTTGGACATTTAAAATATTTAAATATTTTAAATGTCCAAATAATCTTGAAAGTATTTTTGGGCTGTTGGAATTAATTTCAGAAGTGCCCATGAATATCTTCAATTTAATAAACTGGTTTAGTATTTCTACTAAATCAAAACAAACAGCAGAAAAATAGAAAACCAGAAAGAAATAGAAATAGGCAGAGAGAGAGAGAGAACTAACCTGGGCCACTTACCTGTAGCAGTAGCCCAGCAGAAAGGCCAAGCCCACTGGCCACTGCCAGTCATCCCCAACCTCCCGCCAGGAGGACTGGGGCGCGTGCTCGCTGCGTGCTGGCCACACGCCGCGCCACCTCCTGCTTCCGCCGCTTCCCCGACGCGGCTGTGAGCGCCATGCACTCCCCTCGACCCCCTCCCGCTCTCCCCCGCGCTCATCCCCTCCCCTGGACCTCTCTCTCACCCACCCGAACGTGTTCGACGCCGCCGCTCGCCACCACCGCGGCCACCGCCATCCCGACGACACCCCGAGCAGTCTACGAGCTCCGCCCCGATGCCCTCTTCCTCCTCACCGATCCTCACGACGCCGGAAGCCCCTGGACGCCGGCAGCACCGCCATTTCCCTCGTCGGCCACCGGAGATCGCCGGCGACCGCACGCCGTCACCAGCCCCTCCTCGAGCCCGCTGAGCTGCTCGAGGTGACCACTGTGAGCTCCTCTCCTCGAAACCCCCCTTCTTTTTCTCGAACGTCACCATAGTCGTCGTTTCCGTTGGGCCCGAGAGCTCCCCGCCGCCGGCCTTGTCGCCACCGTGGCTACGGCGGCGCAAGCTCGTATCCGAGCTCACCGCTGCACTCACCGCACTTCCGTGAGTCGAACACGACCAACCACGGCTCCTCCCTTGCTCGGCATCGCCCAAACCATTGCCGGCCGAACTCCGGCCACCGCACTTCCCTTCGTTGCCGTCGTTCTGGTCCTCTCCGGCGCGAGATGATGGCTCCGTTGGATGCGGACGAGGACCAGCATCACGCCAAGCCAAACCGCCGCTCGTTTGGTCGCCGGAGGGCGAAACCCGACGCTCTCCGCTATCTCTGGCTCCGCCGACGATGAGCCGCGGGTCAACTCAGGCGAATTGACCAGGGTTTGACCGCGGTCGGACCCCACCCTGACTCTATGACATCTGGGCCAGCCTCTGACTTAATCTAGTTTAGGAATTATGTTAGCGTTGACTATCCCTGTTAATCTAATGAGTCACTAACATGTGGGCCCAGGCCCTAATTAAGTTGGGTTAGTATTTAACTTAACACTAACTAACAGAGCTAGTTAGTTGTGTCACTGACCCGTGGGTCCCACCTGTCAGGGTTGACCTGACCGACCCAGTTGACCCGCTGACATCACCCTGGCGCAATGCTGACGCAATAAGTCATTTTCTGGATTAAAAATAATCCAAGAAATTCCAAAAAAGGGCCTAAACTTCAATAATTCATAGAAATTAATCTATAACTCAGATTGAAAAGATTTATATATGAAAAATTATCAGAAAAATCTAATCTATCCATTGGTACTGGTTTCATGCATGATAAAGCAACTTAACCTTGCTGTATAGATCAAAACATGTAAATGCACTTTGGAAATTCATAGTTTGAATTTGAATTTGAACCAATTGGTTCAAATCAGCTCAAACCCTTATGTTCTAGTTGCATTAGCTCAAATCACAGCATATTGCCATGTCATGATCAAGCATCATATTGTTGCATTGCATTGATTGTGTTCTTCCTTGTTTGCCGGTATTTGTCCCCTCTCAGTAGACGTGGTTCCGACGATGAGATCGGTGACACCGATGAAGAACTATACTATCTTCAGAAGTGCCAGGCAAGCAAAACCCCCTTGTTCATTCCGATACAATCCCACTCTCTCGCTCCTGCTCTCTTTTACTGCATTAGGACAACATCGATTCAACTATTACATGTTGCGGTAGCTGAACGCCTTTTCCTCTACATGACCTATCGTTGCCACAGTAAATAGATGAAACCCACTAGCATGAGTAGGAGTTGTTTGAGCCCTGATGTGCCTACTCATTCATGCTTGTTTGTCATGCCTGCTACTGCTTAGAGTTGAGTCAGGTCTGATTCATCAGGAATGAATTGGAATGGTGATGAACATGTCCTATGGTGTGTGAGCTAAGTGTGTGAACACGATTTGGTAAACGTAGCGGTGAGAGGCCATGTAGGAGTACATGGTGGGTTGTCTCATTGAAACCGTCCTTAGGAACTGAGTTCTGTGTTTGTTATCCATGAACAGCTACTACCACGCGTTGAGCCCGAAACCAATGGACCCTCTCGACTTATTAACCGCCTTGATCTCTGTCTAGGAGTTGCAACTAGTTTCTGGTGTTTGTAGGATATGTGTTGGAGGCCGTGCGTAGCGCTGACCCTAGGGGTGGGTGCTACCTCTTGAGCACTGCGTTGGTTTTCCCTTGAAGAGGAAAGGGTGATGCAGCAAAGTAGTGTAAGTATTTCCCTCAGTTTTTGAGAACCAAGGTATCAATCCAGTAGGAGGCCACGCACGAGTCCCTCGCACCTACACAAACAAATAAATCCTCACAACCAACGGAATAAAGGAGTTGTCAATCCCTTCACGGTCACTTACGAGAGTGAGATCTGATAGATATGATAAGATAATATTTTTGGTATTTTTATGATAAAGATACAAAGTAAAGAAAGCAAAATAAAAACGGCGCCAGAAATAGCTTGTTGTCGGGAGATTAATATGATGGAAAATAGACCCGGGGGCCATTGGTTTTACTAAAGGCTTCTCTCGAGAGCATAAGTATTACGGTGGGTGAACAAATTACTGTTGAGCAATTGACAGAATTGAGCATAGTTATGAGAATATCTAGGTATGGTCATGTATATAGGAGTCACGTCCGAGACAAGTAGACCGACTCCTGCCTACATCTACTACTATTACTCCACACATCGACCGCTATCCAGCATGCATCTAGAGTATTAAGTTCATAAGAACAGAGTAACGCTTTAAGCAAGATGACATGATGTAGAGGGATAAACTCATGCAATATGATATAAACCCCATCTTGTTATCCTCGATGGCAACAATACAATACGTGCCTTGCTGCCCCTACTGTCACTTGGAAAGGACACCACAAGATTGAACCCAAAGCTAAGCACTTCTCCCATTGCAAGAAAGATCAATCTAGTAGGCCAAACCAAACTGATAATTCGAAGAGACTTGCAAAGATAACCAATCATACATAAAAGAATTCAGAGAAGATTCAAATATTGTTCATAGATAAACTTGATCATAAACCCACAATTCATCGGGCTCAACAAACACACCGCAAAGGAAGATTACATCAAATAGATCTCCACAAGAGAGGGGGAGAACATTGTATTGAGATCCAAAAAGAGAGAAGAAGCCATCTAGCTAATAACTATGGACCCGAAGGTCTGAGGTAAACTACTCACACATCATTGGAGAGGCTATGGTGTTGCTGTAGAAGCCCTTCGTGATCGATGCCCCCTCCAGCGGAGCTCCGGAAAAGGCCCCAAGATGGGATCTCACGGGTACAGAAGGTTGCGGCGGTGGAATTAGTTTTTTGGCTCCGTATCTGGTAGTTTGGGGGTACATAGGTATATATAGGAGGAAAAAGTACCTCGGTGGAGCAACGTGGGGCCCACGAGGGTGGAGGGCGCACCCAGGGGGGTAGGCGCGCCCCCCTACCTCATGCCTTCCTGGTTGATGTCTTGACGTAAGGTCCAAGTCCTCTGGATCACGTTCGTTCCGAAAATCACGTTCCCGAAGGTTTCATTCCGTTTGGACTCCGTTTGATATTCTTTTTCTGCGAGACTCTGAAATAGGCAAAAAACAGCAATTCTGGGCTGGGCCTCCGGTTAATAGGTTAGTCCCAAAAATAATATAAAAGTGTATAATAAAGCCCATTAATGTCCAAAACAGAATATAATATAGCATGGAACAATAAAAAATTATAGATACGTTGGAGACGTATCAAGCATCCCCAAGCTTAATTCTTGCTCGTCCTCGAGTAGGTAAATGATAAAAACAGAATTTTTGATGTGGAATGCTACTTGGCATAATTTCAATGTAATTCTCTTAATTGTGGTATGAATATTCAGATCCGAAAGATTCAAGACAAAAGTTTAATATTGACATAAAAATAATAATACTTCAAGCATACTAACTAAGCAATTATGTCTTCTCAAAATAACATGGCCAAAGAAAGTTATCCCTACAAAATCATATAGTCTGGCTATGCCCTATCTTCACCACACAAAATATTTAAATCATGCACAACCCCGATGACAAGCCAAGAAATTGTTTCATACTTTTAGTGTTCTCAAACTTTTTCAATCTTCACGCAATACATGAGCGTGAGCCATGGACATAGCACTATATGTGGAATAGAATGGTGGTTGTGGAGAAGACAAAAGAGGAGAAGATAGTCTCACATCAACTAGGCGTATCAACGGGCTATGGAGATGCCCATTAATAGATATCAATGTGAGTGAGTAGGGATTGGCATGCAACGGATGCACTTAGAGCTATAAGTATATGAAAGCTCAGCAAAAGGAACTAAGTGGGTGTGCATCCAACTCGCTTGCTCACGAAGACCTAGAGCATTTTGGGGAAGCCCATCATTGGAATATACAAGCCAAGTTCTATAATGAAAATTTCCCACTAGAATATGAAAGTGATATCATAGGAGACTCTCTATCATGAAGATCACCGTGCTACTTTGAAGCACAAGTGTGGTAAAAGGATAGTAACATTGTGCCTTCTCTCTTTTTCTCTCATCATTTTTTTGGGCCTTTTCTTCTCTTCTTTTTTTATGGCCTCTTTTTTCGTCCAGAGTCTCATCCCGACTTGTGGGGGAATCATAGTCTCCATCATCCTTTCCTCACTTGGGACAATGCTCTAAAAATGATGGTCATCACACTTTTATTTACTTACAACTCAACAATTACAACTCGATACTTAGAACAAAATATGACTCTATGTGAATGCCTCCGGCGGCGTACCGGGATATGCAATGAATCAAGAGTGACATGTATGAAAGAATTATGAACGGTGGCTTTGCCACAAATACAATGTCAACTACATGATCATGCAAAGCAATATGACAATGATGGAGCGTGTCATAATAAACGGAACGGTGGTAAGTTGCATGGCAATATATCTCGGAATGGCTATGGAAATGCCATGATAGGTAGGTATGGTGGCTGTTTTGAGGAAGGTTTATGGTGGGTGTATGATACCGGCGAAACGTGTGCGGTATTAGAGAGGCTAGCAATGGTGGAAGGAGGAAAAGTGTGTATAATCCATGGACTCAACATTAGTCATAAAGAACTCATATAGTTATTGCAAAAATCTACAAGTTATCAAAGAAAAGTATTACGCGCATGCTCCTAGGGGGGTAGATTGGTAGGAAAAGACCATCGCTCGTCCCCGACCGCCACTCATAAGGAAGACAATCAATAAATAAATCATGCTCTGACTTCATCACATAACGGTTCACCATACGTGCATGCTACGGGAATCACAAACTTTAACACAAGTATTTCTCAAATTCACAACTACTCAACTAGCATGACTCTAATATCATCATCTCCATATCTCAAAACAATTATCAAGCATCTAACTTCTCATAGTATTCAACACACTCATAAGAATTTTTTTACTAATCTTGAATGCCTATCCCTTTAGGATTAATTTCTCAATTTAAGCAAATTACCATGCTGTTTTGTAGGACTCTCAAAATAATATAAGTGAAGCATGAGATAACAATAGTTTCTATAAAACAAATCCACCACCGTGCTCTAAAAAATATAAGTGAAGCACTAGAGCAAAAACTATATAGCTCAAAAGATATAAGTGAAGCACATAGAGTATTCTAACAAATTCCGAATCAAGTGTGTCTCTATCAAAAGGTGTGTACAGCAAAGATGATTGTGGTAAACTAAAAAGCAAAGAATCAAATAATACAAGACGCTCCAAGCGAAACACATATCATGTGGTGAATAAAAATATAGCTCCAAGTAAAGTTACCGATGGAAGTAGAAGAAAGAGGGGATGCCTTCCGGGGCATCCCCAAGCTTTGGCTTTTTGGTGTCCTTAGATTATCTTGGGGTGCCATGGCATCCCCAATCTTAGGATCTTGCCACTCCTTGTTCCATAATCCATCAAATCTTTCACCCAAAACTTGAAAACTTCACAACACAAAACTTAGCAGAAAATCTCGTGAGCTCCGTTAGCGAAGGAAAACAAAACACCACTTCAAGGTACTGTAATGAACTCATTATTTTTTAAATAGGTGTTAAACCTACTGTATTCCAACTTCTCTATGGTTTATAAACTATTTTACTAGCCATAGATTCATCAAAATAAGCAAACAACACACGAAAAACAGAATCTGTCAAAAACAGAACAGTCTGTAGTAATCTGTAACTAACGCAAACTTCTGGAACTCCAAAAATTCAGCAAAAATAGGACGACCTAGAAAATTTGTTTATTGATCAGAAGCAATTGGAATCAATATTTTATCACGTCCTGGTGATTTTTAACAATTATTTTCGTGAACAGAAAGTTTCTGCAATTTTCAGCAAGATCAAATAACTATCATCCAAGAAGATCCTATAGGTTAAACTTGGCACAAACACTAATTAAAACATAAAAACACATCTAACCAGAGGTTAGATCAAATATTTATTCCTAAACAGAAACAAAAAAGCAAAAAAAAAAATGGGTTGCCTCCCAACAAGCGCTATCGTTTAACGCCCCTAGCTAGGCATAAGATTTCAACGATGCTCACATGAAAGACAAGAATTGAAGCACAAAGAGAGCATCATGAAACACGTGACAAACACATATATGTCTAACATACTTCCTGTGCATAGTCATCTTATAGGCAAACAAATTATCATAGCAACCAAAAACTAGCATATGCAAGGAAGTGAAAAGAAACAATAGCAATCTCAACATAACGAGAGGTAATTTATTATCATGAAAATTTCTACAACCATATTTTCCTCTCTC
This sequence comes from Aegilops tauschii subsp. strangulata, assembly GCF_002575655.3. NCBI lineage: Eukaryota > Viridiplantae > Streptophyta > Magnoliopsida > Poales > Poaceae > Aegilops > Aegilops tauschii. The sequence continues at coordinate 342,568,190 of NC_053039.3, forward strand.
ATAATAATTACATGCGGGATCATAAGCAAATTCAACAAAATAGCTATCACAGTAAATATTTTCAACACGATCCACATGCATGCAAAGTTGACACTCCTCCAAAATAGTGGGATTAACATTAGCTAAAGTCATGACCTCTCCAAACCCACTTTTAATATTATTGCAAACACTATTATCAATCTCATATTCATCATGGGGCTTAAATAAATTTTCAAGATCATAAGAAGAATCACCCCAATCATGATCATTGCAACAAGTAGTAGACATAGCAAAACTAGCATCCCCAAGCTTAGGGTTTTGCATATAATTAGCACAATTGACATCAAGAGAATTTATAGTAAAATCATTGCAATCATGCTTTTCATCGAAGGAATTATCAAGTATGGGTTCAATAGCAACGATCTCATGTTTAACATAAGGAACTATAGCAAATTCATCTTCATAAATATTGGCATCATGGCCACAAGAATAGCAAGCATCATGTTCATCAAGGGATATTTCAATCAAATCATCGGAATCATAATTATCTAAAGATTCATGCATATCATTATTTTCTTCCAAAGCAACGGTCATTCTTTCAATAAATTCTTCGACATAGACATTATGAGCAAAGTTTTCATTGCAATATTTAAGTATGACGGAATTTTCAGATTTGTTGAGAGTAAAATCATACTTTTCAATCAAAGAAGCAACTTCATGAGCACCCTTAAAAACGACAAATTCTTCAATTTGTTCGATATCATAGTAACTATAAACACCCTTTGCATAAGAAGATAAGATTTCATTATCATTGAACTCACATAGGTAGGGAAGGTGTTTTTTAGGGTTCTTAGAGGAACAAGTAAAGTCACACATTTCACAAAGATTCCAAGCATAGCATAGCAAACTATTTATATGATACCATAAGAGCTTCCCTTTTTCAGACAAACGATGACTCGCAAAATGAGCATGCTCGTCTAAAGATTTCCCATCAACTAGGCTAGTTGGGGTTTCGGCACGAGCGCATAAGGATCGAAGATGATCCAAGTAGAACACTTTAAGTGGATCCATATCAATAGATTTTCAGCAAGCGAAGATGCAAGCATATAGAAGGAACAAGGAAACACAAACAAAGATACATATGGGAAGAAGGCGAACGAAAAAGAGAGGGCGAATAAAATGGCAAGGGTGAAGTGGGGGAGAGGAAAACGAGAGGCAAATGGCAAATAATGTAATGCGGGAGATAAGGGTTTGTGATGGGTACCTGGTATGTTGACTTTTGCGTAGGCTCCCCGGCAACGGCGCCAGAAATCCTTCTTGCTACCTCCTGAGCACTGCGTTGGTTTTCCCTTGAAGAGGAAAGGGTGATGCAGCAAAGTAGCGTAAGTATTTCCCTCAGTTTTTGAGAACCAAGGTATCAATCCAGTAGGAGGCCACGCACGAGTCCCTCGCACCTACACAAACAAATAAATCCTCGCAACCAACGCAATAAAGGGGTTGTCAATCCCTTCACGGTCACTTACGAGAGTGAGATCTGATAGATATGATAAGATATTATTTTTGGTATTTTTATGATAAAGATGCAAAGTAAAGAAAGAAAAATAAAAACGGCGCCAGAAATAGCTTGTTGTCGGGAGATTAATATGATGGAAAATAGACCCGGGGGCCATAGGTTTCACTAGAGGCTTCTCTCGAGAGCATAAGTATTACGGTGGGTGAACAAATTATTGTTGAGCAATTGACAAAATTGAGCATAGTTATGAGAATATCTAGGTATGATCATGTATATAGGCATCACGTCCGAGACAAGTAGACCGACTCCTGCCTGCATCTACTACTATTACTCCACACATCGACCGCTATCCAGCATGCATCTAGAGTATTAAGTTCATAAGAACAGAGTAACGCTTTAAGCAAGATGACATGATGTAGAGGGATAAACTCATGCAATATGATATAAACCCCGTCTTGTTATCCTCGATGGCAACAATACAATACGTGCCTTGCTGCCCCTACTGTAACTGGGAAAGGACACCGCAAGATTGAACCCAAAGCTAAGCACTTCTCCCATTGCAAGAAAGATCAATCTAGTAGGCCAAACCAAACTGATAATTCGAAGAGACTTGCAAAGATAACCAATCATACATAAATGAATTCAGAGAAGATTCAAATATTGTTCATAGGTAAACTTGATCATAAACCCACAATTCATCGGTCTCAACAAACACACCGCAAAGGAAGATTACATCGAATAGATCACCACAAGAGAGGGGGAGAACATTGTATTGAGATCCAAAAAGAGAGAAGAAGCCATCTAGCTGATAACTATGGACCCGAAGGTCTGAGGTAAACTACTCACACATCATCGGAGAGGCTATGGTGTTGATGTAGAAGCCCTCCGTGATCGATGCCCCCTCCGGCGGAGCTCCGGAAAAGGCCCCAAGATGGGATCTCACGGGTACAGAAGGTTGCGGCGGTGGAATTAGTTTTTTGGCTCCGTATCTGGTAGTTTGGGGGTACGTAGCTATATATAGGAGGAAGAAGTACGTCGGTGGAGCAACGTGGAGCCCACGAGGGTGGAGGGCGCGCCTACCCCCTACCTCGTGCCTTCCTGGTTGATGTCTTGACGTAGGGTCCAAGTCCTCTGGATCACGTTCGTTTCGAAAATCACGTTCCCGAAGGTTTCATTCCGTTTGGACTCAGTTTGATATTCTTTTTCTGCGAAACTCTGAAATAGGCAAAAAACAGCAATTCTGGGCTGGGCCTCCGGTTAATAGGTTAGTCCCAAAAATAATATAAAAGTGTATAATAAAGCCCATTAATGTCCAAAACAGAATATAATATAGCATGGAACAATAAAAAATTATAGATACATTGGAGACGTATCAGTGGGCTATGATGCGGTAGATACACCGTGGCATGGTGTACCGGACGCCTGTTTGGTGTCTCGGGAACCCTGCACACATCGTTTGGGGCTGTGAGCGAAACCCCGGCCGGATCTCCTCACGGATGGAACCCAAATAGGCGATAAACCTGGACTAGAGACTTGTGTGGTTAGTCAGGTCGTGGCCGACTCCCTCGCCAGGCTTCCGCTTGAAGGTTGCTGAGATACACGACGTGTACATGGTGGTAAGTGGCAAGAGCGTGTGTGAAGAAGTACACCCCTGCAGGGTTAACATCATCTATTCGAATAGCCGCGTCCGCGGTAAAGGACCTCTGGGTTGCCTATACAGTTCATAGACAAGTGAAAGTGGATACTCTAAAATGCGCAAGATAAGCGTGAGTGCTATGGATGGCATTCTCGTAGGGAGACGAGAGCGGATCCGTAGTGGTGTATTCATATGGTGAATATGTGGACTCGTGTGCGCCACCTCAAAAGAGTTACTTTCAGTCATAGTTCAGGATAGCCACCGAGTCAAAGCTGGCTTGCTATAGTCAAACTCCACCACCCCTTTGTTGATACTAATGCATATGTAGCTAGTTCTGATGTAAGTCTTGCTGGGTACATTTGTACTCACATTTGCTTAATTTATGTTTTTGCAGAGAGACTTCAGTCTCACTAGTAGTTCCGCGTGGACCTCGACGTTTAGCTTGTTACCTCAGCTACGATCTTGTGCCCTCGGCAGGGTCTTGTAGATAGTCAGGCTTCTCAGTCTTTTCATTTGTAGTTGTCTATACTCAGACAAGTTAAGCTTCCGCATGTGCTTGTTGCTTGTATGCTCTGTATGTTGGGTCATCAGACCCACGTTTGTAATATCTGGATCTTCGGAGCCTAATGAATAAATACCTTGAGTTGTAGAGTTTTGTTGTGATGCCATGTTGTATTTACACATACCGGGCATATTGTGTGTATGATTGAAATGCTTGGTATGTGTGGGATCCGACAACCTAGTTGTTTATCCTTGGTAGCCTCTCTTATGAGGAAATGTAGTCTAGTGCTTCCAATGAGCCATGGTAGTCTGCTACAGCCCGGTTTACCGGAGTCCTGTTAGCCCAGTTACTACTGCTCCGGAACACTTAGACTGGCCGGCATGTGTCCTTCTTCGATCATGTGTCTGTCCCTTCGGGGAAATGTCTCGCGGTGTCTTTTAGAGTCCTGTTAGCCTGCTACAGCCCGGGTTCCCGGAGTCCTGCTAGCCCAGTTGCTACAGCCCGAATTCACTCGCTGATGACCGACACGTTCGTTGTTGGGTCATGTATGCCTATCCCTGTAAGTTAGTGCCACTTTGGGTTTACGACTAGTCATGTCGGCCCGGGTTCTTTGTCATATGGATGCTAGCGACACTATCATATACGTGAGCCAAAAGGCGTAAACGGTCCCGGGCCAGGTGAGGTGGCACCCGTGGGAATACCGTGCGTGAGGCTGCAAAGTGATATACTGTGTTACATGCTAGATCGATGTGGCTTAGGTTCGGGGTTCTGACAGCTTTGGTATCAGAGCCTGACTGCCTGTAGGATTACCAAGCCAAACTGGTCGAAGTCGAGTCTAGAAATGCTTTAGTTATATAAGGGAATTGATTGTGGAAGGGAACGTAAGGCTCTTTTTAGTTCTTATACCCTATGCCCTTTTGATCTGAGTCACCCTCTTTTTTCTGCAGGGATTAAGAACCAGGCTTTCTCATCTTCTATCAGGATCACATGTTACTAATCTATAGACTTATATGATTATTGGTTTCAAGCCCGAGTTCAGTTCCTACTACTTCTGTGTGTTGACAATTGATCTCAGAACCTTGATATTGTGATGTCGAGTGGTAATGCCACCATTTTTTCAGGATGTCTCAAATCTTATTGAGCATTTACAGCCGTTATGTTGTCCGAGTCATTCCAGGTTTCGAAATAGTCTGATGCATTTGCAACTCCTTTCTTTCCATTCCCGATGTTGCTTTGGTCCAGATTAACCACACTAATCGCCGGGTTGAGGTACTCTGTTGCCTCGGCATATATGTTGAAGCCATTATTATGACCCTAGGTGTCTTAGAGAACCACTCAGTAATCTAGCAATGCTTTATGTCCCCAATGTGATGATTCTGGCCATCATTCTCGAAAGCATCATGTGATGCCATTTAGTTAGTAGGCATTCTATTCCTGGGTTCTTGAACCCGAGATTCACCCTAGTTACTTCATGTTGATAGTGTTTGCTAGTTCCTTTAGGATATTAGTAACCTTTGCAATAGTCCTCGAGGTTCGTGGTATTTCCTTCTTCCAATACCATGAACCATTATGGCAGAAGTTCTTTGAACCAATGATCACAACAAGAGTGCTCTTGATGAGTTCTCCATTCAAAAATTGTGACTCTGCCATTTCTACCTCTGCATGGGTTATCCGGAAGAAATATGTTGAACTCGTTCGACATGCTAATCTATGCATCCACAACTCAGAAAATCGTATGTTCCTTTGAGTTGTCCCTCTTTAGTTGTTTTCTGACCTTCGTCTATCAATTGATAGTCAAGAGTATGCGTGCATTTGTTCATCGATGCATATTATTCTTGTGGTCCGTCAAGTCATTCTATTCCGGAATGACTAGGAGAAACAAACTCCAGTACCTCATCCATTTCCAGGATTGGGTCAAAGTAGTTGTGCTCTGCAGATCAAAATGCCAATCCAGCTTTTGATCTGTTCTACCTTGGAGTATTACCCTATTTATGTCAAGAATGTCGTGGGAATTGCACATCGTCTTATGAATTCTTGATACAATGCTACTTCTCGCCATCATTATTCATTCCTCGGTCTTTGTGTTGTTGTGACCGGAATGCCGACAAGTGAACTATGATGTGTGAAATCAATACTCCTAGCAACTCCGTTGCTTGGTAGTTAATGGACAATAAATTCATTCTTAGCGTGTTGGTTATTGAATTATCATTCTAAGATTGATCGTGTTACCTAGTCCATTTTTCCTAGTGCACTCTTCGATCAAGAGTTAGGATGGTGAGCTCATGTGATCACATCATCTTGCCTGAAAAGCAAGATTGTTCTCGAGTTTAGTAACATATCGGTGGTTCATGATTTTTTGAATTTCTTCTCGGAAGTATCACCAGGTTGTCACCTGACCGCTATGTTGAGTTCGTGATCAAGTTGGTTTCTTATAAACCACCCCTTCTCCAAGAATCTGTGTTGGATACCCCTAAGCTAGTTGGTTAAGCTAAACAACAACTTGGAGAGTTGGAAGATAAAAAGCTTTGCCGAATTTGGTTCTTTCTGAAGGGATATCTTTGTGTTTGTGTGTGTGTTGAAGAAAGATGATATCTTCACCAATTGGTCCTCGTGATCAGTTGTTGGATCTATTGTCTTGTCAAAACTTTGACTTGAGTATGGGCTATCGTCAAGTCAAATCAGAACCAACGATGTTCGTAATTTTGTCTTACTCGTGGTTGATCCCTCGAGCATACACCATTACATCTTTTGGTCTGACCAATGCTATCACCGTGTTCACATAATGGTGGGAGTCCAGTGATATGGAAATTCCGATGCGTTGCTATTGAGTCCATCAGCAGCATTTTGTCTCCTCCATGAATCATGTTGAACATTAAGCTAGTGTTGGAAACTTTTATAAGCATTATCTTCATGTCCCGTTCGTGAAGCATATGTTGGATGAAAGAAGTGACTTCCTCTAATTCACGTGCATAGGATGCAAGTTGCCGCCGTGAATCTGAGAAAGTTTGTTTTGCTTCCTCTGGAATCATCCCAAGTCAGCCATGCACATGTGCGAAGTATTCTGTGGTTTGAAGACTTGCAACCTTCATTCTACATGTATCCCTAGCACACCAAGCCACTGATTGATTTGTTAAAGGAAGAGAAGTATATGCTCGGGATCTAATCCATGGACTTGCGTAGAGACTTCGAAATCCTTGATGATGGATCCTAACCTGAACTCGATAGTGTTTTATTATAAGACTACTATGTGGTCATTCCTGTCTTGGACAACATGCTCACATGTATGTAGCAGAACCAGCTTGTGTTTTGGAGCTTGCTATCGTAGTTCATTTCCCGAGAATCTCGCAACGTCATCTCGTCAGTTTGTGTTGCAAACTTTCTTTTCAGACATGCTGTCTAAAATATCCTGTTACCAACCAGATCTGAATCTCAGGCAGATATGATGGTTGGAACATTCCCAGCATTTGCATTTTGTTCCCAGCTTGCACCGCCATTGTGCCAATCTCCCATGGGCTGCCCTTCTCAGCAGTTGTTGTTCAGGATCATCCTCAAAAGTGGTCCTACCATGGGTCCCATCCATTTTCGATGATAAGCAAAAAATCATCCATTGTGTTGTTTTCAACAAGCTAGTCCACATCATCCATTCGAATCCGGATATGCCATTCCTTTGAACTCCGCCAAATGATCGATTGTGATTGCCTTAGGCTGGTATAAAGAGTTTCAATGATCTAGATATCAAAAGTAATTCTTTTTGCCACTTAAGGGATGATTCTACGAGTCACCTCCTCCAAGGTGCCCCGTTATGGGATCATGGCGGTTTCTCCTCGCTACTTTGAAACCCTCGTCAATTGTTTCTTCCGTCCTTTTTAAGGTGTGTTTTGCCTCATAGCTCAAGAGATGTTTCTACGTCTCATTCCGTGAGTTGATCTTGAGTGATCGATCTTCGAGGAGACCGTTTTCTGTAGAGTTTCCTTCTATCGTCATCATGTTGGATAAAGATCTTAAAGGCAAAGACGTCAAGATCAATTCGAAGCAATGAATCAACATCTTCGAGAAGGGCAAATGGATCATGAAGATTGTGATAGTTTTGTGACCCCCTTTCCTCTTACCTCACGTCTTGAATCTCGGGAGGAGATTCTTGTTTAGTGGGGGTGAGTTGTCACAACCCCATATTTGTTTGTAACTAGATGCACCAGTGAGTTCCATGCATCATGTTTAAATTTTTGAAACTTGAAATGGGGATGTCCAAACCCTAGCACCAAAGCAGTTCAAATAGGCTCAACCTAAAATAATTTTCAATGAACCTGAAATGCCCTTCATAAATGTTCATCATTTTTGAATTGGTCCAGAACCTCTACCAAAAATGGTGCACACTTTTCGAGGACACTCTGGATTCTTGAATTAAATCCATAAGTATTTGAATTTGGAAATTTAAAATATTTAAATATTTTAAATGTCCAAATAATCTTGAAAGTATTTTTGGGCTGTTGGAATTAATTTCAGAAGTGCCCATGAATATCTTCAACATTTAATAAACTGGTTTAGTATTTCTACTAAATCAAAACAAACAACAGAAAAATAGAAAACCAGAAAGAAATAGAAATAGGCAGGGAGAGAGAACTAACCTGGGCCACTTACCTGTAGCAGTAGCCCAGCAGACAGGCCAAGCCCACTGGCCACTGCCAGTCATCCCCAACCTCCCGCCAGGAGGACTGGGGCGCGTGCTCGCTGCGCGCTGGCCACATGCCGCGCCACCTCCTGCTTCCGCCACTTCCCCGACGCGGCTGTGAGCGCCACGCACTCCCCTCGACCCCCTCCCACTCTCCCCCGCGCTCATCCCCTCCCCTAGACCTCTCTCTCTCACCCACCCAAATGGGTTCGACGCCACTGCTCGCCACCACCGCGGCCACCGCCGTCCCGCCGACACCCCGAGCAGTCTACGAGCTCCGCCCCGATGCCCTCTTCCTCCTCACCGATCCTCACGACGCCGGAAGCCCCTGGACGCCGCCAGCACCGCTGTTTCCCTCGTCGGCCACCGGAGATCGTCGGCGACCGCACGCCATCACGAGCCCCTCCTCGAGCCCGCTGAGCTGCTCGACGTGACCACCGTGAGCTCCTCTCCCCGAAACCCCCCTCCTTTTTCTCGAACGTCACCGTAGTCGTCGTTTCCGTCGGGCCCGAGAGCTCCCCGCCGCCGACCTTGTCGACACCGTGGCTACGGCCGCGCAATCTCGTATCCGAGCTCACCACTGCACTCACCGCACTTCCGTGAGTCAAACACGACCAACCACGGCTCCTCCCTTGCTCGGCATCACCCAAACCATTGCCGGCCGAACTCCGGCCACCGCACTTCCTTTCGCCGCCGTTGTTCTGGTCCTCTCCGGCGCGAGATGATGGCTCCGTTGGATGCAGACGAGGACCAGCATCACGCCAAGCCAAACCGCCGCTCGTTTGGTCGCCGAAGGACGAAACCCGACGCTCTCCGCCGTCTCTGGCTTCGCCGGCGACGAGCCGCGGGTCAACTCCGGCGAGTTGACCCGGGTTTGACCACGGCCGGACCCCACCCTGACTCTATGACATGTGGGCCAGCCTCTGACTTAATCTAGTTTAGGAATTATGTTAGCGTTGACTATCCCTGTTAATCTAATGAGTCACTAACATGTGTGCCCAGGCCCTAATTAAGTTGGGTTAGTATTTAACTTAACACTAACTAACAGAGCTAGTTAGTTGTGTCACTGACCCGTGGGTCCCACCTATCAGGGTTGACCTGGCCAACCCAGTTGACCCGCTGACATCACCCTGGCGCAATGCTGACGCAATAAGTCATTCTCTGGATTAAAAATAATCCAGGAAATTCCAGAAAAGGGCCTAAACTTCAATAATTCGTAGAAATTAATCTATAACTCATATTGAAAAGATTTATATATGAAAAATTATCAGAAAAATCTAATCTATCCATTGGTACTGGTTTCATGCATGATAAAGCAACTTAACCTTGCTGTATAGATCAAAACATGTAAATGCACTTTGGAAATTCATAGTTTGAATTTGAACCTTTTGGTTCAAATCAGCTCAAACCCTTATGTTCTAGTTGCATTAGCTCAAATCACAGCATATTGCCATGTCATGATCCAGCATCATATTGTTGCATTGCATTGATTGTGTTCTTCCTTGTTTGCCGGTATTTGTCCCCTCTCAGTAGACGTGGTTCCGACGATGAGATCGGTGACACCGATGAAGAACTATACTATCTTCAGAAGTGCTAGGCAAGCAAAACCCCCTTGTTCATTCCGATACAATCCCACTCTCTCGCTCCTACTCTCTTTTACTGCATTAGGACAACATCGATTCAACTGTTACATGTTGCGGTAGATGAACCCCTTTTCCTCTGCATGACCTGTCATTGCCACAGTAAATAGAGGAAACCCACTAGCATGAGTAGGAGTTGTTTGAGCCCTGATGTGCCTACTCATTCATGCTTGTTTGTCATGCCTGCTACTGCTTAGAGTTGAGTCAGGTCTGATTCATCGGGAATGAATTGGAATGGTGATGAACATGTCCTACGGTGTGTGAGCTAAGTGTGTGAACACGATTTGGTAAAGGTAGCGGTGAGAGGCCATGTAGGAGTACATGGTGGGTTGTCTCATTGAAACCGTCCTTAGGAACTGAGTTCTGTGTTTGTTATCCATGAACAACTACTACCACGCGTTGGGCCCGAAACCAATGGACCCTCTCGACTTATGAACCGCCTTGATCTCTGTCCAGGAGTTGCAACTAGTTTCTGGTGTTTGTAGGATATGTGTTGGAGGCCGTGCGTAGTGCTCACCCTAGGGGTGGGCTATGATGCGGTAGATACACTGTGGCACGGTGTACCGGGCGCCAGTTTTGTGTCTCGGGAACCCTGCACACATCGTTTGGGGCTGTGAGCGAAACCCCGGCCGGATCTGCTCGCGGATGGAACCCGAATAGGCGATAAACCTGGACTAGAGACTTGTGTGGTTAGTCAGGTCGTGGCCGACTCCCTCGCCAGGCTTCCGCTTGAAGGTTGCCGAGATACACGACGTGTACATGGTGGTAAGTGGCGAGAGCGTGTGTGAAGAAGTACACCCCTGCAGGGTTAACATCATCTATTCGAATAGCCGCGTCCGCGGTAAAGGACCTCTGGGTTGCCTGTACAGTTCATAGACAAGTGAAAGTGGATACTCTAAAATGCGCAAGATAAGCGTGAGTGCTATGGATGGCGTTCTCGTAGGGAGACGGGAGCGGATCCATAGTGGTGTATTGATATGGTGAATATGTGGACTCGTGTGCGCCACCTCAAAAGAGTTACTTTCAGTCGTAGTTCACGATAGCCACCGAGTCAAAGCTGGCTTGCTACAGTCAAACTCCACCACCCCTTTGTTGATACTAATGCATATGTAGCTAGTTCTGATGTAAGTCTTGCTGGGTACATTTGTACTCACGTTTGCTTAATTTATGTTTTTGCAGAGAGACTTCAGTCTCACTAGTAGTTCCGCGTGGACCTCGACGTTTAGCTTGTTACCTCAGCTACGATCTTGTGCCCTCGGCAGGGTCTTGTAGATAGTCAGGTTTCTCAGTCTTTTCATTTGTAGTTGTCTGTACTCAGACAAGTTAAGCTTCCGCATGTGCTTGTTGCTTGTATGCTCTGTATGTTGGGTCATCAGACCCACGTTTGTAATATCTGGCTCTTCGGAGCCTAATGAATAAATACCTTGAGTTGTAGAGTTTTGTTGTGATGCCACGTTGTATTTACACATATCGGGCATATTGTGTGTATGATTGAAATGCTTGGTATGTGTGGGATCCGACAACCTAGTTGTTTATCCTTGGTAGCCTCTCTTATGGGGAAATGTAGTCTGCTATAGCCCGGTTTACCGAAGTCCTGTTAGCCCAGTTACTACTGCTCCGGAACACTTAGACTGGCCGGCATGTGTCCTTCTTCGATCCTATGTCTGTCCCTTCGGGGAAATGTCTCGCGGTGTCTTTCGGAGTCCTGTTAGCCTGCTACAGCCCGAATTCCCGGAGTCCTGCTAGCCCAGTTGCTACAGCCCGAATTCACTCGCTGATGACCGACACGTTCGTTGCTGGGTCATGTATGCCTGTCCCTGTAAGTTAGTGCCACTTTGGGTTTATGACTAGTCATGTCAGCCCGGGTTCTTTGTCATATGGATGCTAGCGACACTATCATATACGTGAGCCAAAAGGCGCAAACGGTCCCGGGCCAGGTAAGTTGGCACCAGTGGGAATACCGTGCGTGAGGCCGCAAAGTGATATGCTGTGTTACATGCTAGATTGATGTGGCTTAGGATCGGGGTTCTGACATTTGTGAAGTTTTGTTGACAATTTTTTGTCACCCCAAATTTTTTTTATTTTTAGAAAATTGTACGCAGATATGATGAACCTATTTGGAAGGATTTCTTCGAGGAGACAATCCTCGGGGGCATCTTCTAGTGATAGTTCTGCTCGACGGTCTTATGTTGAACCAAGTGAAAGTTCCACGCGAGATGCCGCCACCAAAACATGCTTATGGCCTTGCGATGAATGTATGGTGCGTGTGGGCATCAAGGAGGAATTTGAACAATATGTTCACAATGCCGGTCTTGGTCCCTATCTCTCAGATAAGTGTGAACAACGCCAACTTCTCACTGAACCTTTTGTTAAAGAATTTTAATATTTCCCATGTGAGTCTAGGGTTTCGTTCATGCTTTATGATAATCCATTTACTATTCCATTGGAGAACTTTGCTTATCATTGCAAACTCCCATTTTGGGGTTCGCTTGATGAGCCGCCAAAGGCTGAGTTCGAGTCTTTCTTAACTAGTCTTTATTACAGTGAAAATAGAGGAGTGAGACAAGGAAGAATAAAGAGCATTCACTTTCCCGCAATTCAGTATTTTGCATTATTTAACGGGAAATGCATAGTAGGCAAGCAAGACTGTAGCATACTTTGTGCACCAGACTTGAGCCTCATTCACACCGCTCTCACTGGTGAAAGGAATTATAACCTTGGAGCGATTGTTGCACGTAGACTTCAGCATAACGCCAAAAGGGGTTGGTTCTATGGTGGAATTTATGCCACACGTCTAGCACGAGGCCTGGGTGTTTCACCTTTGCCTTTTGATCCTATCCTACCCACTCAGTATTTAGATTTTGATGCCTTAAAAGAGCATAAGATTCTCAAGGGAAGGGCTGATAACTTCACTTATAATTTGTTGTTTAACCAATCACATGTTGTGGACACATATTTGCCTGCGCCTGCTCTCTTTGATTATCACAACAAGGGAAGATATTTTGTCCTTGAGAGCGAGGCCCGAGCTCATAACGTAGCAGTGGTGGCGGCACGGCGTGCCGAGGTGTCCGCACGGAGAGCCTTCATGAGCTACCACGCCGACTACTACCCTCCAGGCTACTGATCGATTACCAACTTAGGCCAAAAGCCTAAGCTTGGGGGAGTACGTGTTTCTCACCAACATTATATTCATGTCCACTTATTCCATTTGCCGGTGTTCCCACTTTTTCATTGTATCATCCATGCTTAGATTTAATTTCTTGCTTTCTTCTTGTGTGCTTTGAAAACTTTAGAAAAACAAAAGAAAATAGTTGTAGTAATTTACTTTCTATGCATGCTTAGTAGTAGTACTAAAAAGAAAATCCAAAAAGATTTCCTTGTTATTCTTTTGCTTGTTGGGAGCTTTCCCGTGTAAATAGTTTTTTCTCATTTTTGCTTTTCCCTTTTATTTGCTTGTTGAAGAAAACCAAAAACTCCAAAAATATTTCAGTGTGTTTCTCTGGATTTCTTTTCTTTTTTATTCGAGTTGTACCGAGGAGAAGACCACGATGAAAATGTTGTGTGGCTCTCATATGAATAACTGTTGAACTAATAAAGAGCACATTTTACCTTGTCTTCTCCTGTTGAATAAAATGTTTGCAGATTCCAGCTTAGTCCATGGCACTCTTGCACTATTATTATTTTCATATCATTCGGTCGTGCAAGTCAAAGGCAATAATGACGACATCCCATGAACTAGCCGTGGCAAAGAGAAGCTGGTATGAACTCGACTTGTTATGTTTGTGTAAATATGTTTAACCTAGTATTCAGGCTTCCGCCCATTATGATTAAACATGTTTGCACAATTAGAGATTATAGTTTCTCATGCCATGCATAAGTAGCTGGGAGTGGATAATGATTTATCTTGGATATCAACATAGCGTTAAGATGATTGTGATGTAGTATGATGATATGGTATCCTCCTCTGAATGTTCGAGTGGATTGACTTGGTACATGTTCATGCATGTAGTTGAATCAAAACCAACATAGCCTCTATAATATTTATGTTCATGGTATTCATATCCTACTCATGCTAGTGTCCAATGTTACTTATGCCTAATGCCTGGTTATGATCGTTGTTGCTCTCTAGCTGGCCGCTTCTCAATCTTAATTGCTAGCCTTCGCCTGTACTAAGCGGGAATTCTGCTTGTACATCAAAAATCTTGAACCCAAAGTTATTCCAGATGAGTCCACCATACCTACCTATATACGGTATTACCCTTCCATCCTAAGTAAATTCGCATGTGCCACCTCTAAAAACTTCTAAAAATTATCTTTTGTGTGGCTAGATCGTTCATGGAACGACAGGAGGTGGTCGATATCTTCCGTGCTAAGCGGGTTATCCTCAGGTCGAGTGTTTATTCACTCGCCATCGCACGAGGAAATGGGCGGTAATAGGGATGCCCAGTCCCAAACTGCAAACATGAAAAAGAGTTCATCTCTTGAATAATCAAACAAAAACTCCCAACGGAGTCAAAACCTTTACTTTTACCGCTTGGGAACCGCCACTAGCGTGCTTAGCATGGAAGATGTTGATAATTGATGGTCGTGAAGTGAATGAGAAGGGTGCATGTCTCAAAATATCATTTATCTCTGTTTTAAAATTGAGCTCTGGCACCTCTGCAAATCACTGCTTCCCTCTACGAAGGGACTTTCTATTTACTTTTATGTTGTGTCACCACCTTCTAAAAACAAGCGCCAGAAACTGAGTAGAGCACATCTGTCATGATTTATGCATTGTATATAGCTAATGTTGGATGCATCATGACTGGATCTTTTCTACCATGAATTACAATGTTTAGTCGCTGTTTGTCGTGGAATTGTCACGGCAGATATCCTCAAGCTAGGACTTAGTCGTGGAGCCATCGCCGCTAGGAAGCTTGAAGGGGTTAACGGGACAAGGAACACGAGGGTTATACTGGTTTGGCCCCTTACGGTGAAGGTAAAAGCCTACATCCAGTTGAGGTGGTATTGATTAGGGTTTCGAGGACCAGGGAGCTTAATTGCTATGCCTGGCTCTCGGCGAGATCTTACTTGTCCCTAAACCGCTGCCGGGTCGTCCCTTTATATAGGGAGGCTGACGCCCAGCAACTCTCAGAGTCCCGGCCGGCTCATAAGAGTGTCCGGCTCGGACTCTCAACTATTCTTGCCTTACACTACAAGTTCTACCATGATAATGATTGTAACTACGGGCTTCAAGCCATATCCGGGTCTTAAGCCCATCTTTGGCCCACCGTCTTCAAGCTTGGCGCCGGGCTTCTGGCAATAACCATTATGAGTAACCCGGCCCCTCCTGGCGGGTGACTCTAAGGTCTATATCCTCAACATTAGGCCCCAGATTGATTTGAGCCGGCTCACGTCAATCTTCAATCCTTTCGACAGAAAATCTCCGGCTTACAATTGTGTGAATGTCATAACCCGGCGTGACGTCATCCTCTGGACTCCGGGTAATCCGCCGTGACGTCATCTTCCATTAAGTCCGTTTTTTACTCCACCAGATCCGCAACGGATCTTATCTTTACTGCCATCCCGAAAATCGAGGCGTTTCAGGGGGAGATAACCACGCCGCGGTCTCCTCGTTTCTCGCGCCCACTTATGAGCTCGCCTTTATAAGTAGTCCGGCCCGACGGGCCTTCAGCCACTCCTCTTCTTCGTCTTCTTCCTCTGTCTCCCGAGAGCTCGAACTCCGCCGCCGCCGCCGCGCCCCCAATCTTCGTCAACCTTGGCCGCTGCATCACCCTGACTCGGTCCAGACAAACGGCGGCAACCTCCGCATCCCTTCAGCACCGGTAAGTCCTCGCTACCCCGTAGAACAGATCTGCAGTAGGGTTCGTCCGTGTTCGTCGCCGTCGCCCACAAGCTCCGGTAGTTTTCATTTTTACTGCCCTTTTTTGATCTTAGCCTTGTATAGAACCACTGCGGTAGCTGTTTAGCACCCATTTCTCATGCAAGTAGACCTCTTTTTACTGCATAAAAGCCTCGTGCGAGCTCAAGAACTCCCATGCGTCTTTTTTTAGGTCTAGAAATTTTCCTTTTGACCGACCATTTTGATCCAAAATATTTACTGCAATGTGTGAAACCTGTTTTCACCACACTTAGTAAAAAACTGCACTCATTGAGTCATGGCGGTTTACATTTCCGGTTTAAAGAAACCACACGCCATAGAATCTTCCTACTCAAAGGAGACCATGCACCATAGAATTTTCCGGCTCATCTGTGATAAGGCCGTAGACAATCGAATTACTCTCAATACCTAGGGCGGCTTAAATAACCCGCTGCACCTAGATATATGTCATTAGTCCCCTCCATAAGCCGCCACTTTAACATTGAACTGTAAATTCCCTCCGGCTTATAATTAAACCGAACGTTTCCTTTTATCATAGGCTGTCGACTTTCATCATGCCTCCCAAAGCTCCTAAAGCCTCCATCACTTGCAATTGGATGAGGTCCAATGTCACCAACGAGACCTTAGCAGATTTTGTCAAGTCAGGCTATCTTCCCAAGAAGGATGTCATGTCCTACCGTGCCCCCAACCCATCAGAGGATAGACCACAGCCAAGGGACGGGGAGGTGGTCATTTTTGCGGATCACATGAGCCGGGGCTTCGCACCGCCCGGCTCAAAGTTTTTTAGAGACGTGCTGAACTTCTTTGACCTGCGGCCACAAGATATAGGACCCAACTCGGTGTCCAACATATGCAATTTCCAAGTGTTCTGCGAGGTTTACCTTGGAGAAGAGCCCAGTCTGCTGCTCTTCAGAGAGCTTTTCTACTTGAACCGCCAGAACGAGTGCGCCAACGGGCCAAGTTTGGAGCTAGGTGGCATCTCCATTCAGAGACGGAGAGACTGTCTTTTCCCTTATGCCGAGCCGCCGAGTCACCCAAAGAACTGGAATCTGACGTGGTTCTATTGCCAAGACACGTCACCGGCTGACGAGAGCCCGCTGCCCGGCTTTCGCCCTTCACGTCTGGAGCCAACTCACCCGCTGTCTGACAAGTTAACTCAGGCAGAACGCCAACCTCTGCTCCCCACCATCAACAAGATCAAGGCTCTCCTGGGCAATGGTCTCAACGGAATCGATCTGGTCCGGGTCTGGATCTCCTGGCGGGTGATCCCATTGAGCCGCTGCCCCGGCTTAATGTGCGAGTACACGGGCCAAAAGGATGACCCCCAGAGACACAGCCGCAACGATCTTCCTGAAGATGTTGCGGAGGATATGACCAAGGCTCTCTTGAACGAGAGCCTGGCAGACTGCGGGAGGACCGGGTTAGCCCCCTTCTACAAGACCAACCCAGCCCCAGCGGTAAGCCGCTGATCTGAACATCTTATCTTCTTCTGTATATAACTTTCATCTGAATCTTTTAAGAAATCATCATTGTATTTTTCAGGCTGATGACAAATTTTGGAAGGTCAAATATGACCACGAGGCGGCCAAGAAGGCCAGGAAGGCGAAGAAAGCCGCCAAGAAAGCCGCTCCCCGCAAGAAGGGAAGTAGGCCAACTGCTTCAGAGTTGATGCAACTAAGCGACGGCTCCGAGTCAGAGGTAACCCCTGAACCTGTAAACTCTTGTTATATCTGTTATTTATTTCTGCCCGCCTTATCAATACTGTTCATCAACAGGATGACACCGGCGCAAGTAACCCGGTGGTTGAAGAGGTAATGTCACTTTCCTCCGACTCGGAGCCCTTGCCAAGGCTGAAAGTCCGAAGGGTAACCCGGAAAGTAAGCTTTTCACATCCTTTAGCTTATCAAGATCCTCAATTTATTTTGAAGCGACGGGTTCATGAGAGCTGGCATCACACCCGGACCAACAAGGACGCCGACCTCTCCTCCGGGTTACCTGACGCATCGAGGAAGCGCCGAACTGAGGTTATCTCCAACTTGTACCCTTTTCATCCTTTGGCGGGTGTTATACGTCAGCCGCTCAATTCTTCTGACTCAAATTATCAGGAGACTTCCCCCTCTTCGGGCGACTCTATGCAGTCGAACCTGCCGGCTTTCAAGACTGTGCCCGGGTAATAATGATCATCTTATGGTGTACTTTGTCTTTACTTACACTCTTGTGCTTAACCTTTCTGTCTTTTCAGCGCCCAAGCAAAACTCAGCAAAAGGGCGAAGAAGAACAAGCCGGTCGATGAGCCGGACTTGCCTGAGCCGGAGGTAGCCGCTCAAGAACCGCCAGCTGCCTCTGCTCCTGAGGCCGCTGCTCCAACCAACAAGCCCATAGCAGAAGCTTCTGTTATCCCGGAGGCCTCCAGCTCGGCTCAACCAGCAGATGACCCGGATGTGGTAATCACCCGGACGGAATTTGTTGAGCCGGGGAGACCTACTGCACTGGCCAAGTGTTCTGCCAAGGGGGAGTTGCTACAGCCCCGCCGGGTTAATCTGGACCTCTCCGACTACGCCAACCTGAGCATCGGAGAGCTCGTCTCCGGCTACGTCAGCCAAGTGCACAAGAGCCGGGACGTAGAGATTGCCATGGTGAACCAGATTCAGCAGAAGTCTGAGGTATTATTCTTCTGTCCTCTTACTTACTGCATAGTTACCTTTACCATGCTAGCCCCCAAGTCGACGACTTATGATTGAGTATGTTGTAGACTTAAGTTCCGGCTTATTTCCATGAACCGGTAGTTTGTAGATAGGAACGTTCGATATGCATTAGCCCCCAAGTGCCGAGTGTCTTTGCTTGGAAAACACTTGGGACTTTAAATTTGTATAATAACTGTTCATGCTATAACCCGGAAATTTATGCAGGCTGCTGGCAAGAAGTTTGAGGTTGATATCTCTGATCTCAAGACCCGGCTGAAGATGCAAGAAACTGAGACCCGGAAAGCAAATGCTAAATTTGTGTCCAGTATTGCTGCGCAGGAGAAGCTGAAGACGGACTTCGACGCGGAACGGAGAGCCTGGGCCGAAGAGAAGGCTGCTCTGGTGAACCGGGCCGAACAGGCGGAGAAGGCTCTCTCAGAGAAGACCGCCGAACTCTCCGGCTTAAAGCGCCAAGTGTCCCAGATGGTTGCCGCAATCTTCGGTAAGTCATTTCACCAGTCTTCATCAAGCTTAGAATCTTTATATCTCATAACTCATCCTTGTCGACGGCTTATCTTACACTGTTAAACAGGTCCCAGAAGCGCCAACCTTAATCAGAGTGTGGTAACCAAGCTGAAGGCCGTGTACACCCTGGTGGAGCAACTCTACACCGGGTCACAGCGTGCCTTGGCTGTGGTGGCCCTATCCAACGAGGTGTCGACTCACCTGGCGGAAGTGCTTCGCCGGCTCGCCGTTCTGCCTCAACGTATCCAAGAGCTGCGACGGGCCTCTGCAAGAGCCGGAGCTATCGCCGCGCTGAGCCGGGCCAAGGCTTTCCTTCCCGAGTTAGACCCGGCGGACATCGCCCTCGGCTATCCAAGTCTGAAGGAAGACGGCACAGCCTTCGACCAAAGGGACTTTGCCGCCTGCGTGAAGATCGTGCACCCGGTGGCCACCCTCATTGGAAATGACACAGATCTGACCAAGTACCAGCCGGGTTACAATGCGGAAAATCAGAGGATCCCCACCCCGCGCTATGAAGCCCTCAGCTTAATCCCGCCAACTCGTCAGCACACCTTCGCCCCGGAGATTGACCCGGCCGGGTTAATTGACGAGGAAGCTCAATTCGAAGCTCTGAGCGGCATCGACTGGAAGTCATCAACTTTCCAAGTCTTGGGAACAGCCGGAGGAGAAGAGAGGGATGAGCCGGAGACGTCAACCCAGCAAGCATCTTAACTCTGTCGGCGGCTTATAAAACAATGCTCCACCCTTTTGGACTCGATGAGTCTTGTAATAGAGTAGGATCAATACTTTAACTGGGTCGTGCCATCGCGCACGTATTGAATGCTGAATCCTTATGAAGGTTGCTTCCTTATATGTCTCCGGGTTACAGTTGATCAGTCATGTTCATTCAGTTTAAATAATTGTCTTCAACTATCCTGCAAGAAAAGACAAATCACAAGTCTCGAGGCGGCTTACCGCATGGAGAATCATAGTCTTATGCCTATAACCCGGAATATGATTCACCAAAGACTGGCCCTCGATGATGTCCATGATATAATCGTAACAACACACTTACCAGCCTGCAAGCACACTGCCGGCTTAGATAACCCGGACTATGAGTTTGATACCTCAATTCTGGTTTACCAGTCTTAATAACGCCAGTTGTGTTCGACTAGCACTGTAAATCAAAGTTAAGCCGGCAAGTGAGACCCGGCCGTACACACTTTGAAATAATCAGAAGAAACTTGCTATAAAGCAGAAGAACTTAGGGGCTTCCGGTTCGAATACGACCAGAGAGCCGGCCCAAAGGGGTTACGCTAGGATTCGAATACGATCATATAGCCCCCAGTGGGTGTGGCGATGCCAATCAAGAGGGTACCGACAGCTATGTTCTCTTTGGTTCGAATACGACCCATGTTTGAACAGGAAGCCCCCAAATGACTTTAAGAATTGTTTAACGACGCTGATTCGAATACGATCCACGTCGGTTCCCAAAGGGGTTAAAATAAGATTCAAATATGATCAAAGAAAACTTCCCAATGAGCTCGGCACTTTGCCAATCAAATGGGTATCGACAGCTATGTTCTCTTTGGTTCGAATACGATCTATGTTTGAACAGGAAGCCCCCAAATGACCTTTATTGCCTACGGCTAGATTCGAATGCGATCATAAGCCGGATTCTCCTTCAAGTTATCATGTAATCTTGCAATGAAAACAACACGTGCACATTTGGAGGAGAAAAAAGGACAGAGGTCCTGCTTTATTGCTTATCATAATATATACATGGCTTAGAGAAATATGTACATTATGAGAGCCGGTGGCTCAAGTGTAGTAAGGCCGAAGCTGAGCTATGTTCCACGGCCCACGGGTTTCTTCCTCCGACTTACGTGAATCTTTGTGCTCCCGAATATCAATGAGGTAATATGACCCGTTGTGCAAATTCTTGCTGACCACAAAGGGCCCTTCCCAAGGCGGGGATAGCTTATGCACATCTGTTTGATCTTGGATGAGCCGGAGCACCAGATCGCCTTCCTGGAAGACCCGGGATTTAACCCGGCGACTATGATAACGGCGCAGGTCCTGTTGGTAAATTGCCGAGCGAGCTGCTGCCACATCACGCTGCTCGTCCAACAAGTCAAGAGCATCTTGGCGCGCCTGTTCATTATCCGCCTCAACGTAAGCCGCCACTCGAGGCGAGTCATGACGGATGTCACTGGGGAGGACTGCCTCTGCCCCGTAAACCATGAAAAAAGGCGTGAAACCTGTAGACCTGTTAGGAGTAGTGTTGATGCTCCATAACACGGAGGGCAACTCCTCCACCCAACAACCCGGCGTCCGTTGCAAAGGGACCAAAAGCCGGGGTTTGATGCCTTTCAGAATCTCCTGATTAGCTCTCTCCGCTTGACCATTGGATTGAGGATGAGCCACTGAGGAAACATCAAGTCGGATATGCTCTCGTTGACAAAACTCTTCCATGGCGCCTTTGGATAGATTGGTGCCATTGTCAGTTATAATGCTGTGCGGAAAGCCAAAACGAAAGATCACCTTTTTCATAAACTGAACTGCTGTGGCTGCATCACACTTGCTAACTGGCTCTGCTTCTACCCACTTGGTAAATTTGTCAACTGCCACCAAGAGGTGGGTCTTCTTATCTTTGGACCTTTTAAAAGGCCCAACCATATCAAGCCCCCAGACCGCAAAGGGCCAAGTAATTGGGATCATCCTCAGCTCCTGAGCCGGCACATGAGCCCGTCGCGAGAACCTTTGGGAACCATCACATTTACTGACCAAGTCCTCCGCATCAGCATGAGCCGTCAGCCAATAAAAACCATGGCGAAAAGCCTTGGCCACAAGAGACTTTGAGCCGGCGTGATGGCCACAATCCCCTTCATGAATCTCACGCAAGATCTCTTGACCTTCCTCAGGGGAGACACAACGCTGAAATGCTCATGTAACACTACGGTGATGCAACTCGCCGTTGATAACAATCATTGACTTAGCCCGCCGGGTTACTTGTCTGGCCAAAGTTTCATCGTCAGGCAACTCTCCCCGGGTCATGTAAGCCAAATAAGGTACTGTCCAGTCCGGTATGATGTGGAGAGCCGCCACCAGTCGTGCCTCCGGGTCAGGGACAGCCAAGTCTTCCTCTGTAGGTAACTTAACAGAAGGGCTATACAAGACGTCCAGGAAAGTATTAGGCGGCACCGGTTTTCGCTGAGAGCCCAGCCGGCTTAAAGCATCAGCCGCCTCGTTCTTCCTGTGATCGATGTGTTCCACTTGGTAACCCTGAAAGTGCCCAGCAATGGCATCAACTTCGTGGCGATAAGCCGCCATGAGAGGGTCCTTGGAATCCCACTTTCCTGATACTTGTTGAGCCACCAAGTCTGAGTCGCCGAAGCACCTTACCCGGCTCAAGCTCATTTCTTTAGCCATCCGAAGACCATGGAGCAAGGCCTCGTACTCAGCCGCGTTGTTAGTGCAAGGAAACATCAACTGTAGCACATAATGGAACTTGTCACCTTTAGGGGAAGCAAACACGACTCCAGCCCCCGAGCCCTCCAACTGCCTGGACCCATCAAAGTGTATAGTCCAGTATGTGTTATCCGGCTTTTGCTCGGGCACTTGTGACTCTGTCCAATCATTGATGAAATCCACCAAGGCCTGAGACTTAACAGCAGTGCGTGGTACGTATTTCAGACCATGAGGTCCAAGCTCTATAGCCCACTTAGCCACTCTCCCTGTGGCCTCTCTGTTTTGAATGATATCACCAAGAGGGGCAGAACTGACCACAGTGATGGGATGACCCTGGAAATAATGCTTAAGTTTCCGGCTCGCCATGAACACACCATAAACAAGCTTCTGCCAATGCGGATACCGCTGCTTGGACTCAATGAGCACTTCGCTGACATAATAAACCGGCCGCTGAACCAAATGCTCCTTACCCTCTTCCTTGCACTCCACCACCACGGCCACACTGACGGCTCGTGTATTAGCAGCCACATACAGTAATAAAGGCTCCTTGTCAACTGGAGCAGCAAGGACTGGGGGCTCTGCCAGCTTCTTCTTCAAATCCTCAAAAGCGGTATTAGCTGCATCATTCCAGACAAAGTTATCAGTTTTCTTCATCAACTGATATAATGGCATGGCCTTCTCACCCAAACGGCTTATAAACCGGCTTAAAGCAGCGATGCGACCCGCCAAGCGCTGAACGTCATTTATACACGCCGGCTTAGCCAGGGAGGTGATGGCCTTGATCTTCTCTGGGTTGGCTTCAATACCTCTGTCAGAAACCAAAAAACCCAAGAGTTTGCCTGCAGGAACACCGAAAACACACTTGGCCGGGTTAAGCATCATCTTGTAAACTCGGAGATTATCAAAGGTTTCCCTTAAATCATCTATGAGGGTTTCCTCCTTTATGGACTTAACCACAATATCGTCCACATAAGCATGAACATTGCGCCCAATCTGGTTATGAAGACAGTTATGTACACAGCGCTGATAAGTCACCTGTGCACACTTGAGTCCAAAGGGCATAGACACATAGCAGAAGGCTCCAAAGGGAGTGATGAATGCCGTCTTCTCCTAGTCCTTAACTGCCATTTTAATCTGATGATATCCGGAGTAAGCATCCAAGAAACTTAAGCGCGCACAACCTGCCGTAGCATCAATAATTTGATCAATACGGGGAAGGGCAAAAGGATCAGCCGGACACGCTTTGTTTAAGTCCGTGTAGTCCACACACATCCGCCAAGTGCCGTTCTTCTTGAGTACGAGCACCGGGTTAGCTAACCACTCTGGGTGAAAGACTTCAACAATAAACCCGGCCGCCAAGAGCCGGGCCACCTCTTCTCCAATGGCTTTCCGCCTCTCTTCATTAAACCGCCGAAGGAATTGCCGGACCGGCTTAAATTTCAGATCAACATTGAGAGTGTGCTCAGCGAGTTCTCTAGGTACACCTGGCATGTCGGACGGCTTCCATGCGAAAATGTCCCTATTCTCACGGATGAACTCGATAAGTGCGCTTTCCTATTTTGGATCCAGATTGGCACTGATGCTAAACTGCTGAGATGAATCTCCTGGAACGAAATCGACAAGTTTAGTCTCATCAGCCGATTTAAATTTCATCGCCGGCTCATGCTCCGTAATCGGCTTTTTCAGAGAAGTCATGTCTGTTGGGTCAACGTTGTCTTTGTAAAACTTCAACTCTTCTGTTGCGCAGACAGACTCTGCATAAGCTGCATCGCCTTCCTCGCACTCCAAGGCCACCTTCCGGCTGCCGTGAACCGTAATGGTCCCATTATGACCCGGCATCTTGAGCTGTAAATATACGTAACACGGCCGTGCCATGAACTTGGCGTAAGCCGGCCGCCCAAATATGGCATGGTACGGACTTCTTACCTTGACCACCTCAAAGGTCAATTTTTCCACCCTGTAGTTGTGCTCATCTCCAAAGGCCACTTCCAACTCGATCTTGCCGACTGGGTAAGCCGACTTACCAGGTACCACACCATGGAAAATAGTGTTTGATTGGCTGAGATTCTTATCAATCAACCCCATACGACGAAATGTCTCATAATAGAGGATGTTGATGCTGCTGCCTCCATCCATGAGTACCTTAGTGAACTTATATCCTCCCACCTAAGGAGCCACCACCAGGGCCAAGTGACCCGGATTATCCACCCGGGGTGATCCTCCCTACTCCACACTATAGGCTGCTCAGACCACCGCAAGTAGTGTGGAACCGCCGGCTCAACAGCATTCACAGCCCTCTTATGAAGCTTCTGATCTCGCTTACACAGACTGGTGGTAAACACATGATACTGTCCACCGCTAAGCTGCTTTGGATTGGTCTGATAACCTCCCTGCTGCTGTTGATGACCCTGGCCAGACTGCTGATTAAAGCCCCCTTGACCGTTCTGAGGGTTAGAATTTGAGCCGCCGCCCGGGCCATGAAAGCCGCCGGCGCCTGAGCCGCCGCCCGGGCCATTGTAATTCTTAAAGGCCTTCATGATTGCACAATCCTTCCATAGATGAGTTGCTGGCTTCTCTCTAGAGCCATGCCTTGGACAAGGCTCATTCAACAGTTGCTCCAGCGTCGGGCCTGACCCGCCGCCTCGGGGAGGGGGCCTCCCCTTGCGTCGCTGGTTACTACCTTGCGAGCTGGCGTTGGCTACAAACTCTAGGCTGCCATCGGCCTTGCGCTTGCCTCCTCCTTGGTTTCCCGGGTTATGCCGAGGACCCTTGCCATTGCCGTTCATCTTTCCCTTCCCTGTCCTTTCATCATCTGAAGCGGGGTCCTTGGTACCATCAGAATCGGCGTACTTGACAAGAGCCGCCATCAGTGTGCCCATATCATTGCAGTCGCGCTTAAGCCGCCCGAGTTTCATCTTCAGGGGCACAAAACGACAATTCTGCTCCAACATTAAGACTTTAGAGCCGGCATCCATCTTATCTGAGGAATGTATTATCTCCTTAACCCGGCGAACCCAATGTGTCGTAGACTCACCCTCCTGCTGCTTACAGTTAGTCAAATCCACAATTGACATAGACTGCCTACAGGTATCCTTGAAGTTTTGGATGAACCGGGCCTTCAGCTCAGCCCAAGACCCAATGGAATTCGGTGGTAGCCCTTTCAACCAAGTGCGGGCAGTCCCATCTAACATCATGGTGAAGTACTTAGCCATGGCCGCTTCACTGACCTCCAGCAGTTCCATAGCCATCTCATAACTCTCGATCCAGGCTGCGGGTTGTAAGTCTATCGTGTAATTAGGCACCTTCCTAGGGCCTTTGAAGTCCTTGGGTAGACGTTCATTGCGGATAGCTGGCACTAAACAAGGGACACCCCCAGTCCTGGTAGGGATACCCACGTCAACGAAAGTCATCGGATAAGCCGGGGGAGTCTGGTAAGCCGTCAACTGAGGCACCTGTTCCGCCTCTTGCCGCGCTTTGTCTTGGCCTGCTGCGTGAAAGGCTCCGTTATGAGCCGGGCCATGGCCAGGGGGCGGGTCATGGCGTCGGACGTTACTTGAGCTGGTCGCTGAGACCATGTGTCTGCTGTAACTCGGGCTCCGGCCTGGACGAGGGGTCGAGTGGATCCTGTCCCAGCTGTAGGAGTACGCCTCTTGCTGCGTCAGTGCCGTCTGAAGGAGTTCCCTGACCCGGCGGGTTTCAATAGCCGTCGAAGAGTCGCCGTCAATTGGGAGAGCCGCCAGCCGTGCTGCCGCGGCGACCATGTTCTCCAGCAGGTTGGCATAATGACCCGGTGGTATTGGCACGTACTAAGGCGAGGCAGGGGGCATCTGGGGAGGCCCCATCACTTGTGGCTGAATAGGGGTCCCAGACCCGGGCACTATGACCCCTGGCGGGTTACTAGACCCTGCACCTGGCGTGTTGAAGAGGTTTCGTGGATCGTAAACCGGAGGGAGTCGAGATTGGGCCTTTTGATGCCTCCTTCTCAGGACCTCATTGGACGCGTTTTGATCCATCGTGAGCCGGAAGGACTACGCTTGAATCAACTGGGTTTGGGCGTCGAGAGCCACCCTTTCCGCAGCCATCCTGATCCCTTCTGCTGCCAGATCCTCCTTAGCTTTCACTAGATCCAACCTTAACTGTGCCACCTCCGCATCATGCTGAGCTTGATCCGCCGGGTCAACCGTGGCGGTTAACAGGGCCGTCATCTTGTCCGTGAGATCCATTAGCACCTGAGCCGGCGAGGGCACCGGGTTTCCCGCTCCAGCAGCAGGGTTCTGAACAGGCTGTGCACCGGCCATAAAGACTCCAACCTGACTTGGCGGCTCAAACGGATCCGGAATACTGTCACCATCGGAACAACCCATGAGCCTGCCATCTTGAAGTTGATACAACGAGTTTGACTCATCGGTGGACGACTCGCCGTCAGAGCCGGCGGCCGTCTCATCACCAGATCCAGATCGATCAGAGGGCCCTCCATGGATACATCCCACAAAAGCATGCCTTAAGGCAGGCCGGGCCCGGGCGGGTCGTGCACGCTGAGCCGTCTCGATGAGATCGGCGCAGAGATCCGGCTCAGGGCCCGGCTCACCAATCTTGCCAATGAAAACATGAATTCCGCCGAAGGGGACCCGGTACCCGTACTCAATTGAGCCGGCGTCGGGGCCCCAGTCTGCATCGTCGATGTAGAGCTTGCCGCGACGACTCTTGGTCATCCGGCCCACAGCGTATCCCTTGAGCCCTTCGAAGCTGCCCTTCAAGAACTCAAATCCACCGTGCGCTGGCCCCACGGTGGGCGCCAACTGTCGTGGAATTGTCACGGCAGATATCCTCAAGCTAGGACTTAGTCGTGGACATCGCCGCTAGGAAGCTTGAAGGGGTTAACGGGACAAGGAACACGAGGGTTATACTGGTTCGGCCCCTTACGGTGAAGGTAAAAGCCTACATCCAGTTGAGGTGGTATTGATTAGGGTTTCGAGGACCAGGGAGCTTAATTGCTATGCCTGGCTCTCGGCGAGATCTTACTTGTCCCTAAACCGCTGCCGGGTCGTCCCTTTATATAGGGAGGCTGACGCCCAGCAACTCTCAGAGTCCCGGCCGGCTCATAAGAGTGTCCGGCTCGGACTCTCAACTATTCTTGCCTTACACTACAAGTTCTACCATGATAATGATTGTAACTACGGGCTTCAAGCCATATCCGGGTCTTAAGCCCATCTTTGGCCCACCGTCTTCAAGCTTGGCGTCGGGCTTCTGGCAATAACCATTATGAGTAACCCGGCCCCTCCTGGCGGGTGACTCTAAGGTCTATATCCTCAACACTGCTTGAACTTTGGAGGTGCTCTACATTTATGTTTCGCGGTCTTAGAAAGGGCTAGCGAGATACCACTATTGTCATATTATATCATGGTTGTTTTGACAACATGTTGCTGTTTGAGATATCTTATTATTGCTCGCTAGCTGATTACGTTATTGATATGAGTCATTATAATCTTTAAGAGTTATTGTTGACATGGTTAGTTATAATGTTGGCTGAAAACCTGGGTGTTGTTTAAGCTTATTTATGCAAACAAGAGCAAAAGAGTTTGTAAAAGTTTTTCTTCCTCACTTTCAGTTTATGAACTGAATTTCTTGAGGACAAGCAAAGGTTTAAGCTTGGGGGAGTTGATACGTCTCCAACGTATCTACTTTTTCTCACGCTTTTCCTCTTGTTTTGGACTCTAATTTGCATGATTTGGATGAAACTAACCCCGGACTGACGCTGTTTTCAGTAGAACTACCATGGTGTTGTTTTTGTGCAGAAATAAAAGTTCTCGGATGGAATGAAACTTTGCGAGGATTTCTTATACCAATAATAAGAATTTCTGGAACCAAGACCCACCAGAGAGGGGCCCCTGGTTGGGCACAACCCACCAGGGCGCGCCCCCCTCTCCTGGCGTGCCCAGGTGGGTTGTACCCACCTGGTGGCCCCGCTGACGACCCCCCTGATACTATAAATTCACATTATTCCAGAAAAGAATCAGGGAGAAAGAATTATCGCGATCCATGAGACGGAGCTGCCGGCAAGCCCTGTTCTTCCTCGGGAGGGCAGATCTGGAGTCCGTTTGGGGCTCCGGAGAGGGGGATCTTCGTTCTTTGTCATCACCAACCCATCTCCATCGCCAATTCCATGATGCTCCCCACCGGGAGTGAGTAATTCCTTCCTAGGCTCGCTGGACGGTGAGGAGTTGGATGAGATTCATCATGTACTCGAGTTAGTTTTGTTAGGGCCTGATCCCTAGTATCCACTATGTTCTTAGATTGATCTTGCTATGACTTTGCCATGCTTAATGCTTGTCACTTTGGGCCCGGGTGCCATGAACTCAGATCTGAATCGTTTATGAATTCATCATTATATCCATGTTTTAGATCCGATCTTGCAAGTTATAGTCACGTACTACGGTTATGATCCGACAACCCCAGAGTGACAACAACCAGGCCCACTATCGGTGATGACCGTAGTTTGAGGAGTTCATGTATTCACTATGTGTTAATGCTTTGTTCCGGTTCTCTATTAAAAGGAGGCCTTAATATCCCTTAGTTTCCAATATGGACCCCGCTGCCACGGGAGGGTAGGACAAAAGATGTCATGCAAGTTCTTTTAATAAAGCACGTATGACTATTTACGGAATACATGCCTACATTATATCGATGAACTGGAGCTAGTGCCGTATCGCCCTAGGTTATAACTGTCTCATGATGAATATCATCCAACAAGTTACCGATCCAATGCCTATGAATTTGTCCTATATTGTTTCTGCTAAGTTACTACTCCTATCATCACTGTTACACTTGCTACAAAATTACTGCTGTCACTGTTACTGTTACTATTGCTGCTGTCACTACTATCAAAACTATCATACTGTGCTATTGATTACTTGCTGCAGATAATTAATCTCCAGGTGTGGTTGAATTGACAACTCAGCTGTTAATACCTTCAAATATTCTGTGGCTCCCCTTGTGTCGAATCTATAAATTTGGGTTGAATACTCTACCCTCGAAAACTGTTGCGATCCCCTATACTTGTGGGTTATCATTGAATTGATGATCCGCGGCTTCTCTAGGAGTGAAGTTGCTTGGGTCGTGCGGGTAGAAAACTTGCTTAATAATTCTCCAAAGATTAGTAGAACTATGATTTAAATGACGTGTAAAGCGATAGACCCAAGAGGCAAAATCCTCATTTTTCACAAGCTTAGGAGGACCAACATGATTCATATGCATGGAGGGAACCGGTCCTCCATAAGTGATTGGAGGTTCAACATGGGCAAAGATGCCACTTCCACTTCTACCACTAGGCAAAGGAACTTGATCACTAGTAGCTTCCCCCTTTTTGGAGTTAGCATCCGTCACCTTGTTAGCGGGGTCATCCACCTCCAAAGGTGCGGTGGATAATTTGAGACCATCAAGAAAATCCTTAAACATGCCTTTGACCTCGGTCGTCATGGAGGTTTCAATGTGTCCAAAGCCGCTTTGAACTCCTCACGAGAGACTGAGGATCCCCCATCAGCCGTAAACGAGAACGGATTCACACCGGAGTGCTCCTCCCCACCGTCTACGGTGTCAACCATACTCTTCAGACGGCAAAGTCCTTAATAAAGAGACGAGGCTCTGATACCGATTGAAAGGATCGATATAGCTGACTAGAGGGGGGGGCGAATAGGCAACTAACAATTTTTAGCTTTTCTTTACCAAATTAAACTTTGCATCAAAGTAGGTTGTCCAGATATGCAACTAGGTGAGCAACCTATATGATGTAACAACAACAAGCACACAAGAAAGCAAGGGATACAGCACAATAAGCTTGCACAAGTAAAGGTAAGAGATAACCAAGAGTGGAGCCAGTGGAGACAAGGGTGTGTTACCGAAGTTCCTTCCCTTTGAGAGGAAGT
This sequence comes from Aegilops tauschii subsp. strangulata, assembly GCF_002575655.3. Classification (NCBI taxonomy): domain Eukaryota; kingdom Viridiplantae; phylum Streptophyta; class Magnoliopsida; order Poales; family Poaceae; genus Aegilops; species Aegilops tauschii. The sequence continues at coordinate 342,598,594 of NC_053039.3, forward strand.
ACGTCTCCGTTGGAGCGGTGTGGAGGCACAATGCTCCCTAAGAAGCCACTAGGGCCACCGTATTCTCCTCACGCCCTCACACAATGCGAGATGCCGTGATTCCACTATTGGTGCCCTTGGAGGCGGCGACCGAACCTTTACAAACAAGGTTGGGGCAATCTCCACAACTTAAACGGAGGCTCCCAACGACACCACAAAGCTTCGCCACAATGGAATATGGCTCCGCGGTGACCTCAACCGTCTAGGGTGCTCAAACACCCAAGAGTAACAAGATCCGCAAGGGAATAGTGGGGGGAATCAAATTTCTCTTGGTGGAAGTGTAGATCGGGGCCTTCTCAACCAATCCCTAGAAAATCAACAAGTTTGATTGTCTAGGGAGAGAGATCGGGCGAAAATGGAGCTTTGAGCAACAATGGAGCTTCGGGAGGGAAGAGGTGGTCTTCTTGGGGAAGAAGACCCCCCTTATATAGTGGGGGACAAGATCCAACCGTTATCCACTCACTCAGCCCGTGACACGCGGTACTACCGCACAAGCTCGCGGTACTATCGCATGGAGCTACGGTACTACCGCACCTCGATGCGGTACTACCGCTCGTGCGGTAGAAGCCAGGTGAGGTCCTGTTGCACTAGGCAACAAGCGGTAGAACCACCGGAGCGGTACTACCGCACGCCCCTGCGGTACTACCACAGGGCAGGGCTCAACTGGGCTGGGAAAACGCACGGACTAAATAAATTTCGTCTGTGACTACTTCCGTTGAGTTCGGGACGTGCGAAAATCCGGCACGGTACTACTGCTCGCAGGGAGCGGTACTACCGCGTAGGGGCGTAAGTAAAAAATTACTTCCGCACCTACTTCCGCGTGCGCCGGCGTTCTGGACTAGAGGCAGCGGTACTACCGCTCGCGAGGAGCAGTACTACCGTGTGGCGCGGTACTACTGCAAGCCAGGGCGGTACTACCGCGGGCCCCTGCGGTATTACTGCTCCCTTGAGCAGTACTACCGCATGCCACAGAACCTATAACACTTGGAGGCCTTCATCTCACAGCGACAAGGATAAACGGATGGTGCTCCAATGAAGCGAAGGAAAGGTGGTGCAAAGGAACAAATGTGTACGTGTTGATTCCACCCTAACCTTTCCGAAGCGGACCCCCTCTTAATAGTACAGCTTTCCTACGACTCAAATCCACCGAAAAGAAACGTAGAAAACCGCCGTCTTTGATAGGCTCCGAAGGGCACCGAATCGTCTTGTGCCTGGACATGAGATATCTGAAATGCTCAATGCACACGATTAGTCCGCAAATGCACTATCATCAATCACCAAAACCACATAGGGAGAAATATGCCCTTACACCCACTATTGTCAATGAAGTAGGGTAGATCATGTAGGAATGAAGCTGGTGACCTTGTAGATAGCCTACATGAAGTTTTGTTTTGTGAAAGACAAAATCATTACGACAATTCGATAACGCCCAATGTAAAGCACAAACGCCGACACATACTTGTGTCCTAAAGCGACGAGTGAACTCCCCTCAACCAGCCATCGAGCATATTCTCTATGCTAGTTGAGGTGGTATATTGAAAGCTACATGCACCATTTGCCACACCAATGTTGCAAAAGGGTATTCTTGAAACAAATGAGGAATAATTCCCTCATGATAATAACCGCAACATTTTTTTTCATGTAGTCAATGTTTGACCAGTTATCTATCGTCAAAATTATACCTTTGTGTAAGAACCACATAAATACTTTTTTTATGGTTCAAGAAAACCATAGTCAAGATATACCCTATAGGGAAATTAAGAAAAAAAATCAACAAGCGTAATCTAATTAAGTAACATGATAGGTGCGTTAGCAGAGCAAATATGAAAGCATCAGCTAGAGGGGGGGTTGAATAGGAGGCTACAACATTTTAGCTTAACATGCAAATTTTAGGTTCAGTGCGAATAAAATAAGTTCTCTAGATATGGAATCTACGGTGAAACCAACCTATATGACAAGCAAGCTAATCATTTAATTCACTAAGCTCCCTAGGGTGGAAGCTCTCTCAATCCACTGAGGTCTCCAATTCGAGATTTGGGCTACTATTTTGACTTGGTCAATGCATAGTGCTTTTGTGGAGTGATCTAATGATGGGTGGGCCCATTGCTAAGTGGATGTGTGGTGAAGCAACATGAGTCGATTCAGGGCAACGATTTTGAGAGCACACCATAATTCCAGTTTCAAGCGGTTCCAATCTCATATTCCAGCATCATCCAATAGCCTATACCATGTCAATGCCTCCCCCCAGAGATAAATGGAATACTTTCTTCTTAACTCCATCCTCAAATAAACCCGCAAGCTTAAACAATCCACAAATTCCGTCTATATAGATCAAGTGCATACCAGGATGTATTGTTCCATCTCCTGCATAAGGATTAGCTAGCAGTTTCTCTAATATACCCGAGGGAATATCATAATAAATATTTTCAGTAGGTTGAGAGCAACTCTTATTGCTTCCAGTCGAGGTGAAGATACCCCAAAGAAGCCCCTCAAAGATTACCTTCCATCGTGACAAGTAGTAGTAAATTCTAGCACACAATAAAAATGTTTCCTTACCAATTTCTACTTACCAAAGGCGTTCGCTCCCCGGAAATGGCGCCAGAAAAGAGTCTTGATGACCCACAAGTATAGGATACCAATCGTAGTCATTCAATAAGAGTGTTGAACCCAACGAGTAGCAGAAGGAAATGATAAGCGGTTTTCAGCAAGGTATTCTCTGCAAGTACTGAAAGTAGTGGTAACAGATAGTTGTAGCAAGATAATTCATAACAAGTACCAAGTAAAAATAATAACAAAGTGCAGCAAGGTGACTCAATCCTTTTTATAGAAAAGGACAAGCCGAAACGTTCTCTTATATAAAGCAACGCGTTCTCGAGGACACGCGGAAATTGCCGTCCAGTAACATTCATCATGTTTAGTTGATACGCGTTCGCTACTTTGATAATTTGATATGTGGGTGTATCGGTGCTAGGGTGATGTTCTTACTTGAACAAGCATACCTCTTATGATTAGCCCCTCTCGCAATCATTCGCAACTACGAAAGAAGATTTAAGATAAATCTAACCATAACGTGAAACATGTGGATCCAAATCAGTCCCTTACGAAATAATGCATAAACTAGGGTTTAAGTTTCTATCACTCTCGCAACCCATCATCTACTTATTACTCCACAATGCATTCCCTTAGGCCCAAATATGGTGAAGTGTCATGTAGTCGACGTTCACATGTCACAAAGGAAGAACAACATACATATCATCAAAATATCGAATGAATACCAACTTCACATGATTACTTATGACAAGACTTCTTCCATGTCCTCAAGAACAAAACTAACTACTCACAAATCATATTCATGTTTAAGATCAGAGGGGTATTGCATATGCTTAAGGATTTGAACATTTAATCTTCCACCAAATAAACCAACTAGCATCAACTACAAGGAGTAATCAACACTACTAGCAACCCACTGGTACCAATATGAGGTTTTGAGACAAAGATTGAATACAAGAGATGAACTAGGGTTTGAGAGGAGATGGTGCTGGTAAAGATGTTGATGAAGATTGGTCCTCCCATGATGAGAGGATCTTTGATGATGTCGATGACTTCGATTTGCCCTCCTGGAGGGAAGTATCCCCGGCGGAATGGCTCCGCCGAAGAGCAAAAGTGCTCCTGCCCAAGTTCCGCCTCGAGACGACGGCGCTTCGTCCCGAAAGTCCTTCTCTTATTTTTTTTCTAGGGCAAAACCCTTCATATAGCAGAAGATGGGCGGCCGAGGGCTGCGCCCTGATGCCTTGTGGGCAGCAGGTGGCCCCCCTCTGGTATTTATTTGCTCCAGTATTTTTTTATATAGTCAATAAAAAATCTCCGTGAAGTTTTAGGTCATTTGGAGCTATGTAGAATAGCTATCTCTGTTGTAGATCTTTTATGTCAAGAATTCCAGTTGCCGACAATCTCACTTTCCATGTAAACCTTGCAAATTAAGAGAGAGAAAACATTAGAATTGCATCATAAAGTGAAATAATGACCAAAAGCATTATAAATAACAATAGGAAATCATGATGCAAAATGGACGTGTATCAATCCTCGACGATGGCGACAAGGACGACGATGACGACGTATATTTTGTGTAGTTAGGGCTTGAAAACAATCTTATGGTCTGTATATTTTGGTGAGGTGGTATATATACTAACCCCTCATGGTGATCACGAACTTGCGGTGGTAGGATTACACCCTCTTTTAGATGTGGTGGTAGGATGACACCAAAGTAGTGGTAGGTTGAACTTGCTATGCGGTATGATCATGCATGCTTACCATTGCTCTTCTGCTCCATCGCTTTTGTGCCTCATTGCTTGCTCCTAGAGTGCTTCATTGCTTGTTGTTTGTGTGTTCCAATGCTTGTTGCTTCAACTTATTGCTCATTTGCACTGCTAGGACAAGTGGTATGTGGTGTTCGAAGGAAGGGTTTCAGGGGTTTACAGTTCATGGGAAGCTTGCAACCAACAAGTTTCAGGGTACGTTGACAACAGTCACAGAGGGTTTAAAACGAGGCAGCCGGCAGAAGATACTTACTTCAAGTATGTGCGAGAGCAGGCATGTAGCAAGGTTGAGGTTGGCAAGGTGGATCGTTCGTTTGGGCTAAGAACTTCATCATCTTCATCTAATTCATCGCCATAGTAGTGTTGTGGCGTTGGTGTGCTCGGTGTGATCGTATGTAAGGTGTAGTAGTATTGGGTAAGCTTATCAAATAGGATACAAGGTGAGCACAACTCTATGCTCGCATTGCAAACACCATAGGGGGAAAAGCTCTTTTTATTGTGGAAAAAATCATCACATGTTGAAAGAGCTTTGGGTAATCTAATCAATGGAGGGCATACAATGATACACAAAACAGAATTCATTAGGCTTGTGTTTGTAGCAACCAACACGTGTACATTATTCACAGATTGTACAACTTTCTATTGGAAACTACATGCCTCCTGCAGGAAAATAAAACGAAAAAGGAAGAATCTCACAACTGACATAATCATACGACGAGACTCCCTACTTAACACAGTACAAAGCCGATCATCCGTGCCTGCCCCAAAGTATAAGCGGGCGGCTAAGAAGTGGCTCGGGGACACAACTTCTGAGCACTAGCCACTCCTCAGTGAAGAAAGGAAGCCTTGCGCCAAGGAGAAACAGAACTCTCGCTGTTTCTTGTATTCGCCGTACCGTAGGAAGAAGTATCCAAGGTAATCGAAATCAATTGGGGATACCCTTGCCTGCAATTAGATTACAGCACATATTTTGTTATGACAGTTGCATGGCGCTCAAATCCTACTAAAAGTAGCTTAATGGTGTTTACCTGAATGAGTGCCCACAATGCCCAGTAGAGGTGTGATGCTAACCTGAAAGTGTTCGTTTCAGTATAAAGGGCATCCAGATCCTGCTCTTGGACCTTCGGTAAAAGAAAAGTTAGATTGTTATGGTGAAAGTACATTATGTGAAATTATCTGTGTTCTGCTATTCGGGGAAAACTCTTGTTTTCTCAGTAACACTCTGAATGTCTTCCTACTACCTTGTACTGTACAAATGCCAAGTATCCTACATTTCTTTTCTCATAAAAAGATGCAAATCATCTATTCTTTAACTTAAAAGATGTATAAATGTCAAGTATATGTAGTACATGACATGGTGTTTGTAATTTAATTCCAAAATAAGAAACAAAGATACTCTTGGAATGAGCACCATCTAAGTTACAGTAGTGGGCGCTTATGAATATCTTTCTTCCCTCGGAGACGAGGCCTGCACAACCTATGAATAGCTTTCAGTTGGTTTTGTCCAGAGACGATAATGTATTGAATTCACATACCTCACTTGGTCTATCAGATAGATAATTCCTGAAGAAATGGTATTGTACATCTTTATCTGGGTACCTAAAAGAAGCAACAAAATAAATATTACTAGGCAAGAGTGTGAAGATAAAAGCTCCACCGGACTATTCAACCAGCAAGAAGAGAACATACAAGTTGTAGTCACACTCAAAGCCTGCGTACTCATTGAAATGATTCGCGATGTCAAAGCCACGGTAGCTATATGACCCATACTCAAAATCAATGAAATATAGCTTCTCTGTAAAAACAGAAGACAATAATGACGACAAACAGAGACACCATCTTAGCTTTTGCAAAACGGGCAAAAGGAAAGCTTAAGCATAATGTTACTGAAAAATCAAGAGAAGGTGACCAGTGAATGTGATATTTACCTTCCAAATCATTCAGCATCAGATTACCCGATAGCAAGTCATTGTGTGCAAACACAACAGGAGCATGCAAAAGATCGGAGAGATCCTATAAGAGGACAGTGAGACATTATATTCACGGATACCAATCTAGCAAACAGCCATCTAGCCATTTGATTGAATGGTTGTGCTATAGGATTGATCTACTAGCATGAATATGTAACAGGCCTTTGTGACAAAGCCAAATTAGGAAAAAGAAAGATATTCCTTTAGGAATATGAAACTGATTTGCGCTCAAATTGCTGCAATGGTCAATAGTACATGACAGTAAGTCTTATCACAGCGTACCTTAAGTTCTTTAACTTCATCTTGTATTTCTCTAAAAGAGATCATCTCATACCTCTTCTGCTTCTCATTATCTTCAAACTTCAATACAGAAGCTGCGATAGATAGTTCACAGCACACCGCAATATTATGTAGTGTCTTCAATGAATGTGAATGAAATAAAAGTAACCAGTTCCAAAATGAAATATCCGAAACAACTTTGGAGTTTGGAATGTAACCTTTTTTCAAAAACTTGAATACGTCATTCCACAACTGTGGTTCTTTTGATCCCGGTATATCTACTTGATGAAATTTCTGTAGCTGCTTGGCAATTTCAGCGGCAATTCTAGGCTCCTTCATGTCTGAAAAACAGAACAAGGGAAATGAACATACTATTTGCAGAAGCATTTATTGCAGGCTCTCCAGTCTCCGCACACCTATGGGTGCAAAATAACCATTGAGTATATACCTAAAACCAAAAATCCCTTCAAATTACAGTGTGAAAAAATAGAAAATGAGAAAAGATAAATCATTGCATTATGTAGACAATGAAACCACCCATTTGTATTGTGCAGAATATAAAAATGCCTACCTGAAGGTGATAGTGTCCTAGCATGGATGAATGACGAAACCACTCCATTCTCAAATACTCCAAGTAACCGAGCCCCGAACCCTGCAGCTGAGAGATATGGTATGGCCTAACCATGATTGTAATAGATGTATGCATTAGGAAACAGTTCAGCCCCAAAAATGACAACAGAATACTCGGCTTACTACTTTGAGTGTTATATGGCATAGGTACTATTTCTATGATAGGAAATGACCATTGCATTCCTGAAATTTTAAACTGAACCACAACTAAGAAAGCACCAACAAATAACCAATACTAAAATGGGCAATCACAGGAACACTACAGAATGCAGGTAAATATTACTCCCTCCGTCCCAAAATAAGTGTCTCAAGCTTAGTACAACTTTGTACTAGAGTTAGTACAAAGTTGAGACACTTATTTTGGGACGGAGGGAGTACATGCCAGTAGCACAAACAATTTGCATACACTACGATTGAAGCGCTCACCTGCAATTCCCTCTCCCGATCGATCACCAAGTCTGTATTTGGGCCATACAGCCGAACAGTTACAGATGACTCACTATCAGAGCCTTCCTTGACAGATACCTTCAGCACTGCAGGTCATTAACATCACAAACAATATAAGATAACCATTCAGGTATTATTGCTGCATCTATGATTTACAAGTAAATTAGTACAGTTACATAGAGAAAATTATTTCCTAACGCTTATAAAATAATGGGTCCATAACTCTGGATGCAATGACAGTACGAGTGATTTATAAGCAGAAATGAGTACAAAGCACTGATGCTAAAGAGTATATGGTCTCATAAAGGTTGCCAGATGCAATCAAGTTGTAGTGCCACATGTGGACAATTGAAGCAACTGCCTTGCTTAAGAATTACTATAATTACATTAAAGCGCAGTCATTAAGTTATGTCATGGTCTGTGTGGACAATTGAATTAACTGCCTTGCCTAAGAATTACTATAATTACATAGCGCCTCTGTTTTTTTCCTCTTCCAAGCATGCTCAGGTAGTTAGGTGAGGGAGATAAATCAGGAGCCAGGACAGTGCCACAGCCACTGGCAAGGAGCAGAACTCACACATGTTGGTGATGCCGCCGGACACCGTCGAGATTGAGAAGCACGAGCTGTCCAAGGACGACCACTCCTTCACCAACTCCTTGCAGAGATCTCTGGAGAAGTAAGCAACCGTATTAGAAAACAACACGGGAAAACGGGGAATTAATCAGGTCAGCTGCGCCTGTCGGTCCTTGCGAGGCATTTCTCCAAACACCATCGGCTCATACGAGCGCGCACCCGGACAGGCCACGGCCCGTCTCGCGGAGACCGGCCGTGGCTGCTCCAACACCATACGCACACCAACACACACCCGGCGCGTGCGTGCAGGCGTGCAGCAGAACCACACACTACCCAGCACGCACCCGCGCGCGCAGAAGCAAATGGGGAGAGGGATCAGGGGACTTGCATGATGCGGGGAGTCATCTCGGGAAGCGGCAGCGAGATGTCTACCGAGGCGGTCGACGTGGGCACCTCCGCCAGCGCCGGCGCCGGAGCCGCCACCGTCCTCGTCTTCTCCTCACCGTCACCTCTGGCCCCGCCGGCGACCCCGTTCCAGCTCCGGCCATCCGATCCCATCTCCCTCGCGCGCGCACACACCCTCGCTTCCGCACCTCCTTCTGTGCGATCTTTTCGCTCGCGGGAGGAAGCTCGTTGTCGCGGAGCTATTCTGGTGGGAGCCTCAAGGCGATTCGGTTCGATGCGATGCGATCGGGGACGAGGGAAGTTGGGTGGAGGAACGCGGGGCCCCGAACAGAGGACAGCATTTATAGAGCCCAGTCGCCAACAGCCGCGTGGCGGAGGAGGCAGGAGGGGCCACCCACGTCAGCTGATGCCGTGGCCCCACCGACCTACCAACCGGGTAGGGTGCGCGTGGCAGCAATCGCGTGGGCCCTGGATGGGAGAGCGACGTGTTTTTGTGTGGCGTGCTGGACGGGGAGGATTCTGTGGCTGACGGGCCCACGCTGCAGTCACGTGATGGGGGCCCGTCCTCCCTTGTCTGTTGCTCACTGTCGCTGGGTCTGTCTCGATTTGGGCCGATGCCGGCTCTATTTTCTTTGAGATATTTTGAATGGATGGTGATTTGCTTAAGACTAGCCACAATGGTAGTGTTATTACTCTATGTTACTATCGGACATGTTACTACTCTATGTTACCTCTATAATGGGGAGTAACATATGTATGGTAACATGCAACACTTCATTTATTAGGCTATCGACTCATCTTGCATTGATATGTGTGATGTTACTCATATTACTAGTAACTAGCTATGTTACCACATGCCTCTCTTTTCTTTATTTATTGGTTGCCACGTCATCTATTTTATCTAGATATATATTATGTTACTACATATATTACTTTCACTGTGAGTAGTCTAAGCGGGGCGCTAATCATTGTCCGGTCTGCAAGACTGTCTCCTCCAATTCGCAAGAGGCAACAAATGAGGAAGAAGGGAGTGCAGCACATGGCTAGCAATCGTTGTACTAACTGAAACCACCACATTTACTTTGGATCTTATTTTATAGTACACTGACCTCATGTGTATTCTTCCTCTTTATGTATTTTCTTTGCTTTGTTGGTCTATTTCATGATAGGTCAGATTGAATTTGAGAATTCTCTACGTTGTTGGATTGATTTTGAGAGAAACTTCGATATCATATTATTTATTGGCGGGAGAAAGATATGGAGTCTTATCGGTTAGCATCACAAGTTGGTAGGCTAAACAACCCAGGTTTGAATCTCACCACCCCCAATTTAATTTTAGCATAGCTCCTCCTATGCCAATTTTTTATATTATTTATGGGTGTAAAATATTCGTTAGGCAAGGCACAATAATTATTTATGTCTATACTTAAGTTGAATTAAAATCTATGGAAAAACAATCTTTCGAACGCCCCATTGGCATTTGATAGGAGCTGAAATGGCGAAATGTTCATGTGACCATACTAGTGGTGTTATCATGGCGGTCCTTGGAGTCATTTTCCTAGAAGAAACCATATCCGCCTCCGGATCAATCACCCCTTCCCTTCGTTGTCTCTGATGTGTTGTTGTGAAACGATAGGGAGAGGATTCTCATCTCCCGTCTATTCTGTATTAAGATCCCTTTGGTTTGATTTTGGTATCATGTCGAAGTCATTCCAGCCCTAATGGTAATGTTGTCTTGAAAAAAAATCCTCCAGCTCTAATCTTATTTGAGCACTTGGTATCCATTGCGGGCAAGTTTGAGGTTTTGTCCATGTCGTTCTTCATGGACGACGGATTGGTTCTTTGTGTCATCCGTTGGCGTAACACCATGGGCATCGTTGATGACATCATCTTATTCAGTACTATCTTCTTTTGAGTTTTTGCGAGCAAGGTCATTGCCTTGGTCTAGCAACACTAGTGCCACTGTCTGCCAAGATCAGGCTAGTGCCCCTGCTCCTCACCGGTATGTTTGGCATGATTGCCGATCTCGGTCTATTGTTGTTGCGATTAATCGAGATTCAGCCATCTACACATATTTGTAGGTACTTCAATGGGGATTTTCCAAAGTTCTCCATTGGCAAAAGCTATGGCGGCGCAACAACAAAGAGTTCAGCGAATTGTTTTAGGCATATCATCTTGATTGTTATTGATCCTTTGTTTAGGGTTGTTCTTGTGTCCATAGGTGACCTAATTTTTTTTTGCGAGATCAATTACCTCATTATTAGTGTGTATCTTTCCTCAATTTCTTTATTAGTGTATCTGATGCCGTAAGAGAAGGACCAAATATCCAGGGAACACCAGACTTTTAGGCATGGCAAGTCGAACGTTTTTCATGGCAAATTATGTTCCCTGAGGACGACAAGTTTAATTAGCGAGCATAGCAAATCCACCTCTTTGAATTATTATTATTTTGCCAGAAAATTGCCGTGCTTGTAAACTACATTTGTCATCCTTGTGTCAATATAAATTACCATGAAAAAACATTCGTCGCCATGCCTAACAATCCGACGCCGGATCAAAGTGTAAAACTGCAGAGTAATATTTTGGCGAAATCAATGTAGTACATTCCTTTGTTATTTTTTCTAAGTTGACACCGGCTTGGTGATTTTTCTTTTGTTTGAAATGAAACCTTGGTGACTACTCCCTCTGTTTCAAAATATAAAATGATTTTTTTGGCACAGAACGCCTGATGATGTCTTATATTTGAAACATAACCTTGGCGACATATTATATTTTGAGACCGAGGGAGTATTAAATACTGCATGCTTCCTCTTTGCGCGTTTCAGAACAAGAAGCATCCGGGCAGGCAGCATATGCACGTGTAGAGGCACCAAAATGTTCAAAATGTCTTCGAAACACTTTGCCTTGCTTGTGGTGTTGAACTTGACGTAGCTATGCAAGTGATCGAACTTGATCCTAGTGAAGTACCGCACGATTTCTCTCTGTCCAAATCTTAGGCGGATCCGAGCAGCCATATACACGCGAGATGGAATACAATACTTCGCCACACCAAACCGAACCCAACTTCAATGTCTTCGAAAACAGTCTGTCTGTCTTGCTTGTGGTGTTGTATTAGCCGAAGCATCAGAATTAACAGTGTGCTGTGACGTCCAGCAACTTCGTCGCACGTCCAAATCGAACAGATGCCACAAGAGTTTTGTGCTTGGCGATCTCCTCTTCCCTTCATCTTTATTGCCTGGTCGGCACGCTATTTCCCTTGTAAAATGCACGTACAACTCGCAAGGTCTAAAATGGTCCTCATACTCAGAAGTGATCTAATACAGTCTTGATACTTGAAAATATACTTGCTGTATACGGTCCTAGAGGTTGGAACAATGGTCCAGAGTCGACACGGTGCGTACGTATCTCGTATCCTACTATTGCCGTGTCACTGTCAGTCATTTACCTGCGTGAAACTGGTCCAAATTATGGTAACTTTGCGATTGGGCCCCTCAAAAACTCTATTATCATGTCAATCCTCTTCTTTCTTTCGAAACTGCAACCCCAGGGTTATTTCATTCTTCCCGCAAAAGAAAACCTCCCGAGGGTTGTCTTGGTGCCGCAGCGGTTGATCGGCGACCATGCAGTGTGCCAATCATAGCGCGGTGGAGGAAGGGAGGACGACGCCGCGACCACAAATGGTGGTTTGCAGTGGCGATGATGGCGCACAATGTGGCGTCGATGTACGGTCCATGCCATTACCGTAAGTATAGAGCGTTTTAGGCGCTAAGAGCATTTACAGCCGGGATCCTCAAATTCTCCTCAAAGGTCTGCGGACGCGCCCGGTCAGTGAACAGACATGAAAAAGAAGAAAAAAAAAAGATCCAACTGGATCCCTCGTATCATTCCTATACGTTTGGGCTGTCCGCGAACCCTCATACCGAGGACAAATATTAGGAGGATATGAGGGCTCGCGGACGTGCCCGGCCAATCCGCCACGTAGATGCGGCCCACCCCGGACCACATTTTCTCCTTATTTATTTATTTATTCATTCTTTCCTTTCTCTATCTTCTCCTCCACCAATGACATGCAAGTGATCAGACATATGAGGGGGGAAATGAGGAGTGTGGCTATATGGATGGACAAATAGGGGGCCCAAAACGGACACGCCTGGTCAGTGCGGGCGTTTAGGGGGTCAGATTTGTTAAGTCTGGCTGTAGATGTTCTAACATTGTATATCTGCGCGGTTTAGGACATTTTGCGCAGCTTATTTCATTCGTCTACATCGATTTGACGCAGTTAGGCGCATTGTGATAGGGATTAGGGTTTGTCCCGTAGAAAGTCTGAATTTTTGTCTCTTTTTTGTTGTTTCAGCGGATGACAGTTGTTTGTTCACTGTTGAGTTCATCCATCGAGGGATTTTCTTTGGCAGTGGGCACAATGGGTCATATTTGAATGGTCAAAAGATCTACTATAACTGTGACACGTCGCTTGCATGCTTTGAAATGTTTGAGGATTTAATCGAGCACATGGGTTATGAGAAGGCAGGCCGAATCAATTTGTACTGGTTGCTTTCTGGTTGTCAGCTTAATGAAGATGGTGCATGGCTTTTGTCAAGAATGCAAACACGGATGAGATTGTCGTAAAGGCCACACACATATCTTTTTTACCTTCATCATTTGGATAGACGCAAATCGGAAGGAGGATGTGATGATGTTGTGGTTAATTCAATAGCTCAATTACCTCATGTTTTTAGTCCAAAGAAGAAGCTAACAGTGGATATCAGAGCATAGTATCTTGTAGTGTTGTGGATGAAAGCATTGAAATTCATAGCAATGAGCAAGTGCCTACCAGATTGAGCCCTAAAGGACATAAGTTAGAAGATGAGGCATGAAAATATAGTGATAGTGATTCTTTAGACAGTGATTGTATTATTCAAATTGTTGATAGCATCTATGACTTGGCGGATGGGGATGGGGATTTGTTCGAGGAGCAGTTGTACCCTTTGCAAGACAAGAAAGGAATAAGATGTTGAGGTGTGTAACTGTGAAGATGAGGCTTTAGATGCCCCATATTTATATGAAGGGGAAATGTACAATTTGAAATATTTCACAATGAAGACATGCATGACCCCAAGTTCACATGACGCAACACAAGATACACCTGCATCTTCTTTCTCCTCGGCGATGACGACCCATATGTCTGCGATTCTCATGCTTCATACTCTTCCAATGACTCTGGCGACTCGGTACACAGAACAAACCTTGGGCTAGGGTATCTCTCTTGTGAAACGTAGAAGAAAACAAAAAATGCCCTACGATCAAGATCTCGGATCACTATGAAGATGCATACAAGGTTAGATCAGATTGTTACCAACTTTGAGTTGCAGTGGAAGAAGAGGTAGTGCAGATCATTCTTGAAGTCCCTCGAACCTTCACAAACGATTCCTTGAACCGAAGACCAAAAGCACAACCTCTCTACGGATTGCACGCGTACGGGCCTCACGATCTAGCAACGCTTCACCGAGCTTTGCATCGCTGGAGAACTAGAGGAGAGAGAACATAACCTCGTGTGACTTTCCTATCAAGGTTGTCAGAATCACGATTTTGAATCGACTCAGAGCTCCGATGGTAGGATCGCAAATCCTAGAATCTTAACTATTAGGATTGTAGAAACGTAGATTCTATAAACTAAAATCGTACAATCAAAGGGGTTAGTTTAGATCGTAAAGTCATAGAATCGTATAACATAATAGTGATTCTGACGACCTTGTTCTCTATTATGAGGACTAGAGAAAACTAGAACAATATCAAGTCTAGAGGGGGACACCTCCAACGGGAGATAACTTGTATGTTTCTAGGGGCGCCCCTCTAGTCTATATATGCATAGAGGGGGCAACCGACTTGGGGAGGTGGATTCCCTCCCGTTGGCGCGCTGCCATGGAGGAGGAGTACTCCTCCAATTGGTTTGCTCCCCCTAGCTTGTCCAACAAGCTCTAGAGGGTGCCTCCCCCTTATTGGGCCTTCTAGGCCCAATAACTCTTCACTAATAGGCCTTTAGCAATTTCTTTTAGCCCATAGCCCCTAAATAAATCCTAGAGACTCTCGAATAAATATGGGAGCCCTCTCTTATTTATATTAGGTCCTCAGAAACATTTTCCGCCTATATATCTTTACCCTGTATTCGCTGAAACACTTTTGGTAACCCTGAAACGTTTCCATTTTCTCTTGAAACTATTTCTTTTATTACTAAAACTATTCCAGTGATATTTCCTCATATTCTGCACTCCACTAAAACACAACATATCATAATTCCCTTAAGCGTGTAAACTTGTAGGTTTGGTGAAATATAGACATGAACAAAACTCCCTTTCATTCAATGATCAACAAACGGAACCGTGGAAATCCATGTTGACCCCTATATTCACACGAATGATATTCAAGTGAACCTTTGGTTATCATATGCTATTGCTTTTGCTTCGCGATACTTTATAAAACCCAAGGTGAGATATATCAGTATCCTCCTGAGTCATTCTCATGCTCATTATACCGGTCTCCTCGTTACCGCCATCCAGGCTCGCAACGAGGTGTGAATCATCCGTGAGTATGACCCGACGCACACCGACGAGGAGGTCACGCCTGGATGAGGATATCTCTTTGATAGAGGAGGATGAGCACGACATCGATGATGGCGAGGAGGAGAACAACGAGGAGGAGGACGAGGGTGACGACTAGACGACGTTGACCACCTAGTAGTGTAGACAGTATATGTTGAAAATGTCATCAAACGACTTTTGTAGTCGCTAACTATAGCACTGCAACAAAATTTGGCCCCCATTCTAGTTTTATGATATGTAATGCGGCGGATTTTGACCCCTTTTATTGTTTCTAGTAATTTATCATGTAATTTGTTAGAGCTTAATTTGCCCTTGCATTTTTTAGAAAAATGATAAAAAAGATCAAATAAATGAAAAGATATGGAGACTGTAATATGAAGTGTGCACAACCGCCATGGCCTGCATATCGATATGAAGCACACTCTATAACCCATATGGCGATCTCCCATATGACGAATGTGTAGAGTTTTTTTTAGGGAAAGCATGTTGCTTTTCCCAAGCAAAAAAAAGGACCCCAATACCTGGTGTCCAGTCGCTAGGGGGAGCCTCCCATCGAACGAATTTGTTCATCGCGGGGGGCGGGGGGGGTGGGGGGTGGGGAGGTCGGAAATCCCTTACGACGCATTCTGCGTCAAAACGTCGCTGTTTTGCACAGGAGAATCGATCTATCGTTCCAATTGGGCCGGCCCATTTAAGCGTTTCCAGCATTTTCGGTTTTAGGAACCTTCTAGAGTATCCCACCAGGTTTTTTCTGGTTTTGAGAACTTTCTAGAAGGTTCCCTTAACCGGGTTTCCTGTTTTTTTTTTGTTTTTTCTTTTGCTTCTTTCTTTTTATTTGTTTTATGTTTTTTCCTTTACTTTTTCTTTTTAAAGTTTAATTTTTAAAGAACATCTTTTGGAAATTGTTCGGAATTTTGAAAAAATGTTAGTTTTCTAGAGAAAGTACAAAATTTTCTAAAATGTTTGTGTGTTTTAAAAAATTGTTAAAACTCGAAAAATGTTCACATTTTTCAAAAATTGTTTGGGAATTTCAAATAATGTTCTTATTTTACAAATTATGTCTGAATATATTTTTCCAACTTTTTGAAAATTTTCAAAAAGAGTACTTGTTCTAAAAAATTGTTCATATTCCATTTTTTCAAGAGTTTCAGAAAATGTTCCTGTTTCAAACAATGTTCGTAGGTTAAAAAAATCGTGTTTTCAAATTATATTTAGGAATTTCAAAATATGTTCGCGTTTCTAAATTTTAGTTTGGAATTTTAAAAATGTTCCCATTTTTTAAAATTTCGTTCATGGTTTTCAAAAAATGTTCATGTTTTTCAAAATGTTATATTTTTTTCCTGAAAAACTGTTCACCAGTTTGGAAAGTGTTTGGTTTTCACAAGTTTCCATTTCCAAATTTAGTTTGGGAGGTTTAAAATATTTGTTTAGAAGTTCGAAAAATGTTCATGTCTTTACAATTTTTTTCATAAACTTTAAAAAATCTGTATTTTCTTTAGAAAAATCTCTAATTTGAAACAAAGTAATTTTTAAAACTTCATTCGGGATTTCAAAATTCTTCAAAAGTTTAGAAGTATTCCTGATTTTCAAAAAAAAATATCACAAATTCAAAAAATGTTCTTGACATTCAACAAAAGTTCGCCTTTTCCCAATTTTGTTCACAGTTTAAAAAATTGTTCTCTGTTCAAATTTTTGTTTAGAAGTTCAATAAATGTTCCATTTTTCCTAAAATGTTCATTTTTAAAAAAAGTTTATGTTTTCAAATTTGTTCATGAATGTCCCATTATTCTAAAATTTTCTCAAGATTGAACTTGTTTTTACTCTTGCATATAGTGTTAACTTTTTCAAATAATTGTTCAATTTGTAAGATTCTGTCATAAATTTGAAATGTTTTTGTTTCAACAAGTATTCGCTTTTGAAGTAAAAATACGTTCAAAATTCCAAAATATATTTAGATCTGTCACTGCTCACAGTCGTTAACATCCACGCTGCAATTAGTAGACACCCAAATAGTGTATTCCCGTGGTTATGAAGCATTGCGTACTACCATGAGGTGCAGAGTTCGAATCCTCAAGTGTTCATCTATTTTAGGAATTTTATGGGGTCTGGATACTTAAATGTTCGCCCTGTTTATTATTCAGGAAAGGGGTCCAGTTTGCCGCATAATGCGGCACATAGGAGGTCCCGGCGTGGTCCTCCAGTGAACTTTTCCGGTTTCCCCCATTCGCCAGCGGGGAGGGGCCATGGCGACCCCTAGTTGGCCCAAAGGCCCACTAAGTAGTTTTTTTTTTACAAAATGCGATGGAACAAATATCAGAAAATAAAAAAAATGTCATAGAAGTTGCCATGTTCCTAGTCATCATCCAAAAACTGATGTGCAAAAGAAAAGTGGAAGTAAAAAATGTCACCTATCAATATAAAAAATGCCATTCTCTTAAATAATAAAAATGCCATCGTCGCAATAATAAAAATGCCCGTCCGATTATAAAATAAAAAATGACATGCTCTTGTAAATAAAACTGCCATCTTGTAATAAAAAAAAATACCATCCTCTCATCTTATAATATAAGTGCCACCCTCTTAAATAATAAGAATGCCATCGTATTAAATAATAAAAATGTCATCCTCACAATAATAAAAAAGCCATATCCTATATACCTAAGAGATTCATCCACATTAACATATTTATCTCAACATGCAAGCATGCCACATCACCATACAATTACGGATGGGATAAGACCCACTTTAACATGCAACCATGCATGAGAAAAGACCCATCACCACATGCAACCATGCATGGGAAAATAATTTTCATTATATTACTCTATTTATATTCAAAAATATTTTTCAACTAATCATAATCAAATATAATAAGTCATGTGTATTTTTAATTTTGGTTTACGTGTTATTACTTTAAATATTTATATTTCACACAATCAAATCAAAAATATATTGCAACTGATTCCCGCAGCAACGTGCGGGGTATCATCTAGTTCTTATAACACAAAATGCCATCCTCTTATAATAAAAATGCCACCCTCTTCTAATAAAGCTGCTCTGTGAGAAAGTAAAAAAGAAAACATGATTTTCGGATGTATTTAAAAACAAAAAAGCTTCAAAAATGCCAAAGTTGTATATAAATATTAGTTTTAACATGAATGTTAACAATCCCCTCTCCAGCCCATTGGCCAAAAATCCCTCGCAAGGTTGCGAGTTCGAAACCTCCCCCAATGTGGCTTTGAGGAGAAATACCTTGGGCTCCCAACACCCAATGGCCGTATGTCAAAAGGCCGATTCCAGAACATCCAGGAGAAGTTTACCAAGAGATTTGTAACATGTTGTGATCATATGGCTCAAAGTGGCAGGGAGGTGCTCATTAAGTCCATTGCCCAAGCACTCCCAACTTACTTGATGAGTGTTTTTCGGTTGCCGGCCTCGACATGTGACGATCTTACCCGCATGGTTAGAAACTATTGGTGGGGAGCGGAGAAGGGACGACGCAAGACTCATTGGCATGCATGGGAAAAGCTGATTCAACCGAAGTCTAAAGGGGGTATGGGTTTCCGTGAATTCCGTTTGTTTAACCAAGCCTTGTTGGCGCGACAAGCATGGCGGATCCTTGCATTCCCGAACAGTCTATGTGCGTGAGTTTTGAAGGCTAAATATTTCCCAAATGGCGAGCTTGAAGACACGGTGTTCCCAAATGGCGCTTCTCCTACTTGGCAAGCCATAGTACATGGGCTAGATCTCTTGAAAAAGGGGCTGATTTGGAGGGTTGGCAATGGACGCTAGATCCGCATATGGAGAGATGACTAGGTTCCTAATGGTGGCTCTGGTAAACCCACTTCTCTGCAGGGAGGATGCCGCCTCCAAAGGGTGTCGGAATTACTCGATGAGCATGGAGCATGGCGTGTCGATTTACTCCAGAAGTACTTTCTCTCGGTTGATGTTGAACATATTGTCAAAATTCGAGCTTCTCCTCTCCTCAGTGAGGACGTGATTGCCTGGCAACCAGAGAAGAGTGGTGTCTTCTCGGTTCGAAGTGCTTACCGGCTGGCGCTTGACGATCGTCTTCGTCCATCTTCAGTCGAAGCGAGCAGGGCACCGGACGGGCGACAAGCCGTTTGGGCTTTATTATGGAGGTGCCCTGCTCCTCCAAAGGTGCGTGTGTATGCATGGCATGTGGCTACTGATTGTTTACCCACATGGATTAATAAACACCATAGGAATCTTGAAATCTCTTACTTGTGTCCCGTTTGTGCTACCGAGCCGGAGGATACCTTCCATGCTCTTTGTAGGCGTCCCGTGCAGTCGCGTTGTGGCAGTCCATGGCGCAACAATGGAACATCCCGGACGTGCTGCAGCTTGTGAACACGGGCCACGAGTGGGTCCTGCATATTCTCGCAGAGCTGCCGGAGGAGGAACGCCTCTTCACACTCATGACGATCTGGAGATGTTGGCATGTGAGGAACGAAATCATGCATAATAAAAGGCCGCCACCAGTGGAGAGATCGACTCGGTTCCTCACAAGCTACATCAATTCTCTGTTGGCTATCCAGAGTCACCCCCATGGTGACCATGTCAAGGGAAAGATGGTGATTGGCATACAACCTATGAGGAAGGCGCTACAACATGTACAAGAGGAGCATCGTCTGGAGCGTTGGGAGCCAGCACCGGCGGGATGGGCTGCACTCAATATTGATGGATCATTTTCGGAGCACGACGGCAGTGCTGGCGCTGGCATGATCCTCAGGAACGAGGCCGGTGCAATCATCTTCTCCTCATGTCGCGAACTTCGTCAGTGTAGCGGTCCTCTTCAGTCTGAACTTGCTGCATGCTTGGAAGGTATCTCCCTAGCGATCCAATGGACCACCCTTCCAATTGTAATTCAGACGGATTGTTCAGAAGCTGTGAAGTTGATCAATACATCGGGGCATGATAGATCAATGCATATGGTTGGTGCAAGAAATAAAAGAGCTTCTTCAGAAAGGTAGGGATATATCGTCAAGCATGTTAGGCGTGAGCAGAACATCGTTAGTCACTATTTAGCAAACTTTGGTAGAGTTCATAAACGCACTGTGGTGTGGCTTCGATCAGGACCGGATGCGGTTCCCGATCTCTGTAATGCAGACATGGTCGCCGCTTGATTAATGAATTGCCTTTCTCCTCGCAAAAAAAAAAAGATGGTTACGCTTCTTCCGAGAAAAAAAAGAAAAAAACAAGTGTTCGCCAAGAATCGACAGACTAACATTTCTTAAAAAAAGCATCTTGCATTTTTTTGTGAGCGAATTTGCTATAGTTAAGCTAACAGATATACTACAATTCAGTTTTGACGTTCACAACAGATTACTAACCGACACGACCACGATTGTTACGAATTTACGATTAGGATCGTGTCCGTTACAGTTTCAACTTTGTCCTCTCCTTGCCGCACACGGATCCTTGCGGCAAACGTATTCACATGCCGGTTGAGATCCCCGGCCATGGTCTCGACCCTGATACCCAGCTCGACGTATTCAACCCAAGCGCTACCTAAGAGCACCTGAAAAGAATCATGCTTGGAAACGACTGCGACGAACTCTCTTCTTGTGAAGGTGAAGCACACATCAACGAAGACACCGAGGCGATGATGACCAGGACAATATGCCACATAACAATGTCAACCGTGGACATCGAGGAAGCCGGGCACAGGCTATCGTCGGTGGTCAGGCCCGGCCAGGAGACGGAGGTGTGCATCATGATCATCGAGTGCTGCCGGCAGGAGAGGACGAGCCTGCTTCGCGCGGCTCTACACGGCGGTGCACCGCATGGACACCAACGAGGTGCGGGGCCCCGCCAGGCTCTACGCGCACCTGCTGGCGACGAACGCCGTCTCGTGGCGCGGCGTGCTTGCCGGCCGCGTCAGGTTGACGGAGGAGGACACCACGTCTTCATCGCGCATGTTCCTCAAGGTGCTCTTCCAGGAGCTGTTGGAGCGGCTCGGGATATGGCTGGTCCGGCGGAGGATGATCGACGACGACCCGCTGGTCCGGGATGCCCTCTTCCCCACTGACTCTGCCAAGAATACAAGATTCGCCATTAACTTCTTCACGGCGATCGGCCTAGGAGGAGTCACAGAATCACTCAGGGAGCATCTAGTCAACAACAGAGCATGTATAGTCAACAACAGATCCTATAGTACCTAAATTGGAGTAGTTGATACCCACTAACTCAATTATTTGACATACAACTATGCCAACTCATCATGCCACCAAATCTGCACTTGATAGAATAATCAGGTGGCTCTGTTTCCTGAAGGTCTGGCGATAGAAAAGACGATCTAAGGTCTTGTGGCCGCCGCCGACCGCCACTTCGGCGCCGGCGGCGCCGCTGCTCAGTCCGACCCCTCTGCTGTGCGGCAGGTGGATCGTTATCATCTTCAGCCGGCCTGCTCATCAGTTCGGCTGTTTTTCTCCGACTCCTCCGTGAACGTCGCTTTATGAGCAGGGTGTCCTTGTTTCCTAGTGGGCTTGTTCCACGAGGCTGTCTAGTATTGTTCTGATCCGGGGATTACCATAGCCTTGTGCTGGTGTGTGGTCTCACGGGAGTGTTTGGCTTTGGTTATCAGATTTGGTACGTGCAAATACTGCCGGGAGCAATGACCTATCTTTCTGCTCGAAAACGGCTCATAGGTCAAGACAGGACAGTAGCAGGGGCGCCGATGGCTGCCTTACACACACCACCGGCGGGGTTTGTCAATAACAAAGTTCAGCTTTTGGAGAATATCAGTATTGAAGTTGTGGACAAAAGTTTACTGGACACGCCACAGAAAATTCGTGATCCAAAGAGGCATAGGTCTGATACTAGCTCTTCGACTCAAAACACATCTAGCACATCGGCGACACTCCTCGAGGGTGATCGTCGGGAGCAATGAAAACAGTTTGTTGGAACTGACGCGGGATGGCTACTACCGCGGCAGTAAGGGCGCTTCTGGAGGTCCAAAAGCAATGAGGCCGGATGTGATTTTTCTGTCCGAATCACATCTGAATACAGCAAGGGCGGAGAAGTTGATGAGGAGGTTAAAGATGGATCATTTGGAGGTGGTGGAGAGCGTTGGGGCCAGCGGTGGTCTCATACTACTTTGGTGCAACTTGGTTGTGCTAGAGGTGATGGGTAAGACAAAAAACTTCATTGATGTCAAAGTGGGTGCTATTGCGAAGGAAAATTGGAGGTTGACTGGCTTCTATGGTGAGCCTAGGTGGGAAGATAAATATTTGACATGGGACTGTTTGAGGAATTTATACTTGTAGTCCTCCTTACCTTGGGTTGTAGTAGGTGATTTTAACGAGATCCTATACTCCCATGAGAAGGAAGGGGGCGCTCTGAGACCCGTTCGTATGATGCAGAATTTTCGAGATGCCTTGGCGGACTGTGAACTTGATGACATGGGGCATTCGGGAGAACTTTTTACTTGGAGGAGACACCAACTCCGAGAACGATTGGATCGGCCTGTGTGTAATGCTGGGTTCCATGGACTGTTTCCGAATGCAGCGATTACAAATGCACCACATACTAAGTCTGATCACGGACCTATGGTGTTGGATACGGAGGGAGAGGCGGACAACTTGGGACGCAGGGACAAGGTTAGCGTTGTTTTGAGGTGCGCTGGTTATAGGAGGGTGAGATCATGAACCATGTCTTGGAGGCATGGGCTAGTACGTCGACTTCAGCGACGCTGGCTGAGCACACGTCTGCTGTACACAAGGAGCTTCATGAATGGGACAGAAAGGTGCTGAAATCACCCCAACGACGTCTGAAAAAACTCAAGGAGGAGCTTGAAACTTCGCGGTCGGGGCCACTTACTGATGAGTCAGCAGACCGGCAGAGAGAACTATTAATTGAGATAGAAGAGAACATGGAGAAGGGAGAAATTTATTGGGTGAAAAGGGCCCGGGCGAATTGGCTTAAATATGGAGACCGAAACACAAACTTCTTTAACAATTTTGCTAAAAGGAAGAAACAGAATTCCATCCGTCGTTTAATGGACGAGAATGGTGAATGGAAGGAAGACAATGAGGCGATGAAACTGTTGATTGATAGTTATTTCCAGCAGCTTTTTTCAGCAGAAGTACACACCCCTAATCTTGATGTCCTTGACAAAGTTAAGCCAAGGGTAACTTCATATATGAATGAAAGTTTGCTCGCTCCCTATACGGAAGTGGAGGTAAAGACAACACTGTTTAGTATAGGGGATCTCAAAGCCCCTGGTCCGGATGGCCTACACGCGATTTTTTATAAAAAAAATCTGGCACGTTGTAGGTGATGATCTTGTCAAAAAAGTTTTGGAGGCTATTAATAGTGGGGTGATCCCCGAAGGCTGGAATACTACCACAATAGTGCTTATTCCTAAGGTTGAGACACCAGAAAAAATTACACAATTTAGACCTATTAGTCTATGTAATGTGGTCTATAAGGTGATTGCAAAAATGTTGGCAGCAAGACTTAAGGTGTTCCTTCCAGATATCATTAGGGAGATGCATAGTGCATTTGTTCTTGGATGTATTATCACGGATAATGTGATTGTGGCATATAATGCCTTCACACCATGAAGAAAAAGAAAAAAGGAAGACAAGAACGTGAGCAGTGAAGCTAGATATGCATAAGGCCTACGATAGAGTTGAGTGGGTCTTCTTGAGAGCCATCCTGTTGAAACTGGGTTTTGATTCTTATTGGGTTGTTCTCATCATGAAGTGTTTTACATCTATACAATATAAGGTGAGATTCAACTCCAATGAAACAGATATTTTCTCCCCTACTAGGGGACTGCGCAAGGGGACCCCTTGTCACCCTACTTGTTCCTACTGTGTGCTGAAGGATTATCAGCGTTGATTGCCCATGAGGAGGAGAATAGACACCTAAAAGGGGTGTAGGTTTGTCGTGATTCCCCTATTATTTCACACTTGCTTTTTGCTGACGACTCTTTGGTTCTCATGGCTGATGCTATGAATGCCACCTGCTTGAGGAGGATATTAGATGACTATTGTGCTGCTTCTGGACAAATGGTTGGTGCTGCAAAATCTTCAATATACTTCAGCCCAAATACAAACATTGATGATTAGGTAGATGTGTGCCAAATTCTTGATATCATGACTGAGTCGTTATCTGATAAATACTTGGGGTTGCCCTCAATGAGTGGTGTTGATCAAGTAGATTGTTTCAAACATCTCATTGAAAGGATACAGAAAATAGTGGATGAGTGGAAGGAACGACAATTGTCTTATGGCGGAAAATAGGCTTTAATAGAAGCGGTGGCTCAAGCCATCCCAACATGCACGATGGGTGTATTAAATTCCCAAAGAAAATTTGTAAGGGAATCATTGATACTATATCGCATTTTTGGTGTGGTAACGGAGAGGACTAACTTAAATTACATTGGTTTGCATGGTGGAAGATGTGTGTCCCTAAGAGTTGGGGCGGTATGGGTTTCCGTGACATACACAGTTTTAACTTGGCTATGCTTGCTAAGCAATGTTGGCGACTGATTGATAATTATGACTATTTGTGTGCCAAGGTTCTGAGATCAAAAATACTACCCTTCCGGTGATTTTCTTAATTGTGCTCTAAAGAGGGGATCATCCTACGCATGGCAAAGTATTTGGTCAGGGATCCAGACTTTCAAGAAATGATGTATTTGGAGAGTTGGTAGTGGATTCAAAATTAATATTTGGGACGATTGTTGGATTCCAAGCAGTACCTCAAGGAAGATAATTATAGTGCGGGGTAATTGTGTTCTCACTATGGTGAATGAACTCATAGACTCTACTACCGGAGGGTGGTATGAACTCCTTATTCGGGATAATTTTTCGCATATTGACGCGGAAAGGATATTGCAGATCCCTATGTTCCAACAGTATACCAATGACTTTGTTGCATGGCATCTTACAAAATCCGGGGTATTTTCTGTCCGATCAGCGTACTACCGTCAATGGGAGGAAAGCCATGAGTTAAGCAATGCAAATTTAATGGGCGCACAAGGTTCCACACCACACCTAGTTTGGAAGAAGCTATGGAATTTGAAGGTGCCAGGCAAGGCAAAAAATTATTCGAAGAAGTTTACATGATGCCATTTCATGCCGCTGTGTACTAGCAAATAGACATATATCTCAGTCATCACATTGCTCGATTTGTTCAATTCATGCGGAAGACACAACCTACTTTCTTTTCAAATGTGAACGAGCTCAGGAAGTGTGGAGAGGCCTTGGGCTACATGAAATAATGACAGTTGCACTGCCATATCCCTCGGGGGCAGAGATCCTGGAAAATTTCCTGTGTGACCCGGCTCACAATACGAAATACATGGATGTTGTCCAACTACCAGAGCTTATAGCTATTACAAGTTGGTAGCTTTGGTGGCAGAGAAGATGTATCGCTCACCAAGAAGAGGTTCAATCCCGGGAACGAACTGGCCAGGCAATACAAGCCTTGTCTCTGAATTATGTACGTGCAGCCTGTAAACCGGTGGTGACCCCTCGTGTCGATCGATGGAAGAAACCACTGCAGAATCAAGTAGCTTTGAATGTGGATGCTTCTTTTTCAGAAGAGGGATCGTATGGGGGCTTGTGGAGCAATCCAGCGGGATTATAGGGGCTTATTCATTGGAGCTGCGACGACAAAACTTGATTATCTAGCTGATGTGTTGTCGGCTGAGGCTGCAGCTCTACGGGAGGGTCTCAAACTCACAAACACGGCTGGTTGTAATTTTTTTCGAGTTCAAACAGACAACCTAATTCTTGTGGAGGCTCTACAACACTTGGGGCATTCAATTATCGCATCGCCAATCCTAGAAGATGCAGGTTACTACTAGTTGATTTCGGGAAGGTCATTTTAGATCATTGTAATCGGGACTCTAATAAAGTAGCTCATGTGCGAGCACAAAACGGCCACGTTGATCCACCAAACTTGTGGTTGGACTCACCACCCTCTTTTATTTCTGAACTATTAGCAGACGATGTAAACGTTATTTGATTTAACAAAGCTAGCCATGATGGCCTTCCCATAAAAAAACACATCAAGCCACCATGCATGCCCCGCTAATTTAAGGCTCAACATGCTACTTATATTAAATATAATAATCGAATATATTAAATTATATCTGCTTGAGTTTCAATTTTCATATTGCTAATCAAAATGCTAAAGTTTCACACCGTCAAATCTCATGAAAATTACTGCGTCCAATTTCGCTGCAATAACAGTCATAACCTAGGGCGACATAGAACTAGCTCCAGTTCATAAATATAATGTAGGCATGTATTCCATAAATAGTCATACATGCTTATGGAAAAGAACTTGCATGACATCTTTTGTCCTACCCTCCTGTGGCAGCTGGGTCCATAAGGAAACTAAGGGATATTATGGCCTCCTTTTAATAGAGAACCGGAACAAAGCATTAACACATAGTGAATACATGAACTCCTCAAACTACGGTCATCACCGGAAAGTATCCCGATTACTGTCACCCCGGGGTTTACGGATCATAACACGCCGCAGGTGCATATGACTTGCAAGATCGGATCTAGAACATAGATATATTGCTGAAAACATAAATGGTTCAGATCTGAAATCATGGAGTCGGGCCCTAGTGACAGGCATTAAGCATAGCAAAGTCATAGCAACATCAATCTCATAACACAGTGGATACTAGGGATCAAGCCCTAACAAAACTAACTCGATTACATGATGAATCTCATCCAACTCTGATACGTCTCCAATGTATCTACTTTTACAAACACTTTTGCCCTTGTTTTGGACTCTAACTTGCATGATTTGAATGGAACTAACCCGGACTGATGCTGTTTTCAGCAGAACTGCCATGGTGTTATTTTTGTGCAGAAATAAAAGTTCTTGGAATGACCTGAAAATCCACGGAGACACGTTTTGGAATTAATGAAAAATACTGGCGAAAAATCAGCATCAGGGGGCCCCCACCCTGTCCACGAGGGTGCAGGGTGCGCCCCTTGCCTCGTGGGCCCCCTGGGACTCCACCGACCTCAACCCCAACTCTATGTATTCACTTTCGGGGAGAAAAAAAATCAGAGAGAAGGATTCATCATGTTTTATGGTACGGAGCCGCCGCCAAGCCCTAATCTTCCTCGGGAGGGATGGTCTGGAGTCCGTTCGGGGCTCCGGAGAGGGGAATCCGTCGCCATCGTCATCATCAACCATCCTCCGTCACCAATTTTATGATGCTCACCGCCGTGCATGAGTAATCCCATCGTAGGCTTGCTGGACAGTGATGGGTTGGATGATATTTACCATGTAATCGAGTTAGTTTTGTTAGGGTTTGATCCCTAGTATCCATTATATTCTAAGATTGATGTTGCTATGACTTTGCTATTCTTAATGCTTGTCACTAGGGCCCGAGTGCCATGATTTCAGATCTGAACCTATTATGTTTTCATGAATATATGTGAGTTCTTGATCCTATCTTGCAAGTAAATAGTCACCTACTATGTGTTATGATCCGGCAACCCCGAAGTGACAATAATCGGGACCACTCCCGGTGATGACCGTAGTTTGAGGAGTTCATGTATTCACTAAGTGTTAATGCTTTGGTCCGGTACTCTATTAAAAGGAGGCCTTAATATCCCTTAGTTTCCAATAGGACCCCACTGCCATGGGAGGGTAGGACACAAGATGTCATGCAAGTTCTTTTCCATAAGCACGTATGACTATATTCGGAATACATGCCTACATTACATTGATGAACTGGAGCTAGTTCTGTGTTACCCTATGTTATAACTGTTGCACGAGGAATCACGTCCGACATAATTATCCATCATTGATCCATTGCCTACGAGCTTTTCACATATTGATCTTTGCTTAGTTACTTTTCCGTTGCCACTGTTACGATTGCTACAAAAACTACTACTGTTACTTTTGCCACCGTTACCGTTACTTCCATACTACTTTGCTACTAAATATTTTGCTGCAGATATTAAGTCTTTCAGGTGTGGTTGAATTGACAACTCAACTGCTAATACTTGAGAATATTCTTTGGCTCCCCTTGTGTCGAATCAATAAATTTGGGTTGAATACTCTACCCTTGAAAACTGCTGCGATCCCCTATACTTGTGGGTTATCAAGACTATTTTCTGGCACCGTTGCTGGGGAAGCATAGCTCTATTCTTTCAGTCACTTGGGATTTATATCTGTTGATCACTATGAGGAACTTGAAAGATGAAAGAACCAATTTTTTCCCTCAACTACGAGGGGAGGTAAGGAACTGCCATCTAGCTCTGCACTTGATTCACCTTCTGTTATGAGTAAATTTGCGACACCTACACCTGTTATTGATTCTGATATGTCGCATGTTATTGATGATGCCACTTATGCTACACATGATTCTTATGATGAAACTACTTCTATGCTTGATAATACTGTGCCATTAGGTGAATTTCTTGATGAACAACTTGCTAGGGTTAGAGAGATTGAAATTATTGAAACAAATAATATTGATGGAAGTGATGATGAAGATTCTCCCCCTAGATATGAATTGCCTGATGTGCCTGAGGGTTATGTTATGGATGAAGAAACTGCTAGAGACCTTTTTGCTTGCAAAGATAGATATGATCTTAAGAAACTGTTAGCTAAACTGAAAGAGAAGTCTTTGAATGCTAGAATGAAATATGACCCCGCTTTTGCTACTTCACCTATCTGTATTTCTGATAAGGATTATGATTTCTCTGTCGATCCTGAGTTAATTACTTTGGTTGAATATGATCCTTTTTATGGCTATTGAATCTGAAACTGTTGTGGCACATCTTACTAAATTGAATGATATAGCCACCCTATTCACTCATGGGAAAAAAATTGTTACTACTATATCCTTAAGTTATTTCCGTTCTCATTAAAGGGTGATGCTAAAACATGGTTTAATTCTCTTGCTCCTGGTTCTGTGCGTAGTCCCCAGGATATGATTTATTACTTCTCTGCTAAATATTTCCCTGCTCATAAGAAACAAGATGCCTTAAGGGAAATATATAATTTTGTGCAAATTGAAGAAGAGAGTCTCCCACAAGTTTGGGGAGGCTTCTCCGATTACTTAATGCTTTGCCTGATCATCCTCTTAAGAAAAATGAAATACTTGATATCTTTTATAATGGACTAACCGATGCTTCCAGAGACCACCTGGATAGTTGTGCTAGTTGTGTTTTCAGGGAAAGAACTGTTGAGCAAGCTGAATTGCTATTGAATAATATATTGAGTAATGATAATGATTGGACACTTCCTGAACCAACTCCTAAGACAACTCCGAAGAAAAGGGGTATTCTATTTCTCAGTCCTGAAGATATGCAAGGGGCAAAGAAATCTATGAAAGAAAAGGGTATTAAAGCTGAAGATGTTAAGAATTTACCACCTATTGAAGAAATACATGGTCTTAATAACCCGACACAGGTAGTAAAGGTAAATTTTCTCTACAGATTTGATGAAGGTGATATTCCTCGTAATAAGTCTGCTAGCCAATGCTTGGATGGGTTTGATAATTTTATTGTTAAACAAGAAAAATTCAATGCTTATGTTGGTAGACAATTGAAACGTAATGATTATATGGTTGAACACTTGAGTGATTATATGTCTAGAGTTAAAGGTGACCTTAAACTTATTAGTAAACATGCTTCTATGGTTACCACTCAGGTAGAACAAGTGCTTAAAGCACAAGATGATTTGCTCAATGAATTAAATAATAAGAAAAATGATAATGCTATTAGAGTTATGACTAGAGGGGGTAGGATGACTTAGGAACCTTTGTATCCTGAGGGCCACCCTAAGAGAGTTGAGCAATATTCTCAGAGAACTAATGTTGATGCACCTAGTCCTTCTAAGAAGAAGAAAAAGAAAAATGATAGGACTTTGCATGCTTCTAGTGAACCTGTTGTTGACACACCTGGGAATCCCAATGATATTTCTATTTCTGATGCTGAAACACAATCTAGTAATGAACATGAACCTAGGGATAATGACGATGTTCATGTTGATGCTCAACCTAGCAATAACAATGATGTAGAGATTAAACCTGCTATTGATCTTGATAACCCACAATCAAAGAATCAATGTTATGATAAGAGAGACTTTGTTGCTAGGAAGCACGGTAAAGAAAGAGAACCATGGGTTCAGAAACCCATGCCTTTTCCTCCTAAACCATCCAAGAAAAAAGATGATGAGGATTTTGAGCGCTTTGCTGAAATGATTAGACCTATCTTTTTGTGTATGTGTTTGACTGATATGCTTAAAATGAATCCTTATGCTAAGTATATGAAAGATATTGTTACAAATAAAAGAAAGATACCGGAAGCTGAAATTTCCACCATGCTTGCCAATTATACTTTTAAAGGTGGAATACCAAAGAAACTAGGAGATCCAGGAGTACCAACTATACCATGCTCCATTAAAAGAAACTATGTTAAAACTGCTTTATGTGATCTTGGAGCCGGTGTTAGTGTTATGCCTCTCTCTTTATATCGTAGACCTGATTTGAATAAGTTGACACCTACTGAAATATCTTTGCAAATGGCCGATAAATCAACTGCTATACCTGTCGGTATTTGTGAGGATGTGCCTGTTGTGGTTGCAAACGTTACTATTTTAATGGACTTCGTTATTCTTGATATTCCTGAGGATGATAGTATGTCGATTATCCTTGGTAGACCCTTTTTGAATACTGCAGGGGCTGTTATTGATTGCAACAAAGGCAATGTCACTTTTCATGTTAATGGTAATGAGCATACGGTACACTTACCGAGGAAACAACCTCAAGTCCACAGTATCAATTCTATTGGAAAAATCTCAACGATTACTATTGGAGGTTTTGTATTCCCTCTTCCTACTGTCAAGAAGAAATAGGATATTACTATTGTTAGGGACATGCATATCCCCGTTGAGGTAACCTAGTGTTATTCGAAAATTCTCCGGTTTCATGTTATTCGGAAAGAGTTTGTTAACAAGACTTGATCAACCTTGTTAGTGGATTCCTTTTGATGAGCATGGGATGGATGAAGTTAGAAAGCACAACTCTCGGTACCCTCCTTTTACTTTCTGTTATTTAGATTAAATAAAGCAAAAATAGTATTTTCTGTCTGTTTTCTGAATTATCCTTGCAATAAAAATACCCCGAAAATAAAAGTTCTCCAAAAGTCATGAATATGAAATACGATTTTTGTAGAATATTTAAGAATTTCTCGCACTGAGAACACACCAGGGGGGCCCACCATTTGGCCACGAGGGCACAGGGCGTGCCCACCCCCCTTGGGCACGCCCCGTGCCTCGTGGGCCCCACGTGGACCCCCTCCACTTATTCCAGCACCCACTCACTTCGTCTTCCTCCAGAAAAAATCCTCCCATAGCTCAAACCCATGTTCTAGCTCATCTTGCTGCCATTTTCGATCTCTTTGCTCAAAGCTCCATTCACAAAACTGTTTTGGGGGATTGTTTTTCGGTATGTGATTCCTCCAATGGTCCAATTAGTTTTTGTTCTAGTGCTTTATTTATTGCAAATGTTTGCTGCCAAGGTGACCCTGTTCTTGAGCTTGCATGTCAAATTTATATGGTCAAAAGTAGTTTTAATGCATGATATAGCCTCTAGGCACTTGTGGGAGTAGTTGCTATCAATCTTGTTGAGTTTGGTTCACTTTTATTTTGAGTCACTAAAATTTCAGAAATTTTCAGAGAAAGAAAAATGCATAGGAAAATGTACCAAGGTGGTTCCTCAAGGAATCAAGAACTAAGGCTCGCGATACGTGAGCCAGACGATAACACCGAGGGAAGCTCAAGTGCGGCCTTGCGAATGGCTGTCAGAGGAGTTTATGGTCCAGGAAGGCATCAAGGATGAATTTGACGCGTATGTGCGTAATGCTGATCTTGAGGACTTCGTGTCAGATAAGTGCCTACAGTACCACTACCTAACTGATTCCTTTGTGAGGAGGTTGAAATTTACATCCTCGCGTAATTCTCACACTGTTTTATTTGATCTTTATAATAAATCATATACCATGGACCTAGAAGATTTTAATACTGCTTGTAAACTCCCGCAGTGGGGCAATGTTAGAGAACCTTGCAAATCTGAATATAAAGACTTTCTTGCTAGTATCACCATGGGGGAATCTAGGGAAATCACACAAGCTACCATAGGGAGCATTCATTTCCCTTCCATACATTATTTTGCTCTCTTTATAGGTAGATGCATTAACGGTAAGGATGAGGCTTGTCACATTTGCATTCCAGATCTTAGTGTCCTCAAGAGTGCGGTATTAGGTGATAAACAATATAACTTGGGGGCCATTGTTGCATGAAGGTTGCATCTTAACGGTGCAAGTGGAGATTTGTTTGGAGGAATTTATGCAACTTGTGTAGCTAATTATCTTGGTGTACCCATACATGGAAATGATATGAAGTTGCCTCCTGCTTATCTAGATTATAGTGCCATGGGGCGCCATCAGTTTCTTGAGAGGAATGAACAGTTCCTCCAGTACCGACTAATCTTTGACATACAACACACTGTCCATGTTGCCCTCCCTGCTCCTGCTTTCTTTAACTTTCAGGCAAAAAGGAGATATGTTATAACCAGGGAGGAGGCAAACGAGTATGAGAGGATGACGGAGGCAGCTCGCCTCCAAGCTGCAGCTCTTCAGGCAGTAGCTGCTGCATCTCAGTACGACCCCAGCTACAACTTTGGATATCCGCCAGGCCAGCACTGGCCATAGACCAACTTAGGCCAAAAGCCTAAGCTTGGGGGAGTACATATTCCTCACCGACATTACATTCATGTTCACACACTCACTCTAGTTGTCGGTGCTCAT
The DNA here is from genome assembly GCF_002575655.3 of Aegilops tauschii subsp. strangulata. Lineage (NCBI taxonomy): Eukaryota > Viridiplantae > Streptophyta > Magnoliopsida > Poales > Poaceae > Aegilops > Aegilops tauschii. The sequence goes on from NC_053039.3 coordinate 342,631,681, forward strand.
ACTTTTTCATTGTACTATCCATGCTAGTTTATTTTGTTTTCTAAGCCTTCTTCTTGTGTGTTTGAAAAACCTTAAGAAAAACCAAAAAAAATTAGTTGTAGCTTTTAGCTAGTTTACTTTCCATGCCTGTAGTAGTAATTAAAAGAAAACCCAAAAAGATTTCTCGTTCTTCTTTTGCTTGTTGGGAGCTTTCCCGTGTAAATAGTTTTATTTCTTTTCTTATTCTTCGGGGGGTCGAGAGGAGAAGACCATGATGAAAATGTTGAGTGGCTCTCATATGCATTATTGTTGATTTAACCAAGAGCCCATATTACCTTGTCTTCTCCCTTGTATTGAATGCTTGCAGATTCCAGCTTAGTCCAATGCACATGCACTATTATTATTATCCACACCGTTCGGTCGTGCGAGTGAAAGGCAATAATGATGATATATGATGGACTGAATGAGATGAGAAAAGCTGGTATGAACTCGACCTATCTTGTTTTTGTAAATATGATTAGTTCATCGTTCCTGATTCAGCCTATTATGAATGAAACATGTTTGCAATGACAATTAGAGATTATAGTTGCTCATGTCATGCTTAATTAGCTAGGAGTTTATAATGGTTTACCTTGCGTGCGAACATGCTATTAAAATGGTTGTGATGTGGTATGATAGGGTGGTATCCTCCTTTGAACAATTCGAGTGGCTTGACTTGGCACATGTTCACGCATGTAGTTGAAACAAAATCAACATAGCCTCCACGATATTTATGTTCACGGTGATTTATATCCTACTCATGCTTGCACTCATTACTGATTAATCTTAATGCATGTTCATGACTGTTGTCGCTCTCTAGTTGGTCGCTTCCCAGTCTCTTTCTAGCCTACACTTGTACTAAGCGGGAATACTGCTTGTGCATCCACTTCCATAAACCCCAAAGTTATTCCATATGAGTCCACCATACCTTCCTATATGCGGTATTTACCTGCCGTTCCAAGTAAATTTGTATGTGCCAAACTCTAAACCTTCAAATGAAATTCTGTTTTGTATGCTCGAATAGCTCATGTATCAACTAGGGCTGTCTATATCTTCTATGCTAGGTGGGTTATTCTCACGATGAGTGGACTCCGCTCATCATTCACGAGAAAATGGCCGGTAACCGGGATGCCCAGTCCCACGCTCAAATCAAAACAAAATAATTGCAAACAAAACTCCCCCAGGATTGTTGTTAGTTGGACGGCACCCGTTGTTTCGGACAAGCCATGGATTGATGTTTTTTGGAGGTGGGGGAGTATAAACTTTACCATTCTGTTTGGGAACCGCCTATAATGTGTGTAACATGGAAGATATTGAGATCTCTTGGTTGTTATGTTGACAATGAAAGTATGCCACTCAAAATATTATTTATCTCTGTTTCAAAACTCGAGCTCTGGCACCTCTGCAAATCCCTGCTTCCCTTTGCGAAGGGCATATCTATTTACTTTTATGTTGAGTCATCATCCTCCTATTAAAAAGCACCAGTTGGAGAGCACCGATGTCATTCGCACGCATTGCTATTAATTTACATTGAGTATGACTGTGACTGGATCTCTCTTACCATGAATTACAATGTCTAGTCAGTCCTTGATCTTCAGGGGTGCTCTACAGTTACGTTTTGCGGTCTTAGAAAGGGCTAGCGAGATACCATCTTCTTATATCATGTTATGATTGTTTTGAGAAAGTGTTGTCATCCGAGATTTATTATTATTGCTCGCTAGTTGATTATGCCATTGATATGAGTAAACATGAGACCTAAATGTTATTGTGAATATGGTTAGTTCATAATCTTTGCTGAAAACTTGAATGCTGGCTTTACATATTTGCAACAACAAGATCAAACAGAGTTTGTAAAAGTTTTTCTTTATCACTTTCAGTTTGTCAACTGAATTGCTTGAGGACAAGCAAAGGTTTAAGCTTGGGGGAGTTGATACGTCTCCAACATATCTACTTTTCCAAACACTTTTGCCCTTGTTTTGGACTCTAACTTGCATGATTTGAATGGAACTAACCCGGACTGACGCTGTTTTCAGCAGAACTGCAATGGTGTTATTTTTGTGCAGAAATAAAAGTTCTCGGAATGACCTGAAAATCCACGGAGACACGTTTAGGAATTAATGAAAAATACTGGCGAAAGAATCAGCATCAGGGGGCCCACACCCTGTCCACGAGGGTGCAGGTCGCCCCCCCAGGGCGCGCCCCCTGCCTCGTGGGCCCCCTGGGACTCCACCGACCTCAACCCCAACTCTATATATTCACTTTCGGGGAGAAAAAAAATCAAAGGGAAGGATTCATCACATTTTACGATACAGAGCCGCCGCCAAGCCCTAATCTTCCTCGGGAGGGCTGATCTGGAGTCCGTTCGGTGCTCCGGAGAGGGGTATCCGTCGCCATCGTCATCATCAACCATCCTCCATCACCAATTTCATGATGCTCACCACCGTGCGTGAGTAATCCCATCGTAGGCTTGCTGGACGGTGATGGGTTGGATGAGATTTACCATGTAATCGAGTTAGTTTTGTTAGGGTTTGATCCCTAGTATCCATTATGTTCTAAGATTGATGTTGCTATGACTTTGCTATGCTTAATGCTTGTCACTAGGGCCCGAGTGCCATGATTTCAGATCTGAACCTATTATGTTTTCATGGATATATGTGAGTTCTTGATCCTATCTTGCAAGTCAATAGTCACCTACTATGTGTTATGATTCGGCAACCCCGAAGTGACAATAATCGGGACTACTCCCGGTGATGACCGTAGTTTGAGGAGTTCATGTATTCACTAAGTGTTAATGCTTTGGTCCGGTACTCTATTAAAAGGAGGCCTTAATATCCCTTAGTTTCCAATAGGACCCCACTGCCACGGGAGGGTAGGACAAAAGATGTCATGCAAGTTCTTTTCCATAAGCACGTATGACTATATTCGGAATACATGCCTACATTACATTGATGAACTGGAGCTAGTTCTGTGGCACCCTATGTTATAACTGTTGCATGAGGAATCGTATCTGACATAATTATCCATCATTGATCCATTGCCTATGAGCTTTTCACATATTGATCTTTGCTTAGTTACTTTTCCGTTGCCACTGTTACGATTGCTACAAAAACTACTACTGTTACTTTTGCCACCATTACCGTTACTTCCATACTACTTTGCTACTAAATATTTTGCTGCAGATATTAAGTCTTTGAGGTGTGGTTGAATTGACAACTCAACAGCTAATACTTGAGAATATTCTTTGGCTCCCCTTGTGTCGAATCAATAAATTTGGGTTGAATACTCTACCCTCAAAAACTGTTGCGATCCCCTATACTTGTGGGTTATCAAACTCCTCACGGACCAGCAAGCCTACGAAGGAATTACTCACTCCAGGTGGGGAGCATCATGGAATTGGTGATGACAAAGACCAGAGATTCCCCTCTCTGGAGCCCCAAACAGGCTCCAGATCTGGCCTCCCGATGAAGAACAGGAGGTGGCGGCGACTCCATATCATGAAACGCGATGAAACTTCTTCTCCTAATTTTTTCTTCAAAAATAGGATTTTATAGCATTGGATTTAGGGTCAGAGGGGCCTCGAGGGACCCACAACCCACCAGGGCGCGCCTAGAGGGGGTGGCACTCCCTGGTGTTTTGTGGTCAGCCAGGGCCCCCACTCCGGTGGTTCTTGGTTCTAGTATTTTTTATTTATTCTGAAATAATTCTCCAATTTTTTTGTCCAAATCCGAGAACTTTTCTTTCTGCACAAAAACAACACCATGGTAGTTCTGCTGAAAACAACATCAGTCTCGGTTAGTTTGATTCAAATCATGCAAATTAGAGTCCAAAATAAGAGCAAAATCGTTAGGAAAAGTAGATACGACGGAGACGTATCAACTCCCCCAAACTTAAACCTTTGCTTGTCCTCAAGCAATTCAGTTGACAAACTGAAAGTGATAAAGAAAAACTTTTATGAACTCTTTTGTTCTTGTTTACATAAATAAGCTGAAGTAGCACCCAGGTTTTTAGCAAAGATCATGACTAACCATGTGAACAATAACTCTTAGAAATTATATTAACTCATATCAATAGCATAAACAACTAGAGAGCAATACTAAGATATATCAAATGCCAACACTTTGTTAAAACAACCATGATATAATATGACAACAGTGATATCTCGCTAGCCCTTTCTGAGATTGCAAAACATAAGTGCAGAGCACCTCCAAAGTTCAAACAACGACTAAACATTGTAACTCATGATAGAAAAGATCCAGTCATGATGCATCCAACATTAACTATACACAATGCATGAGGATGACAATAGTGCTGTCAGGTCAGGCGCTTGTTTGAGAAGGTGATGACTCAACATAAAATTAAATAGATAGTCCCTACGCAGAGGGAAGCAGTGATTTGCAGAGGTGCCAGAGCTCAAAGCTTAAAACGGAGATAAATGTAATTTTGGGAGGTACACCCTTCCTGTCAATGTTACGACCAAGACTTATCAATTCTTCCATGCTAAAAACATTAGTGGCGGTTCCCAAGCTGTAAAAGTAAAGGTTTACTCCCCCTCCACCAACAAACACACTCCACGGCTAGCCGAATCCACGGGTATCGTCCATACCAACAACAATCCTGGGGGAGTTTTATTCAATTATTTGCAATTTTTGATTTCGGGACTGGGCATCCCTATTACCTCCCCTCTCGTGCAAGGAAGAGTGAATAAACACTCATCATGAGAATAGCCTGCTTAGCATGGAAGATAATGAGCGCCCCCTGTCGCTCCATGAGCGGTCCAGGCACACAAAACAGATGTTCATTTGAAATTTTAGAGGTGGCACATGCAAATTTACTTAGAACGGTAGGGTAATACCGCATATAGGTAGATATGGTGGACTCATCTGGAATAACTTTGGTTTAAGGATTTTGATGCACAAGCAGTATTTTCGCTTAGTACAGGCAAAGGCTAGCAGATAGGTTGAGAAGCGGCCAGCTAGAGAGCAAAAACGATCATTAATATGCGTTATGCATAATAAACATTGAACACTAGCATGAGTAGGATATGATCACCATGAACATAAATATCATAGAGGCTATGTTGGTTTTGATTCAACTACATGCATGAACATGTGCCAAGTCAAGCCACTTGAAACATTGAGAGGAGGATACCGCACCATCATACTACATCAGAATCATTTTAATGCATGTTGACATCTAAGATAAATCATTATCTACTCCTAACTACTTAAGCATGGCATGAGCAACTATAATCTCTAATTTTCCTTGCAAACATGTTTGATCATAATATGTTGAATCATGGATACTAGGTTAAACATATTTACAAAAACAAAAACAAGTTGAGTTCATACCCGCTTCTCTCTGCCACAGTCACTTCATCAAATATCGTCATTATTGCCTTTTAGTTGCACGGCCGAAAGATATGAAAATAATAATAGTGCAAGAGTGTCATGGACTAAGATGGAATCTGTAAATATTTTATTCAAAAGGAGAAGACAAGGTAACATGGTCTCTTTGTTAAATCAACAGTAATGCATATAAGAGCCATTCAACATTTTCATCATGGTCTTCTCCTTGGTACAACTCAACAAAAAGAAAAGGAAAAGGAAATTCAGAGAAACACACTGAAATATTTTTGGAGTTTTTAGTTTGTCTTGAAGAAAGCAAATTAAAGAAGGAAAAACAAAAACGAGAAAAACTATTTACACGGGAAAGCTCCCGACAAGCAAAAGAATAATCGAGAAATCTTTTTGGGTTTTTTTAATACTGCAAATAATTTAAACTAGGAAGAAAAACCAAAAAGAAGTAAGAAATGTTTTTGGATTTTCTCAAAGTTTTTCAAACACACAAGAAGAAAGCAAGAAAATAAATCTAGCATGGATAATACAATGAAAAAGTGTGAACACCGACAACTGGAATGAAATGAGTGAACATATGAATATAATGTCGGTGGAAATACGTACTCCCCCAAGCTTAGGCTTTTGGCCTAGCTTGGTAATCACCATCCACGGCCTGGATAATAGTCTGAATGATAACTCATGGAGGCTCTTGGTGCAGCCTCTTCAGCCCGTCGGGCAGCCTCGACCTCCCCATTGTACGAGTGGGCCTCGCTCTCAAGAACATAATATCTTCCTTTCCTATAATAATCAAAGAGAGCAGGTGAAGGCAAAACAACAGGCACAATGGGTTCATTATTGAACCTCAAGTTATAAGTATAATTAGTGATTGTGCCCGTAAGGAACTTACAACGCTTCATGGCTTCAAAGTCTAAGTACTGAGTGGGTAGGATGGGATCATTATGCAGAGGTGTCACACCAACCTCTTTAGCTAAACGAGAAGCATAAATCCCACCATAAAAATGACTACTATCAGCATTATGTTGCAGCCTTCGTGCAACAATTGCTCCAAGATTGTAGCGCTTAATTCCGGCCAAAGCTGTGTGTATGAGGCTCAAGTCAGGAGCACATAGTGTGCTACAATCTTGCTTGACCACGAAGCATTTGCCATTGAAGAGTGCAAAGTAGTGAATTGATAGGAAATTGATACTTCTTATTCTACCTTGTCTCACTCTTCTATCCTCACCGTAACAAAGACTAGTAAAAAATGACTCATACTCGGATCTTGGTGGTTCGTCTAGCGAACCCCAATATGGAACTTTACAGGCATCACAGAAAACAACTAGAGGCATGGTAAGTGGATGCTCATAAAGATTAAATGAAACTATAGACTCACGAGGATGATATTTAAATTTCTTAGTGAACGTTTCCGTGAGGTTGAGATGCTGGATGCACTTATCTTGGATGTAGGGGTCGAGCTCGGTGTTTGTGAACATATTGCTCAAATTCTTCCTTAATACCTGCACTCACCATGAAATCGTTGCACGGCCATATGCATGATTTGGTAGCGGCATCCCGCATTGAGCTTGCACTTGGTTCAACATAGGACCGTCGTATTGAGCCAATACTTAATGATGCCTTTGAAGACCTTCTCCTTGAAGAACTCCTAAATAATTGCATTTTTATTTGCGAACAATTTCTAAATTTTTGGGACACAAAATTTCTGTCAACAAAACTTCACAAGATTGATAGCAACTACTCATATGGATGCCTAGAGGCCCTAACAAGCATTCAAACTACATAGAACTCTAAGAATTTAACATACAAGCCCATTTACAGCAGCACCAAGAGTAGCTAATTATTCAAAATATAAACCACTAAAGAAAAAACTAATTGGAGCAATGGAGGAGTCACATACCAAGTAGCAATCCCCCAAAACAGTTTCAGAAATGGAGCTTCGAGCAAAGAGACCGAAGTCCATGGGGTTGAGAGCAAGAACATGAGAGAGGGAGAGAGATATGGTGATTTTTTCTGGAGGTAGGAGATGACATGGGCTAAAGAGATAAGTGAGGGGGCCCACGTGGGGACCACAACCCACCAGGGCGCGCCTGGGGTTGCTGGTGCACCCTGGTGTCTTGTGGTCACCAGGGGCACCCCCCTCTGATGTTATTTGTACCAGAAATTCAGAAAAAAATGTATTAAATTTTCAGAGCATTCTGAACACTTTTATTTTTTACCACTTTTTTATTGCACGGGAAATCCAGAAAACGGGATAAACATGGCATTTTATTTTATTTAACTAAGAAAAATAGAAAACAAAAGGTGGGAGCAGAAGATTGTGCCTACTAAATTCATCAACTTCATACCTCTAAAAAGGATCCATTAATAAGGTTGATCATGTCTTATTAACAACCACTTTCAATTAGCATGAAACCGAAGAAGTTTCCTAAAACACTAAGTTACCTCAATGGGGATATGCATATCCCCGACAATAAGTATATCATATTTCTTTTTGGTAGTAGAAGGGAGTTGAAAACTTCCAATAGTGTTATTCGGAGATTTTTCAATAACATTAATACCATTCACTTGAAATTTTTTCTTCAGAAAGTGCACCGTATGCTCATTAGCATTGATATGAAAAGTGATCTTGCTTTTATTGCAATCAATAACAGCCCCTGCAGTATTCAAAAAGGGTCTACCAAGGATAATCGACATGTTGTCGTCCTCGGGCATCTCAAGTATAACAAAGTATGTTAAGATAGTAACATTTGCAACAACAACGGGCACATCCACACAAATACCGATAGGTATGGCAGTTGATTTGTCAGCCATTTGCAAAGATATTTCAGTAGGTGTGAGTTTATTCAAATCAAGTCTTTTATATAAAGAGAAAGGCATAAGACTTACACCAGCTCCTAGATCACACAAAGTAGTTTTGACATAATTTCTTTTGATGGAGCAAGGTATATGTGTCGGTGTGTTAATACCATGTATTTCTTTAATAGGTGGTAAATTCTTAACATCTTCAGCTTTAATACATTTTTCCTTCATACATTTCTTTGCCTCTTGCATATCTTCAGGACTGTGAAATAAAATACCACTGTTCTTCAGAGTGGCTTTAGGCGGTGGTTCAGGAAGTGTCCAATCATTATCATTCTTCAATATATTATTCAATAATTCTTCAGCTTGTTCAATAGTTCATTCCTAGAAAACACAACCAACACAACTATCTAGGTAGTCCCTAGAAGCATCGTCTAGTCCATTATAAAAGATATCAAGTATTTCATTTTTCTTAAGAGAATGATCAGGCAAAGCATTATGTAATTGGAGAAGTCCCCCCAAGCTTGAGGGAGATTCTCTTCTTCAATCTGCATAATTTTAATATTTCCTGTAAGGCAGCTTGTTTCTTATGAGCCGGATTTTTTTCTTGAGAAATAATAAATCATATCCTGGGGACTATGCAAACAACCAGGAGCAAGAGTATTATACCATATCTTAGCATCACCCTTTAGTGAGAAAGGAAACAACTTAAGAATATAGTAATAGCAATTTTTTCTCGTAAGCAAATAGGGTGGCTATATCATTTAATTTACTAAGATGTCCCACAACTGTTTCTGTTTCATAGCCATGGAAAGGAGCAGATTAAACCAAAGTAATTAACCCAGGATCGACAGAGAATTCATAATCCTTATCAGTAATAAAGATAGGTGAAGTAGCAAACTTAGGATCATACTTCATTCTAGCATTCAAAGATTTTTCTTTCAGCTTGCATAATAATTTCTTAAGATCATCTCTATCCTTACAAGCAAGAAAATCCCTAGCTATCTCTCCATCCATAACATAACCCTCGGGTATCTTAGGCAATTCATATCTATGAGAGCTAGGTCAAATAGGTGTTTCATAAAACTTCATCGATTTCAGCATTCTCAAATTCTTTAGCTTTAGCAAGTTGTTCATCAAGAAATTCACCTAGTGGCATAGTATCATCAAGAAAGGTACTAGCATCATCAATAGCATCATTAATTGCAGAAGTAGCATCTTCAATTAATTGCGATATATCAGAATTAATAGCAGGTGGTGGTGTCGCAAGCTTACTTAAAACAGAAGGTGAATCAAGTGCAGAGCTAGATAACAGTTCCTTACCTCCCCTCGTCTTAGAGGGAATGATCTTATTTCTATCATCCTTAAGATTTTTCATAGTGATCAACAGATATAAATCCCAAGTGACTCAGCAAATAGAGCTATGCTCCCCGACAACAGCGCTAGAAAAAGGTCTTGATAAGCCACAAATATAGGGGATCGTAATAGTTCTCGAGGGTAGAGTATGTTGGGAAACGTAGCATGGAAAACAAAAAAATTCTACGCACACGCAATGATCTATCCATGGAGATGCATAGCAACGAGGGGGAGAGTGTGTCTGCGTACTCTCGTAGACCGTAAGTGGAAGCGTTTCACAACATGGTTGATGTAGTCGAACTTCTTCGCGCTTCAACCGATCAAGTACCAAATGCACGACATCTCCGTGTTCTGCACACGTTCAACTCGGTGACGTCCCTCGCCTTCTTGATCCAGCAAGACGTCGAGGTAGTAGTTGTGTTCCGTCAGCATGACGGCGTGGTGACGGTGATGGTGAAGTGATCTCCGCAAGGCTTCGCCTAAGCACTACGAAAATATGACCAGGGGTGTAAATGGTGGAGGAGGGCGCCACACACAGCTAGGCAATTGTCTGGTGTGTGTTAGGCGCCCCCTCCCACACATATATATAGGTGGGAGGGATGGAGGAGCAGCCAAAGGATGCGCCCAAGTAGGAGGAATCCTACTTGGGGTCCCTCCTAAGCCGCGCCCCCTTCTTTCCTTATTTGGAGTGCGGGAAAAGGCAGGGGAGGGTGGAGCCCCTCCCTTTCCTTTCTCCCATGAGAGGGAAAGGCAGGAGGGGCTAGCCCTCCCCTTTTTCCTTCCCTAGGGCTGTCCAAACAAGTTTTTTTTGAGACAAGTGGAGGGGCGCACCAGCCCCCTAATGTGCTGGTCTGTCCCTCCCTTTGGCCCATTAAGCCCATAACTTCCCGGGGGGGGGGGGGGGTGCCCGGCACCCCTTCCGGTGACCTGATTCCTTCTCGGTAAGTCCCGAAACACTTCCGCTGTCCAAATACCATCGTCCTATATATAGACCTTTACCTCTCGACCATTTCGAGACTCCTCATCATGTCCACGATCTCATCCGGGACTCCGAACAACATTCGGTCACCAAATCATATAACTCATATAAGACTATATCGTCAACGAACGTTAAGTGTGCGGACCCTACGGGTTCAAGAACTATGTAGACATGACCGAGACACCTCTCCGATCAATAACCAATAGCGGAACCTAGATTCCCATATTGGCTCCTACATATTCTATGAATATCTTTATCGGTCAAACCATTGTGACAACATACATAATTCCCTTTGTCTATCGGTATGTTACTTGCCCGAGATTCGATCGTCGGTATCTTATACGTCTCCAACGTATCTATAATTTTGATTGTTCCATGCTATTATATTATCTATTTTGGATGTTTAATGGGCTTTAATATACCTTTTTATATTATTTTTGGGACTAACCTATTAACCGAAGGCCTAGTGCAAATTGCTGTTTTTTTTTGCCTATTTCAGTGTTTCGCAGAAAAGGAATATCAAACGGAACGATACCTTCGCGAGGATCTTTTTTGGAACAGATGCAATCCAGGAGACTTGGACTGGAAGTCAAGGAAGCAACGAGGCGGCCATGAGGTAGGAGGGCGCGCCCAGGGGGGGGGGGTAGCCGCGCCCCCACCCTCGTGGGCCCCTCGTAGCTCCACCGACCTACTTCTTTCGCCTATATATACTCTTATACCCTGAAATCATCGGGGGGAGCCACAAAACCACTTTTCCACCGCCGCAACCTTCTGTACCCGTGAAATCCCATCTTGGGGCCTTTTCTGGCGATCTACCGGAGGGGGATTCGATCACGGAGGGCTTCTACATCAACACCATAGCCTCTCCGATGATGTGTGAGTAGTTTACCACAGACCTTCGGGCCCATAGTTATTAGCTAGATGGCTTCTTCTCTCTCTTTGGATCTCAATACAAATTTCTCCTTGATCCTTTTAGAGATCTATTCGATGTAATTCTTTTTACGGTGTGTTTGTCGAGATCTGATGAATTGTGGGTTTGTGATCAAGATTATCTATGAACAATATTTGATTCCTCTCTGAATTCTTTTATGCATGATTTAAATATCTTTGCAAGTCTCTTTGAATTACCGGTTTAGTTTGGCCTACTAGATTGATCTATCTTGCAATGGGAAAAGTGCTTAGCTTTGGGTTCAATCTTGAGGTGCTCGATCCCAGTGACAGAAGGGGAAACGACACATATTGTATTGTTGCCATCGAGGATAAAAAGATGGGGTTTATATCATATTGCTTGAGTTTATCCCTCTACATCATGTCATCTTGCCTAATGCGTTACTCTGTTCTTATGAACTTAATACTCTAGATGCATGCTGGATAGTGGTCGATGTGTGGAGTAATAGTAGTAGATGCAGAATCGTTTCGGTCTACTTGTCACGGACGTGATGCCTATGTTCATGATCATGCCTAGATATTCTCATAATTATGCAGTTTTCTATCAATTGCTCGATAGTTATTGGTTCACCCACCGTAATACATGCTATCTTGAGAGAAGCCACTAGTGAAACCTATGGCCCCCGGGTCTACTTTACATCATATAAGTTTCCAATCTACAATTCTAGTTTACTATTTATCATGTTGGTCGTGAAGGGATTGACAACCCCTTTATCGTGTTGGTCGCAAGGTTCTTGATTGTTTGTGCAGGTACTAGGCGATTTGCGTGTAGTCTCCTACTGGATTGATACCTTGGTTCTCAAAAACTGAGGGAAATACTTACGCTACTTTGCTGCATCACCCTTTCCTCTTCAAGGGAAAACCAACACATGCTCAAGAGGTAGCAGTATCTTCATACCTAGTTCTATCTCGTTACCGGCAAGTCTCTTTACTCATTCTGTAATACTTCACCTCGCTGAGGGAGTCCTGGATTAGGGGGTCCTCGGACATCCGGACTATATCCTTTGGCCGGGCTGTTGGACTATGAAGATACAAGATTGAATACTTCGTCCCGTGTCCGAATGGGACTCTCCTTGGCGTGGAAGGCAAGCTTGGCAATACGGATATGTAGATCTCCTCCCTTGTAACCGACTCTATGTAACCCTAGCCCCCTCCGGTGTCTATATAAACCGGAGGGTTTAGTCCGTAGGACAACAACAATCATACCATAGGCTAGCTTCTAGGGTTTAGCCTCTACGATCTCGAGGTAGATCAACTCTTGTAATACTCATATCATCAAGATCAATCAAGCAGGAAGTAGGGTATTACCTCCATCGAGAGGGCCCGAACCTGGGTAAACATCGTGTCCCCCGCCTCGTGTTACCATCCGCCTTAGACGCACAGTTCGGGACCCCCTACTCGAGATCCGCCAGTTTTGACACCGACATTGGTGCTTTCATTGAGAGTTCCACTGTGCCGTCACCGTAAGGCTAGATGGCTCCTTCGATCATCGGCAATGATGCAATCCAGGGTGAGGTTTTCCTCCCCGGAAAGATCTTCGTATTCGGCGGCTTCGTACTGCGGGCCAACTCGCTGGGCCATCTGGAGCAGATCGAGAGCTACGCCCTGGCCATCAGGTTAGGTTTGGAAACTTGAACTATACTGCCGACATCCACGGAGACTTGATCTTCGACGGATTCGAGCCCATGTCAGGTGCGTCGCACAATCACGACGAGCATGACTTAGCTCTGCCGTCGGACATTGTTCGGGAGATCACACCTGCAACTACTCCGGCCCTCAATCCGGAACAAATTGCGCCATCTGAGGACGGGTGGATGGACCCCGCCACGGAGGCCGCACACTCAGCGGCGATAGAGCCGGATACTGACTTCACCTCCCACGAGACCCGTGTTGCCGAACCGTTGGATTCGTCCACGGCCATGGGCTCCGAGCCGCCTGCGTCCGTGCCTATCGAATCCGATTGGGCACCGATCATGGAGTTTACCTCTGCGGATATCTTTCAGCACTCGCCCTTTGGCGACGTGCTAAAATCGTTGAGGTCTCTCTCCCTGTCAGGAGACCCTTGGCCGAACTATGTCCGGCTAGAATGGGATGCGGACGACGAAGAAATTCGCTCCCCACCCACCACCCACTTAGTAGCCACTGTCGACGATTTAACCGACATGCTCGACTTCGGCTCCGAAGACATCGACGGTATGGACGAGGATGCAGGAGACGAACAAGAACCACCGCCCACAGGGCGCTAGACCGCCACCTCATCGTATGACATATACATGGTGGACACCCCCAAAGAAGGGGATGGCGATAAGACAACGGAGGATAATCCCTCCAAGAAGCAATCCAAGCACCGACGTCAGTGGCGCCGCTCTAAGTCTCGCCATAGCAAAAGCAGCGATACCGGCATAAGAGACAATAACGCTCCGGATAGTGCCGAAGACGATGATAATCCCCTCCAGCAGACCTCGAGCGGGAGGATGAACAAGCTAGCCCTCCGGAACAGGCAGCAGACGGAGAATCTGAGGATGACAATTACATGCCTCTCTCCGAAGACGAGGTGAGCCTCGGCGACGAAGAATTTATCGTGCCTGAGGATCCCGTCGAGCAGGAGCGCTTCAAGCGCCGGCTTATAGCCACATCAAACAGCCTGAAGAAAAAGCAACAACAGCTTCGAGCTGACCAAGATCTGCTAGCGGATAGATGGACTGAAGTCCTGGCGGCCGAGGAATACGAACTCGAGCGCCCAACCAAGAGTTACCCAAAGCACAGGTTGCTACCCCAACTCGAGGAGGAAGCATTGAAACCTACATCACCAGCGTATGATGCAGCCGATCAGCCACCTTGTGGCCGAGACGGAGAGGCATATCAGCCCGAAGTCCAGCCCGCACCCCGCCGCCATTCAAACAAAAATACCAAGGCCCGGGGCAACACGCGGGACCTGCGAGACATATTGGAAAACAAAGCAAAACATGCAAGATCGATCTACGGATCACGGGGGCGCGCCCCAACGCGGGACGATGACCGTCACGCCTGATACACTAAAAGCAAATCCGGCTGGGCCGAACACAGCAGACAAGACTCATATGAACTGCGTCGCGATATAGCCCGGCACAGAGGCGCCGCACACCCCCTATGCTTCACCGATGAAGTAATGGATCACAAATTCCCAGAGGGTTTTAAACCTGTAAATATTGAAACATATGATGGTACAACAGACCCCGCGGTATGGATTGAGGATTTCCTCCTCCACATCCACATGGCTCGCGGTGATGATCTACATGCTATCAAGTACCTCCCACTAAAACTCAAAGGACCAGCTCGGCATTGGCTGAATAGCTTGCCAGCAGACTCCATCGGCAGTTGGGAGGATTTGGAAGATGCATTCCTTGACAACTTCCAGGGCACTTATGTGCGACCATCGGATGCTGATGACTTGAGCCATATAACTCAGCAGCCAGGGGAATCGGCCAGGAAATTCTGGACCCGGTTCCTAACTAAAAAAAACCAAATTGTCGACTGTCCGGATGCAGAGGCCTTAGCGGCATTTAAGCATAACATCCATGACGAGTGGCTCGCCCGGCACCTCGGCCAGGAGAAGCCGAAGTCTATGGCAGCCCTCAACCCGGGCCCGTCCAGTTTGGACCGCATACTCGATCGCTCGTGTCAAATTCACGGCACCCCCGATAAGCCAGCCAGTCACACCAACAGAGAATGCTGGGTGTTCAAGCAGGCCGGGAAGTTAAATACCGAAAACAAGGAAAAGGGGCTGCATAGCGACGATGAGGAGCAGTCCTGGCAGCCGAACATAGGAGGACAGAAGAAATTTCCTGCCCAAGTGAAAACGGTGAACATGATATACGCAACCCATATTCCCAAGAGGGAACGGAAGCGTGCACTAAGGGACGTCTACGCGATGGAGCCAGTCGCCCCAAAATTCAACCCATGGTCTTCCTGTCTGATCACTTTCGATCGTAGGGACAACTCCACTAGTATCCGTCATGGCGGTTCTGCCGCATTGGTCCTTGATCCCATCATTGACGGATTTCACCTCACCCGAGTCCTTATGGACGGCGGCAGCAGCCTGAACCTGCTTTATCAGGATACAGTGCGCAAAATGGGTATAGACCCCTCGAGGATCAAGCCCACTAAAACCACCTTTAAAGGTGTCATCCCAGGTGTAGAGGCCCGCTGCACGGGCTCAATCACACTGGAAGTGGCCTTCGGATCTCCGGATAACTTCCGAAGCGAGGAGTTAATCTTTGATATCGTCCCGTTCCGCAGTGGCTATCACGCACTGCTCGGACGAACCGCTTTTGCCAGATTCAATGCGGTACCGCATTATGCATACCTCAAGCTCAAAATGCCAGGACCTCGTGGGGTTATAACAGTCAATGGAAACACAGAACACTCGCTCCACACGGAGGAGCACACTGCGGCCCTCGCAGCAGAGGCACAAAGCAGCCTTTTAAGGCAAACCGCCAATTCAGCGATAAAGCCCTCGGACACCTTCAAGTGAGTCCGGAGTAATCTGCAACAGGATCGCCTGGCACGTTCAGAGCTCGCCTAGCAATTCGGCCTCCGCCCTAGTCCCAGTCAAGCGACGAAATCTGTGCCGCGCGTACATAATTACGCACTAAAAATACCATGGGCATAGGCGGGGGCACGGCCAGGACACGCCCCACAATGCGGCTCAACCGCCCCAGGGGCTGCATACCTTTATCATTTTCTCTATTTCAGGACCTTACTCTCTGGAAGCCCTTTTCGGCAGTCTGATTGCTGGACGCATTACGGGAAGGAAATACCAAGGAGGCAAGAAGCTAAGACGTACAAGGGAATCCCCAGGTGGTCTCTGATAACTATCGAAATACCTATTTCAAATACCCATACGCAGCTTGCCCTTGGATAGGACATGTCAAATAGTCCTATTTTTTGCTTATTGCGCTACTTGTATCAGTACGCTTCGACGTATTATTTAAATAACAATGCATAGCATTAGTCTATTATTGCGTTACCCTTCCTTTTTTCTTGTCTGTTTATTTACGAAAAATTGCACCCGTACATTCTGGTACGACCAGTACGCCAGGGGCTTCACTATACCCCATCAATACGGCGTGAGAAGTCCGAACACTTTCGACAGTGCGGCACCCCGAACTTATAACACTATATGCATCAGCTCCGAATCATGTCTTGGGTCAATAGTTGGGTTTGCCCGGCTCCCATGTTTTGGTACCTTACGTTCCGCTATATCGGCTAAGGTAGCGCTGGGAGAACTACTGCGATTGTGTCCCGGTTCTTCCGGACGAGCACCTCAGTAGAGAAAGCCGAAAACTGACTGTCATGATGCGGCGAGAGCTGGTCGCTGTTCGAGAGGTCTCAAGTCCTTAAAGACTTTTTCTGCTTCGGGCGAGGAGTCGGCCTTGCCCGACTTAGGCGTGTATAGCGCCCCAAATTCGGCCTTCTGAATACTAGGGGCTTCGTCAAAATTTAAAATTGTAGACTTCTATGGCTAAGTGAGAGTGATAAAGCCTTATAGTCCGATTGCCTGGTTCGTTGTGCTGAACACCTCCTTCGAAGGACCCAAAATTGGGATAAAGAGTGCTCATGTTTACCCCGAACACCTCAGTACTAGTTACATGGGGGCAGAAGCCGACGGCTGGCCAACTCTCAGATTTGATAAACGGCCGCACAGAAGGTAATATTTTAAATTCACAAGCGTTGCATAGCGCAAATGAACTCGTTTCACATTACAGGATCACATGAGTACATTTATTCAAATATTACATCCTTAGCACATTCCTCCGCCACAAGGCGAGAACCCTTCAGGACACTTTCATAATACTTTTCGGGGTGGCGATACTCCTTGCCCTCCGGCGGCCCCTCCTTCACCAGCTTTTCGGCGTCCAGCTTCGCCCAGTGCACCTTCACCCGGGCAAAAGCCCTGCACGCACCCTCGATGCAGACGGACCGCTTTATGACTTCAAGCCGTGGGCAGGCATTCACAAGCCACCTCACCAGTGAAGTAGCTATCAGGCAGGGGCTCGCCAAGCCACATCCAGACTATAAGACCCTTCATGGCCTGTTCGGCCGCCTTGTGGAGCTCGACCAGTTGCTTCAGCTGGTCGCTCAAGGGCATTGGGTGTTCGGTCCCAGTATACTGAGACCAGAACAACTTCTCCGTCGAGCTCCCCTCCTCGGCCTGGTAGAACTCCGCGGCATCTGACACACTGCGGGGTAGATCTGCGAACGCTCCTGGAGAGCTCCGAACTCGGGTAAGTAAAAAGAAAGTTTCCTTCACATGCTTGCTTTGCATAATGAATGCCTTACCCGCCGCTATTTTCTTAACCGCCTCAATTTCCTGGAGGGCCTTTTGGGCTTCGGCCTTGGCATGTCGTGCGCTTTCGAGGGCCTTCGCAAGCTCGGACCCTTGCATCTTAGAGTCACGCTCCAAGGACTCGTGCTTCTTGACGAGAGCCCGGAGCTCTTGCTGCACCTCGCCTACTTGGGGCTCTTGTTTCTCTCGCTCGATGCGCTCCTTGGCCGCTTTGTCTTCGGCCTCGGATAGCGCCTTCTTCAGGGCCGCCACTTCGGTCGTGGCCCCTAGCAAAATTCATGACGATCCTATTATTCCAAAACCAAATTTTTCTTTATAATATACAGACGGGGTATCACTTACCTTTGTTCTCTTCGAGCTGCCTCTTGGTAAGGCCGAGCTCTTCCTTGGACCACTCAAGGTCCCGCTTCAGTGCGGCGACCTCCGCAGTACGTGTGGCAGCGACCAGCAGTGAAGCCTGCATATGCACATAGACATATTATGATTAGACTCCTGCGATTATTATTTGATCCTCTATTCAGCCTTCCTTCGCGAACGCCAAACAGAGCATCAGGGGCTATTGTCTATGCCCGAATATTTTCTTATAATTTGATTACTTACCTCAAAGCCTGTTAGGAGGCTGGCACAGGCTTCAGTCAATCCGCTTTTGGCAGACTGAACCTTCTTGACCACCGCACTCATGATAGTGCGGTGCTCTTCATCAATGGAAGCGTTGCGAAGCGCTTCCAGCAAGTTGTCCGATGCCTCTGGATGGACAGAGACCATCGGCACAGACGGCTCGCCCCCCTTAGTGAGGGGTTGCCTGACAGAATCCGGAACCGCTGGAGGTTCCGGCGCCATATTCGGCTTGGGGCTAGACTTGCTGCCCCCGGCGTTAGAGCCCAGAGGAGTCTTGCCCCTCGTGCGCCCAGCGCTTGGAATGTCGCCTTGAAGCGCCTCTGGAACTGTCTCCCCTTGGTTCAGTCCCCTTTGAGACAACACCTCGGCGTCGTCCTTAGGGCGGGGGGAGGAGGCGGTCGGGAGTGAATCGCTGTTCATATCCGACGGGCCCAAAGAATCATCCGACGAAGATACGTCGATGTGGGCTCGGGATGGGCTGCATAATCATGCGCGGCGTGATAAGAAGCAGTATAATAAGACACCAGAATTATTATGGTATCCGAATACTTACGACTTCGTCAGGGGCTTATCCCTAGGCAGCCACTCGTCGTCGCTATAGGCGGCGGTTGTGGAGCTGTCCGGAAGGAGGGTCCTTCCCTTCTTGGACCCTTCAGCCTCCCCAGATGGGGCGGCCTTCCTTTTCTTGTCTCCCCCGGCTGGGGGGGGGGAGAACTTTCCTCTTCTTCCTCCTCGTTTTTGTGGGAGGAGTGCGCCTCAGTGTTTTTGGAGGATGAGTCCGATATAACCTTGCGCCAGAGACCCTTCCTGGTCCCCGTGGCCTTCCTCTTGGCCTTCTTCTTCGGCACCTCATAAGGTGCCGGAACCAGCATCTCCGTTAGGAGAGCATCTGCTGGATCTTCGGGCAGGGGAGCCGAACAATCGATCCGCTCTGCTGTCGCTACCCAGTCCTCTTAAATGGCGTGGAGGCTTAGATCCCGCGCGTGGTTACACTGGGGAAAAGAACATCTTACAAGATGTAAAAGACTTACCGGATTGGCAGGGTGCTTTAAGCTGAGTCCGCGGTCCTCGGTGAGGGGAGGAGGTACCTCGGCGCCCTTGAACATCACCTTCCAGACGTCCTTGTGCGTCATGTCGAAGAGCTCTCGTAGCGTCTGGTGCTCGGCCGGGTCGAACTCCCACAAATTGAATGCCCGTCTTTGACACGGGAGGATCCGGCGGAAGAGCATGACTTGGACCACGTTGACGAGCTTGATTTTCTTGCTCATCATGTTTTTGATGCATGTCTGGAGTCCGGTCAGCTCTACCGAGGAACCCCAGGACAGGCCCTTCTCTTTCCAGGAGGTGAGGCGCATGGGGATTCCGGATCGAAATTCGGGGGCCGCCACCCAGTTGGTGTCGCGCGGCTCGGTGATGTAGAACCACCCCGATTGCCACCCCTTTATGGTCTCCACATAGGAGCCTTTGAGCCAGGTGACGTTGGGCATTTTTCCCACCATGGCGCCTCCGCACTCCGCTTGCTGGCCGACCACCACCTTCGGTTTAACATTGAAGGTCTTCAGCCACAGGCCGAAGTGGGGCTTGATGCGGAGGAAGGCCTCACACACGACGATAAACGCCGAGATGTTGAGGATGAAATTGGGGGCCAGATCGTGAAAGTCCAGCCCGTAGTAGAACATGAGCCCGCGAACAAACGGGTGGAGGGGAAATCCCAGTGCGCGGACGAAGTGGGTGAGAAAAACCACCCTCTCATGGGGTTCTGGAGTAGGGATGATCTGCCCCGCATCTGGCAGCCGGTGTGCGATATCCGCGGCCAGATATCTGGCTCCCCGCAGCTTTGTGATGTTCTCCTCCGTAACGGAGGAGACCATCCACTTGCCTCCCGCTCCGGACATGCTTGGAGTGGTTTGAGGAGAAAAAATGCGAACTTGGGTGCTGGAGCTCGAGTGCGCAAGAATGGATGAGCAAGGAGGAAGAAGGCGTGGGTGAAAAGGGTAAATTCTTGTCCCTTTATAAGGGCGAAAGAAGCTATGCGCCTCCCCACCTACCTGGTAAACTCGCTTATTCCCCAAGCGCCGTAATTGATGGCGCGGTTGGGTTACCCACACCCGTATTGATGAGAATCCCGTGATAAGGGGACACGATCTCTGCTTCGACAAGACGTGCCAAGAAAACCGCCTCGCAATATGTGCATCGGCTGGTTGTGAAAAACGGTTCGAATAATGACCGGGCCGTGATGTGATGTCATGCCGAATGTGTCAGCAGATTAGATTTGTGGAAATATTATTCTCTCTACGGTGGTATGTGGAATTTGTTTTGCAGAGCCGGACACTATCCTTGTGTTCAAAATCTTCTATGGAGTATTCGGAGGAGGAACCCGCCTTGCAATGCCGAAGACAATCTGCGCGCCGGACTCATCGTCATTGAAGCCTGGTTCAGCGGCTACTGAGGGATTCCTGGATTAGGGGGTCCTCGGACAGCCGGACTATATCCTTTGGCCGAACTGTTGGACTATGAAGATACAAGATTGAAGACTTCGTCCCATGTCCGGATGGGACTCTCCTTGGCGTGGAAGGCAAGTTTGGCAATACGGATATGTAGATCTCCTCCCTTGTAACCGACTCTGTGTAACCCTAGCCCCCTCCGGTGTCTATATAAACCGGAGGGTTTAGTCCGTAGGACAACAACAATCATACCATAGGCTAGCTTCTAGGGTTTAGCCTCTACGATCTCATGGTAGATCAACTCTTTTAATACTCATATCATCAAGATCAATCAAGCAGGAAGTAGGGTATTACCTCCATCGAGAGGGCCCGAACCTGGGTAAACATCGTGTCCCCCGCCTCCTATTACCATCCGCCTTAGACGCACAGTTCGGGACCCCCTACCCGAGATCTGCCGGTTTTGACACTGACACTCGCGACTAACTCCTTAGTCATTTGCTTGCAAGCTTATGATGTGTATTACCGAGAGGCCCCAGAGATACCTCTCCGATACTCGGAGTGACAAATCCTAATCTCGATCTATGCCAACTCAACAAACACCTTCGGAGATACCTGTAGAGCATCTTTATAGTCACCCAGTTACGTTGTGACGTTTGATAGCACACAAGGCATTCCTCCGGTATCTGGGAGTTGCATAATCTCATAGTCAAAGGAATATGTATTTGACATGAAGAAAGCAATAGCAATAAAACTGAACGATCATTATGCTAAGCTAACGGATGGGTCTTGTCCATCACATCATTCTCCTAATGATGTCATCCCATTATCAAATGACAACTCATGTCAATGGTTAGGAAACCTTAACCATCTTTGATCAGCAAGCTAGTCTAGTAGAGGCTCACTAGTGACACATTGTTTCTTTATGTATTCACACATGTATTAAGGTTTCCGGTCAATACAATTCTAGCATGAATAATAAACCTTTATCATGATTTAGGAAATATAATAATAACCATTTTATTATTGCCTCTAAGGCATATTTCCATCAGTCTCCCACTTGCACTAGAGTCAATAATCTAGTTCACATCGCCATGTGATTAACACCCATAGTTCACATCACCATGTGACCAATACCCAAAGAGTTACTAGTCAATAATCTAGTTCACATTGCCATGTGATTAACACCCAAAGAGTACTAAGGTGTGATCATGTTTTGCTTGTGAGAGAAGTTTAGT
This sequence comes from Aegilops tauschii subsp. strangulata, assembly GCF_002575655.3. NCBI lineage: Eukaryota > Viridiplantae > Streptophyta > Magnoliopsida > Poales > Poaceae > Aegilops > Aegilops tauschii. The sequence goes on from NC_053039.3 coordinate 342,653,760, forward strand.
CAACGGGACTGTCACATTCAGACCCGTATGTATTTTACAAATTTCTATGCCTACAATGCTCTGCATGGAGCTACTCTAGCTAATTGCTCCCACTTTCAATACATATCTAGACTGAGACTTAGAGTCATCTGGATCGGTGTCAAAGCTTGCATTGACGTAACCCTTTACGACGAACTCTTTATCACTTCCATAACCGAGAAACATTTCCTTAGTCCTCTTTAAGGTACCTAAGGATAATTTTGACCGTTGTCCAGTGATCTACTCCTGGATCACCATTGTACCTCCTTGCCAAACTCATGGCAAGGCACACAATAGGTCTTGTACACAGCATAGCATACATGACAGAACCTATGGCTGAGGCATATGGAATGACTTTCATTTTCTCTCTATCTTCTGTAGTGGTCGGGCTTTGAGTCTGACTCAGCTTCACACCCTGTAACACATGTAAGAACCCTTTCTCTGACTGATCCATTTTGAACTTATTCAAAACTTTGTCAAGGTATGTGCTTTGTAAAAGTCCTATTAAGTGTATTGATCTATCTCTATTGATCTTGATGCCCAATATATAAGCAGCTTCACCTAGGTCTTCCATTGAAAAAATCTTATTCAAGTATCGATTTATGCTATCCAGAAATTCTATATCATTTCCAATCAAGAATATGTCATCTACATATAATATCAGAAATGCTACAGAGCTCCCACTCACTTTCTTGTAAATACATGCTTCACTGAAAGTTTGTATAAAACCATATGCTTTGAACACCTCATCAAAGCGTATATTCCAACTCCGAGATGCTTGCACCGGTCCATAGATGGATCGCTGGAGCTTTCATACTTTGTTAGCACCTTTAGGATCGATAAAACCTTCTGGTTGCATCATATACAACTCTTCTTTAAGAAATCCAGTAAGGAATGCAGTTTTGATGTCCATTTGCCAAATTTCATAATCATAAAATGCGGCAATTGCTAACATGATTTGGACTGACTTAAGCATCGCTACGAGTGAGAAGGTCTCATCGTAGTCAACTCCTTGAAGTTGTCAAAAACCTTTCGCAACAAGTCAAGCTTTGTAGATGGTGACATTACCATCAGCGTCTGTCTTCTTCTTAAAGATCCATTTATCCTCAATGGCTTGCTGATCATCGGGCAAGTCCACCAAAGTCAACACTATGTTCTCATACAAGGATCCTATCTTAGATTCCATGGCCTCAAGCCATCTGTCAGAATCTGGGCTCATCATAGCTTCTTCATAGTTCATAGGTTTGCCTTGGTCTAGTAACATGACTTCCATGACAGGATTACCATACCACTCTAGTGCGGAACGTGTTCTGGTTGACCTATGAAATTCAGTAGTAGCTTGATCTAAAGTTTTATGATCATCATCATTAGCTTCCTCTCTAGTTGGCATAGGCACCACGGGAATGGTTTTGTCTAATGTGCTACTTTCCAATTCCAGAGAAGGTACAATTACCTCATCAAGTTCTACTTTCCTCCCACCCACTTCTTTCATGAGAAACTCCTTCTCTAGAAAGGATCCATTGTGAGCAACAAAGATCTTTCCTTCGCATCTGTGGTAGAAGGTGTACCCAATGGTTTCCTTAGGGTATCCTATGAAGACGCACTTCTCCGCTTCGGGTTCGTGCTTATCAGGCTGAAGCCTTTTGACATAAGCGTCATATCCCCAAATTTATAAGAAATGACAGCTCAAGTTTCTTGCCAAACCACAGTTCATACGGCGTCGTCTCAACGGATTTAGACGGTGCCCTATTTAACGTGAATGCGACTGTCTGTAATGCATAACCCCAAAACGATAGTGGTAAACCGGTAAGAGACATCATAGATCGCACCATATCTAATAAAGTGCGATTATGATGTTCGGACACACCATTACGTTGTGGTGTTCCAGGTGGCGTGAGTTATGAAACAATTCCACATTGTTTTAAATGAAGGCCAAACTTGTAACTCAAATATTCGCCTCCGCGATCAGATCATGGAAACTTCATTTTCTTGTTACGATGATTCTCCACTTCACTCTGAAATTCTTTGAACTTTTCAAATGTTGCAGACTTGTGTTTCATTAAGTAGATATACCCATACCTACTCAAATCATCTGTGAAGGTTAGAAAATAATGATACCCGTCGCGTGCCTCAATACTCATCGAACCGCATACATCGGTATGTATTATTTCCCATAAGTCATTAGCTCGCTCCATTGTTCCGGAGAACGGAGTTTTAGTCATCTTGCCCATGAGGCATGGTTCGCAAGTATCAAATGATTCATAATCAAGTGATTCCAAAAGTCCATCTGTATGGACTTTCTTCATGCGATTTACACCAATATGACCTAAACGACAGTGCCACAAGTATGTTGCACTGTCATAATCAACTTTGCATCTTTTTGGCATCAATATTATGAATATGTGTATCACTATGATCGAGATTCTGTCAACCATTTATAGTGGGTGTATGACCATAGAAGGTTTTATTCATGTAAACAGAACAACAATTATTCTCTGACTTAACTGAATAACCATATTGCAGTAAACATGATCAAATCATATTCATGCTCAACGCAAACACCAAATAACATTTATTTAGATTCAACACTAATCCCGAAGGTAGAGGGAGTGTGCGATGGTGATCGTATCAACCTTGGAATCACTTCCAACACACATCGTCACCTCTCCCTTAACTAGTCTCTGTTTATTCTGCAACTCCTATTTTTGAGTTACTAATCTTAGCAACTAAACCGGTATCAAATACCCAAGGGTTGCTATGAACACTAGTAAAGTACACATCAATAACATGTATATAAAATATACCTTTGTTCACTTTGCCATCCTTCTTATCCGCCCAGTATTTGGGGCAGTTCCGCTTCCAGTGACCATTTCCTTTGCAGTAGAGGCACTCAGTTTCAGGCTTGGGTCTAGCTTTGGGCTTCTTCATGGGAGCGGCAGCTTGCTTGCCATTCTTCTTGAAGTTCCCTTTCTTTCCCTTGCCCTTTTTCTTGAAACTAGTGGTCTTGTTAATCATCAACACTTGATGCTCTTTCTTGATTTCTACCTTCACCGATTTCAGCATCGTGAAGAGCTCGGGAATCATTTTTGTCATCACTTGCATATAGTTCATCACAAAGTTCTAGTAGCTTGGTGATAGTGACTAGAGAATTTTGTCAATCACTATCTTATCTGGAAGATTAAATCCCACTTGATTCAAGTGATTGTAGTACCCCAGACATTCCGAGCACATGCTCACAGGTTGAGCTATTCTCCTCCATCTTGTAGGCAAAGTACTTGTTAGAGGTCTCATACCTCCTGACACGGGCATGAGTCTGAAATGCTAATTCCAGCTCTTGGAACATCTCATATGCCTTAAATCATGGCGCACTAAACTATTAAGTAGTCATCATATCGAGCTTGCCAAACGTTCATAATGTCTGCATCTGCTCTTGCAATTGGTTTGTCACCTAGCGGTGCATCAAGGACATAATTCTTCTGTGCAGCAATGAGGATAATCCTCAGATCACGAACCCAGTCCGCATTATTTCTACTATCATCTTTCAACTTAGTTTTCTCTAGGAGCATATAAAAAACATAGGGGAGCTATATCGCGAGCTATTGATCAACAACATAGATATGCAAAAACTATTAAGACTAAGTTCTTGATAAATTAAGTTTAATTAATCAAATTACTAAAGAACTCCCACTTAAATAGACATCTCTCAAGTCCTCTAAGTGATATGTGATCCGAATCAACTAACCCATGTCCGATCATCACGTGAGATGGGGTAGTCTTCAATGGTGAACATCTCTATGTTGATCATATCTACTATATGATTCACATTTGACCTTTCGGTCTCCAGTGTTCGAGGCCATGTCTGTACATGCTAGGCTCGTCAAGTTTAACCCAAGTATTCCGCATGCGCAAAACTGTCTTGCATCGTTGTATGTGAACGTAGAGTCTATCACACCCGATCATCACGTGGTGTCTCAACACGATGAACTGTAGCAACGGTGCATACTTAGGGAGAACACTTTTACCTTGAAATTTATGACGGGATCATCTTATAATGCTACCGCCGTACTAAGCAAAATAAGATGCATAAAAGATAAACATCACATGCAATCAAAATATGTGACATGATATGGCCATCATCATCTCATGCTTTTGATCTCCATCTCCAAAGCATCGTCATGATCTCCATCGTCATGGGCTTGACACTTTGATCTCCATCGTTGCGTCGTGGTCATCTCGCCAACTATTGCTTCTACAACTATCGCTAACGCATAGTGATAAAGTACAGCAATTACATGGCATATGCATTTCATACAATAAAGAGACAACCATAAGGCTTGTGCCGGTTGCCAGATATCTTACAGAACATGATCATCTCATACAATAACGTATATCACATAATGTCTTGACCATATCACATCAGAACATACCCTGCAAAAACAAGTTAGATGTCATCTACTTTGTTGTTGCAAGTTTTACGTGGCTGCTACGGGTTTCTAGCAAGAACCATTCTTACCTACGGAAAAAACCACAACGGTGTTTCGTCAAGTTTGCTATTTTAACCTTCTTCAAGGGCCGGCCGTAGTCAAATTCGACTCAACTAAAGTAGGAGAAACAGACACCCGCTAGCCACCTTTATGCAAAACCAGTTGCATGTCAGTCGGTGGAACCGGTCTCATGTGCGTGGACATGTAGGGTTGGTCCGGGCCGCTGTTGGGAACGTAGCATGCAATTTCACAAAAATTCCTACGCTCACGCAAGATCTATCTAGGAGATGCATAGCAACGAGAGTGGGAGACTGTGTCCACGTGCCCTCGTAGACCAAAAGCGGAAGTGTTTGCTTAACGCGGTTGATGTAGTCGAACGTCTTCTCGATCCAACCGATCAAGCACCAAACATACGCCACCTCCGAGTTCTGCACACGTTCAGCTCGATGACGTCCCTCGAATTCTTGATCTAGCAAAGTGTCGAGGGAGAGTTCCGTCAGCACGACGGCGTGGTGACGGTGATGGTGAAGTGATCCGCGCAGGGCTTCGCCTAAGCACTACGTGAATATGACCGGAGGCGTAAACTATGGAGGGGGGCGCCGCACACGGCTAACAATGTTTGTTGTGTGTTCTAACGGTGCCCCCCCCCCACACACACACACACACATATATATATATATATATAGGTTGGAGGGGAGGAGAGGCAGCCAAGGGGAATCCTACTTGGGGTCCTCCCAATTCGGCCTCCCCCTTTCCTATTCCTAATCGGATTAGGATGGGAAGACGGGGAAGGGGGAATCCTATTTCCTTTTTCGTTTCCTTCTTCCCCTTTCTTTCTCCAACTTGGCCAGCCCATATGGAGGGGGGGGGGGGGGGGGGTGCACCAGCCCCTTAGTGGCTGGTGTGTTTTCCCTCTTGGCCCATTAGGCCCATATAGCTTGCCGGGGGTTGCCCCGAACCCCTTCGGTGACCCGATACGTACCGGTACCCCCCAGAACACTTCCGGTGTGCGAATACTATCATCCTATATATGAATCTTTACCTATCAACCATTTCGAGACTCCTTGTGATGTTCGTGATCTCATCCAAGACTCCGAACAACATTCGGTCACCAAATCACATAACTCATATAATACAAAATCGTCATCGAACGTTAAGCGTGCGGACCCTACGGGTTCGAGAACTATATATGTAGACATAACCGAGTGATAACCCACAAGTATAGGGGATCACAATAGTTTTCGAGGGTAGAGTATTCAACCCAAATTTATAGATTCGACACAAGGGGAGCCAAAGAATATTTGAAGGTATTAGCAGGTGAGTTGTCAATTCAACCACACGTGGAGATTAATTATCTGCAGCAAAGTGACAAGTAGCAAAGTAGTATGATAGTTTTGATAATTGTAGCAGCAGCAATGGTAACGGTAACAGTGATAGCAGCAATTTTGTAGCAAGTGTAACAGTGATGATAGCAGTAGTAACTTAACAAGAACAATAAAGGACAAATTCGTAGGCATTGGATCGGTGACTTGTTGGATGATATTCATCATGAGACAGTTATAACCTAGGGCGATGCGGCACTAGCTCCAGTTCGTCGATATAATGTAGGCATGTATTCCATAAATAGTCATAAGTGCTTATGGAAAGAACTTGCATGACATCTTTTGTCCTACCCTCCCGTGGTAGCGGGGTCCTATTGGAAACTAAGGGATATTCAGGACTCCTTTTAATATATAACCAAAACAAAGCATTAACACATAGTGAATACATGAACTCCTCAAACTACGGTCATCACCGGGAGTGGTCCCGACTATTGTCACTCCGAGGTTGCCGGATCATAACACGTAGTACGTGACTATAACTTGCAAGATCGGATCTAGAACATGGATATAATTATGATAACATAAACGGTTCAGATATGAGTTCATGGCACCCGAGCCCAAAGTGACAAGCATTAAGCATGGCAAAGTCATAGCAACATCAATCTTAGAACATAGTGGATACTAGGGATCAAGCCCTAACAAAACTAACTCGATTACATGATGAATCTCATCCAACTCCTCACTGACCAGCGAGCCTATGAAGGAATTACTCACTCCCGGTGGGGAGCATCATCGAATTGGCGATGGAGAAGGGTTGCTGATGATGAAGAACGAAGATCCCCCTCTCCGGAGCCCCAAATGGACTCCAGATCTGGCCTCCTGATGAAGAACAGGAGGTGACGGCGGTTCCGTCTCGTGGATCGCGATAATTCTTTCTCCCTGATTTTTTTCCTGGAAAAATAGGATTTTATAGCGTCGGTTTCAGGGTCTGCGGGGCCACCAGGTGGGGACAACCCACCTGGGCGCGCCAGGAGGGGGGCACCCTGGTGGGTTGTGCCCACCGTGGTGCCCCCTCCGGTGGATCTTGGCTCCAGAAATGCTTATTTATTGTATAAAAAATCCTCGCAAAGTTTCGTTCCATTCCGAGAACTTTTATTTCTGCACAAAAACAACACCATGGTAGTTCTGCTGAAACAGCGTCAGTTCGGGGTTAGTTTCATTCAAATCATGTAAAATATATTCCAAAACAAGAGGAAAAGCGTTAGGAAAAGTAGATACGTTGGAGACGTATCAACTGCCCCAAGTTTAAACTTTTGCTTGTCCTCAAGCAATTCAGTTGATAAACTGAAAGTGAAAAATAAAAACTTTTACGAACTCTTTTGCTCTTGTTTGCATAAATAAGCTTAAACATCACCCAGGTTTTCAGCCAACATTATATCTAACCATGTCGACAATAACTCTTAAAGATTATATTAACTCATATCAATGACATAATCAACTAGCAAGCAATAATAAGGTATCTCAAATGGCAACACGCTGTCAAAACAACCATGATATAATATGACAATAGTGGTATCTCGCTAGCCCTTTCTGAGACCGCAAAACATAAATGCAGAGCACCTCCGAAGTTCAAGCAACGACTAAACATTGTAATTCATGGTAGAAAAGATCTAGTCATGATGCACCCAACATTAGCTACACACAATGCATAAGTCATGACAACAATGCTCTCAGGTTCTAGCGCTTGCTTTAGAAGGTGATGACACAACATAAAAGTAAATAGATAGTCCCTTCGCATAGGGAAGCAGTGATTCGCAGAGGTGCCAGAGCTCAAGTTTTTAAAACAGAGGTAAATGATATTTTGAGACATGCACCCTTCTCATTTACTAAACGACCATCAGCTATCAATATCTTCCATGCTAAGCATGCTAGTGGCGGTTCCCAAGCGATAAAAGTAAAGGTTTACTCCCCCTCTACCAACAATCACATTCCACAGCTTGTCCTAAACAAAGGGTGCCGTCCAAACCAACAACAGTCCCGGGGAAGTTTTGTTTAATTATTTGCATTTTTGAGTTCAGGATTGGGCATCCCTATTACCGCCTTTTTCTCGTGCGATGGCGAGTGAATAAACACTCGACCTGAGAATAACCCGCTTAGCATGCAAGATACCGACCACCTCCTGTCATTCCATGAACGATCCAGGCACACAAAAATGATATTTATTAGAAGTTTTTAGAGGTGGCACATGCAAATTTACTTAGGACGGCAGGGTAATACCGCATATAGGTAGGTATGGTGGACTCATCTGGAATAACTTTGGGTTCAAGGTTTTTGATGTACAAGTAGAATTCCCACTTAGTATAGGCGAAGCCTAGCAATTAGATTGAGAAGCGGCCAGCTAGAGAGCAACAACGGTCATGAACATGCATTATGCATAAGTAACATTGGACACTAGCATGAGTAGGATATGAACACCATGAACATAAATATCATAGAGGCTATGTTGGTTTTGATTAAACTACATGCATGAAAATGTGCCAAGTCAAGCCACTCGAACATTCAGAGGAGGATATCATATCATCATACTACATCACAATCATTTTAACGCAATGTTGATATCCAAGATAAATCATTATCCACTCCCAGCTACTTATGCATGGCATGAGAAACTATAATCTCTAATTGTCATTGCAAACATGTTTAATCATAATGGGCTGAATCATGAATACTAGGTTAAACATATTTACACAACCAAGACAAGTCGAGTTCATACCAGTTTCTCTCTGCCACGACCAGTTCATAGAATATCATCATTATTGCCTTTCACTTGCACGACCGAACGATATGAAAAATAATAATAGTGCAAGAGTGCCATGGACTAAGCTGGAATCTACAAAACATTTTATTCAACAGAAGAAGACAAGCTAAAATGTGCTCTTTATTAGATCAATAAGTTATTCATACAAGAGCCACTCAACATTTTCATCGTGGTCTTCTCCTTGGTACAACTTGTCATGGTTTTGTCACGGCATATGTCCTAGAGAAAGGACTTAGTCGTGGAGCCATCGCTACGGGTTAACTTAAAGGGGTTAAAGCGGACAAGGGACGCAAGAGAGTTTTATACTAGTTCGCCCTTACGATGAAGGTAAAAGCCTACGTCTAGTTGTGATGGAATTGCTGGGGTTTCGATGACCAGGGAGCGAATACGCTTTGCCTGAGTCTCGAGTTGTTGTCTGTTGTCCTTGAACTGCCGCCGGGTCGTCCCCTTATATACATGGGTTGACGCCCGTCGGTTTATAGAATCCCGAGGCTGGCACATAATCGTGTCCGGCTCGGTCTCTGCTACTTCTATCTTACAACACAAGTTTACATATCAATACCGGTTTATGTCTACAGGCCTTAAACCGGCTTTGGGCCCTGGGCCTTCATAAAGCGTCACCGTCTGTCTTCCTGGACTTCAGATACAGATGAACTACTTATGGGGTTAACCCAGCCTCTCCTGGCCGGTTTACGCCCAGTGGTAATATCCCCAACATTAGGCCCCAGATTGATTTGAACTGGTTCATGTCAATCCTCAATACTTAAGAAAATTTCTTCTTCAACATCTTCACATAATCTTGTAAACCGCCGTGACATCATCTTCTAGGACCATGGTAAACCGCCGTGACGTCACCTATTATTTAAACCTGTGTATAATCCACCTTCATTAATGAGCCTCCAACAATCGAGGCGACAGCTCCGCCTCATATCCAAAATTAGGCTCCTTGATCTTCGCAACTGACGCTTATCTTTCTGCCCTTATAAATAGGGCCAGGGGGTCTTTCCATTTTTTTCCCCTCGTGCCACTTCGCGTCGTCGTCTTCCTCGCACCGACCGACCCTCGAGCTCTGCCGCCGCCGTCATCCATCGTCTCTGCTTCGACAAAGGCTGCTACATCAACCTGATCGGTTCAGAGAAAAAGCGATGATCCTCCGCTGCTTCCTCCTGCACCAGTAAGCCCCTCTTCTTCTCGCCCTAGATCCGCCATTAGGGTTTGGTGTTCTTCATAGCTTGAAGCTGTTCTTCCTTCGGTAGCACCAATGGCAGGTTAGATCTGACTATTTTCAACGCCTTTTGTAGTTTAGACTCCTGCTTCCTTGTTAGAACATCTGCCTTGTATAAAACTCATCTCAACTTGGTGAACCTTTAACACGCTAGAAATTAGGTCAGAATATATTTTGTTTTTCCAACACGTGGTAGATCTGAAATTACCATGGCAAGATGTGAAACTTGTTTCTTTCTTCACTTATACACAAAAAGTACCAGATTGGGCGGTTTAACTTCATATACAAAATGATGACCCAGTAGATACCATTAGTCCCCTGTTGAACCGCCAATGCATTCATCATTGTACTATTTCCATTGTCAGACTCCGGTTTACGAATAACCAATTCCGTTTTAACAATATGCTTACATCCTTATACCGCTGTATAGTTGTCCATTATAAATCTTAAACCGGCAATAATCATGTTTCAGATCTTTCATTGCCATGGCCAAGCAAGTCTATGAATGCAATTGGGCTCCTTCTCGAGTAACCGAAGAACAGTTAAACAATCTTGTTAAAACGGGCGCTTTAGCCAAGAAAGATGTCATCCACTGGAGGGTCCATGGCCCAGAAAATCCTCCTACACCCAAGGACGGAGAGGTAATCATGTTTGCTGACCATCTGGGTCGAGGTTTTAGCCCTCCCGGTTCGAAATTTTTCCGAGATGTACTAGCCAATTTTCAGCTGCGCCCTCAAGACATCGGTCCTAATTCTGTGACCAACATCTGCCACTTCCAAGTCTTCTGTGAGGTTTATCTGCAAGAGGAACCTACAGTCGAACTGTTTAGGGATTTCTTTCACTTAAACCGTCGCACAGAGTTCTCGGATGGACCCAATACGGAACTGGGCGGAATGGCGGTTCAGAAAAGGAAAGAAGTCACCTTCCCTCATCCCAAACTCCACAGTCACCCCAAAGATTGGAACCAGACTTGGTTTTATTGCATGCATACATCTCCACCTGATGAAAACCCCCTGCTGGGTTACTGCCCTGAATGCCTTAGCAACACACATCCTTTTCCTCAGAGGTTGATGGCAAGAGAAAGGGCCAACTATGCTCCTCAATTATCAAAGCTTAGAGCCTTCATGGCAAACGGTTTGACAGGAGTTGATCTTGCTCGTTGTTGGATAAGCTGGAGTATTTTGCCCTTAAGCCGGCGCTCCGGTTTGATGTGTGAGTATACGGGGAGTTTGAAGGATGCTCAGCGGCACATTGACATTCAGCTTACAGATGCAGAAGTCACTAAGGCTGTAAAAAAGATACTGAATGAACCGGAGGCTGTCTGTGCCCAAACCGGACTACTCCCTTTCTGCACCTTCAACAAACCACCAGCTGTAAGAATCGTATAATCTTTTTATCTGAAGTTGCTTCTGTCCAAATATTCTCTGAAAGTGTGATTATTTTCTAACAGGGTGATGATCCGTTCTGGAACAAGAAACCATCACAAGACAAACCGGCGAAGCCGCAAGACAAACCGGTCAAGCCAGTTCATCCAAAGACCAAGGTTGTTAAAAAACCTGCCAAGAAAAGGACCATTGCATCCTCCGATCTACCAGCTGATGACGATGTGGGTAATCCGGAACCAGAGGTAGAACTTGACTCTCTTCGTTCATTTTTCGTACACCTCATTGACAATGATTATTATCAGGACGACGCTGAAGGCAGTCATGCTGATGATGTAGAGGTAATCATTCTTTCCTCCGATTCAGATGTTCTGCCGACATCAAAAATCCGTCGAGCAAACCGGAAAGTAAATTTTTTTCACCCCCTTGCTTACTTGGACCCAAACTTTCTTTTGAAGACACAGCAGCACGAGGCTCGCCGCACAACCCGGCACAGTGGCCAGGTAGTTACCTCCGCTGGTTTACCGAACAGTCCGGTTCGGGAACGCCGATCAGAGGTCTCTTATCCCATTGATACTTCATGCCCCAAAGCAGGTTGTTTCCGCCAGCCTCTTAACCCGTCTGATTCAAATTATCAGGGTACTTCTCACTCATCTTCTGGTGAGTCGTCGGCCACAAAACTTCCACCCCTCAAAATGGTTCTTGGGTGAGCTATACACTTGTTGTTATCCTTGATGTTGCTATTTTGATATACGGTACTGATCCTCATGTTTATTTTTCTTAGCGCCAAGCCCAGACCCAGCAAGAAAGCTCGGTTGAGTAAACCGGCTGATGAAGACGTGGCTGTTGAACTGGAGAAAACTCCAGATCCTGAAGAGACCAACATTGATGCCATACTGAATGACCCACCGCCTCAAGATCATGACTTCGTTGCTGAGCACGCAGAAGTTGACACCACAAGCCATGCTGACCAGCCAACCAGCCCTGTCCGAACTGACAATAAACCGGCAAGTCCAGTTAAAAATACTGACAAACCGCCAACCCCAGTAACGGCTGCTGATGACAAAGATGATGACATTATGATTACTGGCACTGGCCATACCGCTCCGGGCAATCCTGTCGCTTTGTCAAAGCATACTGCCAAAGATGAGCTCTCTGAAATTGGCAAAGGCAAATGGAACGCCGATTTGTCAAATTATGCCCATCTGAATGTTCAAGACCTTCACTCTGGCTTCCTGAACCGTCTGTATACCAGCCGTGACTATGAAGCCGGTTTGGTAAATATGATGAAGGAGCGATATGAGGTAACTTCATAAGTGTTTCTCTCTTATATTTAATGGCAGCTTATCAACTCCAGTAGCCCCCAAGTGACGGTTTAAGATACCAATTTAAACCGGGACTTGGTAACAATTTCATGTTTGCACTAATGCATCTTAACTTCACTGATGTAGCCCCCAAGGGCCGGTTTAACTTTATAAAGATGAACCGGGACTTTGTAGAAGAATTCCATATCAGCATTTTATGAGCAAATACACATTAGCCCCCAAGTGCCAAGCTTAATACTTGTATTGTGCTGGGACTTGTAAAAATTTCTGATAAAGAGCAAATATGCATTAGCCCCCAAGTACTAAGGGCATAACTTGTTATGTGCTTGGTACTTCAAATATGTACTGTCAACTCATTATATATCTGTCTCTTTATAGGCTGAACTGAGCAAGAAGGAGAGCCAAACCGCTGATCTGCAAGAGAACCTCAAAACCCAACAGGCCGAAACCTCCAAGGCAAAAGATGAGCTGACGAGCGCCTTAGCCGCTATGGAAAAGCTAAAGGAGAGTTTCCACAAGGAGCGGGCGGATTGGAACACAGATAAATCCGCTTTGCAGAAAAGGGCTGAAGACGCAGAAGCAGCTCTTAAACCGGTGGTAGATGAGCTGACTGGTGTAAAGCGGCAAGTACATGCTATGACCGCTGCTGTGTTTGGTAAGTATCCTTGCTTTATACTTTCAACATATCTTCCCATGTGTTGCTGGTTTACTGACGTTTATAATGATGCAGGAACTCGCATTAGTCATCTGGGCTCCGACGTACAGAAGAAATTGAAAGCGGCCTATACTCTGATAGAGCAGCTGTATACCGGTGCGCAGCGGATCATCTGCACCGCTTCACGCAATAAACCTCCTCCAACATTGATCAAGGACACCTTAGAAAGGTTATCCATGCTGCCTGCCCGGGTTGAAGAACTAAAGAAAGCTGCGGCAAGGGCCGGAGCTCTGACCGCTCTAACCCGGGCAAAGGCGTGGGTGCCTGATCTTGATCCGGTGGACGTGGCTAAAGGCTTCCCAAGCTTAAAAGAAGACGGATCAGAATTTGGCCAGGAGGATCTCCGCGCCATAAACCGGGAAGTACGTCCACTGGCTTGTCAATTAGCTGAAGAGGCTGATCTCTCCTACTATCAGGCAAGTTATGATGACAAGAACAGACGGGTTGCTGATATTGAACCGTCAACCCTTATCAGCGACGAAGGTGTGTTCCAAGCTTTAACTGGGATCGACTGGACAACTGTTGACTTCCAGCCGCTGGGTAGAGACGAAGAAGATGAACCGGTGCAAGATGATCCGCAGCCGTCAGGTGAAGCTGATAAGCAATCATAATCCGGGGGCCGGTTTAGTCTTCCACGTGCTTCAATGCTTATTGAGAAACAATTATCCCTTTGGGCACTGAAACGCCTTGTAATAGGCTAGCTAAAATACTTGGTCTGTTATGCCTTCGTGCATATTTATCTGCAACTGATGCGTGTTAATCCGCCATCCTTAAGATATGATGTTCATAATCCATAGCTATTTATTCAAGTTTGTTCCTGCAGATAAGAAGCTTAAAGCGCCCTGGCGGTTTACCACCGGGCGGGTCATGATACCCAAATATATATATGACCAAGGTTTATAACCAAGGTTGTAAAAGATAACCAAATATGGAAATATATGATACCTGTGACCTTTAGGCATAGTGTTGGCTGACCAACTTTGTAATGAGGGTAATAACCCTAATCCGGAGTAGAAGTAACTCCTGTTATATGATGCCGGTTTATCAGAAAACCGTTCCGGGCTGTGATAAACACCGGTTTATTCCATACTGGTGACTTTGAGTCAAAACCAGACCGGGCTAATAGCCTCCGGATTATAATTTGATCGTGCACTGACAACTTGTAGTTGACAGCCTAACCGGGTTGATAAACACTGGTTTGAAAAACATCACAAATCTTATGAAACAAAGAAAACTTAGCAAAAGGCAAATAAAAACCGTTGTAGTCGAGGCTTTTCACGGGCTGCCAGGCCCCAAATTCGAGGCTTTTCATGGGCTGCCAGGCCACTGAGTTGAACCATTTTTGCAAAGCCTTTTAAGATGTTCCTCAATCCTTAACCAATCATCGTTTTAACTTGACAAGTTCAGGGTCTTCATTTTAGAGTAACTTGTCAAAGTTCGAAGGGTCATACCAGGTTTACCTGGGCGGAGTGACTTACTTAAATAGGCAGGTTAACCCGGGGTTTTAGGTGTATACACCAGGCTTCCAAGCCATGGCTTGATAGCCCGTTACAAGTTTAGATTCTTAGTTCATTTCGATAGCAAAGAATCCCCAAGCAACGTTGTGAGCTGTGCTCAGTGGGTGCCTATGTTTGAGCTGACTGTCGTGGTTTTGTCACGGTAGATGTCCTAGAGAAAGGACTTAGTCATGGAGCCATCGCTACGGGTTAACTTAAAGGGGTTAAAGCGGACAAGGGACGCAAGAGAGTTTTATACTAGTTCGGCCCCTTACGATGAAGGTAAACGCCTACGTCTAGTTGTGATGGAATTGCTGGGGTTTCAATGACCAGAGAGCGAATACGCTTTGCCTGAGTCTCGAGTTGTTGTCTGTTGTCCTTGAACCGCTGCCGGGTCGTCCCCTTATATACATGGGTTGACGCCCGTCGGTTTACAGAATCCCGAGGCCGGCTCATAATCGTGTCCGGCTCGGTCTCTGCTACTTCTATCTTACAACACAAGTTTACATATCAATACCGGTTTATGTCTACAGGCCTTAAACCGGCTTTGGCCCTCGTCCTTCATAAAGCGTCACCGTCTGTCTTCCTGGACTTCAGATACAGATGAACTACTTATGGGGTTAACCCGGCCTCTCCTGGCCAGTTTACGCCCAGTGGTAATATCCCCAACACAACTCGAATAAAAGGAAAACAAATTCAGAGAAACACACTAAAATATTGTTGGAGTTTTTGGTTTTCTTGAACAAGCAAATAAAAGGGAAAAGCAAAAACGAGAAAAACTATGTATACAGGAAAGCTCCCAACAAGTAAAAGAAGAGCAAGGAAATCTTTTTGGGTTTTCTTTTTAGTACTACGGCTAAGCATGCATCAAAATTAAACTAGCTACAACTAATTTTTTTTGTTTTTCTAAAGTTTTTCAAACACACAAGAAGAAAGCAAGAAAAATAAATCTAAACATGGATGATATAATGAAAAAGTGTGAACACTGACAAATGGTATAAGTGGTCATGAATGTAATGTCGGTGAGAAACACGTACTCCCCCAAGCTTAGGCTTTTGGCCTAACTTGGTAAACAATTAGTAGCCTGGATAGTAGTTGGCGTGGCAGCTCACGGAGGCTCTCGGTGCGGATGCCTCGGCCTGCCGTGCTGCCTCCACAGCCGCGTTGTGTGCTCGGGCCTCGCTCTCAAGAACAAAATATCTTCGTTTGTTGTGATAGTCAAAAAGAGCAGGCGCAGGAAAATATGTGTGCACAACAGATGTTTGGTTAAACAATAGATTGTAAGTGAAGTTATGAATCTTTCCTTTAAGGATCTTATGATCTTTTAAGGTGTAAAAATCTAAATACTGCGTGGGTAGGATAGGACCGAAGGGCAAAGGTGAAACACACAACCCTCGTGCTAAATGTGTGGCATATATCCCACCATAGAAATAGCCACTATTAGCGTTGTGCTGAAGTCTGCGTGCAACAATCGCTCCAAGGTTATAATTCCTTTCACCGGTGAGAGCAGTGCGTATGAGGCTCAAGTCTGGAGCACAAAGTGTACTACAGTCTTGCTTGCCTACTATACATTTCCCATTAAATAATGCAAAGTATTGAATTGCTGGAAAATGAATGCTCTTTATTCTACCTTGTGTCACTCCCCTCGTCTCACTGCAGCAAAGACTAGTCAAGAATGATTGGTACTCAGCCCTTGGCGGTTCGTCAAGCGAACCCCAGAACGGGGAGTTTGCAGTGGTAAGCAAAATTCTCTAGTGAGATGGTAAATGGATTATCATAAAGCATAAACAACACCCTAGACACATGGGGATGGAATTTAAATCCTTTGACAAACGATTCAGTGAGAATGTGGCGTTGTTTGCACTTATCTGAAATGTAGGGACCGAGACCGGCATTGTGAACATATTGCTCAAATTCCTCCTTTATACCCACACGCATCATATACTCATCGCAAGGCCATAAGCATGTTTTGGTCGCGGCATCTCGTGTGGAACTTTCACTTGGTTCAACATAAGACCAGCGAGCAGAGCTGCCACTAGAAGATGCCCCCAAGGATCGCCTCATTGAAGAACTCCTTACAAAAAGGTTCACCGTGTTCACGTGCAAATTTCTCAAAAATTTTGAGTGACAAAAATTTATCAACAAAACTTTATAAGATTGATAGAAACTACTCATAGGGATACATAGAGGCCATAGCAAGCATTCAAACTACTTAGAACTCTAAGAATTCAACATGCAAGCTCATCTACAGCAGCACCAAGAGTAGCTAATTATTCAAAATATAAACCACTAAAACAAAAACTAATTGGACAAACGTTGGAGTCACATACCAAGCGACAATCCCCCGAAACAGTTTCGGAAAAGGAGCTTCGAGCAAAGAGATCGAAATCCGTGGGTTTGAGAGCAAGAACACGGGAGAGAGAGAAATGGAGAATTTTTTCTGGAGGTAAGTGATGATGTGGTGTGAAGGGATAAGTGAGGGGGCCCACGTGGGGACCACAACCCACCAGGGCGTGCCTGGGGTCCTCGCGTGCCCAGGTGGGTTGTGCCCACCTGGTGCACCTCCCTCTGATATTATTTGCACCAAACATTCAAAAATATTCAAAAAAATCGTATTAAATTTTCAGGGCATTCTGAGAACTTTTATTTTTGGATCATTTTTTATTGCACGGAAATTCAGAAAGCAGACAAAACATGGCATTTTATTTTATTTAACTAATAAAAATAGAAAACAATAAGTAGGGACAGAAGGTAGTGCTTACTAAATTCATCAACTTCACAGCGCTAAAAAATGATCCATTAATAAGGTTGATCAAGTCTTATTAACAACCACTTTCAATTAGCATGAAACCGAGGAACTTTCGTAAATCACTAAGTTGCCTCAATGGGGATATGAATGTCCCCAACAATAAGCATTTTATACTTATTTTTAACAGTAGGTATAGGTATTTGAAAACTTCCAATAGTGACTGTCGGAGATTTTTCAATAACATTAATACCATTCACTTGGAATTATTTCTACGGAAAGTGCACCGTATGCTCATTACCATTGATATGAAAAGTGACCTTGCTTTTATTGCAATCAATAACAACCCCTACAGTATTCAAGAAGGGTCTACCAAGGATGATCAACATGTTGTCGTCCTCGGGCATCTCAAGTATAACAACGTCAGTCAAAATAGTAACATTAGCAACAACAACGGGCACATCCTCACAGATACCGATAGGTATGGCAGTTGATTTGTCAGCCATTTGTAAAGATATTTCAGTAGGTGTGAGTTTATTCAAATCAAGTCTTTTATATAAAGAGAAAGGCATAACACTAACACCAGCTCCTAAATCACACAAAGCAGTTTTCACATAATTCTTTTTGATGAAGCAAGGTATAGTTGGTATTCCCGGATCTCCAAGTTTTTTAGGTACTCCATCTTTAAAAGTATAATTAGCAAGCATAGTGGAGATTTCAGCTTCCGGTATTTTTCTCTTATTGGTGATGATGTCTTTCATATACTTTGCATAAGGAGGCATTTTCAAGATATCAGTCAAGCGAGTACGCAAAAAGACTGGCCTTAGCATTTCAGCAAAACATTCAAATTCTTCATCATCTTTCTTTTTAGTTGACTTAGGTGGAAAGGGCATTGGTTTTTCAACCCACGGTTCTCTTTCTTTACCATGTTTTCTAGCAATGAAGTCTCTTTTATCATATCTTTTATTCTTAGGTTGTGGGTTATCAAGATCAACAGGTGGTTCTATCTCAACATCATTTTTTGGTTGAGAATCTTCATGAACATCATCATTATCTTTTTCATTATCAGAAGGTGAGTGTTCATTACCAGACTGAGTTTCAGCATCAGAGATAGAAGTTTCATTATCATTATCATGAGGTTTTTCTATTTCAGGTTGACTAGAAGTATGCAAAGTCCTATCATTTTTCTTCTTCTTTTTCTTTCTAGAAGGACTAGGTGCATCAGTGTTAACTCTTTGTGAATCTTGTTCAATTCTTTTAGGGTGTCCCCCAGGATAAAGTGGTTCCTGAGTCATTTTATCTCCTCTAGTTGCAACTCTAATAGCAAAGTCATGTATATTATGATTCATTTCATCAAGCAATTCTCTTTGAGATTTAGCAACTTGTTCGAACTGTGCTTGAACCATAGAAGCATGCTTTCCAACACCTCTAACATCATTTGAGATTCTAAATAACAAGTCACTCAAGTGAGCAATCATATCACAATTGTATTTCAATTGTTTCATAACATTTTCATTGAAGTGATCTTGTTTTCTAATATAGTTTTCAAACTCATAAAGGCATTGGCTAGGATGCATATTGTGAGGATTGTCATTGTCATTGAACTTCATTAGAGAATTTACCTCTACCACCTTAGGCAATGGTGGTGTATTAAGCCCATGTATTTCTTCAATAGGAGGTAAATTTTTAACATCCTCAGCTTTAATACCTTTTTCCTTCATAGATTTGTTTGCCTCTTGCATATCTTTAGGACTGAGATATAATATACCCTCTTCTTCGGGGTGGGTTTAGGCGGTGGTCCAGGAATAGTTCGATCATCATAATTTTTCAATATATTATTCAATAATTCTTCAGCTTGTCCAACAGTTCGTTCCGTGAAAACACAAGCAGCACAACTATCTAGGAAATCCCTAGAAGCATCAGTTAGTCCATTATAGAAGATATCAATTATTTCATTTTTCTTAAGAGGATGATCAGGCAAAGCATTAAGTAACTGGCAAAGCCTCCCCCAAGCTTGTGGGAGACTCTCTTCTTTAATTTGCACAAAGTAAAATATTTCCTGTAAAAGCAGCTTGTTTCTTATGAGCAGGGAAATATTTTTCAGAGAAGTAATAAATCATATCCTGGGGACAAAACACACAACCAGGAGCAAGAGTGTTGTACCAAGCTTTAGCATCACCCTTTAATGAGAAAGGAAATAATTTGAGAATCAAGTAATAGCGAGTCTTCTCATCATGAGTAAAAAGGGTGGCTATGTCATTCAACTTAGTAAGATGTGCCACAACAGTTTCAGTTTCATAACCATGGAAAGGATCAGATTCAACCAATGTAATTAACTCCGGGTCGACAGAGAATTTATAATCCTTATCATCAATAAAGATAGGTGAAGTAGCAAAGTTAGGATCATATTTCATTCTAGCATTCAGAGATTTTTCTTTATACTTGCATAATAATTTCTCTAGATCATCTCTATCCTTACAAGCGGGAATATCTCTAGTTGTCTCCTCATTCATAACATAACCTTCTGGTACCTTAGGCAATTCATATCAAGGAAGGCTAGTTCTAGCAGATGTTTCAGGAGTTTTAGTTTCAAGCTCATCATCAGATTCAATAACATCATGTTGTATTACTCTAGCAATTTGTTCATAAAGAAAGTCACCAGGTGGCACATCATCATTATCAAGCAAGGTACTAGCATCATCATAAGCATTATCCATAGCAGAAGTAGCATCATCAATAACTTGCGACATATTAGAATTGATAGCATGTGGTGGTGGTGCAAGTTTACTTATAAAAAAGGTGAATCTAAAGCAGAAATGGATGGCAGTTCCTTACCTCCCCCGTCTTT
This sequence comes from Aegilops tauschii subsp. strangulata, assembly GCF_002575655.3. NCBI lineage: Eukaryota > Viridiplantae > Streptophyta > Magnoliopsida > Poales > Poaceae > Aegilops > Aegilops tauschii. Next base: position 342,674,139 of record NC_053039.3, read on the forward strand.
GAGGCAAAATCTTAGTCTTAGCATCCTTCAGATTCTTCATAGTGATAAATTGATAATAATCCCAAGTGACTCAACAAATATAGCTATGCTCCCCGGCAACGGCGCTAGAAAAAGGTCTTGATAACCCACAAGTATAGGGGATCGCAACAGTTTTCGAGGGTAGAGTATTCAACCCAAATTTATAGATTCAACACAAGGGGAGCCAAAGGATATTTGAAGGTTTTAGCAGCTGAGTTGTCAATTCAACCACACCTGGAGATTAATTATCTGCAGCAAAGTGATCAATAGCAAAGTAGTATGATAGTTTTGAAAATAGTAGCAACAGCAATGGTAACGGTACCAGTGATAGCAGCAATTTTGTAGCAAGTGTAACAGTGATGATAGCAGTAGTAACTTAACAAGAATAATATAGGACAAATTCGTAGGCATTGGATCAGTGACTTATTGGATGATATTCATCATGAGACAGTTATAACCTAGGGCGATATAGCACTAGCTCCAGTTCATCAATATAATGTAGGCATGCATTCCGTAAATAGTCATACGTGCTTATGGAAAGAACTTGCATGACATCTTTTGTCCTACCCTCCCGTGGCAGCGGGGTCCTATTGGAAACTAAGGGATATTAATGCCTCCTTTTAATAGAGAACCGGAACAAAGCATTAACACATAGCGAATACATGAACTCCTAAAACTACGATCATCACCGGGAGTGGTCCCGACTATTGTCACTCCATGGTTGCCGGATCATAACACGTAGTAGGTGACTATAACTTGCAAGATCGGATCTAGAACATGGATATAATTATGATAACATAAACTGTTCGGATCTTAGTTCATGGCACCCGGGCCCAAAGTGAGAAGCATTAAGCATGGCAAAGTCATAGCAACATCAATCTTAGAACATAGTGGATACCAGGGATCAAGCCCTAACAAAACTAACTCGATTACATGATGAATCTCATCCAACTCCTCACCGACCAGCGAGCCTACGAAGGAATTACTCACTCCTGGTGGGGGCATCATGGAATTGGCGATGGAGAAGGGTTGGTGATGACGAAGAACGAAGATCCCCCTCTCCGGAGCCCCAAACGGACTCCAGATCTGGCCTCCCGATGAAGAACAGGAGGTGACGGCTGCTCCGTCTCATGGATCGTGATAATTCTTTCTCCCTGATTTTTTTCTAGCAAAATAGGATTTTATAGTGTCGGTTTCAGGGTCTGCGGGGCCACCAGGTGGGGACAACCCACCTGGGCACGCCAGGAGGGGGGGGGGGGCGCCCTGGTGTGTTGTGCCCACCCAGGTGCCCCTTCCGGTGGATCTTGGCTCCAGAAGTTCTTATTTATTTTATAAAAAATCCTCGCAAAGTTTCATTCCATTTCGAGAACTTTTATTTCTGCATAAAGACAACACCATGGTAGTTCTGCTGAAAACAACGTCAGTCCAAGGTTAGTTTCATTCAAATCATTCAAATTAGAGTCCAAAACAAGGGGAAAAGCATTAGAAAAAGTAGATACGTTGGAGACGTATCATCGAGACACTTCTCTGGTCACAACAGTGGAACCTGGATGCTCATATTGGTGAAGGAAATATGCCCTAGAGGCAATAATAAAGTCATTATTTATATTTCCTTACATCATGATAAATGTTTGTTATTCATGCTAGGATTGTATTAACCGGAAACTTAGTACATGTGTGAATACATAGACAAACAGAGTGTCCCTAGTATGCCTCTACTTGACTAGCTCGTTAATCAAAGATGGTTAAGTTTCCTAGCCATAGACATGTGTTGTCATTTGATGAACGGGGTCACATCATGAGAGAATGATGTGATGGACAAGACCCATCTGTTAGCTTAGCATTATGATCGTTTACTTTTATTGCTATTGCTTTCTTGATGACTCATACATGTTCCTCAGACTATGAGATTATGCAACTCCCGAATACCGGAGGAACACCTTGTGTGCTATCAAACGTCACAACCTAACTGGGTGATTATTGATACGTCTCCAACGTATCTATAATTTTTGATTGTTCCATGCTATTATATTATCTGTTTTGGATGTTTATGGGCTTTATTATGCACTTTTATATTATTTTTGGGACTAACCTATTAACCCAGAGCCCAGTGCCAGTTTCTGTTTTCCCTTGTTTCAGTGTTTCGCAGAAAAGGAATATCAAACGGAGTCCAAACGGAATGAAAACTTCGGGAAAGTTATTTTTGGAACGGAAGCAATCCAGGGGAGTTGGAGTGCACGTCAGGGAATCAACGAGGAAGGCACGAGGCAGGGGGCGCGCCCACCCCCTGGGCGCACCCTCCACCCTCGTGGGCCCCTCGTGGCTCCCCTGACGTACTTCTTCCTCCTATATATACCAATATACTCTAAAACCTTCGGGGAACAGAATAGATCGGGACTTCCGCCGCCGCAAGCCTCTGTAGCCACCAAAAACCAATCGGGACCCTGTTCCGGCACCCTGCCGGAGGGGGGACCCATCACCGGTGGCCATCTTCATCATCTCGGCGCTCTCCATGACGAGGAGGGAGTAGTTCACCCTCGGGGCTGAGGGCATGTACCAGTAGCTATGTGTTTGATCTCTCTCTCTCTCTAGTGTTTTTGAGGTGGTACGATCTTGATGTATCGCGAGCTTTGCTATTATAGTTGGATCTTATGATGTTTCTCCCCCTCTACCAACTGATTCATAATCAAGTGATTCCAAAAGCCCATCGTCATGGATTTTCTTCATGCGCTTTACACCAATATGACCTAAACGATAGTGCCACAAATAAGTTGCACTATCATTATCAACTTTGCATCTTTTGGCTTCAATATTATGAATATGTGTATCACTACGATCGAGATTCAATAAACCATTTATATTGAGTGTATGACCATAGAAGGTTTTATTCATGTACATAGAACAACAATTATTCTCTGACTTAAATGAATAACCGTATCGCAATAAACATGATCAAATTATATTCATGCTCAACGCAAACACCAAATAACATTTATTTAGGTTCAACACCAATCCCGAAGGTATAGGGAGTGTGCGATGGTGATCTTATCAACCTTGGAATCACTTCCAACACACATCGTCACTTCGCCCTCAACTAGTTTCTGTTCATTTTGCAACTCCCGTTTCGAGTTACTACTCTTTAGTTACTGAACCAGTATCAAATATCGAGGGGTTGCTATGAACACCAGTAAATTACACATCAATAATATGTATAACAAATATACCTTTGTTCACTTTGCCATCCTTCTTATCCGCCAAGTATCTAGGGCAGTTCCACTTCCAGTGACCATTTCCTTTGCAGTAGAAGCACTCACTTTCAGGATTGGGTCTAGCTTTGTGCTTCTTCATGGGAGTGGTAACTTGCTTGCCATTCTTCTTGAAGTTCCCTTTCATTCCCTTGCCCTTTTACTTGAAACTAGTATTCTTATCAACCATCAACACTTGATGTTTTTCTTGATTTCTACCTTCGCCGATTTCAGCATCGCGAAGAGCTCAGGGAATCGTTTTCGTCATCCCTTGCATATTATAGTTCATCACGAAGTTCCAGTAACTTGGTGATAGTGACTAGAGAACTCTGTCAATCACTATCTTATCTGGAAGATTAACTCCCACTTGATTCAAGTGATTGTAGTACTCAGACATTCTGAGCACATGCTTACTGGTTGAGCTATTCTCCTCCATCATTTAGGCAAAGTACTGTCAGAGGTCTCATATCTCTTGACACGGGCATGAGTATGAAATACCAATTTCAACTCTTGGAACATCTTATATGCTCCGTGGCGTTCAAAACATTTTGAAGTCCCGGTTCTAAGCCGTAAAGCATGGTGCACTAAACTATCAAGTAGTCATCATACCGAGCTTTTCCAGACGTTCATAATGTCTGCATATACTCCTGCAATAGGTCTGTCACCTAGCGGTGCATCAAGGACATAATTCTTCTGTGCAGCAAAGAGGATAATCCTCAGATCACGGATCCAATCCGCATCATTGCTACTAATATCTTTCAATTTATTTTTCTCTAGGAACATATCAAAAATAAACGGGGAAGCTATGCGTGAGCTATTGATCTATAACATAGATATGCAAATACTATCAGGACTAAGTTCATGATATATTTAAGTTCAACTAATCATATTACTTAAGAACTCCCACTTAGATAGACATCCCTCGAATCATCTAAGCGATCACATGATCCATATCAACTAAACCATGTCCGATCATCACCGGAGATGGAGTAGTTTTCAATGGTGAACATCACTATGTTGATCATATCTACTATATGATTCACGCTCGACCTTTCGGTCTCAGTGTTCCAAGGCCATATCTGCATATGCTAGGCTCGTCAAGTTTAACCTGAGTATTCTGCGTGTGCAAAACTGGCTTGCACCCGTTGTATGTGAACGTAGAGCTTATCACACCCGATCATCACGTGGTGTCTCGGCACGACGAACTTCCGCAACGGTGCATACTCAGGGAGAACACTTATACCTTGAAATTTAGTGAGAGATCATCTTATAATGCTACCGTTGATCTAAGCAAAATAAGATGCATAAAAGATAAACATCACATGCATTCAATATAAGTGATATGATATGGCCATCATCATCTTGTGCCTTTGATCTCCATCTCCAAAGCCCCGTCATGATCACCATCGTCACCGGCGCGACACCTTGATCTCCATCGTAGCATCGTTGTCGTCCCGCCAACTATTGCTTCTACAACTATCGCTACCGCTTAGTGATAAAGTAAAGCAATTACATGGCGATTGCATTTCATACAATAAAGCGACAACCATATGTCTCCTGCCAGTTGCCGATAACTCTGTTACAAAACATGATCATCTCATACAATAAAATTTAGCATCATGTCTTGACCATATCACATCACAACATGCCCTGCAAAAACAAGTTAGACGTCCTCTACTTTGTTGTTGCAAGTTTTACGTGGCTGCTATGGGCTGAGCAAGAACCGTTCTTACCTACGCATCAAAACCACAACGATATTTTGTCAAGTATGTGCTGTTTTAACCTTCACAAGGACCGGGCGTAGCCACACTCGATTCAACTAAAGTTGGATAAACTGACACCCGCCAGCCACCCGTGTGCGAAGCACGTTGGTAGAACCAGTCTCGCGTAAGCGTACGCGTAATGTCGGTCCGGGCCGCTTCATCCAACAATACTGCCGAATCAAAGTATGACATGCTGGTAAGCAGTATGACTAGTATCGCCCACAACTCACTTGTGTTCTACTCGTGCATATAACATCTATGCATAAACCTGGCTCAGATGCCACTGTTGGGGACCGTAGTAATTTCAAAAAAATTCCTACGCACACGCAAGATCATGGTGATGCATATCAACGAGAGGGGAGAGTGTCGTCCACGTACCCTCGTAGACCGTAAGCGGAAGCGTTATGGGAACGCGGTTGATGTAGTTGTACGTCTTTACAATCCGACCGATCCAAGTACCGAACGCACGGCACCTCCGAGTTCAGCACACGTTCAGCTCGGTGACGTCCCACGAACTCACGATCCAGCAGAGCTTCGCGGGAGAGTTTCGTCAGCATGACGGCGTGATGACGGTGATGATGATGCTACCGACGCAGGGCTTCACCTAAGCACCGCTACGATATGACCGAGATGGATTATGGTGGAGGGGGGCACCGCACACGGCTAAAAGATCAACTGATCAACTTGTGTGTCTATGGGGTGCCCCCCTCCTCCGTATATAAAGGAGTGGAGGAGGGGGAGGGGCCGGCCCTCCTAGGCGCGCCCCAAGGGGAGTCCTACTCCCACCGGGAGTAGGACTCCAACCCTTCCAAGAGTAGGACTAGGAGAGAGGGAAGGAGGAGAGAGGGGGAAGGAAAGGGGGGCGCCGCCCCCCTCCTTGTCCAATTCGGACTAGAGGGGGAGGGGCGCGCGGCCTGCCTTGGCCGCCCCTCCTCTTCTCCACTAAGGCCCAATAGGCCTATTACACTCCCCGGGGGGTTCCGGTAACCCCCGGTACTCCGGTATTTGTCCGAACTTGCCCGGTACACCTTCCGAAGTCCAAACATAGTCATCCAATATATCAATCTTTATGTCTTGACCATTTCGAGACTCCTCGTCATGTCCGTGATCATATCTGGGACTGCGAACTACCTTCGGTACATCAAAACACATAAACTCATATTACCGATCGTCACCGAACGTTAAGCATGCGGACCCTACGGGTTCGAGAACTATGTAGACATGATCGAGACTCGTCTCCGGTCAATAACCAATAGCGGAACCTGGATGCTCATATTGGCTCCTACATATTCTACGAAGATCTTTATCGGTCAAACCGCATAACAACATACGTTGTTCCCTTTGTCATCGGTATGTTACTTGCCCGAGATTCGATCGTCGTTATCTCAATACCTAGTTCAATCTCGCTACCGGCAAGTCTGTCTACTCGTTCTGTAATACATCATCCCGCAACTAACTCATTAGTTGCATTGCTTGCAAGGTTTATAGTGATGTGCATTACCGAGAGCGCCCAGAGATACCTCTCCGACAATCAGAGTGACAAATCCTAATGTCGATCTATGCCAACTCAACAAGTACCATCGGAGACACCTGTAGAGCACCTTTATAATCACCCAGTTACGTTGTGAAGTTTGGTAGCACACAAAGTGTTCCTCCGGTATTCGGGAGTTGCATAATCTCATAGTCATAGGAATATGTATAAGTCATGAAGAAAGCAATAGCAACATACTAAACGATCAAGCGCTAAGCTAACGGAATGGGTCAAGTCAATCACATCATTCTCTAATGATGTGATCCCGTTAATCAAATGACAACTCATGTCTATGGCTAGGAAACTTAACCATCTTTGATTCAATGAGCTAGTCAAGTAGAGGCATACTAGTGACACTCTGTTTGTCTATGTATTCACACATGTACTAACTTTCCGATTAATACAATTCTAGCATGAATAATAAACATTTATCATGATTTAAGGAAATATAAATAACAACTTTATTATTGCCTCTAGGGCATATTTGCTTCAATGTTGTGATGTGATATGGTCAAGACGTGATGATATATAAATTGTTGTATGAGATGATCATGTTTTGTAACAGTTATCGACAACTGCCAGGAGGCATATGGTTGTCAATTTATTGTATTAAATGCAACCGCCATGTAATTGCTTTACTTTATCACTAAGCGGTAGCGATAGTCGTAGAAGCAATAGTTGGCGAGACGACAATGATGCTACGATGGAGATCAAGGTGTCAAGTGATACGTCCATTTTGCATCATGCTTTTATATCGATATTTATGGCATTATGGGCTGTTATCACACATTATGTCACAATACTTATGCCTTTTCTCTCTTATTTTACAAGGTTTACATGGAGAGGGAGAATGTCGGCAGCAGGAATTCTGGGCTGGAAAAAGAGCAAATATTAGAGACCTATTCTGCACAACTCCAAAAGTCCTGAAACTCCACGAAAGTCAGTTTTGGAATATATTAAAAATATTGGTGAAGAAAGCACCAGAGGGGGGCCACCCACTGTCCATAAGGGTGGAGGGCGCGCCCCTGCCTCGTGGGCCACCTGGCAGCCCCCCGATGCCCATCTTTTGGTATAAGGTGTCTTCTGCCCTGGAAAAAAATCAGAAGGAAGCTTCGGGATGAAGCGCCGCCGTCTCGAGGCGGAACCTGGCGAAACCAATCTAGGGCTCTGGCGGAGCTGTTCTGCCGGGGAAATATCCCTCCGGGAGGGGGAAATTGTCACCATCGTCATCACCATCGATCCTCTCATCGGGAGGGGGTGAATCTCCATCATCATCTTCACTAGCACCATCTCCTCTCAAACCCTAGTTCATCTCTTGTATCCGATCTTTGTCTCAAAACCTCATATTGGTACCTGTGGGTTGCTAGTAGTGTTGATTACTCTTTGTAGTTGATGCTAGTTGGTTTAATCGGTGGAAGATCATATTTTCAGATCCTTTATGCATATCAATACCCCTCGGATTATGAACATGAATATGATTTGTGAGTAGTTACGTTTGTTCCTGAGGACATGGGAGAAGTCTTGTTATAAGTAGTCATGTGAATTTGGTATTCGTTTGATATTTTGATGAGATGTATGTTGTCTTTCCTCTAGTGGTGTTATGTGAACGTCGACTACATGACACTTCACCATTGTTTGGTTCTAGAGGAAGGCATTGGGAAGTAATAAGTAGATGATGGGTTGCTAGAGTGGCAGAAGCTTAAACCCTAGTTTATGCGTTGCTTCATAAGGGGCTGATTTGGATCCACATGTTTCATGCTATGGTTAGGTTTACCTTAATTCTTCTTTTGTAGTTGCGGATGCTTGCAAGAGGGGTTAATCATAAGTGGGATGCTTGTCCAAAGAAGGTCAGTACCCAAGCACCGATCCACCCACATATCAAATTATCAAAGTAACGAACGCGAATCATATGAGCATGATGGAAACTAGCTTGACGATAATTCCCATGTGTCCTCGGGAGCGTTTTCCTTTATATAAGAGTTTGTCCAAGCTTGTACTTTTCTAAAAAAAGGATTGGGCCACCTTGCTGCACCTTGTTTACTTTTGTTACTTGTTACTCGTTACAAATTACCTTATCACAAAACTATCTGTTACCGATAATTTCAGTGCTTGCAGAGAATACCTTACTGAAAACTGCTTATCATTTCCTTCTGCTCCTCATTGGGTTCGACACTCTTACTTATCGAAAGGACTATGATAGATCCCCTATACTTGGGGGTCATCAAGACTCTTTTCTGGCGCCGTTGCCGGGGAGTGAAGCGCCTTTGGTAGGTGGAATTTGGTAAGGAAAAATTTATATAGTGTGCTGAAATTTACTGTCACTTGTTACTATGGAAAATAATCATTTGAGGGGTTTGTTCGGGGTATCTTCACCCCGACCAGTAGAGCAAAGAGTTGCTCCTCAACCTACTGAAATTTTTTACTTTGAAATTCCTTCGGGTATGATAGAGAAACTGCTAGCTAATCCTTTTACACGAGATGGAACATTACATCCTGATATGCAGCTAATTTATGTGGATGAAGTTTGTGGATTATTTAAGCTTGCAGGTATGCCCGAGGATGTTATCAAGAAGAAGGTCTTCCCTTTATCTTTAAAGGGAAAGGCATTGACATGGTTTAGGCTATGTGATGATATTGGATCATGGAACTACAACCGATTGAAATTGGAATTTAATCAGAAGTTTTATCCTATGCATCTCGTTCATCGTGATCGTAACTATATATATAATTTTTGGCCTTGCGAAGGAGAAAGTATCGCTCAAGCTTGGGGGAGGCTTAAGTCAATGTTATATTCATGCCCCAATCATGAGCTCTGAAGAGAAATCATTATTCAAAATTTTTATGCTCGGCTTTCTCTCAATAATCGCTCCATGCTCGCTACTTCTTGTACTGGTTCTTTTATGATGAAGACTATTGAATTCAAATGGGATTTATTGGAAAGAATTAAATGCAACTCTGAAGATTGGGAACTCGACGAAGGTAAGGAGTCAGGTATAACACCTAAGTTTGATTATGTTAAATCTTTTATGGATACCGATGTTTTTCATGAATTTAGCACTAAATATGGACTTGACTCTGATATAGTAGCTTCTTTCTGTGAATCATTTGCTACTCATGTTGATCTCCCTAAGGAGAAGTGGTTTAAATATCATCCTCCCATTGAAGTAAAAGTAGTTGAACCTATTAAAGTTGAAGAAAAGACTATCACTTATAATGTTGATCCTATTGTTCCTACCGCTTATATTGAGAAACCACCTTTCCCTGCTAGAATAAAGGATCATGCTAAAGCTTCAACTGTGGTTCGTAAGAGTAATGCTAGAACATCTACACCCTCTGAGAAAATTAAAGTTGAACCTAGTATTGCTATGGTTAAGGATCTCTTGGTCGATAATATTGATGGGCATGTTATTTACTTCTGTAATGAAGCTGCTAGAATTGCTAGACCCGATACTAAAAATAAACATAGACCTGTTGTCGGCATGCCTGTTGTTTCTGTTAAAATAGGAGATCATTGTTATCATGGCTTATGTGATGTGGGTGCTCGTGCGAGTGCAATACCTCATTCCTTATACAAAGAAATTATGCATGATATTGCACCTGCTGAGATAGAAGATATTGATGTTACAATTAAGCTTGCCAATAGAGATACTATTTCACCAGTTGGGATTGTTAGAGATGTTGAAGTCTTGTGTGGGAAAGTTAAATATCCTACTGATTTTCTTTTTCTTGGTTCCCCACAAGATGATTTTTGTCCCATTATATTTGGTAGACCCTTCTTCTTGAATATTGTTAATGCTAGGATAGATAGCGAAAAGGATATTGTTACTGTTGGTTTAGGAGACATGTCTCATGATTTTAATTTTGCTAAATTTCGTAGACAACCTCATGATAAAGAATTGCCTAGTAAAGATGAAATTATTGGTCTTGCTTCTATTGTCGTGCCTCCTAATGATCCTTTAGAGCAATATTTGCTAGACCATGAAAATGATATGTTTATGAATGAAAGAAGGGAAACAGATGAAGTATTCTTTAAACAGGGACCTATTTTGAAACACAACTTGCCTGTTGAAATTCTAGGGGATCCTCCTCCACCCAAGGGTGATCCCGTGTTTGAGCTTAAACCATTACCTGATACTCTTAAATATGCTTATCTTGATGAAAAAAAGATATATCCTGTTATCATTAGTGCTAACCTTTCAGAGCAGGAAGAAGAGAAATTATTGAAAACTCTGAAGAAGCAACGTGCTGCTATTGGATATACTCTGGATGATCTTAAGGGCATTAGTCCCACTCTATGCCAGCACAAAAAAAAATTGGAGAAAGACGCTAAACCGGTTGTTGATCACCAACGACGGTTAGATCCTAAGATGAAAGAAGTGGTAAGAAATGAAATACTAAAGCTTCTGGAGGCAGGTATAATTTATCCCGTTGCTGATAGTCAGTGGGTAAGTCCTGTCCATTGTGTCCCTAAGAAGGGAGGTATTACTGTTGTTCCTAATGATAAAGATGAATTGATCCCACAAAGAATTGTTACATGTTATAGAATGGTAATTGATTTCCGCAAATTGAATAAAGCTACTAGAAAAGATCATTACCCTCTACCTTTTATTGATCAAATGCTAGAAAGATTATCCAAACATACACATTTTTGCTTTCTAGACGGTTATTCTGGTTTCTCTCAAATACCTGTGTCAAAAGAGGATCAGGAAAAGACCACTTTCACTTGCCTTTCGGTACCTTTGCTTATAGACGTATGCCTTTTGGGTTATGTAATGCACCTGCTACCTTTCAAAGATGTATGACTACTATATTCTCTGACTTTTGTGAAAAGATTGTTGAGGTTTTCATGGATGATTTCTCCGTTTATGGAACTTCTTTTGATGATTGCTTAACCAACCTTGACCCAGTTTTGCAGAGATGTGAAGAAACTAATCTTGTCCTGGATTGGGAAAAGTGCCACTTTATGGTTAATGAAGGTTTTGGTCTTGGGACATAAAATTTCTAAAAGAGGTATTGAAGTTGATAAAGCTAAAGTTGATGCTATTGAAAAGATGTCGTCTCCTAAGGATATTAAAGGTATAAGAAGTTTCCTTGGTCATGCCGGTTTTTATAGGAGGTTCATTAAAGACTTCTCAAAAATTTCTAGGCCTCTGACTAATCTCTTACAAAAAGATGTTCCTTTTGTCTTTGATGATGATTGTGTAGAAGCATTTGAAATACTTAAGAAAGCCTTGATTTCTGCACCTATTGTTTAGCCACCTGATTGGAATTTACCCTTTGAAATTATGTGTGATGCTAGTGATTATGCTGTAGGTGTTGTTCTAGGACAAAGAGTTGATAAGAAATTAAATGTTATCCAATATGCTAGTAAAACTCTAGACAGTGCCCAGAGAAATTATGCTACTACTGAAAAAGAATTTTTAGCAGTTGTATTTGCTTGTGATAAGTTCAGACCTTATATTGTTGATTCTAAAGTAACTGTTCACACTGATCATGCTGCTATTAAATATCTTATGGAAAAGAAAGATGCTAAACCTAGACTTATTAGATGGGTTCTCTTGCTACAATAATTTGATTTGCATATTATTGATAGAAAGGGAGCTTAGAACCCCGTTGCAGACAACTTGTCTAGGTTAGAGAATGTTCTTGATGACCCACTACCTATTGATGATAGCTTCCCTGATGAACAATTAGCTGTCATAAATGCTTCTCGTACTGCTCCATGGTACGCTGATTATGCTAATTACATTGTTGCCAAATTTATACCACCTAGTTTCACATACCAGCAAAAGAAAAAAGTTTTTCTATGATTTTAAGACATTACTTCTGGGATGACCCACACCTTTACAAAGGAGTAGATGGTGTTATTAGATGTTGTGTACCTGAGCATGAACAGGAACATATCTTACGCAAGCGTCACTCCGAGGCTTATGGAGGACACCATGCTGGAGATAGAACTGCGCATAAGGTATTGCAATCCGGTTTTTATTGGCCTACTCTTTTTAAGGATGCCCGTAAGTTTGTCTTGTCTTGTGATGAATGTCAAAGAATTGGTAATATTAGTAGAGGTCAAGAAATGCCTATGAACTATTCACTTGTTATTGAACCATTTGATGTTTGGGGCTTTGATTATATGGGACTGCTTCCTTCCTCTAATGGGTATACACATATTTTAGTTGTTGTTGATTACTTTACTAAGTGGGTAGAAGCTATTCCAACTAGTAGTGCTGATCATAAAACCTCTATTAAGATGCTTAAATAAGTTTTTTTCCGAGGTTTGGAGTCCCTAGATACTTAATGACTGATGGTGGTTCTCATTTTATTCATGGTGCTTTTCGCAAAATGCTTGCTAAGTATGATGTTAATCATAGAATTGCATCTCCATACCATCCACAATCTAGTGGTCAAGTAGAACTGAGTAATAGAGTGATTAAATTAATTTTGCAAAAGACTGTTAATAAATCTAGAAAGAATTGGTCCAAGAAACTTGATGATGCATTATGGGCCTATAGAACTGCATATAAAAATCCTATGGGTATGTCTCCGTATAAAATGGTTTATGGAAAAGCATGTCACTTACCTCTCGAACTAGAACATAAGGCATATTGGGCCATTAAAGAGCTAATTATGATTTCAAACTTGCCGGTGAGAAGAGACTATTTGACATTAGCTCACTTGATGAATGGAGAACCCGGGCCTATGAGAATGCCAAACTGTTTAAAGAAAAAGTTAAAAGATGGCATGACAAAAGGATACAAAAGCGTGAGTTTAATGTAGGTGATTATGTTTTGTTATACAACTCTCGTTTAAGATTTTTTGCAGGAAAACTTCTCTCTAAATGGGAAGGTCCTTACGTTATCGAGGAGGTCTATCGTTCCGGTGCCATAAAAATCAACAACTTCAAAGGCACAAATCCAAAGGTGGTGAACGGTCAAAGAATCAAACATTATATCTCAGGTAATCCAATAAATGTTGAAACTAATGTTATTGAAATCGTAACCCCGAAGGAATACATAAGGGACACTTTCCAGAATGTTTCAGACAACGAAAAGGAATAGGTATGTGGTACGGTAAGTAAACCGACTCCAAAATAGTTCTAATGGCAATTTTTCTCCGTTTTGGAATACTTAAGAAAATAGGAAAATAATAAGTAGTCCGGGAAGGACACGAGGCGTCCACGAGGGTGGACGGCGCGCCCTACCCCCCTGGGCGCGCCCCTGCCTCGTGGGCACCACATGTACCCTCTGGACTCGGTTTTTTGCATGATACTCCTTTTGGTCGGTAAAAATTCATTATATAATCTCCCAAAGGTTTTGACCACTGTACCACGCAAATATCCTCTGTATTTGTTTTGAGCTGTTTTTCTGATAGATCTAGATCACCATGACATCGTCAAGCGCCCCCAAGGACAAGTTTTTCGAGAAGGTCATCAACCCCTACCTCGCGGAGGTGCTGCAACACCCTCAAACCATCGAGATGCGTGAGGGGGCGCTGCACATCCGCGATGTTGAGGGACCAAGGAGGACCGAAAGCGTGGAGACAAGACTCGAAGCAATGGAGCAACAAGTTTTCAAGTGCCAGGGGATGGTGGAATGCGGACTCAACGCCAACCACATGATGATCACGGAGTTCACCAACAACCACAAGCTGGATGCCAAGAACATTGGGGAGACCATCTTCAAGCTTCACAAGAAGACCGAGCATCTCCAAGCCCAGATCTATGACCTGCAAAACCAAAACTGTGAGTATGAATATAGATTCAAGAGGATGAGTTTGGCTGCAGATTTGAGGATCCTGGAGACCCGATCATCCTTCTATGATGGTGAGTCTATGCCTTGGAAGATGGACGACAAGCCTACATCATCAACAACTCCATCATCACCACCTTCGAAGAAAGAGACATAAACACATGGGTATGGGCACCCCCCTTGGCAACAGCCAAGCTTGGGGGAGGTGCCCCGGTATCGTATCACGATCACACTCCTATCTTTACCTTTTTCTTAGTTCGATCCTTTTGGTAATATCTTGATCTAGTAGAATAAATTTTTAGTATGATCTAGTTTTGAGCTTTGCTTTATGATCCTTCTATGTAATCGAGTCTGTGAGCTATATATAATAAAGATTAGTTTTGAGTCAAGGGCTTTGCTATCTTGCTATGATCTTGAGGGAATAAAAGAAAGAATAAAAAGATCATATTGATCTTATGGAGAGTAATGACTTCACATATAAAGAGTATGATGAATAAAAGTTGTTGAGAGTTGACAAACATAGTTTTGGTCATCGTTGCAATTAATAGGAAGTAAAAAAGAAAGAGAGGTTTTCACATATAAATATACTGTCTTGGACATCTTTTATGATTGTGAGCACTCATTAAAATATGACATGCTAAAAAGTTGATGTTGGACAAGGAAGACAACGTAATGGGTTATGTTTTCTTACATCCGAAATAAATTATATTGTCATGGATAATCCAACATGTTGTGCTTGCCTTTCCCCCTCATGCTAGCCAAATTCTTTGCACCAAGTAGAGATACTACTTGTGCTTCCAAATATTCTGAAACCCAGTTTTGCCATGAGAGTCCACCATATCTACCTATGGATTGAGTAAGATCCTTCAATTAAGTTGTCATTGTTGCAAGCAATAAAAATTGCTCTCTAAATATGCATGATCTATTAGTGTGGAGAAAATAAGCTTTATACGAGCTTGTGATATGGAAGAAATAAAAGCGACGGACTGCATAATAAAGGTCCCTATCACAAGTGGCAATATAAAGTGACGTACTTTTGCATTAAGATTTTGTGCATCCAACCATAAAAGCACATGACAACCTCTGCTTCCCTCTGCGAAGGGCCTATCTTTTATTCTTGTCTTATACCTTATACAAGAGTCATAGTGATCTTCACCTTTCCTTTTTACATTTTATCCTTTGGCAAGCACTATGTGTTGGAAAGATCCTGACATATATATCCAATTGGACGTGGGTTTTCATAAAGCATTATTGTTGACGTTACCCTTGAGGTAAAAGGCTGGGAGGCAAAACTATAAGCCCCTATCTTTCTCTGTGTCCGATTAAAACTTCATACCCATAAGTATTGCGTGAGTGTTAGCAATTGTGAAAGACTAAATGATAGTTGAGTATGTGGACTTGCTGAAAAGCTCTTGTATTGATTGTTTCCGATGTTATGATAAATTGCAATTGCTTCAATGACTGAGATTATAGTTTGTTAGTTTTCAATGAAGTTTCTGATTCATACTTTACATTGTGAATAGATTGTTAGTTTAGCATAAGAAATCATATGACAATATATATATGTTGCTGTTTTAAGAATGATCATGATGCCCTCATGTCCGTATTTTATTTTATCGACACCTCTATCTCTAAACATGTGGACATATTTTTCGATATCGGCTTCCGCTTAAGGACAAGCGAGGTCTAAGCTTGGGGGAGTTGATACATCCATTTTGCATCATGCTTTTATATCAATATTTATTGCATTATGGGCTGTTATTACACATTATGTCACAATACTTATGCCTTTTCTCTGTTATTTTACAAGGTTTACATGAAGAGGGAGAATGCCGGCAGCTGGAATCCTGGGCTGGAAAAGGAGCAAATATTAGAGACCTATTCTACACAACTCCAAAAGTCCCGAAACTCCACAAAAGTCAGTTTTGGAATATATTAAAAATATTGGGTGAAGAAAGAACCAGAGGGGGGCCACCCACTGTCCACGAGGGTGGAGGGCGTGCCCTACCCCTAGGCGCGCCCCCTGCCTCGTGGGCCACCTGGCAGCCCCCCGATGCCCATCTTTTGGTATAAGGTGTCTTCTTCCCTGGAAAAAAAATCAGAAGGAAGCTTCGGGACGAAGCGCCGCCATCTCGAGGCGGAACTTGGCGAAACCAATCTAGGGCTCCGGCGGAGCTGTTTTGCCGAGGAAGCATCCC
The DNA here is from genome assembly GCF_002575655.3 of Aegilops tauschii subsp. strangulata. Classification (NCBI taxonomy): domain Eukaryota; kingdom Viridiplantae; phylum Streptophyta; class Magnoliopsida; order Poales; family Poaceae; genus Aegilops; species Aegilops tauschii. Next base: position 342,690,642 of record NC_053039.3, read on the forward strand.
TCCGGGAGGGGGAAATTGTCACCATCGTCATTACCATCGATCCTCTCATCGGGAGGGGGTGAATCTCCACCAGCATCTTCACTAGCACCATCTCCTCTCAAACCCTAGTTCATCTCTTGTATCCGATCTTTGTCTCAAAACCTCAGATTGGTACCTGTGGGTTGCTAGTAGTGTTGATTACTCTTTGTAGTTGATGCTAGTTGGTTTAATCGGTGGAAGATCATATGTTCAGATCCTTTATGCATATTAATACCCCTCTGATTATGAACATGAATATGATTTGTGAGTAGTTATGTTTGTTCCTGAGGACATGGGAGAAGTCTTGTTATAAGTAGTCATGTGAATATGGTATTCGTTCAATATTTTGATGAGATGTATGTTGTCTTTCCTCTAGTGGTGTTATGTGAACGTCGACTACATGACACTTCACCACTGTTTGGTTCTAGAGGAAGGCATTGGGAAGTAATAAGTAGATGATGGGTTGCTAGAGTGACAGAAGCTTAAACCCTACACTACAAAAAAATACACTTCCGTGATGATACATGTTTGTCACAGTAGGTCGCGTTTTTGTCATGCATGTACATCAATGAGAATTTTATGACAGAATCAAGATAGTCATACCTGTGCTGTCGTAGAAGTGTTCCATGACATTACCAAAATTATCATCACGGAAGTGTCCACTTCCATGACGATAAATCGCGCGTCACAGAAGTGCTTTCGTCAAGGGTGACCGACACGTGGCATCCACCGTAACGGAACGCCGTTAAGCTATCGGGTCCAGTTTTGGATCCAATAACTCGCTAACAGCCTCGACCAATGGGGATTTTCCACGTGTAAAATCATCATTGGCTGGAGGAAACACGTGTCGGCTCACCGTTGCGACAGATGTCATCCACTCATTGGACAGAAGGCACCTATGATACGTCGACATGTGGCACGGCCCAATAGAAGCCCATTCCTGTGAAAAGGCTGGCCCGTTTGACTTGGTCAAATGGTGGCGGGCCGGGCCACGGAAAGCCTGTTAACGGCCTGTTCGCATATAGCCCATTTACAGCCCGCTAACCCAGGGCCCGTTACGACCTATACGAATTAGGCCCAGTAGCGTCATCTGGGCCGTCCAATATGATTCCAGCCCATTTTGAGTTCCGGCCCATGTATGGCCCATGACTTCTTTCGGCCCAGATGAGGCCCTTTGTAACTCTTGGCCCATTAACGACCCGTGGTGAAACTGGCCCGTAATGAACAGTGTATCACTTTATACCCATTAGCGGCCCATTAATCCATTGGGCCGTTTGCAACCCATGTTATCTTTCGGCCTTCTCAGGTCCCATTTATTCTTGGGCTCATTTCCAGCATTCGGTTACTTAAGGCCCTTTACTGCCATTTTCTGCTTGTGGGCCAAATTCAGCCCGTGGTCACAGTCGGCCCGTTTGTGGCCCGTTAATACGTTGGGCCGTTTTCATAGCGTCATCAAATACGGCCTATTAACGACGGCCCGTTATGGTCGGCCCATGAACGGACGACTCCAACTCTAGCCCCTTTACGGCCATAATGCGGTCTGTTTTTGGCCCATGTTTGGCCAATCGATCATACGGCCCGTCTAAGGCCCATTGATGATACGGCCCGTAGAAGGCCCATTGTTTCTACGGCCCGTAGGAAGCCCAGTGTCACTACAGTAAATATGTAGCCCATGGCCTGTTAAAGGCAGGAAACTACTATAGGTTTAGACCTGCTAATGGCCCAAGATGATTATAGGCCCACGTTTTGGCCCATATGAGTAACGAGCCGACCTGAAGACCGACAACACTGAGATCCACTGAACCTTCCGGCCTAAATTATAGCATAACGACCAAAGAATAAACCTAGACTATACAACAAAGAAATTACGGCATATTAGGAATCAAAGTTCGCTACCCGGTGATAATAAAGCGCAACATGACCGCGGATTACATACACTGGGCATCAAAGGTCGCCATAAGTGCATATAAACGCGCCGACAAAAGAATATACAAAACTGAGAGCACTTCAGAAGGCACTAGACCTGGCAAGCTCGGCCCCCCGCAAGCAGCCGAACAAGCTGATGAGACCTCAGTTGTGTCAACGATAGATGCTTCATCCCTAGCTGTATGGAACCATAGTGCGCAAGGCAGTCCCCTGACATCTTCATTACATCTTTGACTTCAAGTTGGAGCTGAGCTGAAGCAAGCCTTTCCGCTTTAAGTTGAGACTGAAGAAGTCGAACTGATTGAGGCAGCGACTGCATAGAGGTTGTCTCACACCTGCTGGTGAGTAGTTTCAACTCACTGTCTTCATCAAGACAGGACCTTGGGGTCATCTCGCTGTCCTCAAGATGGTTTGGCTCACTATCTTTCCTAAAGTTCGGCCTGGCATAAGAGATACGACTCTGAAAGAGAAACAAGGAGACACGTAACAGGTTTCACAATTATATAAGCAAATAAATGGATCTGTTCTGCATAAGGAACATGTTTTTACAACTACAATTTAAAACTGGTAGTTGTTGCAAACATCCAATCAGATGTAAACAGCAGTGGAGGAAATGATGCCTATCCAAATCTATACTAGAACAAAGTTTGAAGGCTTGAGAAGGATGAACTTACATTACATGTTAACATGGGCTGGACAAAGCCCTTCTCCATGTTGATGGAAAGATAATTCAATAAATTCCCCAAAGAAAATTCTTTATAAGCGTTGCCATTATTCTACATTTTGCAAAGAGTAAATATAGATCAAATAATATTGGAAGAAATAGAGGATAATGAAGCTCAGGTGCAGACTGATGATACATAATCAAATAGCAATTAATTAAGTACAACGTTACAAGGCAAAAGGTACTGACAAGAGGAATGCAGACATCAATGTGTGCAGTGGCATTGGCTTTATTCAACATTTTGGTAAGAGTAAATGTAGATATGATAATTTGGAGAAAGTGGATGGCAGGGCAGATAAGATGCAGAGTAATGCTAGACAATCAACTATCTCGCGATGCATGTACAGTAATACCACCACCGTCCGTTGTTAGCTGTCGCTCAAATGGATGTATCTAGCACTATTAAGTTCTAAATACATCCAATTGATCAACAATTAATTCGATACAAAGGGAGTACATGACAACATGTACTTACATGAGCAATCCAAAACTTCATAACCATTGTGTTAATTCTACATTTATCTAAGAGTAAATATCGATCTTATAATTTCAAGCAAAGGAAGGATAAAGAAGCGAACATTTACAGTGATGCTACATAATCAAACAGTAATGAGTGTAAGTATGCTGACAAAGGGCAAGAGGTACTGACAAGAGCAATGCAGAGCCCAGTATTGTCGTGAGATCCTATGATCCTTTGAGCAAGGAGATTCATCTGAAATTAGTTTTCATAGAAGAGAGAAGGTAAGGCACATGCAGAAATTTAGGAGTTCAAATTTTGAATTGATATCATAGACAGTACCTGACGCTGGGCTGTCAGCAGTTCTAATAGGGGTTTGCCACTGGAGTAGGGGTAAAGTCTGTTACAGTTGGGCCTGTGTTTTCTGTGGCTGCTGATCTATCTGATTTAACAGGTATCACTACCTTTTCCAAATACCTAGTTTGTACTCCTTGAGGATCTGCAATCACCCTCTTCCTTTTGGACATCTATTACGAAAGAACAACATTTGACTGGAAAAACATAGTATGATGACACATGGAATAGGTACAGAAAATGGATAGGTATGGCATATACTCATATATGATGCTTAAACTAAGCAGATGGTGTAACAAAGTAGAAGTAATGCAAGAGGTCAGATGCAAAATATGTGCGACCAATACAACCTTGCCAAGTTAGAGCATGCACCTTGATGGGTGAATAAGATATGTCATCCTCCACCATGCCAAGTTTGTTAGCCAGTGGATCGTTCCACAATATTCCTCTCGTGTGCCCATTCTCATATTCATTTTGATAATGTTCAATACCTGACATGCATGAAAACATAAAAACAAGTGAGATTATCTTTGTAATGCAGAAGTGATTCTAATCCAATACTTCCTCCCTGTAAACCCCTTTGTGCTATCTCTGCAACTTCTAAGAGGTGCCATCCATGCTGTAATTTGGTGTGTGCATTAATATAATGTGGCCTACTACTCAAAATATGAGAGCTCCAGAAGTGATGATACTTCGCAGATGACAGCTTCAACATATAGTAAAGAAGAACAAGTCGACCTGACCTGACAGATTCAAAATATACTAAGGGAGAATAACTCGACCTGACCAGTCGACCGCAAGAGAAGAGGATCATCTTAAAGAAGAGCAAGAACATTGAAGATATTACAAGTCTTTCTATACAATGTCGGTTGGCCACCCATGATGAACCATAGCGCACAGAGAAATACTATTCCTTCCGGTCTCTCCATATGTGGCTCACATGCATTTCGAAACTAAAGTAGGAACATTTAGTTGACCAATTAAACATCTCTCAGTTTTACTAATATCAACATAATATCAGATTTGAATTTGTACAACTAAGCTTGTTTAGCTCGATGGGTGGAGCAGTGCTATTACGACACGAACCACGTAGGCTGATCGTGGTCATCATAAAATGGGGAAACCGTAAGCATGATGAGTATAGTGTTGACCGTGGCAGTGGGATGGCAGATCTGAAGCTGCAAACCGCGCAAAGGGTAGTTAGCAACCAATATTTGCTTTGAAATAACAACTAAGATTTGGTATGAACAAGAAAGTACAGTCAACAAGTGACAAAGAAATGCAATTCTGCTGTCTCTCTATATGTCGCGGCATGCATTTGGAAACTCAAGTGGGACCTTTAGCTAACCAATTAAATGTGTCTGTTAACTAATATCAGTATCATATCACAATCATATTTGAACAACTAAGCTTTGAAATTTTGAGTGTTGTGTTGTTTAGCTTGAAGGGTGGAGTAATGCTAGTATGACATAAAGCACCTACGCAAATCATAGTAGAGTAGATAAAAGGGGAAAACCCTAAGCATCAAGAGTAAAATCAGGAAAGTGGAACTAGCTGGACCAGTGGGTGGCGCACATGCTTTTCGAGACGAATATAGGAACATTAGGTGACCAATTAAACGTTCTCTGTTTTAGTAATATGAGCATCATATCAGATTCGTATTTCAACATGTAAGCTTTGGAATTATGAGTGGCATGTTGTTTCACTTGATGGGTTGAGGTCTTGAGGAGCAGTACTAGCACGACACGAAGCAGGGAAGCACCTACGATGATGGTAGTGAATATAAAGGGGGGAAACCATAAGCTTTACGAGTATAGTAACCGTGACATGGCGGATCTGAAGGTGCAAACAGGACAAAGCTACTTCGCAACCAATGTTTGCATTCAACTAGCCACTACGATTTGGTACGGACAAGAAAAGTACAGTAAACAATTTAAGATCTATTTTCCGGGTGAGATCAATAACTTAAGCACATATGGAAGAGCACCACCTCACTTGCGACGCGGTGTAGGCCCCTGCTGATACATTGAGGGTGCTGCGGGTGCGATGGCTGTCGGCGGCGGGGAAGAAGACTTTAGATGGCAGATGCCCGGGTTGGGGGATAAATCTTGTTGCCGTGGACGAGGCGGTCGTAGGAGCGGCAACGACAAAGTGGACGACGGCGCCGATGAAGCGAGACGACACGATGAAACGATCCTGGTCCGGCGCCGTGGATGAGAGACGTCCATCTCTTGCAGTGGACGACGGGGTAGGGGTAGCGGCTCCGGCAAGGTGGAGGATGGGGTGGCGGACAGAGGAGGCTGGGCGCAGTGGGGAGGTTGTCGTGGCGCCGACGGTGTATGAATGGGGAAATGGAGGGGGAGGGGGGATCTCAAACTTTGGGACACGCTTGTCTGAAATGTGGGAAAGTTACGAACTTATCCCCCGTTTAAAATTTTGGACATCACGTCGGTTGGGGATAGGACGGTAATCTCGCATCTCTCAAATATTTGCCGGTAACGATTTCGGGTGAGGAGAGGGTGTTTTGCCGCCCACGGTTGGCGCCCACGGTGTATGAACGGGGCTGACAGGTAGGGCGGTTGTGTCATGTCTAAGGGAAGTTACACATCTGCCCCTATTTAAAATATTAGCCTACATCGATTTCGGACGAGGAGAGTTTGTTTTGCCGCCCACCGTGGATGAATGGGGAAATGGAGGGAGAGACACATGTCTTTCGGACGAGCTTGAATCAAATGTGTTTTGCCGCCCACGTTTGGCGCCCACCGTGTCTGAATGGGCTCAGAGGCCGTCGTGTCACGTCTGACTGAAGTTACTAGTCTACCCCTATCGACAGCAGTGTAAATCCGGTCGAATAAGGATGTCAAGTGTCAGGGGTAGACAGTAATTTCCATCTCGCAAACACTTGCTTCGGGCAGGCCACAAATGATAGTGGGTGTTTAGACGCTTCGTTCAAAACTTGGGAGAATTAGCATTCATGTTTGCCCTGGGCCCTGGCAACTAAATCCAAAGCCAATTTTTATTCGATTACGAATATCCACAGATAATTCTACGTTTTGTTATTTATTTCTTCAAAACCACAACAAAGATTTATTCCACCTTTATATATGATTATGATTTAGAAATGTCGTGATCTTCGAATTCAGTAGGTTGGATACACTTTGAGTCAAACAGTTATTTCATCCAATACAATATGCTCACACGAAAAACAGTTCACCTTATATCAATCATACAAGTACTGAGGATTACCTCGCCTAAAAAATTCGGATCATTACAACACATGGACAACATAGGGGGTCTTACAACATAATCCATTCAGAGACATGACACAACATGCAAGTACAATAATCTAATGACAATTTCAACTGCTATCTAAAGAAGAACTGGGATTACCCTGGGCTTCAGATAGCAGAAGCAGCAAGACCTCCTCCATCTTCAAATGCGACATTCTTACTTCCTCCAATTCTTGGGTTGCTTGCTACGTGCAGCTAATTGCATAATTTCCAGCTTCAAGATCGAGATTACCTCATTCATGGCAGCCATACCATCTCTTTCTGCTTCTAGTAGAGCCTCAAGAACTATAATATCTGTGCTCAGACTGCTCTCCGGCAGTGTTGCCTCTGAACTGCTAACATCTGGTAACATGGATGGCACACTGCTTCCACAAATAGATTCTGGGGTTGTACATTGTGTCCTAGTGTGAACGGCATCCTGAAAGGTTTCCGCTGGACATAAGTAAGAGATAGTTATCGCATGATCCGGGCAGTAAGCTTACATGGTAAACGACATACGAATTATTGCCGAGCATGGCAAGCTATATTTAAATGGTTCGAAGCAACATCAGACGAAAAGAAATTAAAATGGTAAGATGAAACTAGGGATGTAAGTGGCAAATAAATGACATCCGCCAGTCCCATCTAGTTAGTTTTTGCTAGCTCCCTGGTTCATTTTCCTCAAAAAATAAAAACTCTTTTGAACTATCATACCACTAGTGGACTTTAATCGGGATTAAACAGGACCCAGTTGACATCCCTAGTTGAAAGGGAGTGTACCACCGCTATATTTAAGTTGCTAAGGCATCTAAGCAGTTGAAATAATCTGAGAAAGCACTTAACAGTGTGGCCTCATATAAACTACGAAGACAGTCTTGTGATGAAGTTCAGAGGAAAAGTGAAGGACTCAAATGAACTAGACATGCATTTCTTTACGATAGTACAGCAGGCACTGCTGACATATTGGCCAACTCAGGTATAGCGTAACAAGTAACAAACAAGCATTCGAATCAAGCAATACAGCAAAGCAGACAACTAAACTATTTGTTATTCTGTAGGATTACAGGTTGAGGGCACAAGCCAAGAAAGCAGCCCACACGCATTACATTTCACATGTACTAAAACACACTAGCTTGCCATATGTTGCTGTGAAGCCTCGCTGCTGTTGCAATGTTCTTTGAAGATATCGTCAGCATCCCATGGTTGCAAATCTACTTGTTGTAGTTTATTCTGCACCCTCTATTTAGGTAAAATTAATTTTATTCGCATGCACTGGTTCGAATTGATCATCAATGGTTCATCTAAACTAATGAAAGAAGGGTGTGTGCATACACGACAATATATCTGCTTCCCTCTATTTTTATGCTTGTTCGAGGTGCCAGCCCCAAAAGAACAAATATTTTGCTTGATGGGGTTGGCAGCTCCATAATTAATAGAAGCATCAAATTAGTCATGCAACTTGGGAAGATCAAGAACACACAAAAAAGTAATGAACAGAGGCTCGTAGCAGTGATGTAATAGCTAGCATCAGAAAATGTAGGGTAAAACGAACAAAAACCAGCGGAACCACATGCTAGTTTGCTGATGTGTAATTAAGCATAGAGAACATGAAGCAGTCTGATGGAACCAACAGGTGGCATCAGAATAACACCATTATCATAAATATAGCATGCAAGAAGTAAAATAGTAGGCAGTGATATCTAGGAAGTACAGTAATACTTAGGACAAAACTAAAGCATATTAACTATATGTGCACTGGTATGTAATTTAGCACATGTAACATGTTCACTGCCAGAAGTATGGCCCTACAGGTGCAAGTAGAATAACGCGTCTCATGAAAAAATGAATGATGCCCTAAAGAAATTCAAAGGTGTGGTGCTTATGCTAAAGAAGTGAATGTAGGCGCCGGCCGTTGGATAATAGTACCTGATTCTCGGCGGCATATGGGTATCGTTGGCATACTTGATAGTTAAGGATCGTCGATGGTGCTCGTGTTGCGGTTGAGTTTGGGCCGGCTGTCGCCGTCACTGAAGCGGCTCCGGTGCTACGGTTGCGGCGCATGTCGACATACAAGAAAGCTCATCTGTGGTAAGTGAACAGTTGCACGATAAAGAGAAAAAACCAAAGGAGTACAAATCGAAATAACCTGACGAGGCTGCGGCGTCGGTAAAGCAGGGCCGGTGGAGTTGAATATGGCGTCCGTGGAGCGAGTCCGGTGCAGTGGACGAAGGCTTCGGCGGGCGCGTTGTACAGTGCTTTCGGTGAGGCGGATCTGTTGCGGCGGACGAGGGCTTGTATGAAGGGCCAGCGAAGGGACGGACGAGGGAGTCAGTGAAGGGCCTACACTATGGTGGACGAGGGCACCGGTTAAGCAGATCCGGTGCGGTGGACCATGATGGCGGTCAAGGAGATCTGGAGCGGTGTACAAGCCAGTCGCTGAAGCGGCTCCGGTGAAGTGGTGAGTTGGCAGTTGGGGGTTCCAAGGTGCGGAAGGTAGATCCGTCGGGGTGTGAGGTCCATCGCTGCAGCGGAGGACTAGATTCGGCGGCTTGCCGTGGTTGGGGGGGTCGGGGAGGGGAAGGGGAGGGGCTCTGGGGAAGAATGTTGGGGGCAAAGAGGGGAAAACAATGGAGTTACCAAAGCAGCCCTTTTCCGTTCATGTGGCAGGGGTAAAACAGGAATATCGCAGGGCTAAACTTTCGGGCGCGAGATATTTCGATGTGACGGGAAGTTTGAAAGCTTTTGGCGCCTGAAATTATATTCTGCTCTTGTACGGCCGACTATGATATCATGGCCGAGAATTTGTTTGTTTTGCACGCAAAAAAGTGCAAGTTTTGAAAATCAATGTCTCCAACTCGAAACTTAGATTGTCCATTCAATTCAAATATGGATCATTGAGCTACTACAAGAAAATACCATCATATGGTCCAATTCAAATGAAATTCCAAATGTGTTTATCCTAAATATGATGACAAAAGCAAAAATGTGTATGTGTATGAATAAAGTGGGTGATTATAAAGTTTGAACATGCCCGTATGTGTATATCTCTAGGTTTGATATATGAATTTGAAATCACGAAATCCCGGCTTAAAAATGTACCTCCATCTAAATGAATTACAAAACCTAATGATGGAGTCGAATTCCAAAATTCCAATCTTAGGTTTGTAATTCTGGTACATCAAAGTATATCACGCATGTTCAAAAGTATCGTTATCTCATAGTCCAAACTGTGAAACAAATTGATCAACCTTGAGTGCACACACTATTGACCATGTATATCTCAATTACGCTCAAGTCCCTCAAATATAAACACCTCACTCTTTATCTGAAGCAAACCCCCCCTCGTCGCCCCCCCCCACACACAGAAGTCGTTCTCTCCCCCAAACACCAACACACAAGCACATTAACACCCCTCTCTCTTCTAAAGTCCGGACCCCAATATAGGTCTCTATCACTTTATCTCTTGGGCATGCACACATCTCTTCCCCCACTCTCTAGCTAGGTCTCCCGACATCTCTCTTTACCAAGCACACGCACTATGTAGAGTGTATCTTTCCCATACACACAAAACATCGCCCCCAAACGTCTATCTCCCTAGTTATGTGGTTCTCGCACACTCACCTCACACACCACCCCCACTTCAAAACAAGCACACTTTGTCTCCTTGTGCACCACTCTCCTCTTTCTATCTCTCCCACATGCGGACCCGCCCCAGCTCCTCCCTGTATACATATATGTCGTGACTCTTTCCATAGCTCCCTAATGTATCATCGTTCTTGATCTCGCACATTGTTCTCTACACCATCTATTCTAGATCTCTCATGAAGTCCCTATCACACACACGTTGACTCGCTTCCCTTGCGTCTCCGTACATAGGCCAATTTCAAACAACATCAACATTGTCTCCCTATCTATACGCCATTTATGGACACAAACGCCCCCTCTCTTCCTCTCTCTCTCTCCCTCTCTCTCTCTCTCTCTCTCTCTCTCTCTCTCTCTCGCTCTCACACCCCTCTCCCACACACAATCGATGTCTCTTCCAAATAGTCTGCTCCCCCTGCCCGCACCCATGCTATACCGCTACTACACATGTCACACCATTCCCCTTCCCTTATACTAGGTTTACATCATTAGTGGTCTCTCTACTCCACATACACACACTCCCTCTCACACACAAACGCGCACACAAACACACACAAACACGCACAAACACCCATTAATCTGGATCCTCATCTCTCCCCTTGTCCGCATGTGTATCTCGCACACTCACTCTCTAATTATGTATATGTGTCTCCAGTTACACAACACAAAGCCCCATGTACATGTCTCTCTCTATCCTCCACACACATAGACACAAAGAATTTGTTATCATTGCCTCAGTCTCTAGACATATCACACACGCACACTGTCTCTCTCTCTCTCGCAAACATGCTCAACAAGGGTTTCCCCGTGAATAACTTACCATCTATTCATCAACAGTCGTGGCAGTACGACGAACACGAGATGTGAAAAAGAATAAATCTACACGTGCTTAGACCACCTAGTATGACTACTAGGACTAGAGCAAGCCAAAAAGCGCGCCGCCGTCACCCCCTCCTTATCGGTGACGGGAAAACCTTTGTTTTACACAGTCGAGAAGTCATTGTGCTAAGGCCTCACATGCTGAGGCATTGAATAGAATGTAGATGCTAGTTTACGGAAACAAGTATCGATAATATGTTTGTATCTCCATACTTATATTTCTTCTCTTATAAAAAACCGAGTTGGTGACGATGGTACGCGTGCCATCTTGCAATATAGACCGTCCGATCTATATCTGACTGATGGAAATTAAACAAAAAGATACCCGCACCCCTCTCCACATTTGCAGACAAGGCCTACCCTCGTTCATCCTTATCTCGAACAACCTCATTGTTGAGCAATTAAGAAAGGAAGCCTCTGGAATAAACTGGCCTGGTGGTTGCTGCCGGCGTCATCAATCCCCATGCCTCCGCTCAGTCCGACCACCGATCACCACCATGCCCCACTCCTCTTCACCTTATCTCCTATTTCTCGAGATATCATTAGTTTTTACACATGGTATTACTCCCGCATGGGTCAATCACAATGAGTGTTTTTATAAAAAATGCATCTTGATGTTCCGTGCAATGCACGGATCTTGCTAGTACTCCTACAGAAGACTAAGTTGGTGATGATGGTGTGTCTGCCATCCGTCGTTTGTGACCATTAGATCGACATCTAACGACTGTGAGGTAAGTTGTTGCCTTTTCTCACAAACATCCCACTTGTCTACCAATTTGCAAAAAAAAAAACCATAATTAGTATCTTAAAACCAACCACATCCCTCCCTAACCTCACCAAAACAGCCCAAGGAATATATTCTAATTGAAACATAATATATCTCTAGTGATATATGTATATCAAAATTAGAGTGTTCTGTATCAAGTTTGTGAGTAAGTATTATTCTAATTATGATTCATTGCAACGCACATGAACATTGCTAGTATTTCCAACCATGCAAAAAAAATTCCCTAGTATTCCATACTTTCGAGTTTTCCATCAAGATATTAGTCACTCATGGTTGATATTTACTTTCAATCATGTACACATATGCACTATGTAACTAGCCTTGCTTATTGGGTTCCAAAGCTTAACTTTCACTCCTACTTACAATATGTAGAGTATTTAACAAAAAACTACCACTTTCAACCAGCCCTAGGAAGAATCTATTGTACAAAAAAATAGCAAAAACATACCCAAAATTTCTTAATCCACGCCAAAAACTACTACCTACCGATTAGGTTAGTTTAAACCCATTTATGACAGGGTTGGCCCACACGTCTGTGCTGACGAGGCAGCTTAAACCAACACATTTTGTTTGACCGTTGACATGAGGGACCCACATCTGACCTTCTATCCTGTTATTCCCCCTCAAATCGTTATTTTTCCTGAACATTACTTCAAACAGTGCTGATGCGTGTTCGTCGGTGGCGCCGGGGATGAGCGAGTTGGCTGCCGCTCCGCAGGATGGGCCAGACGCCGCGCTAGCCTCCACAAGGGTTGGCAGGCTGGCCCGAGCGTGACTCACGAGTGAGCAAGCTACCGCGCTAGCCTTCGCTCGAGCCAGATGGCTGGCCTTAGTGTGGCGCGCGCGAGCAAGCCGCCGCGCCACCGTGCCAATCTAGCTAGCAAACCTTGCAGACAAGCAGCTGGACGGAGTTATCTTGGCTAGCTAGCAGTCGCGAGCGCCGGACGGAGCTGGCATCCGGGCTGCCGCAAGATGGGCTCCGCACCGCCGGCAGTTTTGACCACGCCTTCTACCGGCGGCGGTAGCTGCGTCCCATGGCCGAGGATGACTAGGTGGACGGGCCGGAGGTAGGAGGTCACTCGGGGATTTTTGTGCAGACTGACATGCAGGTCCCACAAGTCATAACACACGGTCGAATAGAAGGCGTTGACTTAATGGGCGACACGGGCCCTATTTGGATACTCTAAGTCAGAGGTTAGATTCTAACCCTGAACTAACTCTAACCAAAGTGGTGTTTGGATGGCAGGGTTAGATTGACAACAAATGTATCCAAACAGGGCCATGGGTTGAAACGTGCCTATAACGGCACTTTGTAGAGTAGTCGTTTCTTGGTAGGGCTGGTTGGTAAGAGCATGTACAATGGTTGATAAGGTAGTCTTATCTTAAGTCTGCCACGTATGCAAGTGGTAGTAGTTTCTTGGTATTATTAGTGATTTCTTGCATTATTAGGGGTTTCTTATAAGGAACAATGTACTACTAGCGACAAAAGGCGATTCTAGGTTGCGTTGTACTCCAACGAGTACTACTAGTTGTCGCGGGAGTGTATACCTCGTTTTGTGGTTTCGATCCCGGCCAAACGCACGGCGGCCCTTTTTTTAAATAGTAACTTCGCTGCGAGCCAATATTTTACACGAGTAGTTTGAGTTTTGAAGTCAAACGGACGTGCGGCACCACAATCTAGGTGCACTGGATAGCCTAGCCACGTGAACGGGTTTTCCTTCCCAGCATCTCGTGGCTCACGTGCTCGCCCTAGCCGCACCTCGCTTGCAGCTTCCTCATCAGCTAGTAGCATATTTAAACTAGCGCCTCCCAATTAAGCCCGAGGAGCCAAAAAAGCTGGCGGGGCATTGGGAACTGTGCAATATGGCTCTGTACGTAAAGTGCTCTACTACTACTCTGTAGCTTGTGGCGTTGCACGCATGGACTTCACTCCATTATCGGCTCTACTATAAAAGAAATTCCTCTTGACGTGTTTTTTTTGAAACGGAGGCAAAAGCTTTGCTTCATCTCATTCATAAAGAAGGAACTACTAACAAAGTTCGACGAGATCCATTACACCTCCACAAATGGAAGCGAAAAGCCTAGTCTGGCTGTATCAAATAACTCAAATGTTCTGCCCCCGCAGTAACCGTCGCTGATAAACAGGCTGCTAGTGTGTGCGTGAGAGGAGCGGCTGAGTAGGCCAGCTACGTGAGAGGAGCGGCTGAATAGTGCACCGAGAGTTCCCGGCCACTATGCAGGTGTACTTTCCCTGCATTGATAGTACAACGATGGTTCTAGAGAACAGTAGTACCCTCCACTTCCAACTGTAGCTCCTTGGCCCTGAGATTCAAGAGTTCAAAACGGGTGTACTATACTAGAAGTACAGTACATAGCACTAGTAGTACCCTCGCACTACTAGTTGAGAAAGTAGTACTAGTACTGCTACAGTACGAGTACGTACTCCTCCGTCACATAATGTAAGACATTTTTTGACACTAGTTGGCGTGTACATAAAATAGCAAAAACATACCCAAAATTTCTTAATCCACGCCAAAAACTACTAGCTAGTGCCAACAATTTCTTACTAGTGCTATTATTTACAGTATAATGCAATCCCATAACGTCCCATAATGCTAGTACTAGTAGTAAATAATAGCCTCACCCCTTCGCTACAGTTGGAAGGAACGATCTACAGTTGGAAGGGACGAGGCCCTGCGGTTACTACGCTCTTATCTCCTCCTCGCCAGTTCCCCTCCCCCCGAAGAGAAGGCAGTTTGTCGCTGCTCCCATGGATTCGCCAGGCGGTTCTCCTCCTCGTCGGGGCTGGGAGACCATGGACAATGATCCTCTGGGAGAAATCGCACGCCGCTCCGACGTCCTCACCGCCGCAAGACTCGGTGCTTCCTGCACCAACTATTTCAAGACGGTGCTTAAAATGGCTTGGGAAAAGGCCATGCTTGTTGGTCTTCCATGAGTCCATGAGGAGAAGGTTCTTCTATGGGACAATCCTTCGAACAGTCCACCGCTCCCTAGCCATGGTCGCACGGTGACTCCGCTAGAGTTGCCGACGTTGAGAGGTAGTCGGATTTTGTCCGATGAGCAGGTCAGTAATGGAGTTTGATCATGTAGTACTTAGTTATTCCATTTCCATCCCGTAATTTCTCCGCTGCCCACCGTCTTATATATAGGTCTGGGTCGGTGCCAACGAAGATTGGCTTGCATACCTCCAGCCGGATACCACCATCATTTTGCACAACATCCACAGCAGTGCGGCCGTTCCGGTAGACCCCTTCTCCACAATTGGGATCGGCCTTCCGGACTGGCTGGGCTTGAATACGTATGATGATGCCTACATGAGATTGAAGAAGATAGCAATTGCGGACCCGGCGACAAAGCGACGCGGCTATGATGATTACTATCTCATCGCGGTGTTCGACATAAGGATTTCCATCAATGCAAGAGGAAGTAACGGCAGAGGCTGGCGCATGTTGGCGGCGGCAGATTTGTACCCCTACACGTTCGAAGACGCCGTGCGCCATCTAGGCCGCATATTCGCGGTGGCAAGCCAGGGGACTTGTTTCATCTGGTTGCCATCCTACGGTACGGGAGATTACAAACGGAATGCACAAACCATCATTTGCATCCCTAACGACACTCCATTATTTTGCAGGGACCAGTCATCCCGCGATCAAAATAAGATCGCCGATCCTGGATGTGCATTTGCATCCGCGATTCGGTCTAACCTGGAACCTTGTAGCTGACTTTGGCATATTGGGATCAACTATCATAGCAGTCATTACCCATGGTACCACTGATGTGCAACATGGTCACACAATCTACCACGATCGGACCGTCACCATCTACCCAGGTATTCCATTTTTAACCCTCTCACCTTCTCTTTCATTGTTGTACTAGTACTCTACTTACGTACTAGTAGGAGTACTTTTTACCTTGGAGGACGCGTATAGCTAGTTAGGCCCTTGAAGACTTGAACCCACTAGCTGCCACCATTTTTGTTTTTCCATGTCTTACTATCTCATCCATGTAGCCAACAGTGGCTATATATAATAAGCCGATTATTTTACTTCCTCTATACCGGAGTAGTACTATTTGCTGCACAGTATTACTGACCGCCATATTTGAGCACAACATTATTATGCATGGACATTGACTATGTATGTCACCATGTGTCCAGATCTGAGATGCCGCGTGTACCAGATGAACGGCGCCGAGTTCGACCCCCGTGATGCTACGTGGGTGCCGAGGAACACTCTTGGAGAGTACTCGTTTTTCATTGGGGACAGCTACCCCATTGTGAAGCGGATGCCACCTTCCGTGCACGACACGGAAGGCCTGCCGTTCATGAAGCATGGTTGTGTCTTCCGTGCGCACCACCGGATGAACGACATGCTGGGACACGCTATCCCTGATTTATGCCGCTTCATCTTGGATGAGTCTCCATCGTGTGGAACCGGACTAGAAAGCTGCGACAATGATTCCCGTTGCCCACCGCTATGGATCATGCCATCCATGAAGAACACCTGGGACTGGAACCTGGAGGAGGACATGTAGCCCATCTATAACGTGTAAGTGGAGTACAGTAAATTGTGAACGGTAGCGCTGTGAATATATGTAGACTAGTCGTGCACAAATTTGTCACATGAATTGGAGATGAACTTGTGTGGCATACTGGCATTTGTCCTTTAGAATTTATTACTAGTAAATGTGTTATGTGTACGTGCAACTTGTGTGGTTGTTGCACGGGCTCCAACACGCTCTTTCAGAAAAAAAAGGTGGCACAGCTTTGGATATACGTGACGTGGCGGCATCATACAGTAGCATCGTTCGCTATAGTTGTAGTACGCTCCTACTAGGATGACAACTCCTATAAAACCTTGCGCTTGGCTCTTTGCCTCTTCGGGAGGTTCAACAGTTCGTACTCGTGTGAACCTTGCACTTGGCTCTTCGCCTCTTCGGAAGGTCCAACAATGATGATACTACAGTACACATTATGCTTCTGGCAATCTGACACCGATTGAACTGATGCACGTCCACCGCGAGGGCGAGGGCGAGGGAGAGGGAGAGGGAGAGGAAGAGGGCGCGCTGTAGTCAAAACCCTCTCCTCGTCCTGCGAACCACCGCACGCATGGGCGAGGGAGAGGCGTAGTAAGCAAGCTTCTCCTCGTTCGGCGAGTTGACGGGACACATCAAAGCAGTACTAGTACTAGTCCATACTGCGTCCTTTCCGGTTAATATGGCTTAATTTGAAACGAGAAAAATACACTGGCGGTCAACGTATGTAACAATACGCTCTTTACGGTCACTATATATAGTTTTGCAGTAATTATACGATCACTAGCTCATCGTAGAGCACCGTATTGCACCCTACTAACCGTACACATAGTCGACGTGGCACTTTGTTGACTGGTTAAATTGTCACCTGGTTTCTGGGGCCCATGTGTCAGTTAACAGAGCAAAGAAATCAGCTAAAAAACAAAGAGTGTAGTACATCTACACTTCCAATGCATTTAGCCTTTAATCTAAATCGATATTGATTGACTAATGCACCAACTTGTGCTCTAGGTATAGGCTACATGTCTATCCTTAATTATAGCATGCAATGACCTTCATTTAATCTTCTCTCAATGGTCGCATGCACACATAACTTTTGGGCGTTAATTATGCCCTAGTCAATGTGTAAATCTCTAAATGTACAGTCTTTCACGGACGTAGGGAGTAGGTTGAGCACTTGAGCGTGAGCGTGTGTGTTGCGTCGTGTGCTGTGTGCCGCATGGGTGCGTGAGTGTTGCGTGCGTCCATGTGTACGTGTGAGTGTTGCATGTTGCATGCATGCATGCATGCATGGATGGGGCTTACTCCTTCCCATTGACATGTTCATATTTCAAGCTTCCTCTGTTCCCTCCATATGGTGATACTCCCTCTGTTCCCAAATACGGAGTAAAATCCTCCCTCTGTTCCCAAATACGGAGTAAAATCCTTCCTCTGTTCCCAAATACGGAGTATTTGTCTTTCTAGAGATTTCAACAAGTGACTATGTACGGAGCAAAATGAGTGAAGTGAGCGTAGAGGCATAGGGATAATGTAGAAAGGAAGTCTTTGTGATCCATTATTCCCCATCTCGGGTAGAGAGAACTATTCAACTAGTCTCCGCAGTGAAGTGACAATACACGCTGCAGCAGATGGGACACTTAATTAATAAGCTGAACCAGCGTGTTGGTGTTACTAAATCAGCCTTACCCAGTACTGCCATCATGTTTGCCAGTAGAGCACGCTTCCGTCCTCCATTAACTGACATATGGGCCCTGTTGTGGTAGACCCACATGTCATCGGTGTAACTATTTACACTTCGAAGGATTCTTGCTGACCACAAAGGGTCCTTCCCAAGGGGGGGGGGGGATAGCTTGTGCATATCCGTCTGATCCTGGATGAGCCGAAGCACCAAATCACCTTCTTGAAAGGTTCTGGTTCTAACCCGGCGGCTATGATAGCGACGCAGATCTTGCTGATAAATCGCCGAACGGGCTGCCGCCATGTCACGTTCCTCATCTAACAGGTCAAGAGCTTCCTGCCGTGCCTTCTCGTTGTCAGCTTCAACATATGCCGCTACACGAGGCGAGTCATGACGGATGTCACTAGGAAGAACTGCTTCCGCTCCATAAACCATGAAGAATGGTGTGTACCCTGTCGACCTGTTGGGTGTGGTATTGATGCTCCACAACACAGAAGGTAACTCCTCAACCCAACAACCCGGCGTCCGTTGCAAAGGAACCATAAGCCGGGGTTTGATACCTCTCAAGATCTCTTGATTGGCCCTCTCCGCTTGACCATTGGACTCGGGGTGAGCCACTGATGACACGTCAAGCCGGATGTGCTCACGTTGACAGAACTCCTTCATGGCACCCTTTGACAGATTGGTACCATTGTCTGTTATAATACTGTGTGGAAAGCCAAACCGGAAGATCACCTTTTTGATGAATTGAACCACCGTGGCTGCGTCACACTTACTAACTGGCTCTGCCTCCACCCACTTCGTAAACTTATCAACCGCCACCAAAAGGTGGGTCTTCTTGTCCTTGGACCTCTTGAAAGGCCCAACCATATCCAGCCCCCAAGTTGCAAACGGCCAGGTGATTGGAATCATCCTCAATTCTTGAGCTGGTACATGAGCGCGCCTTGAGAATTTCTGACAGCCATCACATCTTTTGACCAAGTCCTCGGCATCAGCATGAGCTGTCAACCAATAGAAACCGTGACGAAACGCCTTGGCCACCAAAGATTTTGAACCGGCGCGGTGACCACAATCGTGGATCTCACACAAAATTTCACGACCTTCCTCAGGAGACACACAACGTTGAAACGCCCCTGTCACACTGCAATGATGTAACTTTCCATTGATAATAGTCATGGACTTGGACCGCCGGGTTATCTGCCTGGCCAAAGTTTCATCCTCTGGTAACTCGCCCCGGTTTATATACGCCAGATATGGAACCGTCCAATCCGGGATAACATGAAGAGCCGCCACCAACTGAGCCTCCGGATCAGGAACAGCCAAATCCTCTTCACCAGGGAGCTTGACGGACGGATTATGCAAAACATCCAGGAAGACATTAGGTGGAACCGGTTTACGTTGGGAACCCAGGCGGCTTAAAGCGTCCGCCGCTTCATTCTTCCGCCGGTCCACATGATCCACCTAATAACCTTTAAAGTGACCTGCAACAATATCCACCTCACGACGATATGCTGCCATTAGTGGGTCCTTGGAATCCCAAGTGCCGGACACTTGTTGAGCCACCAGATCCGAATCACCGAAGCACTTAACTCGGCTTAGGTTCATCTCCTTAGCCATCCGAAGACCATGGAGTAAAGCCTCATATTCAGCTGCATTGTTAGTGCAAGGGAACATTAAACGGAGAACATAACAAAAACTTATCACCTCATGGGGAAGTTAATACGACTTCGGCCCCCGAGCCCTCCAATTGCCTGGACTCATCAAAATGAATAGTCCAATAAGTGTGATCCGGCTTCCCCTCTGGCACTTGTAACTGTCCAATCATTGATGAAATCCACAAGTGCCTGAGATTTGATCGCCGTTCGGGGTATGTATGTCAACCCGTGAGGCCCGAGCTCGATAACCCACTTAGCAATCCGACCAGTTGCTTCCCTGTTCTGGATTATATCCCCCAAAGGAGCGGAGCTGACCACCGTGATGGGATGACCTTGGAAATACTTCTTAAGCTTCCGGCTTGCCATGAAAACCCCATACACCAATTTCTGCCAATGCGGCTACCTCTGCTTGGACTCAACAAGTACCTCACTGATATAGTAAACCGGCCGCTGAACCGGATATTCCTTTCCTGCCTCCTTGCGCTCCACCACGATAGCCACACTAACAGCCCAAGCATTAGCTGCCACATATAGCAACAATGGTTCTTTGTCCACTGGAGCAGCGAGAATCGGCGGATTAGCCAGCTGCCGCTTTAAGTCCTCAAATGCTTCATTAGCAGTGTCACTCTAGACGAAGTTATCCATTTTCTTCAGCATTTGATATAAAGGGATGGCCTTCTCGCCAAGGCGACTGACAAACCGGCTCAACGCGGCAATCCAGCCTGCCAGGCGTTGAACATCATTGATACACTTCGGTTTAGACAAGGAGGTGGTGGCTTTGATCTTTTCCGGATTAGCTTCAATGCCCCTGTTAGACACCAAAAAGCCCAAGAGCTTGCCTGCAGGTACACCAAAGACACACTTGGCCGGATTAAGCATCATTTTATAAACCCGCGGGTTATCAAAGGTTTCCTTCACATCAATCAATGTCTCCTTCTTCCTTGATTTTACCACAATATCATCCACATAGGCGTGAACATTGCGGCTGATCTGTTTATGCAGACAATTCTGCACACACCGTTGATAAGTCGCTTGGGCACTCTTGAGCCCAAAGGGCATGGACACATAGCAAAAGGCTCCAAAGGGAGTTATGAAGGCTGTCTTCTCCTAGTCCTTAACTGCCATTTTGATCTGATGATAACCAGAATATGCATCCAAAAAGCTTAAACGCTCGCAACCCGCCGTAGCATCAATAATTTGATCAATACGGGGAAGGGCAAAAGGATCTGCTGGACAAGCTTTGTTGAGGTCTGTGTAATCCACACACATACGCCAAGTGCCATTCTTCTTGAGGACCAGCACCGGATTGGCCAACCACTCAGGATGGAATACTTCAACGATAAATCCATCCGCCAAGAGCCTGGCTACTTCTTCTCCAATAGCTTTGCGCCTTTCTTCATTAAACCGGCGGAGAAACTGCTTGACCAGTTTATACTTGGGATCAACATTGAGAGTGTGCTCAGCGAGTTCTCTCGGTACACCTGGCATGTCAGAAGGCTTCCATGCAAAGCTGTCCCGATTCTCACGGATGAACTCGATGAGCGCGCTTTCCTATTTTGGATCCAAGTTAGCGCTGATGCTAAACTGCTTGGACGAATCGCCAGGCACGAAGTCAACAAGCTTAGTCTCATAATCCGATTTAAACTTCAGGGCCGGATCATGCTCTGTAGTTGGTTTCTTCAACGAAGTCATAGCTGCCGGATCAATATTGTCCTTGTAAAACTTCAACTCTTCTGTTGCACAAACCGACTCAGCATAAGCCGCATCACCTTCTTCGCACTCCAGAGCAATCTTGCGGCTCCCATGCACGGTTATAGTTCCCTTGTGACCCGGCATCTTGAGCTGCAGATAGACATAACAAGGCCATGCCATAAACTTAGCATAAGCTGGTCATCCAAATAGGGCATGATACGGGCTGCTGATTTTCACCACTTCAAAGGTCAAGGTTTCTGATCTCGAGTCATGCTCATCTCCAAAAGCCACCTCTGGAGCTATCTTACCAACAGCATATGCCGACTTACCAGGCACCACACCATGGAACACCGTATTGGATGGTTTAAGATTTTTATCTGTTAACCCCATGCGACGGCAAGTTTCATAATAAAGGATATTGATACTACTCCCTCCATCCATGAGTACCTTAGTGAACTTATAACCTCCCACCTGAGGTGCACCACCAGAGCCAGATGACCCGGATTGTCAACCCGGGGTGGATGATCTTCTCTACTCCACACAATCGGCTGCTCGGACCAACGCAAATAACGGGGCATCGCCGGTTCAACGGCATTCACCGCCCTTTTATGAAGCTTCTGATCGCGCTTGTCCAAGCTAGTGGTGAAGACATGATACTGTTCGCTATTCAACTACTTCGGGTTGCTCTGGTAACCCGACTGCTGCTGCTGCTGATTGCCTTGATGATTATAGCCACCTTGGTTACCCTGATTACTTTGATTGTTATGTCCACCCTGATTACCGTGGAAGCCTGAACCGGAATTTCCTCCGCCATAACCCGGCCCATGAGAGCCGGGGCCCGAGCCGCCTCCTGGTCCATGATCATGCCAGAAAGAATCAGAATTTTTGAACTCTTGCATGATGTAACAATCTTTCCAGAGGTGCGTGGACGGGTCCTCCTTCGTCCCATGCTTTGGACAGGGCTGGTTCAACAGATAAGACAAACGGTCCGGATTAGGACTTGGCCTTCCACCGCGCTGGGGCGGTTTACCCTTATGCCGCTGGCCCTTGTCATGTGTATTAGTGTTAGCCACAAAGTCTAAACCGTGGTCCGCCTTACGCTTGCCGCCGTTTCCATGACCCGCCGGGTTGTGGTGCTGCCCCTTGGCGTTGCCGCTCTTCTTTCCCTTCCCTGTCTTATCATCGTCAGACTCGGGATCCTTGGTACTATCAGAGTCGGCATACTTCACCAGTACAGCCATGAGGGTTCCCATGTCATTACAATGACGTTTGAGCCGTCCCAACTTCAACTTCAGGGGTTCAAATCGGCAATTGCCTTCCAATGTTAAAACTGCGGTGTCAGCGTTGATGCGGTCCGACGAATGCAAAATCTCCGAAACCCGGCGCACCCAATGGGTTGTTGACTCTCCTTCCTCCTGGACACAGGCAGCTAAGTCCACAATTGACATGGGCTTCTTGCATGTATCCTTGAAATTCTGAATAAACCGGGCTCTCAACTCGGCCCATCACCTGATAGAATTAGCCGGTAAGCTCTTTAACCAAGTGCGGGTTGTCCCTTCTAGCATCATGGTGAAGTATTTCGCACATGCCGCATCATCCACATCCAGCATCTCCATGGCCATCTCATAGCTTTCGACCCATGTTTCTGGGGATAAATCGGCGGTGTAATTCGGCACCTTGCGCGGGCCCTTAAAATCCTTGGGCAGGCGCACATTGCGCAACGCTGGGACAAGACATGGCACTCCCAAAGAACTAGAGGTAACTCCTGGTTCCACCGATGTGGTTGGACGAACCGGAGTAAGCTGACGGGCTTCATGCTGTGCCGCTAACTCGGCCTCTGTGCGTGCCCGAGCCCGGTCCACCACCTCCTGAGCATCACCAGCACCACCCACCGGGTTATTGCCACGGGGCGGATCACGGTTCCGCGCATTGCTTGACATTGCCGGTTCATCCATATGCCTGCTGTAACTCTGGCTTGGACGGGGAGTGGAATGAATCCGATCGCGACTATATGAATAAGCCTCCTGTTGAACCAAGGCTGTCTGAAGAAGCTCCTTAACCCGACGCGTCTTGACCGCCGCTGGAGAATCGCCTTCGATCGGGGTGGCCGCCAGCCGTGAAGCGGCAGTGACAATGTTGTCCATCGGGTTAGAGTAATGACCCGGCGGCGTGGGGACATGCGGTGTTACAATGTTGTTCTGACGAGGCGGATCCGCCAAACGTGGCTGAACCGGTGCCCCTGCTCCAGGTGCCTCCGCCCGGTTTACCACCGGCGGATTACTGGTCCCTGCTCCTGGGGTGTTAAAGAGATTTCTAGTGTCATAAACCGGTGGCAGGCGAGATTGGTGCCTCCTCTTCAGGACTTCGTTCGACGCACTCTGATCCAGCATAATCCGGTAAGCTTGTGCATCCAAAGCGGCCCGCTCCGCGGCTATCCTGGTATCCTCAGCTGCTAAGTCGGCTTTGGCCTGGGTGATCTGATCTTTTACTTTTGCAATTTCCGCATTGTGTGCATCCTGATCCGCCGGGTTAACCTCTGCCATCAGCGTTGCCAACGCGTCAAACAAATCAGATAGAACCTGAGCTGGCGGTCGCACAAGGCCTCCTGCCCCGGCCGCTGCCGCCGCTGCCGATCCAGAAATCATCGCCGCTGCGGTGGAAGAGTGGAGCACCGGCTGCGTGTCAGCCATGAAGATCGCAACCCGGTTTGGCAGATCAAAGGGGTCCGGATTACTGTCGCCATCGGAACAGCCCCCAATCCGGCCATCTTGTAACTGATATAACGACTCGGTCTCTCCGGTCGATGAATCGTCGCCGGAATAAACGACGGTCTCACCACCAGATTCCGTTCTATCCTCAGATTCCCCTCCATGGATAACTCCCACGAAGGCACGCTTCATGACATGCTTGACCCGGGCAGATCTCGCACGTTGAGCCATTTCGACGAGGTCGGTGCAGATGTCTGGCTCAGGGCCCGGTTCGCCGATCTTGCCAATGAAAACGTGTATGCCACCAAAGGGGACCCGGTACCCGTACTCGATTGAGCCGGCCTCGGGGCCCCAGCCTGCATCGTCGATGTAGAGCTTGCCGCGATGACTCTTGGTCATCCGACCCACAGCGTAACCCTTGAGTCCCTCGAAGTTGCCCTCCAAGAACTTGAAACCATCGTGCGATATCCCCACGGTGGGCGCCTACTGTCGTGGTTTTGTCACGGCAGATGTCCTAGAGAAAGGACTTAGTCGTGGAGCCATCGCTACGGGTTAGCTTAAAGGGGTTAAAGCGGACAACGGGCGCAAGAGAGTTTTATACTAGTTCGGCCCCTTACGATGAAGGTAAAAGCCTACGTCTAGTTGTGATGGAATTGATGGGGTTTCGATGACCAGGGAGCGAATACGCTTTGCCTGAGTCTCAAGTTGTTGTCCGTTCTTCTTGAACTGCCGCCGGGTCGTCCCCTTTTATACATGGGTTGACGCCCGTCGGTTTACAGAATCCCGAGGCCGTCTCATAATCGTGTCCGGCTCGGTCTCTGCTACTTCTATCTTACAACACAAGTTTACATATCAACACCGGTTTATGGCTACAGGCCTTAAACCGGCTTTGGGCCCTGCGCTTTCATAAAGCGTCACCGTCTGTCTTCATGGACTTCAGATACAGATGAACTACTTATGGGGTTAACCCGGCCTCTCCTCATCGGTTTACGCCCAGTGATAATATCCCCAACATACGGATCTGAATGTTGCAGACCCATTGACTAAGCCTCTCTCACGAGCAATACATGATCAGCACCAAGACTCCACGAGTGTTAGAATCATTACTATGTAATCTAGATTATTGACTCTAGTGCAAGTGGGAGACTGAAGGAAATATGCCCTAGAGGCAATAATAAAGTTGTTATTTGTATTTCCTTACATCATGATAAATGTTTATTATTCATGCTAAAATTGTATTATCCGGAAACTTAGTACATGTGTAAATACATAGACAAACAGAGTGTCCCTAGCATGCCTCTACTCGACTAGCTCGTTAATCAAAGATGGTTAAGTTTCCTAGCCATAGACATGTGTTGTCATTTGATGAACGGGATCACATCATTAGAGAATGATGTGATGGACAAGACCCATCTGTTAGCTTAGCATTATGATTGTTTAGTTTTATTGCTATTGCTTTCTTCATGACTTATACATGTTCCTCAGACTATGAGATTATGCAACTCCCGAATACCAGAGGAACACCTTGTGTGCTATCAAACGTCACAACGTAACTGGGTGATTATAAAGATGCTCTACAGGTGTCTCCGATGGTGTTTGTTGAGTTGGCATAGATCAAGATTAGGATTTGTCACTCCGTGTATCGGAGAGCTATCTCTGGGCCCTCTCAGTAATGCACATCACTATCAGCCTTGCAAGCAATGTGACTAATGAGTTAGTTAAGGGATAATGCATTACATAATGAGTAAAGAGACTTGTCGGTAATGAGATTGAACTAGGTACGATGATACCGACGATCGAATCTCGGGCAAGTAACATACCGATGACAAAGGGAACAACGTATGTTGTTATGCGGTTTGACCGATAAAGATCTTCATAGAATATCTAGGAGCCAATATGAGCATCCAGGTTCCGCTATTGGTTATTGACCAGAGATGTTTCTCGGTCATGTCTACATAGTTCTCGAACCCGTAGGGACCGCACGCTTAACGTTCGATGATGATTTGTATTATGAGTTATGTGATTTGATGAACCGAAGCTTGTTCGGAGTCCCGGATGAGATCACAGACATGATGAGGAGTCTCGAAATGGTTGATACATAAAGATTGATATATTGGAAGGTTATGTTTGGACACCGGAATGGTTTCGGGAAGGTTTTGGCATTTTCTGGAGTACCGGGGGTTACCGGACCTCCCCCCCCGAGAGTTAATGGGCCTTCATGGGCCCTAGTGGAGAGAGGATGCGGCGGCCAGGTGGTGGCGCCCCCCCCAAGCTCAAACCGAATTGGACTAGGGTTGGGGGGGCGACCCCCCTTTCCTTCTCTCCTCCTCCTCCTTCCCTCCTTCTCCTAGTGGGAATAGGAAAGGGGGGGGCGACCGGGAGTCCAAGTAGGACTCCCCCCATGGCGTGCCACCCCTTGGGTCGGCCACCTCTACTCCCCCCTTTATATACGTGGGAGGGGGCACCCCAAAGGCACACCAAGTCTTCTCTCAGCCGTGTGCGGCGCCCCCCTCCACAGTTACACACCTCGGTCATATCATCGTAGTGCTTAGGCGAAGCCCTGCGCCGGTAAATTCATCATCACCATCGCCACACCGTCGTGCTGACGGAACGCGCCCTTGGCCTCAACTGGATCAAGAGTTCGAGGGACATCATCGAGCTGAATGTGTGCTGAACATGGAGGTGTCGTACGTTCGGTGCTTGGATCGGTTGGATCGCGAAGACGTTCGACTACATCAACCACGTTACTAAATGCTTCCGCTTTCGGTCTACGAGGGTACGTGGACACACTCTCCCCGCTTGTTGCTATGCATCTCCTAGATAGATCTTGTGTGATCGTAGGTAAAAAATTTGAAATGCTGCGTTCTCCAACACCATAGGGGAGAGGGGAGGCAGCCCACAAGGGGTGGTGCCATGATGATCCACAAGTATAGGGGATCAATTGTAGCTCTTTTCGATAAGTAAGAGTGTCGAAGCCAACGAGGAGCTGAAGGAAATGGAAAGTAGTTTTCAGTAAGGTAATGTGTGCAAGTGCTGAAATTGTAAGTAGCGAGTAGTTTGATAGCAAGATAATTTGTAACGAGCAAGTAACGATAATAGTAACAAGTATGCATCAAGTTATCCCAATCCTTTTGAGGCAAAGGACAATCCAAAATGGTCTCTTATAATAACCAAAGCGTTCTTGAGGGTACACGGGAATTTCATCTAGTCACTTTCATCATGTTGGTTTGGTTTGTGTTCGCTACTTTGATAATTTGATATGTGGGTGGACCGGTGCTTAGGTGCTATTCTTACTTGAACAAACCTCCTACTTATGATTAACCCTCCCGCAAGCATCCGCAACTATGAGAAAAGTATGAAGAATAAATTCTAATCATAGCACTAAACGTTTGGATCCAATCGGTCCCTTATGAAATAGTGCATAAACTGGGGTTTAAGCTTCTGTCACTCTCGCAACCTTCCATCTATTTGCTACTCCACAATGCATTCCCTTAGGCCCAAATATGGTGAAGTGTCATGCAGTCGGCGTTCACATGACACCACTAAGGGAATAACAACATACATACTATCAAAATATCGAACACATATCAAGTTCACATGATTACTTGCAACATGATTTCTCCCGTGACCTCAAGAACAAAGGTAACTACTCACAAATGATAAACATGCTCATGATCAGAGGGGTATTAAATAGCATAATGGATCTGAACATATAATCTTCCACCAAATAAACCATATAGTGATCAACTACAAGATGTAATCAACACTACTAGTCACCCACAAGCAGCAATCTATAGTTCCGGTAAAAAAATTGAACACAAGAGATGAACTAGGGTTTGAGAGGAGATGGTGTTGTTGAAGATGTTGATGGATATTGCCCTCCCCAAGATGGCAGAGTTGTTGGTGATGATGATGACGATGATTTCCCCCTCCGGGAGGGAAGTTCCCCTGGCAGAATCGCTCTGCCGGAGGGCAAAAGTGCTCCTGCCCAAGTTCCACCTTGAGACGGCAACGCTCCATCCCGAAAGTCTCTTCCTTTATTTTTTCTATGTCAAAATGACTTATATACCAAAATATGGGCACCGGAGGTGGGCCGAGGAGGCCACAACCCACCAGGGCGCGCCAGGGGGGCCTGGCGCGCCCAGGTGAGTTGTGCCCACCTGGTGGCACCCCTCTGGTGTTTATTGGCTCCAATATTCCTCAAATTATTCATAAAAATTCTCCATAAAGTTTCAGCTCATTTGGAGTTGTGCAGAATAGGTGGCATGGCGTAGCTTTTCCGGGTCCAGATTTCCAGCTGTCAGAATTCTCCCTCTTGGTGTGTTCCTTTTAAATTATCAGAGAAAAGGCATTAGAATTACTCCAAAAAGCATTATTATGGATAAAAACATTATAAATAACAGCAAGGAAACATGATGCAAAATGGACGTATCAACTCCCCCAAGCTTAGACCTCGTTCCTCAAGCGAAAACCGAAATCGAAAAACATGTCCACAAACTTTGAGAGAGAAGTGTCGATAAAAAAAATACGGACATAGAAGCATCATGTTGATTATTATAACAGCAACAAAATTTAACATAAACAAACAAACTATGTTCTCAGTCAACTTTGCAACTACAATTCATCATCTTTTCAGGAAGGGTCACCTGTCGGAGCCTTTAGGCAAGTCCATACTCAACCATCATATAGTCTTCTATGATTGCTAACACTCACCTTGTACCCATGAGCAAAACGTTTCAACCGGACACATAGAAAGATAGGGGCTTATAACTTCGCCTCCCAACATACTCACCTCAAAGGTGATGCCAACAATAATAACTCACGCTATCTATATTCAACTGGACATATGTGTCTAGATCTTTCCTCACCACATGGTGCTTGCCAAAAGAGCAAAATAAAAGGAATAGAAGGAAAACTTTGACTCTTTGCATAAAAGTAAAAGATAGGCCCTTCGCAGAGGGAAGCAGAGGTTGCCATGCGCTTATTTGTTTGCATGCTAAGTCTCTTAGTGCAAGAGAACGTCACGTTGTATTGCCCCTTAAGATGACAACCTTTATTATGCAGTCTGTCGCTTTTATTCTTTGTCATCCAAGTTCGTACAATGCTCAATTTTCTCTTACACTAAATGATCTTACATATTTAGAAGCAATTTTATTGCCCTTTTGCACTGATGACAACTTACTTGAGGGATCTTGTTCAATCCCTAGGTAGGTATGGTGGACACTTAAAAAAGATTTGGGTTTAAGGGTTTTTGGATGCACAAGTAGTATCTCTACTTAGTGCGGAATTTTTGGCTAGCAAGGATAGGGGGCAAGCACCACATGTTAAAGGATCTATGACAATATGACTCTTATGTGAATATAAACAAACATAAACAATTACGTTGTCTTCCTTGTCCAACGTCAACAATTTTGGCATATAATATTTTGCTGAGGGCTCACAATCACAAAAGATTTCTAGGATAGTATATCTCACTACTGCAGGATGCTGCTAACGCGACACTACGATCAGAGACCCTTCGACGAAAATGTGTGCGATGCCATAATCGCAAACGGTGGTGTGATGTCTACTACGCAACCTTCTTCTTGTAGACGTTGTTGGTCCTCCAAGTGCAGAGGTTTGTAGGATAGTAGCAAATTTCCCTCAAGTGGATGACCTAAGGTTTATCAATCCGTGGGAGGCGTAGGATGAAGATGTCTCTCTCAAGCAACCCTGCAACCAAATAACAAAGAGTCTCTTGTGTCCCCAACACACCCAATACAATGGTAAATTGTATAGGTGCACTAGTTCGGCGAAGAGATGGTGATACGAGTGCAATATGGATGATATATATGAGTATTTGTAATATGAAAATATAAAAACAGCAAGGTAGCAAGCGATAAAAGTGAGCGTAAACAGTATTGCAATGCTAGGAAACAAGGCCGAAGGTTCATACTTTCACTAGTGCAAGTTCTCTCAACAATAATAACATAACTGGATCATATAACTATCCCTCAACATGCAACAAAGAGTCACTCCAAAGTCACTAATAGCGGAGAACAAACGAAGAGATTACTGTAGGGTACGAAACCACCTCAAAGTTATCCTTTCTGATCGATCTATTCAAGAGTCCGTAGTAAAATAACATGAAGCTATTCTTTCCATTCGATCTATCATAGAGTTCATACTATAATAACACCTTAAGACACAAATCAACCAAAACCCTAATGTCACCTAGATACTCCAATGTCACCTCAAGTATCCGTGGGTATGATTATACGATATGCATCACACAATCTCAGATTCATCTATTCAACCAACATAAAGAACTTCAAAGAGTGCCCCAAAGTTTCTACCGGAGAGTCAAGACGGAAACGTGTGCCAACCCCTATGCATAAGTTCACGAGGTCACGGAACTCGCAAGTTGATCACCAAAACATACATCAAGCGGATCACATGATATCCCATTGTCACCACAGATAAGCACATGCAAGACATACATCAAGTGTTCTCAAATCCTTAAAGACTCAATCCGATAAGATAACTTCAAAGGGAAAACTCAATCCATTACAAGAGAGTAGAGGGGAGAAACATCATAAGATCCAACTATAATAGCAAAGCTCGCGATACATCAAGATCGTGCCAAATCAAGAACACGAGAGAGAGATCAAACACATAGCTACTAGTAAATACCCTCAGCCCCGAGGGTGAACTACTCCCTCCTCGTCATGGAGAGCGCCGGGATGATGAAGATGGTCACCGGTGAGGGTTCCCCCCTCCGGCAGGGTGCCGGAACAGGGTCCCGATTGGTTTTTGGTGGCTACAGAGGCTTGCGGCGGCGGAACTCCCGATCTATTCGGTTCCCCGATGGTTTTAGGGTATATGGATATATATAGGCGAAAGAAGTCGATAAGGGGAGCCACGAGGGGCCCACGAGGGTGGGGGCACGCCGAGGGGGGCAGGCGCGCCTCCCTGCCTCGTGGCCACCTCGAAGGTTCCCTGACTTCAACTCCAAGTCTCCTGGATCACATCCGTTCCAAAAATCATGCTCCCGAAGGTTTCATTCCATTTGGACTCCGTTTGATATTCCTTTTCTTTGAAACACTGAAATAGGCAAGAAAACAGCAATTTGGGTTGGGCCTCCGGTTAATAGGTTAGTCCCAAAAATAATATAAAAGTGTATAATAAAGCCCATAAACATCCAAAACAGATAATATAATAGCATGGAACAATAAAAAATTATAGATACGTTGGAGACATATCAGCATCCCCAAGCTTAATTCCTGCTCGTCCTCGAATAGGTAAATGATAAAAACAGAATTTTTGATGTGGAATGCTACCTAACATATTTATCCATGTAATTCTCTTTATTGTGGCAAGAATATCCAGATCCATAAGATTCAAGAGAAAAGTTTAATATTGACATAAAAATAATAATACTTCAAGCATACTAACAAAGTAATCATGTCTTCTCAAAATAACATGGCCAAGGAAAGCTATCCCTACAAAATCATATAGTCTGGCTATGCTCTATCTTCATCACACAAAATATTTAAATCATGCACAACCCCGATGACAAGCCAAGAAATTGTGTCGTACTTTTGATGTTCTCAAACTTTTTCAATCTTCACGCAATATATGAGCGTGAGCCATGGATATAGCACTATAGGTGGAATAGAATGGTGGTTGTGGAGAAGACAAAAAGGAGAAGATAGTCTCACATCAACTAGGCGTATCAACGGGCTATGGAGATGCCCATCAATAGATATCAATGCGAGTGAGTAGGGATTGCCATGCAACGGATGCACTAGAGCTATAAGTGTATGAAAGCTCAAAAAGAAACTAAGTGGGTGTGCATCCAACTCGCTTGCTCACGAAGACCTAGGGCATTTTGAGGAAGCCCATCATTGGAATATGCAAGCCAAGTTCTATAATGAAAGATTCCCACTAGTATATGAAAGTGAAAACATAGGAGACTCTCTATCATGAAGATCATGGTGCTACTTTGAAGCACAAGTGTGGTAAAAGGATAGTAGCATTGTCCCTTCTCTCTTTTTCTCTCATTTTTTTATTTGGGCCTTTTCTCTTTTTTTATGGCCTCTTTTTTTAGTCCGGAGTCTCATCCCGACTTGTGGGGGAATCATAGTCTCCATCATCCTTTCCTCACTAGGACAATGCTCTAATAATGATGATCATCACTAGGACAATGCTTTAATATGACTCTATATGAATGCCTCCGGCGGTGTACCGGGATGTGCAATGACTCATGAGTGACATGTATGAAAGAATTATGAAAGGTGGCTTTGCCACAAATACGATGTCAACTACATGATCATGCAAAGCAATATGACAATGATGAAGCGTGTCATAATAAACGGAACAGTGGTAAGTTGCATGGCAATATATCTCGGAATGGCTGTGGAAATGCCATGATAGGTAGGTATGGTGATTGTTTTGAGGAAGGTAATGATGGGTGTATGATACCGGCGAAAGGTGCGCGGTATTAGAGAGGCTAGCAATGGTGGAAGGGTGAGAGTGCGTATAATCCATGGACTCAACATTAGTCATAAAGAACTCACATACTTATTGCAAAAATGTATTAGTTATCGAAACGAAGTACTACGCGCATGCTCCTAGGGGGATAGATTGGTAGGAAAAGCCATCGCTCGTCCCCGACCGCCACTCATAAGGAAGACAATCAATAAATAAATCATGCTCCGACTTCATCACATAACAGTTCACCATACGTGCATGCTATGGGAAGCACAAACTTTAACACAAGTATTTCTCAAATTCACAACTACTCCACTAGCATGACTCTAATATCACCATCTTCATATCTCAAAACAATCATCAAGTATCAAACTTCTCATAGTATTCAATGCACTTTATATGAAAGTTTTTATTAAACCCATCTTGGATGCCCATCATATTAGGACTAAGTTCATAACCAAAGCAAATTACCATGCTGTTTAGGACTCTCAAAATAATATAAGTGAAGCACGAGATTTCATCTATTTCTTCAAAATAAAACCACCGACGTGCTCTAAAAGGATGTAATTGAAGCACTATAGCAAATGACAAACTACTCCGAAAGATATAAGTGAAGATCAATGAGTAGTTTAATAATTATGCAACTATGTGAAGATTCTCTAACATTTAAGAATTTTAGATCTTGGTATTTTATTCAAACAGCAAGCAAAACAAAAGGAAGTAAAATGACGCTCCAAGCAAAACACATATCATGTGGTGAATAAAAATATAGCTCCAAGTAAAGTTACCGATGAACGAAGACGAAAGAGGGCATGCCATCCGGGGCATCCCCAAGCTTAGGCTCTTGGTTGTCCTTGAATATTACCTTGGGGTGCCTTGGGAATCCCCAAGCTTAGGCTCTTGCCACTCCTTATTCCATGGTCCATCGAATCTTTACCCAAAACTTGAAAACTTCACAACACAAAACTTAACAGAAAATCTCGTGAGCTCCGTTAGCGAAAGAAAACAAAACACCACTTCAAGGTACTTTAATGGACTCATTCTTTATTTGTATTGGTGTTAAAGTTACTGTATTCCAACTTCTCTATGGTTTATAAACTATTTTACTAGTCATAGATTCATCAAAATAAGCAAACAACACACGAAAAACAGAATCTGTCAAAAACAGAACAGTCTGTAGTAATCTGTAACTAACGCAAACTTCTGGAACTCAAAAAATTCTACCAAAATAGGAAGACCTAGATAATTTGATTATTTATCTGCTGCAATTGGAATCAGTATTTTATAACGTTCTGGTGATTTTAAACTATTGTTTTCGTGAACAGAAAGTTTCTGGAATTTTCAGGAAGATCAAATAACTATCATCCAAGAAGATTCTATAGGTCTTACTTGGCACAAACACTAATTGAAACATAAAACCACATCTAACCAGAGGCTAGATGATTTATTTACTACTAAACAGAACCAAAAAGCAAGAAACTAAAATAAAATTGGGTTGCCTCCCAACAAGCGCTAACGTTTAACGCCCCTAGCTAGGCATGATGATTTCAATGATGCTCACATAAGAGATAAGAATTGAAACATAAAGAGAGCATCATGAAGAATATGACTAGCACATTTAAGTCTAACCCACTTCCTATGCATAGGGATTTTGTGAGCAAACAACTTATGGGAACAAGAATCAACTTGCATAGGAAGGTAAAACAAGCATAACTTCAAGATTTTAAGCACATAGAGAGGAAACTTGATATTATTGCAATTCCTACAAGCGTATATTCCTCCCTCATAATAATTTTCAGTAGCATCATGAATGAATTCAACAATATAACCATCACATAAAGTATTCTTTTCATGATCTACTTGCATAGAAATTTTATTACTCTTCACATAAGCAAAATTCTTCTCATTCGGAATAGTGGGTGTATCATAAGAAACTTGAATACTATAAATTGTTTCCACATTAAAAGGGTAATGTTCGGAAAAAGGGTAATCATAATCATGACAAGTTTTATAAATGTAATCATCACTACTTTTTATAGCATAAGTGTCATCACAATAATCATCATAAGTAGGAGGCATGCTATCATCATGATAAATTTGCTCATCAAAACTTGGGAGACTAAAAATATCATCTTCATTAAACATAGCATCCCCAAGCTTGGGACAAACATTAATTGCAGCAAATATATTCTCAAACATGTCATTCTCATCAAACATAGCATCCCTAAGCTTGGGCCTTTTCATATCATAAGCATAATCACTCTCATCATTAATAGTATGGATAGCACCAATAGTATAGCAATTATCATCATCACAAAGAGTAATAGGAGCAACATCATTTGGGAGGGATACCTTTCTACCTTTGCTTCTCCGTCTTCTTCACCTCATGTGTGGGTTTAACCCTCTTTTTTGAGCTCCTTATTGATGAGATTGGTTGAATAGAAGGCTCCTCCTCGTTACCTGATTCGTCATAAGAAATAATAGGAGGACATTGGGAATTCTCTTCCCTTTCATTAGTATTCTCTTCATCTCCTCTTTGTTCTCTTGTCTTTATATAATTGGCAATATAAGGATTTTCAATGCAATTCACCATAGAATAAATATAAATTTCCTCTAGATCAAAATCAAGAACTCTATTAAGGGCAAATTCTGGAATAACCTTAGTTATACGTTTCATTTCTTCATAACCCAAGAGCAAACTAAGTTCATTATGATGTGCAAGGGAAATCAAGTCATCACAATTTTTGGACACGATACGATCATGAAACAATTTGCATTGGATATTTAAATGACCACGTTCGTTGCAAAGCTCACAAGGATGACTAAGAAAATTTCAATTTTCAGCACAAACATCTAGCCTCTCTTGGAACCATTTAGTTTTTAAGTACTTGTGCCTCTTACAAAATCTACCTTCCCTTTTTGGTATGTATTTGCAAACTCTATGCACTCCACAGGAATCGACATGCTTATAGGAAACAATTTCATCTGACTAGTGCAATCATCATTAGTACCATGGATATTCAAAGAATTCATACTAACAACATTGCAATCATGCTCATCATTCACATATTTTATGCCAAGCATTATATGTAATTCTTCTTCTAGAACTTGAGCACAATTTTACTTTCCATCATTCTCACGAAAGATATTAAAAAGATGAAGCGTATGAGGCAAACTCAATTCCATTTTTTTGTAGTTTTCTTTTATAAACTAACTAGTGACAAAACAAGAAACAAAAAGATTCAATTGAAAGATCTAAAGATATACCTTCAAGCACTCACCTCCCCGGCAACGGCGCCAGAAAAGAGCTTGATGTCTACTACGCAACCTTCTTCTTGTAGACGTTTTTGGGCCTCCAAGTGCAGAGGTTTGTAGGACAGTAGCAAATTTCCCTCAAGTGGATGACCTAAGGTTTATCAATCCGTGGGAGGCGTAGGATGAAGATGGTCTCTCTCAAGCAACCCTGCAACCAAATAACAAAGAGTCTCTTGTGTCCCCAACACACCCAATACAATGGTAAATTGTATAGGTGCGCTAGTTCGGCGAAGAGATGGTGATACGAGTGCAATATGGATGATAGATATGAGTATTTGTAATCTAAAAATATAAAAACAGCAAGGTAGCAAGCGATAAAAGTGAGCGTAAATGGTATTGCAATGCTAGGAAACAAGGCCTAAGGTTCATACTTTCACTAGTGCAAGTTTTCTCAACAATAATAACATAACTGGATCATATAACTATCCCTCAACATGCAACAAAGAGTCACTCCAAAGTCACTAATAGCGGAGAACAAACAAAGAGATTATTGTAGGGTACGAAACCATCTCAAAGTTATCCTTTCTCATCGATCTATTCAAGAGTCCGTAGTAAAATAACATGAAGTTATTCTTTCCGTTCGATCTATCATAGAGTTCGTACTAGAATAACACCTTAAGACACAAATCAACCAAACCCTAATGTCACCTAGATACTCCAATGTCAAGTATCCGTGGGGACGATTATACGATATGCATCACACAATCTCAGATTCATCTATTCAACCAACATAAAGAACTTCAAAGAGTGCCCCAAAGTTTCTACCGGAGAGTCAAGACGAAAACGTGTGCCAACCCCTATGCATAAGTTCACGAGGTCACGGAACTCGCAAGTTGATCACCAAAACATACATCAAGTGGATCACGTGATATCCCATTGTCACCACAGATAAGCACATGCAAGACATACATCAAGTGTTCTCAAATCCTTAAAGACTCAATCCGATAAGATAACTTCAAAGGGAAAACTCAATCCATTACAAGAGAGTAGAGGGGAGAAACATCATAAGATCCAACTATAATAGCAAAGCTCGCGATACATCAAGATCGTGCCAAATCAAGAACACGAGAGAGAGAGAGAGATCAAACACATAGCTACTAGTACATACCCTCAGCCCCGAGGGTGAATTACTCCCTCCTCGTCACGGAGAGCGTCGGGATGATGAAGATGGTCACCGGTGAGGGTTCCCCCCTCCGGCAGGGTGCCGGAACAGGGTCCCGATTGGTTTTTGGTGGCTACCGAGGCTTGGGGCAGTAGAACTCCCGATCTATTCTGTTCCCAGATGGTTTTAGGGTATGTGGATATATATAGGCGAAAGAAGTCGGTAAGGGGAGCCACGAGGGGCCCACGAGGGTGGGGTCGCACCCAGGGGGCAGGCGTGCCTCCCTGCCTCGCGGCCACCTCGAAGCTTCCCTGACTTCAACTCCAAGTCTCCTGGATCACGTTCGTTCCAAAAATCACGCTCCCGAAGGTTTCATTCCGTTTGGACTCCGTTTGATATTCCTTTTCTTCGAAACACTGAAATAGGCAAGAAAACAACAATTTGGGCTGGGCCTCCGGTTAATAGGTTAGTCCCAAAAATAATATAAAAGTGTATAATAAAGCCCATAAACATCCAAAACAGATAATATAATAGCATGGAACAAAAAAATTATAGATACGTTGGAGACGTATCATGGTGTAAAAAACCGCCAGAAAAGGTGCAAAACGTTTGCGATGGAGGATGCATCAAACACGATTCAGATTTTAGTTGCATGTGCGATTCAGGGCACACGGTTAACCCGTTCGAACTGTTTGCGATGAGGCAGAACAACAGAAACGGGCAGCCATATCAATGTGTGTGCGATATACGGCATACAGTTCACTCCGATGAACCGTTTTCTATTAGGGAGTGCAACATAAACGGTTAGCCAGATCAAGGTGTGTGTGATATAGGGCATATGGTTCACTCAGACGAATTGTTTTCGATTAGCGAGTGCAACAGAAATGGTTCAACTTAACAAGATGTGTGTGATACGTGGCAAACAGCTGACTCGGATGAACTGTTTGCGATGAGAAATTACAACACAGACGGTTAATACAGTTAGTTCATGTGCGATTCTGCGTGTACAAAAAACTTTGAAAAATGCAAACTAGTTGCTTGCGGTGGCTAGGAGTATCGCACACGATGCATCTGCGAGTACTCGTGTGCGATGATTAGTAAGTTACACATACGTTTCCTTATGTTAACACTTGTGTGATAAATAACACGTGGCACCGGATACGGTATTCGGGTTGTGTGTGTGTGCTCCACTTAGTCTTCCCGCGCTCCAGCGAATGCTTCCCGCGCTCCACATGGATGAATTGTAAAATCCACACCTATTCCCTCACCGGCTTCCCGCCACCAGCTAACGGCTTGCTGCATATAACCTAGGCGGCAACGCACCGCCGCGACACTCTGCGAAGATCTAGTCCTCACCCATCTACCATTGGTTATTCCAAGCATGCCAGGCAACGACCAAAGCTTCAACGTCGATGCCTACCTGCGTTACATCTTCGGCGAGGAGAACGAGACGGAGCAGGTCGTGGAGCAAGAGCTTCATCGGCCAGTGCAGGCACCATGGCCCATCGGCAGCGATATCGGCGTCACGGTTCTTGGGAGCACAATCGACATATTACAGAGGAGGTGTGATGAGCAGTTTGCCATCCACCGTGCAAAAGATCCAGAGCTGCTCGGCGGCATGATCGACGACCCACCCGAAGAGCCGCCGTCACCAGTGCTCATCGAGAGCCTGATGCCCCGCAAGGAATGGGTAGAGGACCTTTGCGATTCAGTCAAGATAAAGGCAGCCTACGGCTTCATCATTGCCTGCGGCGGCCGTGTCAACCTCGATCCCGATGATGTGGTGGCCAGGCTCGAGCGCATCCTTGGCGGAGTTGACGTCCCCGACGAAGTAGAACATCGCCAACGTGATATCTTAAGGATGCAGGTGATCTACAGAATTTGCTACCAGGCCAGAGACATGGAAATAGAGCGGTTTCGCGGACTTGTCATGCGCGCGATTGCACGCTGTCAAGCTCTTCTGGAAGAGGCCCAACAGCCCCAAGAGCCTCCCAGCACCAACAGCTCCGTGGGCGGAGACGGGTCGGGACACTCGGAGTGAACGACCGCAAGGGTGCTATGCTGATCATGGAATCCGAGAAGACCATCGTCGGAAGGCCGCCAGCTCAACCTTTTAGCTGATATTTTATTATAATTGTATGCATATGTAGGTCGTGAGTG
Source organism: Aegilops tauschii subsp. strangulata (assembly GCF_002575655.3). Classification (NCBI taxonomy): domain Eukaryota; kingdom Viridiplantae; phylum Streptophyta; class Magnoliopsida; order Poales; family Poaceae; genus Aegilops; species Aegilops tauschii. The sequence goes on from NC_053039.3 coordinate 342,730,034, forward strand.
TTCTAGGCCTTGCCGCATTTGGCGTTTTAAATTATCCTGAATATGTAAGACAATTCTTAAGAATTATTAACAGTTGCCATTGTAACTTTGCCTCAAGGCGAGCAGAGCGCGCGCAGGGACACCAGAGCAGAGCGCGCCGCGGCCGCCTCAACGGCGAGCAACCACGTGGTCAACCTTCTGCCATCAATAAATTTTGACCTTGTTTCTCGTCACATTGTTGATTACAATGCAATAAGTAATTGCGAATCTGTTCACACCTATCAAACTAATATGTGTTCACACTTAGCACCGGGCTATATAAACTACCCACTCAAAAATTACTTCACAGTTCCTCTCCTCATCACCCACAAAACTGGTTTTTTCTGTCAAGTCGTTCCGCCATGACCGGTAGGAGGAGTTTAGGGTGGACATATAACCAGGCAGCAAATACCAAGGCCGCGGAAGCACTAGAGAGGTCCCGCCGCGAAGCCGCAGCCGTAGCAGAGATGTCCCGGCGCGCCGCGGAGCCCTAGAACGAGCTCTCACAGGCACACGAGGGCTCTCACAAGCGTATTCGCGGCATTGGCCATCGCAACGAGCCGGCGTTCCTGAAGTCCTTCACCGGCGACGACGACATTCTCGCTGGCGTCACTACGCAGCAGGAGCTAGTCGACAGCTTGATGAAGCTGCTCAGATCAGCGATGCCTCGGTTGACAAGGCGACCGGCCTCATTGAGCAACTCATGGATGACAATGCGAAGCTCCTTAAGTTGGTCGCCGAGAAGGAGGAGGAGGCCACCGGCTGGAAGATGCTGCATGAGCAGAGCAGTGCCTCGGAGATGACGCTGAAAGTGGTCGTCGAGGAACTGATGGGTGGCTTGAGAAAGCTCCGGATGAAGCGCGAGCAGGAGGTGGAGGAATCCGTGGCTGCTTTCAAGCAAAGTTGTGAGGAATTGAAGAAGGAGCTGGAGGATTTCGCCGCCCGACGATCCATCGACGAGTAGAGACAGTAGCGACCTAGATCGTTGTCTGCAATTTCCTTCTTCTCTTGCCTCCGTGTCTTCCGGGCTTTGCCGCATGTGACATTTTAAATTATCTGGAATATGTAAGACAATTATTATCTGCGCCATTGCAAATTTGTCGTCGTATTATCCGTTGCCATTTTGTTTGTGGTCGTATTATCTGTTGCCCTATGTGGCAATTTAAATTAGGGCGGAATACAAGTTGAAAACACGAACAAAGCAAATGTTGCCATGGGATCACAAGCAAACACCCTTCGTCTAGGTGCTTTAATTAACCCATTAATGGAGAAGTTGTGAGCGAGGCGGGCGGCAGCTGGTTAATGGAGGTCAAAGAGCTCGCTTCCCGGTGAGTATGGGCGGCCTTGCTGCTCGCACGTGTCCCGTCAAGCCTGCGAGGTGGACAGGATGCACGTGTCCCGTCGAGCCTGCGCGGCGGACTGCTCGCACGTGTCCCGTCGAACCTACACGGCGGACTTCTCGCGCTCGTCCCGTCTAATCAAACAGCTGCACGCACGCCACCGAGTATGGTTAAATTTCGACACGGTAAATATAATACAACCGTTTGCGATATTAACATGTCAGCTTTTTGTTTCAAAAAGGACTTCGTTGGCTACTAATGTGTGCGCCTCTTCTCAAACTGGACGATTTTTTTTACCATGGCATATATGTGCCATGTCATGAAACCATGCCAATTTTCATGTTTTTTGGGTGACTTTTTTATTTACTGGGATTTAAAAACCGAGATTGTCATTGTTTCAGGACGACGACAAGTTTGTAATTCATTCTCATTCCTTAAACGAGACCTAGACATGCACCAATGACACATGTACGATTTCCCACCCATTTTGCTTCACCGGAGCATGTGGTTGTAGTTCAAATTTGAATTATGGACTACATTAATGCATAGAAAACTTAGTAATTAGTAATATATATATATATATATATATATATATATACAATGGCCAAACGAACCCTGAACAGTTTCAAATTTCAGCCCGACACTCCTGTTATTCTATGTTGCCTGTAGAAAACAAAGTTCAAGGCGAGAAGAGGCATCGATTATCGTTTCGCCCACAAGAGGGGCATGTTTCCCTATCGGAATCACGAGGGTTGCGACAGGCTCCGGTTTGTAAAAGGCTTGTAATATAGCTTCGCCCAAATTGGACAATTATATATACCATGTAGTGACACCATGCCAAGTTTCATGATTTCCTGGTGAGTTTTGGATTTACAAACATTAAAAAAAATGAGATTCGCAATGTTTGTGACCAGGCTAGGACGGCGAGATGGTTGAATTTGTTCCCATTCGTTCCATGGGACCTAAACATGCACCCCATGGAAACATGTACGTTTTTTCTAGCCATTTTGGTGCACTGGACCATGTATTTGTAGTTCGGATTTGAATGATGGACATTAAATGCCTAGAAAACTCAATTAATGAATAACAAAGGTCAAACGAACCCTGAATAATTTCAAAGTTCAGCGCGAATCTCCAGTTGTTCTGTGTCGCGTGTAGAAGAAAATACGAGGCTAGAAGAGGGAGTGATTATCGTTTGGCCCACAAGGGGACACGTTTCCCTATCGAAACCATGAGGGTTCTTGCGACAGGCTCCGGTTTGTAAGAGGTTTGTAATAAAGCTTGGCCCAAATTGGCAATGTTTTTACCACGACATATATGTGCCATGACATGACACCATGCCACCTTTGATGACTTTCTGGTGAGTTTAGGATTTATGGGGACTTAAAAACCAAGATTCGAAATGTTTGAGGAAGAGCCAGGACACTGGTACGGTTTTAATTCGTTCCCATTCCTAGCATGAGACCTAAACATGGACCCAAGGACACATGTATAATTTTTCTAGCCATTTTGGTGAACTGGAGCATGTATTTGTAGTTCAGATTTGAATTATGGACATTAAATGCCTAGGAAACTCAATTAGTGTATAAAAAGGCCAAACGAACCCTGCATAAGTTTAAATTTCAGCACGGATATCCTGTGGTTCCATGTTGCCCGTAGAAGAAAATACAAAACGAAAAGAGGCAGTGATTACGTTTCGCCCACAAGGGGAACACGTTTCCCTATCAGAACCACGAGGCTTCTTTAAGAGAAACTCCAGTTTTTTTAAGAGGTTTGTAATAAAGCTTGGCCCAAATTGGACAATGTTTTTACCATGACATATATGTGCCATGACGTGACACCATGCCACGTTTGATGACATTCTGGTGAGTTTAGGATTTATGGGGACTTAAAAACTGAGATTCGGAATGTTTGAGTACGAGCCATGACACAAGTACGGTTGTAGTTCATTCCCATTCTTGGCATGGGTCCTAAACATGCACCCAAGGACACATGTATAATTTTTCTAGCCATTTTGGTGAACTGGAGCATGTATTTGTATTTCAGATTTGAATTATGGACATTAAATGCCTAGGAAACTCAATTAGTGTATAAAAAGGCCAAACGAACCCTGAATAAGTTTAAATTTCAGCACGGATATCCTATCGTTCCATGTTGCCCGTAGAAGAAAATACAAGGTGAAAAGAGGCAGTGATTACGTTTCGCCCACAAGGGGGACACGTTTCCCTATCGGAACCACGAGGCTTCTTTGAGAGAAGCTCCGGTTTGTAAGAGGCTTGTAATAAAACTTGCGCCACAATGGACGGAAAAAAATCCTCGACATATAAGTGCGATGTCGTGACACCATGGCAGGTTTCACCATTTTCAGCTTAGTTTTGGATTTACGGGGATTCAAAAACCGAGATTCTTCTCACAAAATGTTTTCAAATAGCACACAGTTCACTCACGAAAGCCGATATTCAATGAAAACTTCGTGGAAACCATATTTTAAAGTTTCATAAAAATCTGAAAAAAAAATGTGGGATGTTAAGAAGGTGATGTTTTATTGCGACACAAAATTTCAAGTTGAAAAACATTACGAGATGTGAGCTATGAAAAAGACAAATTCCGCCCTGAATAGTGACATTACTATTCGGCACTATTCAACACTGATTTTGTGTTTTTCATAGCTCATATCTCTTAATGTGTTTCAACTTGAAATTTTGTGTGCCAATAAAACATCATCCTCTTAACATCTCGCATTTTTTGAATTTTTGTTGAAACTTCAAAACATCTTTTTCTCGTGGTTTTCACCGGTTTCGACCGAATGTTGGTTTCCGTATGATATCCCCCCGATCTGAGTCTTGCGTTCTGACTGGCCAGAACCCAAACCCCACGGATCGTACGCGTGCACCGCTGGATGCTCCGAGATTGAATGGCAACCCCGAGCCCTTTCGACAGCACATGCAGTACATGGGTAAGCATTGTGCGCATGCGTCATGTAGCTCACGCTTCCTTCTCTACTAGGCTTTCATTCAAAACAGGCTACCTTTTCTTGCCACTCCTCTCATTGGTTTCCCGCCTCTTCTCCAAGATATGCATGATGTAGATGTTCGTTTAATTCTTATAGTTCATCTCATCCAAAATCAATTAGTTTTGTAAAAAAAACTATTTTAAGATTCATGGAATTGTGCATTGTAAAGGTAAAAACAAAAAGTGGCAATTCATTTAGAAAAAAAGGTTTGGGCAATTAAGATATGGAAGATTCTAGAGAACAAAGGAGAAGTGCTTGTGTTTTGAGGTTTGTGCATTATGCTTAAGTTCAACCATGGAGTCTTCTAGATTGTACATGTGGCAGAATCTGGTGGAATGTAGATGATATCCAATGGCCAGTAGTGCTCGGATTTGCCATCTCTGTATCGTCGGATTGGCTTCATCTAACGAGCAACTTTCATAGTTATTCGCACACTATATAGGTGTATAGATGTATATATATATATATATATATATATATATATATATATATATATATATATATGTGTCCCATGCTAGACAAAATAAAGTTTGAGCACATGCGTGGGACGACCCCCCCCCCCCCCCGCTGCCGCCTCGAAGTTGGGAAACTGACATCATAGGTATTGAACCAGGCTTGGAGTCGGGTACGGTGTTCGGTTTGTAATGTACTTGGCATGGCCCATCGAAGTTGTGCATTTGGGATTTAAACACATCATACACCATCGTACCCATACATATTTTCGGGCCGCATGCAGTGTATACGGGGTCTTCTGATCGACCATGTATCCCTTGTGCGGTTTTTTGTGACGACACGGATATCTGTGGGCTCCCCGAGTGTATATATATCATCCCTTTGACCAATAATGAGGGGTATGTGTTGGCCATGAATGGATTCCTCCTAGTTCATGTTAGGGCCAGTCACCGTCAAATGTCCGTCAACCAAAGCTCGAGCTCATGCGTTGTCAGGATTCCCTCCCAGATCCTCGGATTGCTGGGTTCGACCTACATCAAACCCTGCGTACGTATGTCGTCCTTAACTACCTTGCCTTCATGTTTGTTGTCTGTATCAAGAGGTAGGCACCACATCTAAATTGTGCATTATTCTATATTGAAAACACACATCACCCCTTCCCAACATACATCATTTTGGGCTGCATGCAAGAGGTGTTGGTTTTGTGCTCCCTCTCGTGCGATGTTTATGATGGTTCAATCTATTGGCCCAAGCGGTTTATCGACAACAACAACTATCATTTGACCAAACGAAAGATTCATTGGTCCGTCTTATGGTAGGTCATGGCGACATGCATGTATGACCAAAGTATCGATCATTACGTGCATCCGCCCCGCTGACACGAAGTGGGAGGTGGTGGGCCAAGCATCCTAGCTAGGTACGACATTATGTCATTATATATATCCTAGCTAGGTGGTTGTTTGGGTGCTTTCGGGTTTGTGAGCAAGGTGCCACCAAAGTTATGCATTGTGTATTTAAAGTTTTAAACATCCCCAATATTGGTACATATATTTGGCCACTTCTAGGTGGTTCTTGACTTCTGGCCCCTCTCATCGATCTTCAATGACGCGCCAGGGGTCAAAGTTGTGCATTGGAATTTTGAACATCACATACCACCCTTTTCACTCATATATATTTGGGCCACATGCTGGTGTGGCTGTCTTTTGACCCTCCCTAACGTTATTTTTTGCTGCAAAGACTCTGATGATCCTCAACGGACATGGGGTATAATATCTAAACCGTGTGCGATACAAGTGCGATGTGAATCACCACGACCGCGCAAGCGTGAGCGAATTAAGGTGGAGGTACTGGCTCAACCGTGTGCGATGCAAGTGCGCTAAAATCACCACGACCACGCAAGCGCGAGCAAAGGGCGGAGGTACTGGCTTAACCGTGTGCGATGCAAGTGCGCTGTAAAACCACCACATGTGGAAGCTAAAGGCGGGTAAGTTTATTTGGAAATTAGGATGAACCGTGTGCGATAGACCAGCTAGCTAGAAATATAAAAAACAAACTACCCGCCTTGAGCATTGCAAAAATCGGTGGATCCGCGCCACTTTTCCTTATTATCATACACACATATTGTTATTGGAACATGCGCGATCTTGGGCACTCCCGCCCCGCATCAATTCCTTTACCCAAATTTTAGTAGCCGTCGTACTTCAATCGTCGCCCACACTCCTCCAGTACCGACCTTATAGTAAAATTTTAGCAGCCGAGGCATTTGAACCGTCGCCCTCCCTCGTCCACCACCATCTGCACCCACCATTACTAAAATTTGCAGTAGCCGCGGCGTATCCTCAAACACCCCCCCTCCACAGTCCCCCACCCGCCCCCTCCCCCCTTCGAACCCTAGCTCGCGGCCGCCGCCAGCGCCGCCGCCAACCCTGCCGGTCTGCCCGTTCCTCCTACCTTAGATAATAAAGTTCTGGTTATCCAGCGATTCCCATACCGTCGCCCTACTCCCCTGAGTTTTTAGATCAGGCCTGCGGTGTCCCTCCCCACCAGATCCACATCCCCTACTCCAGACTGTCGCAGCCTAAGCTCGACCACGTATCCCGGGGAGCCCGACGAGCGTTCGATCAAGAAGAGGTTTATCATGGCCTCTCCGGCGGACGTTGGCGAGGTGGCCGCCGTTCGCCCCGACCTGTCTATCCCGGAGCAACACGTCGTCACGGAAGCCGGCGAAGACATTGACTACGTTGCCATGCCGAAGGCTTCATGTCAGCGGGCTAGCGTATTACTGTATCTCGGGAAAGCTAGCTACAACATCAAGCTCGTCCACACCAACGGCTTCACACGGGCCATGTCACAGGTTAAGTGGTCCATCCCCAACCCTTCTTGTTCAACCGCCATCGATCTCTTTAACGGCCCTGTCACTGATCTCCTCTGCCAAGCGGTCAAGGATTTGCGAGCTTTATACACCATCGAGCCCATTTTGTCACTTCTGAAGGACACGTTCTATGGCGGTGGCTTGGGATCCTCAATTACCAAGTCAGATCTCATCGACCACGACCACGAGGAGGGCACCCACGAAGGTTCTTCCAAGGTGAAACAGCCCATCTATGACATCAGAGAGTGCACCATGGGTCTCTGCTCTTGCAACTGGAAGGATCCCGTCCATGAAATGTGTGGCAACATTCTATCAGCAAATATTACCTTTTCTAGCTTGCCAACCCGTACCCTTTGTTGTAGTAGCACTTGCCGTGCGGTGCTTTCTGACGTGTTTAATTATTTCAGTTATGCAAAAATGTATTGTTAAATAGGTTTATGTGATGTTTAAGTATGAATTGTCCACTTTAGTTTCACGAATGGCTATATTTGGTTGTTTATAGTGAGTAGATGCCTTGTTTATCTGTATTTGGTTGTTAGGTTGCTTGGAGTGAGAATTTTTTCAGTTATCGAGCAGATGCCTTGTTTATCTGTATTTGGTTCTTAGTTTGGTTGCAGTGAGTATTTGTCCAGTTATCAAGCAGATGCCTTGTTTATCTGTATTTGGTTGTTAGGTTACTTTTTTAGCATTTCTCCAGTTATCAAGCAGATGCCTTGTTTATCTTTATCTGCTTGTTAGGTTGGTTGCAGTGAGCATTTGTCCAATTTTCAAGCACATGCCCTGTTTATCTGTATTTGCTTGTTAGGTAGGTTGCAGTGAGACTCTGTCCAGTTTGCAATGGCTATATTTGGTTGTTATACTGGTCATTTATGCCTTGTTTATTTCAGTCATTCACAATGTGCGGTTCATTATGTGCAAGTCGGAACTGTGCCGCTCGACTACATCAATACCAGTTTCAGAGCGACAGTCAAGCTCGTATCGCGGAACTAGAACATTTCTTTGATATTTGGTTCCAGTTATTCCTGGTGTAGTTAACACATGCCCTTTATTTCAGTTTTACACATTTATCCAGTGTGTTGTTTAAGCATTACCTACGTTCTATTCATTTTCAACAATATCAGTTTGAATTGCAATATTTGATGGCTGTTAAGCCTGCTGTCAGTAACATTGCCTTCCATTTTATATCTGCTTTAACAGCATGCTGAAACCAACACATTCAAGCTATCATTTGGAGATGATGTTGTTTACCTTTTCTATATTTGTTTGATGTTAAGATTGCTGTACTTATCATGCCTTTCCACTACTTATGCAGGACAACAATGGGAATGGCCACCATTTTCGGCCGAGGTTAGCTTCATCCCTCGACTTGTACTACCCCCGTCGTTCCATAATGTAGTGCATATAGATCCAGGCCTGGACACTAGTTAGCTTCTAATATTGACTTGTTGCTTGTAGGTACATATGCCCTTGGCAAGGATCCACGCATCGACCCTTTTTGCGTATGGGGCAATGAGATATTGATGAACAAGCATCAAGTGAGGAAACTGATAAGGATTATTAGCAAAAAGATACGAATGGTGGCAAGCAAATTATTTGTTTATGCTCTATCCAACACAACAGTGAGCTGTAGGATGGTAACTACAAACTCTGCAGCCTTCTCTTTTTACTGCCCATAATGAGTTGTTAGACAACAATGTCTGAATCTTTTTCGTTCCCAGTGGTTCCCGAAGCAGTTCACTCAAGATTACCTCGCAAAGTACATGATTGGTGGACACGCAATGAAGGTTAAAGTATTCATCCAGACTACAATGAGCATCGAGAATTCCTAATGAAGACAGTGAAGGATGGATGGGCAGCCATCACAAGGGGTTGGCCTAGAGTCGTCCGCGCCTTACGCATGGAGGAGGGCACAATATGGACATTCCACGTCACCTTCTCCAGCAACCAGAATGTCTTTCGCCTCTCTCTTTACAGTCTTCAGTACAACTGTGGTTCATCATTCTTTACTTGGTGCTTCTGTAGTTCTTCAGTATATGTACCTGTGCATTGAATTATGGATTCGTGGTTGAACCTATACTTGTACTAAACATGGTTGGATATGAAATAAGTGATTGCCTACTTTCAAATTCATAACATGTGATTTTTAAATTAGGGATTAATTGGATTAATTATGGATGAATTATGGATTAAATAGGGATTACACTGCACACGGTTTGCGAAAGCGAAACGTGTGCAATATATGTGGAGATCAGAAACGTTTCTAGGATCCACTACGTGTGCGATCAATCTCCACTGCACACACGACTTTCTCTTGAAAACTGTTTGCGTTAGGCCACCTTGCACAAACGTTTATCACATAAAAAGTGTGTGTGATGGACAGCCTTTGCCACACAGTTTCTTCTACGCACCGTGTGTGATGCATTCAATAACGCAAACGATAAAATTTAATATCATGTGCAATGGCAACGCTATCACAAATGATTTAACGGGAAAATTGTGTGTGATGTACCTGTGAACGGAAACATTTTCCTTGAAGCGACTGTGTGAGATGTACATACGAACGGAAACGTTTAGCAGGGACTGACTGTGTGGGATGTACTTGCGACTGGAAACAATTTTGCCGTATAATTGTATTTTTTTTGGATCTACTGTACGTATTTTCGTATTTGAGGGCTCGCCGGCCGCACACGACCTCATTTTGCCGAACGTGTGTGCCAGGAGGGCATATCCCCGACGGTTTCTGGGTCGTGTGGGAAGGACCCCCCCTATCGCCCACACTCACTTGGCGACGGTTCGAGATGCCGTCGCGGAAAGGGGTTAAAAACCGTTTGTTCAGGACCGACGCGCACCAGTGTCTATATGTGAATCTTCCTTTCCCTTATTGATTCTTTCATGAGTTGCATCACTGACTAATGCTATGTTTGTCAATCTCTAATAAAGTTTTCTTACTTATACTTTTCCTTATGTGGTGCTATGACCTACCATAGGATTAGCATATGATCATATTGATTTATTTCCTTTCTTTTATTTATTTCCTTTCTATTTTTCTTTCTTTCTTATTTCCTTTTTTCTTCTTTATTTGCAACATGAAAGCAAAGAAAGCAAAAACTCACACTAAACTTTATTATATAACTTGCACACGATAACAATGATTGATCACAAAGCAAACTCTAAAAGAAGAAAAGATCGAACTAAACTTTATTCATCTAAGCAAAAGATTGAAATAAGATAAGTAAAAGCAGAAAGATAGTGGGATGATATGATACCGGAGCACCTCCCCCAAGCTTGGCGGAAGCCAAGGGGAGTGCCCATACCCGATACTCAGTTCTCCTTTGGTGGTGAATAAGGTGATGGTGGTGATGTAGTGTTCTCCAATATAACCATGAGTAGATCCTTCAAACCTTGAATCTCCCGAAGAGCTTGATGAGTATTAGGGTGAGTGGGGATGCCAGCTAGTGTACCCCTCTCGAAGGCCGGAGGGTGAATCCCAAAGGGGCTTTCCTCTTCTTCCTCCATAGCAATCTCTTCAGCTTCATCCCTCCTTAGATCTTCCTGAACCAAACTTATGTCTCCTTCTCCATGGTTGAAGGGTGAGGAAGACATGACGTTGGTTTAGTTGAATCTGTCAGAAAATAGCAAGAAAAGAGAACAGAGGATTTTCTCCACGATACGGTGGTTAACAGGTTCGGGAAGTATATATAGATTTTTTTTACCTTGGAGGACAAGTACATGGAAGAAAAACGGAGTACGGAAGGTGTCCCAGGTGGGCACAACCCACCTGGGCGCGCCAGACAAGCCTGGCGCGCCCTGGTGTCTTGTGCCCACCAGGGGACGCTTCCTGGCAGTTTCTTTATTCCTAAAATTCTTAATTATTCCAAAACTAACAAAAATTATTTTTGCAGATTTTTCTGAGTCTGTTTACTTACCGTACTACGTACCTCTTATTTTGACGATTCTGGAGTGTTCCAGAAGGACTCTTTTATGTGCTCTTCCGGTGTCAAAGTTTGGACAATATTGCTTTCAACATTAATAGGCGTACCTGAGATATAATGCTTTATTCGTTGCCCGTTGACAACCTTCGGGTTAGTGCCTTCAAAATTATTTATTTTGATGGCTCCAGACCGCTAAACCTCCTTGATGACATAGGGGCCTTCCCATTTTGAGAGGAGTTTGCCTGCAAATAATCTAAAACGGGAGTTGTACAAAAGAACATTCTCTCCGACTTTAAACTCATGTTTTTGGATTCTTTTGTCATGCCATCTTTTAACTTTTTCTTTAAATAACTTTGCATTTTCGTATGCTTGGGTTCTCCATTCATTTAATGAGCTTATATCAAATAACCTCTTTTCACCAGCCAGTTTGAAGTCATAGTTGAGTTCTTTAATTGCCCAATATGCTTTATGTTCTAACTCAAGAGGCAAATGACAAGCTTTTCCATAAACCATTTTATAAGAAGACATACCCATAGGATTTTTATATGCTGTTCTATAAGACCAAAGTGCATCATCTAATTTCTTAGACCAATTCTTCCTGGACCAATTAACAGTCTTTTGCAAAATTAATTTTATTTCTCTATTGCTAAGTTCAACTTGACCACTAGACTGAGGATGATAGGGTGATGCAATTCTATGGTTGACATCATACTTAGCAAGCATCTTACGGAAAGCACCATGAATAAAGTGTGAACCACCATCAGTCATTAAATATCTAGGGACTCCAAACCTTGGGAAAATAACTTCCGTAAGCATTTTAATAGAGGTGTTGTGATCAGCACTACTAGTTGGAATAGCTTCTACCCATTTAGTAACATAATCAACAGAAACCAAAATATGTGTATACCCATTAGAGGAAGGAAAGGGTCCCATGTAATCAAATCCTCAAACATCAAATGGTTCAACAACAAGTGAATAATTTGTAGGCATTTCTTGACGCTTACCGATATTACCTATTCTTTGACATTCATCACAAGAAGAGACAAACTTACGGGCATCCTTGAAGAGAGTAGGCCAGTAAAATCCAGATTGCAATACCTTGTGAGCAGTTCTATCTCCAGCATGATGCCCTCCATAAGCCTCGGAGTGACACTTCCGTAGGATTTGTCCCTGTTCATGCTCAGGTACACAACGTTTAATAATACCATCTACTCCTTCTTTATAAAGATGTGGGGCATCCCAAAAGTAATGTCTTAAATCATAGAAGAATTTTTTCTTTTGTTGGGAAGTAAAGCTAGGTGGTAAATATTTAGCAACAATGTAATTAGCATAGTCAGCATACCAAGGAGTACCATTAGCAACACTTATTGCAGCTAACTGCTCATCAGGAAAACTATCATCAATAGGTAGTTGGTCATCAAGCACATTTTCAAGCCTAGAAAAATTATCAGCTACGGGGTTCTCAGCTCCTTTTCTATCAATGATATGCAAATCGAATTCTTGTAACAAGAGATCCCAACGAATAAGTCTAGGTTTAGCATCTTTCTTTTCCATAAGATATTTAATAGCAGCATGGTCTGTGTGAACAGTTACTTTGGAATCAACAATATAAGGTCTAAACTTATCACAAGAAAACACCACTGCTAAGAATTGTTTTTCAGTAGTAGCATAATTTCTCTGAGCACTGTCTAGAGTTTTACTAGCATAATGAATAACATTCAATTTCTTATCAACTCTTTGCCCTAGAACAGCACCAACAGCATAGTCACTAGCATCACACATAATTTCAAAAGGCAAATTCCAATCAGGTGGTTGAACAATAGGTGTTGATATTAAGGATTTCTTGAGTGTTTCAAAGGCTTCTAAACAATCATCATCAAAAACAAAAGGAACATCCTTTTGCAAAAGACTAGTGAGAGGCCTACAAATTTTAGAAAAGTCTTTAATAAACCTCCTATAGAAACCAGCATGACCTAGGAAACTACGAATACCTTTGATGTCCTTAGGACATGGAATTTTCTGAATTGCATCAACCTTAGCTTGGTCCACTTCACTACCTCTTTCAGAAATTTTATGGCCCAAGACAATGCCTTCATTAACCATAAAGTGGCACTTCTCCCAATTCAAGACAAGATTTGTTTGTTCACATCTCTGCAAAACTCGCTCAAGATTGCTTAAACAATCATCAAAAGACTTCCCATAAACAGAGAAATCATCTATGAAAACCTCAACAATCTTTTCACGAAAATCAGAGAATATAGCAGTCATACATCTTTGAAAGGTAGCTGGTGCATTACATAAACCAAAAGGCATATTTCTATAAGCATAAGTTCCAAAGGGACAAGTAAAAGTGGTCTTTTCTTGATCAGGTTGAGAAACAGGTATTTGTGAAAAGCCAGAGTATCCATCTAGGAAACAAAAGTGTGTGTGCTTAGATAATCTTTCAAGCATTTGATCAATAAAAGGCAAAGGGTAATGATCTTTTTTAGTAGCTTTATTTAATTTTCTGAAATCAATTACCATTCTATAGCCTGTAACAATTCTTTGTGGAATAAGTTCATTCTTATCATTAGGAACAATAGTAATACCTCCTTTCTTAGGAACACAATGAACAAGACTTACCCATCTACTATCAGCTATGGGATAGATTATACCTGCTTCCAGAAGTTTTAATATTTCCGTTCTTACCACTTCTTTCATCTTTGGATTTAACCAACGTTGGTGATCAACAACAGGTTTAGCATCAGGTTCCATATTAATTTTATGCTAATATAGAGTGCGACTAATGCCCTTTAAATCATCAAGAGTATATCCAATAGCATCCCGGTGCTTCCTTAGAACTTTCAATAATCTTTCTTCTTCATGTTCTGAAAGGTTAGCACTGATAATAATAGGATATATCTTCTTTTCATCAAGATAAGCATATTTCAAAGTGTCTGGAAATTGTTGTAATTCAAACACAGGATCACCCTTAGGTGGAGGAGGACCTCCAAGAGTTTCAATACGCAAATTGTGTTTAAGCAGAGGAAGTTGTTCAAAGAAAACTTTATCTATTTCATTCCTTTCATGCATATGTAAATCATTTTCATGGTCTAGCAAATATTGTTCTAAAGGATCAGTAGATGGAATAGCAACAGAAGCAAGACCAGTCAATTCATCCTTACAAGGCAGTTCTTTTTCATGATGATTTCTACTAAACTTGGAAAAATTAAACTCATGAGACTCATCACCAAAGCTAACACCAACAGTTTGTTTCTTACAATCTATCTTAGCATTTACTGTGTTCAAGAAATGTCTACCAAAGATAATGGGACAGAAGTCATCTTGCGGGGTACCAAGAACAAGAAAATCAGTAGGATATTTTATTTTCCCACACAAGACTTCGACATCTCTAATAATCCCACAAGGTGCTATGGTGTCTCTATTAGCAAGTTTAATAGTAACGTCTATGTCTTCTAACTCTACATGTGCTATGTCTTTCATAATTTCTTGGTATAACTTGTAAGGAATAGCACTTACACTAGCACCCATGTCACATAGACCATGATAACAGTGATCTCCTATGTTAACTGAAATAACAGGCATGCCAACAACTGGCTATGTTTATCCCTTTTATCGGGTTTGGCAATTCTAGCAGCTTCTGCACAGAAGTAAATAACATGCCCATCTATATCTTGTTCCAAGAGATCTTTAACCATAATAGGTTCTACTCTAATTTGTTCATCTGGTTTAGGAGTTCTAACATAGCTTTTGTTAACCACAGTTGAAACTTTAGCATGTTCCTTTATCCTAACAGGGAAAGGTAGTTTCTCAATATAAGTAGTAGGAACAACTGGATCAACATTATAAAGTAAAGTTTATTCTTTAACTGGTACTTGTTCTTTAATTTCTTCTTTAATAGGTGGGTGATATTTAAACCACTTCTCTTTAAGGAGTTCAACATGAGTAGCAAATGATTCACAAAAGGAGGCTACTATCTCAGAGTCAAGTCCATATTTAGTGCTAAACTTTTGAAAAGCATCGGTATCCATAAAAGATTTAAGACAATCATATTTAATTTTAATACCTGACTCTTTACCTTCGTCGAGTTCCCAATCTTCAGAGTTTCGTTTAATTATTTCCAAAAGATTCCACCGGAATTCAATAGTTTTCTTCATAAAAGAACCAGCACAAGAAGTATCAAGCATGGTTTGATCGTTACGAGAAAGCCGAGCATAAAAATTATGGATAATAATTTCTCTTTAGATCTCATGATTGGGGCATGAATATAACATTGACTTAAGCCTCCCCCAAGCTAGAGCGATACTTTCTCCTTCACGAGGCCAAAAATTATATATATAATTCCGATCATGATGAACTAGATGCATAGGATAAATTTTTTGGTGGAACTCCAATTTCAATCGATTCCAATTCGATGATCCAATATCATCGCATAGCCTATACCATGCCAAGATTTTTCCCTTCAAAGATAAAGGGAAAACCTTTATCGTCACCTCATCTCCGGGTAAACCTTCAAGCTTAAACAATCCACAAATTTGTTCCACATATATCAAGTGCATATGAGGATGTTCGGTTCCATCTCTTGCATAAGGATTAGCTAGCAGTTGTTCTATCATACCAGAAGGAATTTCATATTCAATATTTTCAGTAGGTGATGTAGGTTGAGGGGTAGCTAATTGTGGTTCCGGACGAGGTGAAGATACCCCGAACAAACCCCTCAAAGGATTGTTTTCCATAGTAACAAGTGACAATAAATTTCAGCACACTATATAAATGTTTCCTTACCAAAGGCGCTTCACTCCCCGGAAACGGTGCTAGAAAATAGCCTTGATGACCCACAAGTATAGGGGATCAATTGTAGCTCTTTTCGATAAGTAAGAGTGTCGAACCCAATGAGGAGCAGAAGGAAATGACAAGTAGTTTTCAGTAAGGTAATGTCTGCAAGTGCTGAAATTGTAAGTAGCGAGTAGTTTGATAGCAAGATAATTTGTAACGAGCAAGTAACGATAATAGTAACAAGTATGCAACAAGGTAGCCCAATCCTTTTGAGGCAAAGGACATGCCAAAACGGTCTCTTATAATAAGCAAAGCGTTCTTGAGGTTACACGGGAATTTCATCTAGTCACTTTCATCATGTTGGTTTGATTTGTGTTCGCTACTTTGATAATTTGATATGTGGGTGGACCGGTGCTTAGGTGCTGTTCTTACTTGAACAAACCTCCTACTTATGATTAACCCTCCCACAAGCATCCGCAACTACGAGAAAAGTATTAAGAATAAATTCTACCCATAGCATTAAACTTTTGGATCCAATCGCTCCCTTACGAAATAGAGCATAAACTGGGGTTTAAGCTTCTGTCACTCTCGCAATCCACCATCTATTTTCTACTCCATAATGCATTCCCTTAGGCCCAAATATGGTGAAGTGTCATGTAGTCGATGTTCACATGACACCACTAAGGGAATAACAACATACGTACTATCAAAATATCGAACACGTATCAAGTTCACATGATTACTTGCAACATTATTTCTCCCGTGACCTCAAGAACAAAGGTAACTACTCACAAATGATAAACATGCTCATGATCAGAGTGGTATTAAATAGCATAATGGATCTGAACATATAATCTTCCACCAAATAAACCATATAGTGATCAACTACAAGATGTAATCAACACTACTAATCACCCACAAACACCAATCTATAGTTCCGGTAACAAGATTGAACACAAGAGATGAACTAGGGTTTGAGAGGAGATGGTGTTGTTGAAGATGTTGATGGAGATTTCCCTCCCCAAGATGGGAGAGTTGTTGGTGATGATGATGACGATGATTTCCCCCTCCGGGAGGGAAATTCCCCTGGCAGAATCACTCTGTCCGAGGGCAAAAGTGCTCCTGCCCAAGTCCCGCCTCGAGACGGCGGCGCTCCATCCCGAAAGTCTCTTACTTTATTTTTTCTAGGTAAAAATGACTTATATACCAAAAGATGGGCACCGGAGGTGGGCCGAGGAGGCCACAACCCACCAGGGCATGCCTGGGGGGCCTGGCGCGCCCAGGTGGGTTGTGCCCACCTGGTGGCCCCCTCTGGTGTTTATTGGCTCCAATATTCCTTAAATAAGTCATAAAAATTCTCCGTAAACTTTCGGCTCATTTGGAGTTGTGCAGAATAGGTGGCCTGACGTAGCTTTTCCAGGTCCAGATTTCCAGCTGCCAGAATTCTCCCTCTTGGTGTGTTCCTTTTAAATTATGAGAGAAAAGTCATTAGAGTTACTCCAAAAATCATTATTATGGATAAAAACATTATAAATAACACCAAGGAAACATGATGCAAAATGGACGTATCACCGCGCCCCCTCCCATAGGGAGTCCGAATTGGACTAGGGGAGGGGGCGCGCCCCCCTTTCCTTCTCCTCTTCCCTCTTCCTTCCCTCTTTCCCCTCCATGTGAAAGGAAAAAGGGGGCGAATCCTACTAGGAGTGGAGTCCTAGTAGGACTCCCCCTGGCACGCCCCTTGGTTGCCGGCCTCCTCCTCCCCACCTTTATATACGGGGGGGCAGGGGGCACCCAAAAGCACAACAGTTGTTCTCTTAGCCGTGTGCGGTGCCCCCCTCCATAGTTTACTCCTTCGGTCATAGCGTTGTAGTGCTTAGGCGAAGCCCTGCGCGGATCACATCACCATCACCGTCACCACGCCGTCATGCTGACGAAACTCTCCCTCGACCCTCTGCTGGATCAAGAGTTCGAGGGACGTCATCGAGCTGAACGTGTGCTGAACTCGGAGGTGCCGTACGTTTGGTACTAGATCGGTTGGATCGTGAAGATGTTCGACTACATCAACCGCGTTAATCTAACGCTTCCGCTTTTGGTCTACGAGGGTACGTGGACACACTCTCCCCCTCCAGCTGCTATGTATCTCCTAGATAGATCTTGCGTGGTCGTAGGAATTTTTTTGAAATTACTTGCTACGTTCCCCAACATATCAATCCGTGGGAGGTATAGGAGGAAGATGGTATCTCTCAAACAACCCTGCAACCAAAAAACAAAGAGTCTCTTGTGTCCCCAACACACCCAATACAATGGTAAATTGTATAGGTGCACTAGTTCGGCGAAGAGATGGTGATACAAGTGCAATATGGATGGTAGATATAGGTATTTGTAATCTGAAAATATAAAAACAGCAAGCGAGAAAGTAACAACAGTGAGCGGAAACGATATTGCAATGCTTCGAAACAAGGCCTAGGGTTCATACTTTCACTAGTGCAAGTTCTCTCAACAATGATAACATAATTAGATCATATAACAATCCCTCAACGTGCAACAAAAAGTCACTCCAAAGTCACTAATAGCGGAGAACAAACGAAGAGATTATTGTAGGGTATGAAACCACCTCAAAGTTATTCTTTCTGATCGATCTATTGGGTTATTCCTATAAGCGTCACAAATAGCCCTAGAGTTTGTACTAAAATAACACCTTAAGACACACATCAACCAAAACCCTAATGTCACCTAGATACTCCAATGTCACCACAAGTATCCGTGGGTTTGATTATATGATATGCATCACACAATCTCAGATTCATCTATTCAAACCAACACAAAGAACTTCAAAGAGTGCCCCAAAGTTTCTACCGGAGAGTCAAGACGAAAACGTGTGCCAACCCCTATGCATAAGTTCACAAGGTCACAAAACCCGCAAGTTGATCAACAAAACATACATCAAGTGGATCACGTGAATATCCCATTGTCACCACAGATAAGCACATGCAAGACATACATCAAGTGTTCTCAAATCCTTAAACACTCAATCCGATAAGATAATACAAGAAGGTAGAGGGGGAGAAACATCATAAGATCCAACTATAATAGCAAAGCTCGAGGTACATCAAGATCGTGCCAAATCAAGAACACGAGAGAGAGAGATCAAACACATAGCTACTTGTACATACCATTAGCCCCGAGGGTGAACTACTCCCTTCTCATCATGGAGAGCGCCGGGATGATGAAGATGGCCACCGGTGATGATTTCCCCCTCCGGCAGGGTGACGGAACAGGGTCCCGATTGGTTTTTGGTGGCTACAGAGGCTTGCAGCAGTGGAAATCCCGATCTAGGTTCTGTTCTGGGGGTTTGGGGATATATAAGGGGTGTTGGCGTCGAGCACAAGTCAGGGGAGTCCACGAGGGGCCCACAAGGTCTTAGGGCGCGCCCTCCACCCCTGTGGAGGCCTCATGGCTCTTCTGGCCCAACTCTTTTGCTTCGGGGGCTTATTTTGGTCCAAAAATCATCGTCGTAAAGTTCAGGTCAATTGGACTCCGTTTGATATTCCTTTTTTGCGAAGCTCAAAAACAAGGAAAAAACAGAAACTGGCACTGGGCTCTAGGTTAATAGGTTAGTCCCAAAAATCATATAAAATAGCATATAAATGCATATAAAACATCTAAGATTGAGAATATAATAGCATGGAACAACCAGAAATTACAGATACGTTGGAGACGTATCAAGCATCCCCAAGCTTAATTCCTGCTCGTCCTCGAGTAGGTAAATGATAAATACAGGATTTTTGATGTGGAATGCTACCTAACATATTTATCCATGTAATCTTCTCTATTGTGGAATGAATGTTCATATCCATAAGATTCAAAATAAAAGTTTAATATTGAGATAAAAACAATAATATTTCAAGCATACTAACAAGGCAATTATGGCTTCTCAAAATAATATGGCCAAAGAAAGCTTATCCCTACAAAATCATATTATCTAGCTATGCTCCATCTTCGTCACACAAAACATTTAAATCATGCACAACCCCGATGACAAGCCAAGCAATTGTTTCATACTTTTGATGTTCTCAAACCTTTTCAACTTTCACGCAATACATGAGCGTGACCCATGTACATAGCACTATAGGTGGAATAGACGGTGGTTGTGGAGAAGACAAAAAGAAGGAGATAGTCTCACATCAACTAGGCGTATCAACGGGCTATGGAGATGCCCATTAATAGATATCAATGTGAGTGAGTAGGGATTGCCATGCAATGGATGCACTAGAGCTATAAGTTTATGAAAGATCAAAAAGAAAATTAAGTGGGTGTGCATCCAACTTGCTTGTTCATGAAGACCTAGGGCGTTTTGAGGAAGCCCATCGTTGGAATATACAAGCCAAGTTCTATAATGAAAAATTCCCACTAGCATATGAAAGTGATATCATAGGAGACTCTCTATCATGAAGACCATGGTGCTACTTTGAAGCACAAGTGTGGCAAAAAGGATAGTAACATTGTCCCTTCTCTCTTTTTCTCTCTTTTTATCTTTTTTTTCTTTTTTCTCATTTTTTTGGGCCTTCTTTTTTATTTGGCCTTTCTCTTTTTTTTTTATTTCCTCACATGGGACAATGCTCTAATAATGAAGATCATCACACTTCTATTAATTTACAACTCAAAAATTACAACTCGATACTAGAACAAAAATATGACTCTATGTGAATGCCTCCGGCGGTGTACCGGGATGTGCAATGAATCAAGAGCGACGTGTATAAAAAATGATGAACGGTGGCTTTGCCACAAATACGATGTCAACTACATGATCATGCAAAGCAATATTACAATGATGAAGCGTGTCATAATAAACGGAACGATGGAAAGTTGCATGGCAGTATATCTCGGAATGGCTATGGAAATGCCATAATAGGTAGGTATGGTGGCTGTTTTGAGGAAGGATATGGTGGGTGTAATGCACCGGCGAAAGTTGCTCGGTACTAGAGAGGCTAGCAATGGTGGAAGGGTGAGAGTGCGTATAATCCATGGACTCAACATTAGTCATAAAAAACTCACATACTTATTGCAAAAATCTAATAATCATCAAACGAAAGTACTACGCGCATGCTCCTAGGGGGATAGATTGGTAGGAAAATACCATCGCTCGTCCCCGACCGCCACTCATAAGGAAGACAGTCATAAAATATCTCATGACACAAGTATTTCTCAAATTCACAACTACTCACTAGCATGACTCTAATATCACCATCTTCATATCTCAAAACAATCATAAGGAATCAAACTTCTCATAGTATTCAATGCACTTTATATGAAAGTTCTTATTATATCCCTCTTGGATGAACATCATATTAGGACTAAATTCATAACCAAAGCAAATTACCATGTTGTTTCAATACTCTCAATATGATATAAGTGAAGCATGAGAGTTCAACAATTTCTATAAAATAAAACTACCGTCCTGCTCTAAAAAGATATAAGTGAAGAACTAGAGCAAATGACAAACTACTCCAAATGATGTAAGTGAAGATCAATAAGTAGTTGAATAATTATGCAACTATGTGAAGACTCCCTATCATAAATAAAATTTCAGATCTTAAGTACTTTATTCAAATAGCAAACAAAACAAAATAAATTGACATTGCAAGGATAGCACATATCATGTGAAGAAGCAAAAACTTAGACTCAACCAAAACTGACCGACAGTTGTTGAAGAAGAAAGGTGGGATGCCTACCGGGGCATCCCCAAGCCTAGATGCTTGAGACTTCTTGAAATATTGACCAGGGATGCCTTGGCCATCTCCAAGTTTGATATTTTTTGTCTCCTTAATTCCTCTCATATCACGGGTTCCCTAATTCTTAAAAACTTCATCCACACAAAACTCAACAAGAACTCGTGAGATAGGTTTGTATAAATCCATGCAAAACCTTATCATTCTCTACTGTAGAAAATCACTAAAATTATTATTTGATATTGCATACTAAATGACTCTTCATATTTAATACTCCTATACTCGAATAGAACCATCAAACAAGCAAACATATGCAAAGAATGCAAACATAACAGCAATCTGTCTAAACAGAATAGTCTGTAAAGAATGCAAGAGGAATCATACTTCCCTAACTCCAAAAATTCTGAAAAAATACCACACTGTAGAAAATTTATTGTTACTAATTGTGTAAAAATTTCAAGATTTTATCATGTTCTAACTATACACAAATATTCAAAACATAACAACAAACTTTCTGTTTTTAAAACAGCGACATATGGACTTGCAAAATAAGCATGGTAAATTTGTAAAGGCTACACTTGACTTTTTATTGAACTAAAAGATGCAAAACATTACTCTAAATAACATCAAGCAAATCCTAATAAAAGAAAATGATGCTCCAAGTAAAACACATATCATGTGGTGAACAAAAATATAGCTCCAACTGAGGTTACCGATGAACGAAGACGAAAGAGGGGATGCCATCCGGGGCATCCCCAAGCTTAGGCTCTTGGTTGTCCTTGAATATTACCTTGTGGTGCCTTGGGCATCCCCAAGCTTAGGCTATTGCACTCCTTATTCCGTAGTCCGTCAAAACTTTACCCAAAACTTGAAAACTTCACAACACAAAACTTAACGGAACTTCGTGAGATGGGTTAATATGATAAAGACAAATCATTCACTTTGGTACTGTCAAGACAAGATTCAAAATTGTTTTCACACAATGCCTACTGTACCATACCATTTCTACAATTTATATTGACCAATATAAGTCATAGAAACTAGAAAACAAGCAAACTATGCATTGAAAACAGAATCTGTCAAAAACAGAACAGTCTGTAATGATCTGAACAACAACCATACTTTTGTTACTCCAAAAATTCTGAAAAATTAGGACAATCTAGAAAATTCGTATATCAATATACTGTAAAAAATTCAGAATTTTTCGACGCTCCAGTGATTTTTAATAATTCTGTGACTGGGCACAAAAGTTTCTGTTTTTGGACAGAATTGAATCAACTATCATCCACACTATCCCAAAGGCTTTACTGGCACTTTATTGAAACAAAAGCTATAAAACATGAATACTACAGTAGCTTAATCATGTGAACATGCAAAAACAGTAGGTAAAGGTGTTGGGTTGTCTCCCAACAAGCGCTTTTCTTTAATGCCTTTCTAGCTAGGTATGATGATTTCAATGATGCTCGCATAAAAGTAAAGAATTGAAACGCAAAGAGAGCATCATGAAACATATGTGGCAAGCACATTTAAGTCTAACCCACTTCCTATGCATAGGGATTTTATGAGAAAACAACTTATGGGAACAAGAATCAACTAGCATAGGAAGGCAAAACAAGCATGACTTCAAAACTTTAAGCACATAGAGAGGAAACTTGATATTATTGCAATATGTAAAAGCATATGTTCATCTCTCATAATAATTTTCAGTACCATCATGAATGAATTCAAAAATATAACCATCACATAAAGCATTATTCTCATGATGCACAAGCATAGAAATTTTACTACTCTCACCATAAGCAAAATTCTTCTCATTCCGAGTAGTGGGAGCAAACTCAACAAAATAACTATCATGTGAGGCATAATCCAATTGAAAATTAAAATCATGATGACAAGTTTGATGGTTATCATTATTCTTTACAACATACATGTCATCACAATAATCATCATAGATAGCAACTTTGTTCTCATAATCAATTGGAACGTCTTCCGAAATAGTGGATTCATCACAAAATAAAGTCATGACCTCTCCGAATCCACTTTCATAATTATCACAATAGGATTCAACACCCTACAAAATAGTGGGATCATTACCTAGAGTTGACACTCTTCCAAACCCACTTTCATCAATATAATCATCATAAATAGGAGGCATGCTATCATCATAATAGATTTGTTCAACAAAACTTGGGGGAATAAAAATATCATCTTCGTCAAACATAGCATCCCCAAGCTTGTGGCTTTGCATATCATTAGAATCATGGATATTCAAAGAATTCATACTAACAACATTGCAATCATGCTCATCATTCAAAGATTTAGTGCCAAACATTTTATAGACTTCTTCTAGCACTTGAGCACAATTTTCCTTACCATCATTTTCATGAAAGACATTGAAAAGATGAAGCATATGAGGCAACCTCAATTACATTTTTTTGTAGTTTTCTTTTATATACTAAACTAGTGATAAAACAAGAAACTAAAAGATTCAATTGCAAGATCTAAATATATACCTTCAAGCACTAACTTCCCCGGCAACGGCGCCAGAAAAGAGCTTGATGTCTACTACGCAACATTCTTCTTGTAGACTTGTGTTGGGCCTCCAAGCGCAGACTTTTGTAGGACAGTAGAAAATTTCCATCAAGTGGATGACCTAAGGTTTATCAATCCGTGGGACGTGTAGGATGAAGATGGTATCTCTCAAACAACCCTGCAACCAAATAACAAAGAGTCTCTTGTGTCCCCAACACACCCAATACAATGGTAAATTGTATAGGTGCACTAGTTCAGCGAAGGGATGGTGATACAAGTGCAATATGGATGGTAGATATAGGTATTTGTAATCTGAAAATATAAAAACAACAAGGTAGCAAGTAACAAAAGTGAGCGGAAACGGTATTGCAATGCTTCGAAACAAGGCCTAGGGTTCATACTTTCACTAGTGCAAGTTCTCTCAACAATGATAACATAATTAGATCATATAACAACCCCTTCAACGTGCAACAAAGAGTCACTCCAAAGTCACTAATAGAGGACAACAAACGAATAGATTATTGTAGGGTACGAAACCACCTCAAAGTTATTCTTTCTGATCGATCTATTGGGCTATTCCTATAAGTGTCACAAACAGCCCTAGAGTTCGTACTAAAATAACACCTTAAGACACACATCAACCAAAACCCTAATGTCACCTAGATACTCCAATGTCACCACGCGGGTTTGATTATACGATATGCATCACACAATCTCATATTCATCTATTCAAACCAGCACAAAGAACTTCAAAGAGTGCCCCAAAGTTTCTACCGGAGAGTCAAGACAAAAACATGTGGCAACCCCTATGCATAAGTTCACAAGGTCACAGAACCCGCAAGTTGATCACCAAAACATACATCAAGTGGATCACGTGAATATCCCATTGTCACCACAGATAAGCACATGCAAGACATACATCAAGTGTTCTCAAATCCCTAAAGACTCAATCCGATAAGATAACTTCAAAGGGAAAACACAATCCATTACAAGAAGGTAGAGGGGGAGAAATATCATAAGATCCAACTATAATGGCAAAGCTCGCGGTACATCAAGATCATGCCAAATCATGAACACGAGAGAGAGAGAGAGATCAAACACATAGCTACTAGTACATACCCTCAGCCCCGAGGGTGAACTACTCCCTCCTCGCCATGGAGAGCGCCGGGATGATGAAGATGGCCACCGGTAATGATTTCCCCCTCCGGCAGGGTGCCGAAATATGGTCCCGATTGGTTTTTGGTGGCTATAGAGGCTTGCGACGGCAGAACTCCCGACCTAGGTTTTGTTTTGGAGGTTTGGGGATATATGTAAGAGGTGTTGGCGTCGAGAACAAGTCAGGGGAGTCCACGAGGGGCCCACAAGGTCGGAGGGCCCCCGGGGGGTAGGGCGCGCCTTGTGGAGGCCTCGTGGCTCTTCTGGCCCAACTCTTTTGCTTCGGGGGCTTCTTTTGGTCCAAAAATCATCATCGTAAAGTTTCAGGTCAATTGGACTTCGTTTGATATTCCTTTTCTGCGAAGCTCAAAAACAAGGAAAAACAGAAACTGGCACTGGTCTCTAGGTTAATAGGTTATTCCCAAAAATCATATAAAATAGCATATAAATGCATATAAAACATCCAAGATTGATAATATAATGGCATGGAACAATCAAAAATTACAGATACGTTGGAGACGTATCACACTTCACCGTCTAGAGCTAATCACCGCCGGAGAATTAGAGGGAGGAGATTATAAACACACGGGGCTTCTAATTATGAGGATTAGAGGTGGCTAGGGCTAGCTCTAATTAGTCAACTAGGACCAACAAGAACTAGAACTAGATCAACTGGAGGAGGCTCCAAAACTTGTGTATACATAGGGTGGAAATCCTCTAGTATATATAGGTTAGAGGGAAGGGAGAGGGCAGCCACGAAGGGGGG
Source organism: Aegilops tauschii subsp. strangulata (assembly GCF_002575655.3). Classification (NCBI taxonomy): domain Eukaryota; kingdom Viridiplantae; phylum Streptophyta; class Magnoliopsida; order Poales; family Poaceae; genus Aegilops; species Aegilops tauschii. The sequence goes on from NC_053039.3 coordinate 342,756,119, forward strand.
GGATCCCCCTTTGGGCGCCGGCCTAGGGAGAGGGAGTAGGACTCCCTCCCCTGGTGCAATCCCCCCCCCCCCCACATGGAAACGGGGGGCGCCAACTCCTCTTGGGCCCTTGTGGCCCAAGTATCCTTCCACCTCTTGGCCTTTTAAGGCCCGTTCATATTTAAATTAAATATAAAATGTTCTAAACACTTCTAGACCATTATATATATAATTTAACATCCCCAGAAACATTTTCCACCTATATATAATTAATAGGTAATACCCGGTATTACCCGATATTCACTGAAACCCTTCCGGTGACCCCGAAGCGCTTCCGGAACCTCTGAGAACTATTCTCGATATTAATGAAACAATTCCACAAATATATTCTCATCACTCATGTCCCACTAACACTCAGAAGATCATGATTACCTTAAGATTGTGACCTCATAGGTTCGGTAAACCATAGATATGAATAAAACCCCTTCGTTCAATGACCGATAGCGGAACCGTGGACATCCATATCGGTCCCTATGATTACACGAATGATATTCGAGTTAACCTTTGGTTATCATGTGATGTTCCCTTTGCTTCGCGATACTTTAAAAAACCCAGTGTGCATCGTTATCCTCCTGAGTTATCACCGTGCTCGCTATACCGTTGCTCCTGTTACTGGTTTTGTTCTTCTTTCTTGTTGACGTGTTCTGGCATCCCCGTGACATAGTCACTTGTGTCTGGCCAGACAATGATGTATACCATCACACGAGAGGGCCCTAATAATATCTCTCCATCGTCGGAGGAGGAAATCCCACTCTTGAGCTATCCGGTCACTTGTCAAACTTTTCGGTGAGAATGAAAGTTGTCCTTATGATCACCTTGTTACAGATGACGTTTGAGCAACCCCAAAGCCCACCATCCGGTAGGAAGTGACCGATACACTCTCATGGTCTGAGGAACATAAACACATGGTACACTATGTGTTATAACAGATGATTTTAGACGATGTAATCACATAGTATAACAAACAAGTATTGGGTCGATTCAATATGATTGTTCTTCTAACGTCATACCCTCAATGTTGTTGCAGGACTATCGTTACACCTAACGATATCCTATGATCCAGAAAACATGATCACCAACAACACTTGAGCCGGTCTTAGAGGCGAGACCGGGAACCTATTGTTTACCATTTACCATTCCACATGTGCATATGAGTTTTCCACTGAATCGGCTATTCCAGGATCATAGCAGTTATAGCATGGAATATAAACTCTTAACTATGAATATGGAAATATAATAATACAATGTTATTGCCTCTAGGGCATATTTCCAACACTCAGCAATAGAGCTATGCTCCCACAGTGGCGCCAAAAAAAGGTATTGATAACCCACAAGTATAGGGGATCACAACAGTTTTCAAGGGTAGAGTATTCAACCCAAATTTATTGATTCGACATAAGGGGAGCCAAAGAATATTTGAAAGTATTAGCAGTTGAGTTGTCAATTCAACCACACCCGAATACTAAATATCTGCAGCAGAGTGATCAGTAGGACAGTAATATGATAATTTGGTAGCAATAGTAGCAGTAGCAACGGCAAGGGTAACAGTAACATCAATAGTTTTGTGGCAATTGTGACAGTAGTAGCAATAGTAGCAACTTAGGAGAGAACAATATGTGAAAAGCTAGTAGGCATTGGATTGGTGATTATGTTGGATGACATTCATCATGTAACATTCATAACCTAGGGCGACATGGAACTAGCGCCAATTCTCAATGTAATGTAGGCATGTATTCCGTATATGGTCATACGTGCTTGCGATAAGAACTTGCATGCCATCTTTTGTCCTACCCTCCCGTGGCAGTGGGGTCCATCAGGAAACTAGGGATATTAAGGCCTTCTTTTAATAGAGAACTGGAACAAAGCATTAACACATAGTGAATACATGAACTTCTCAAAGTACGGTAATCACCGGAAAGAATCCCAATTATTGTCACATTGGGGTACGCGGATCATAACACGTAATAGGTGCGTATAACTTGCAACATCGGATCAAGAATACAAATATATCCATAAAAATATAAAGGGTTAAGATCTGAAATCATGGCACTCGGGCCCTAGTGACAAGCATTAAGCATAGCAAAGTCATAACAACATCAATCTCAGAACATAGTGGATACTAGGGATCATGCCCTAACAAACTAACTCGATTACATGATAAACCTCATCCAATTCATCACCGTCCAGCAAGCCTACGAAGGAATTACTCAATCGCGACGGTGAGCATCATAAAATTGGTGATGGAGGATGGTGATGATGACGATGATGGAAGATCCCCTCTCTATAGCCTGAATGGACTCCAGATCTGGCCTCCCGATGAAGAACAGGAGGTGGCGGCGGCTTCGTATCGTGAAACGCGATGAAACTTCCTATATTATTTTTTTCTCGGGAAATAGGAATTTATAGTGCTGAGATTAGGGTCAGCGGAGCCATGTGGGCCCCACAAGCCACTAGGGCGCACCTAGGGGGTGGGCGCACCCTGGTACCTCGTAGGCAACTGTTGGCCCCCCCTCTAGTGGGTCTTTGCTCAAGTATTTATTATATATTCCATAAAAAATCTTCAAAAAGTTTCATCCATTTCCGAGAACTTTTATTTCTGCATAAAAACAACACCATGATAGTTCTGCTGAAAACAGCGTCGGTCCGGGTTAGTTCCATTCAAATCATGCAAATTAGAGTCCAAAACAAGAGTAAAAGTGTTTAGAAAAGTATATACGACGGAGACGTATCAGATGGTAACAAGGAGAGTAGGGACACGATGTTTTACCCAGGTTCAAGCCCTCTTGATGAGGTAAAACCCTACGTCCTGCTTCTTATATATTGATTATGATGGGGTATAGAGTACAGATTGATCTACCTCGAGATCGTATGAGTGCCTAAGCTCTAAACCTTGCGAATGAGAATGCGTGCCTCTATGGACTAAGCCCCAAAACTTATATAGACGTCAGGGGTACCTAGGATTTACACATGGTTGATTACAATGTAGCGATAAACATGCCAATATTCAAAATACGCTTGAAGTGTAGGCCAAGCCTCCAAGAACTCTCATCTTGATTACGCCGGGGGCCAAGGCTAGCATGGCCCACTTGTCTATCTTCGGTGAGTCTTCGGTCCGACCCATCTCCGGAGGGCCGACGTGGCAAGCACCCCCTAATTCAGGACACCAACAGGGGGTAAAAACCGTTTGTATAGGACCCACTTGCACTAGTGGTGGCTAGTGTCCAGACTCTCGGAAAGTCCCTTGGATTGTTTCCGGTTTGCCAAAAAACCGACTTCCGGACTGGTCCGTGGACTGATACGGGACACCCTTGCATGGCTGTCCGGACACTTGCGAGAGGTTTGAGAGTCCGCTTTGGAGATGCCCTAAAACAACATTCCTCAAAAGATTCTGGCGATCGTGCCATGAAGCAGGGTTTTCTTTGGCCAAAAGATACTACGAAATTGGAGCGAGCATGAAGATATTAATGAGAGTTCTTTCTCTTTCGGAATTTTTCTGGCAAAAGATCTTTGGTCTTACCCTAAAACCGATTTAAAAAAGTGGACCGCTCTTATGTACTTGCTCAGAATGAATCTTTTATTTATCTATAGTTCTTTTATTAGAAGTAAAATGTGCTCTGGTGTAATAATTACAAACAGAAAAAGTTGCTATTAGGTTGATAGTAATCGAGTGTCCAACAACACTATGTATGTCCTCTCTGTTTTAACTGTTTTTTCTCCCACCTTTGGTTTTCTTTCACTGGTTTTCGTTGAAAACCGCACACGTCTTGTTGGTTTAGCAAATGAAATCATGTCATCTTTGGTAAATCAATAATTTTTGTTTTATTAAGTAAGTGTTGATTCATTTGGCAGCTAAATTCCATATTTGTCATGTAATCACGGCGATTGCGTACAAAATATTGTGCCAGCAATTATATTGTGTTTGTAGTAGTGCAAAAAAAAGAGTAAGTGCTGATTCATTTGGCAGCTAAAGTCCATATTTGTCATGTAATCACGGTGATTGCGTACAAAATATTGTGCCAGCAATTATACTGTCTTTGTATAGTAAGTGCAAAATCCTTGACCAATCTTATTCAATTAGTACCTCCTGGCCCGTATCAGTTTAGGAGCTCCTACCTTAATTAACATGGTAACTCCATTGGTATCCCAAAAGAAAAACATGGTAACTCCATTGACTGTTTCCTAAAATAACGCATGGTAACTCCATATCAGCAGGGCAGCGTCTACTATAATTAGCCGTCGGGCGCCTCTGATTTTCTTCAGCAATCCACGTTTTTGCAGCCATGGAGCTTACCCACGTATTCTCCCTTCTCGCCCTCTTCTGTCTCCAAAGCGTGAGCGCCGACAGGGTTAAGTTCACCTCCTTGTTTGCCCTCGGCGACTCCAACATCGACACCGGCAACCTGCTTATCTTGGCTACTCCGGATGTGCCTGTGTTCAATAACAAGCCTCCTTACGGCAAGACCTTCTTTGGCCACCCCAATGGCCGCTTCAGCGACGGGAGAGTCACCATCGATTTCATCGGTAAGTTGAACCATCTGATTCGTTGAGTCAAGTGAACACTTTGCTCAAATTTTGATTTGATAAAATTTGAATATTTGAGCATTGAGTCTATGTTCTGTCTTGGTTCCGTATCAGCCGAGGAGTTTGGTCTCCCTCTTCTTCGACCCTCCCTGCAGAATAACCCAGACGTCTCCAAGGGCGTCAATTTCGCCGTCGGTGGTGCGACGTCGCTCAACGTCGACTTCTTCGAGAGGAACAAATATGTTAATTTCAAGCTTCTAAACAGTTCTCTGAACGTGCAGCTGGACTGGTTCGAGAAACTCAAGCCATCGTTTTGCAAGACGGCAGGTCTGCGACACGCTCCCTTGTCTAGCCGTCCGTCACAGTGCATGATCCTCGGCTGTTACATACATACTGAGAAACTGCTTGATACCTACAGGACCGAGTGAATGCTTCAGTAAAACCCTCTTCGTCGTCGGGGAGTTTGGAGTGAACGACTACAACCTGGCATGGGGTGCGGGGAAGTCTGAAGGCGAAGTGAGGGCTTATGTACCTCAAGTTGTGCAAAATATTGCCAATGCCGCTGATGTATGTTTACATTTTGCAATTTCTTTAGTTTTGCTTCAGCTTTTTTGTACACAACACACCATTTTTGCACTGTGATGAAATGGTGCAAAACTTCATTACCTTGGTACAACAGGTGCTTATCAAAGGAGGTGCAACTTACGTGGTCCTGCCGGGGATCCCGCCGATCGGGTGCTCGCCGTCCCTGCTGGCGACCCGCGTGAAGCTCAACAAGGCGAAGGAGTTCGACCAGCTCGGCTGCCTAAGCGACCTCGACCGCGTGACCAAGTACCACAACACCAAGCTGCGTGATGCGATCGACGGTCTGAGGCGCAAGTACGCGCATGCCAAGGTCATCAAGGCTGACTTCTACAACCCTATCATCGAGATCCTCCAAAACCCCGGACGGTTCGGTACGTAAGAAAAAGAAAGCCCAGAAGTTCTACCTGCGTGCAAGGGTTTGCATGAGTTTTCTGAAATTTTGCGACCAATCTGCATGCATGCAGGAGTGGCCGGCGGCGACGTTCTGCGGGCGTGCTGCGGAGGCGGCGGGAAGTACAACTGGAACATCAGCGCCGTGTGCAGCCAACCGGGGGTGGCCGCCTGCAAGGATCCCTCGGCGTTCGTGAGCTGGGACGGGACGCACTTCACGGAGGCCACGTACCGCCACGTCGCCAAAGGGTGGCTCTCCGGTCCTTACGCCGATCCGCCCATACTGAATGCTAATAACTAGTATTAGAGAGGAGCCCGGAATAAAACCGTTACAGGTGTCGTAAAGAGTTCCACGGTTCACGAACATGTTAATACCATGTTTTAGAAGGAATCAATAAAAGTTAGCATAGACAATTGATCCGCCCATACTGAATGCTACTAGCTTTTTTTTTAGACAATCTGAATGCTACTAGCTATTGTTGCATATGCTGTACTTCTGATCTGAAACGCATCGTGAAACTCAATGGCTCGAGCAACAAAGTGAGTAGAACGGAAATTATACTCGACGAGCTAGCGTCCAGTTATAAACAAATCCAAGAAAGTCCAAATTTTTATTTTTGGAGACATAACATAAAGCAGAAGTTTTTTTTAAGTCAACAAAAAAAAACATGTCCCCAAAATTCATGTGACATGTAAAAATAACATTAACACGGAAGAATTTTTTATGTGTAGCTACATCCAGGCAAAGAAGTGCAGCTCATGGCCATTATGCTCTAGACCAAATCATGGCAATCGTGTGTAAACATGGTGTTAAATTGACATGACAAAAAAATCAAGTTGATATGGCAACAAAAGTTTTTAGTTTTTCATGATAATGATGCAAAAATGAAAAACAAAAAATAAAATTGGCAATGATCGAAAAATTAGAGTTGTCTTGACATTGCAAAAATTGCAAGAAAAAACAAAAAATTCCATGCTCTTAGTAACCATGCTCTATATTTTCGCTAACATAACATAAAATCATACACCGAATATTGCCATGATAAAAATATGTTAAAATTGCCATGTGATTAGAAAATTTACTTAAATTTAGATAATATAATTTGCCATGACTCTTAATAAAATAAATTGCCATGCTCTATGTTTTCTTTGTCATATAACATAAAAAAAGCACATATAGAAAATTGCCCATGGTGGAACATAAATAAAAATTGCCATGCCATTATAAACAAAATTACCATGATGCAGATAATATAAAATGTCAAAATTGCACACAATATAATTAATAAACTTTCCATGGTCTAAGAAGGGAATAAAAATCTGGTTTCCGATGAAAAAGATGAAAAATTGGAAATTTATAAAATAAAAATATTGTCATGGTCGAGAAAATAAAATTTGCCATCCTATAAAAGAAATTGCCATGCTCTTAATAACAGAATGTCCATCCTCTATTTTTCTGTTGTCATAAAATAACAATCACACACAAAAATTGTCGCGATTGAAAATAAGTAAAAATGCCATGCCCTTAAAAATAAATTTACCATGATCTAGATAATAAATATGCCATGATCTATATTTTATTTGCCATAACATAAAAATCGTGCATACAAACTTGCCACGGTCGAACTAATAAAATTGTCATGCAATTAAAATGTTTTGCCATGATCTAGATAATAAAATTTGTCATGCTTTTAAAAAATAAAAAAATGCCATGGTAAGTTCGATAATTTTGCCATGGCATGCATGTTCAATAAAATTGCGACGGAATGTGCCCAATAACAAAAAAATGTCGTAATTTATGTAGATTTGTCGTGATGCTCTATATGAACATGGCCATATGTGACAAGGTACCATGACACAGTATATTATTTGTTACAAGAATTGCCGTGATTTAGAAATCAAAAATTGTTTAAAAGAATTGCCCATGAGACAAATATACTTCTGTTTCAAGAATTTCCATGATTTTGAAAACATCGTTCATAGAATTGTCGTGTGACCATTACAAATCTTCCCTACAACTTGCCATGTGTTGGGAAACATAAAGTTTTGAATCCCCATGTGACCATTACAAAAAAATCAAACTTGCCATGTGATAGAGAAAACAAATTTGTTCATGAATGCCATTGATCACTATATAAACATACTAGACGAATTTCCATGTGTTAGATAACATTTTGGAAGAACAAAATAGTGGAAAAATTGCCATCGCAACCAAATTAGTATTGTAATTTGGAATGGTGACGATCGTTAAATGGCATTGACAAATACTAACAAAAAGCATGGCAATTTTCAAAAAGGAGAGCACGTTGTTTCTGTCTAAAGATTTGTTATGGTCTAATAAGAAAATGGCATGGTCTAAAATAGGAAAAATTCCATCGTTTAAAGAACAAAATGTCATCCTCTGAATAATAAAAATGCCATGCTACCTACACTAAAGCTACCATGGTCTAATTAATAAAATTTCCATTGTTTAAATAATAAAAAATGTCATAGTCTAGACAAATAAAAATGCCAAGGCCAATGCAATGAGTTTGCCAAGGTCAATACAATAAATTTGCCATGAGAAAATTTATTGAAATGCAGTGTGAAACTTAATGTGACCATGTTGGAAACATGAGAAAGTTTGCCATGGCTAGTTTGTAGCTAAAAAGCAAAGTAAAGTTGCCATGTAATTGAACATGGACTGAATACAAATTAAGATGCCATGAAAAAAAGTCTCTAGAAAGTTTGTCGTGGCATGACTTATAAATGTATTAGAAAACTTAAGGTGGCTTGGCAAAAAGGATCTTCAATTTGCGGTAACTATTTAGATGTAGAACAACTACTTCCCATGGATGGTAAAAGAACAGAACATCGCAAATGTTTATAAAAACTGCAATCATGCGTACACAATATGTGCCATTATACTCTAAAAATACACGTCATGGCAATTGTCTGTAAACATTGCCACGACAATTGTCTGAAAAAAAAATGCCATGCATGAGAAACTAAGATTGGCCATAACTTAAGACATAAAAAATTAGCTATATTGTATGAACCTAAGTTGCCATCAATGGAACCCCAGATTTGCTAAGCACGACAAACTATTTTCCCAACACTTTCACCAAAAAAAGAGTAGCCATGAAGTTTGTCGATTCATGAAGTTTTTCATCATGCAAAATTAAGACAACTAAAAATCCTACATCATTGTACGATTCTTGCCAAGTTTTTGAAGAACATGGCAAGTTTACATAAACATATGAAATTTGCCATCGGCCAATAATTTTACTAAAACTGCCATGGGCCCATGTTCAATCACAAGTCTCAACCGTAAAAAATAAGTCGGCTAGTTTTCAGTCGGTCACTGATAAACATGTCATCATGGACCCTGAGACATTGACCGCCAAAAACTCATCTTTGACTAGTAAAATGCCCATGCGTTGCTACGGGCCTTTTAATTATTATTTTGTGAATCCATACTTACCAGTGAAAGGTTTTTGGTATAAGATAAACTCCAATGGGGCCCTGTCATATATTGCTTCAAGTGAATACGGTTTTTTTGCAGGAAAAATATTTATAACCCACACATGATGAGACGCTATAGCAGTCACCAATCATCAAAAGAGTGCATTCATACCCATGGCATTACGTATTGAGTCCAGCACCCAGTTCCACACCAAGTGATCTCTTGTAATATGATACTCTTTTGACCCACATCTTTGTATCTACTTGAAACACGTTTACACAATCATCCATAAGGGAGGCCTTGCAAATGGTTTAGACAACCTATTTAGCCACTTATCAAGGGAGGAACTTTACTAATGCAATTCTGCAACTCGAAATACCTACACAAAATAAAACCTATAATCAATCAAACAAAAATATTAAAAAAAAAGTTCTTTCTTTCTGTTTGTCACTGTTATTTTGCCTCTCCTCTGCTGCAGCTTAGCATGGCCAGTGCAAGCAGCCCCAAGGAGAAGCACTCCTTCAGTGGAAGTCCACTTTTCTCAACTCCACCTCTCTGTCGTGATGGTCCGCCGATACCGTTTCACCTGCAATATTTTGAACATGCCAACGCCATAAAATTTTTACAACAATTGCACATTTATCTGAAGATAACTTCAGTGGAGACATTAGGATAACGAGGTTGCGTGGTAAAGGAAATGTGTGTAGTTTTGACACGAAGAGGTGAAAAATATCTCAGTCAAAAACATAACTCGCACCTGAATAAGCATGGTGAATTAAATATCTTTAGAAAGAGGCCATTCCTTCAACAATAGCGGGCCGCTGTTCTTCGCTCGGCATAGCAAAAAGAAACAAACATTGACAAAGGATCTAAAGGAGCACAGACAAAGCAATGCGAGAAGATGCAGCAAGAAAGAATAGATGGATCTAAGAGACTGATGAGCAACACACGAACAACTGTGCTTTCTTAAGTAGATTTTTTTCTTGGAAGCTTTCTAAACAAAATATTTGTTAATAATATCCGATTCTCTTCAATTCAAGTGAAGTCGTGAACTCAAATACTACAGAAGGAAAACTTTCAAAAAAGTAGGCATGTCCCTACTACAATGTCGAACAACTTTTGCATCAATCAAAAGGGTAAAAGTCACAAATAACTCACCCCTTGAGTTTTGGGTAGATTTCCAGTAGATAATTAAACCTTCTCCATCGCCACCCCCACCGTGGACAATACCTCCTGCCTCCACATCATCAGATCATAGATCACTATCCCCATGTGAGGCAAACCAGTGGTTGGCTTAATCAGATTTCTCATGTTCCTTGTTTAGCATCTGGGATCACATAAAAGACCAGAACACTTGGCACAACATTTACAGAAAATAGGACACATACCAATACACCGAAGGAAGCAAGGATGGCAAAAACAGCCGGAGCAAAAACCAACAATAAGGGCATTAGAACGGTCGATGCTCCTGACAAGGGCAAAGGCGAGTAGCTTACCATCTTGGAGTGTGGGGAGTCATTTTTTTGCAGTATGGGGAGTCATTGATCTACCGTAGCGGCACGGTTCCATGCTTGAGGTACTCACGGTGGAAACCATAGGAGTAACTAAACCCTATGGGCTCAACTAAGGCCAAGTGATGATTGTAACTATAGCTCTCTAATCTAGTGGTAATACCTTCAATTACAGAAAATGAGCTATTAAATTCAGTGAGTAATACCTTCAATTATTAACTATAGCTAGTTGCTTCGTAAATCCAGTGGTGTTAAAATGACATGTGCACAAAATTTAAAATTTTGGTTGCTCTCTAATCTAGATACTAACCTCACATGTCAATTCAAGTTACCATAAAGTAATAGGAACAAAGGCATTTTTCATTTTAAACGTTGATTTTGACTTTCGAGCCTTGAAGCCTGCACATACAATTTTTGTAGAAGAATAATAATATGCAAGTACATAACCGCATATGCATGTGTAGATGCCTAACATCAACTACTTATCTAAATAATCATTTCTTATGTATTAATTGTGGAACAAACATTTACAGAAAGACGCTAAAACATACATGATGTTGCGTGCATACTATGGCATTTCATCAAGCCTGTAGTGTGCAAGAACCATCAATGGCGAATACAAGTGACCTACCTGTTCAAGGGATGACTTGATGAGCCCAATATTGTGCATGGCAGAAGCGAGGCTATACATGTCGAATGACTTTTACGATTTGTCATTCCCTTAAAGAAGCAGCCAAAACCAATGGATTGCATCGGGACTCCACGACCCACAAAGAATAGGCACAGTTGCTACTGCTAGTGTTGCCCAGCGCGACTGAGATATAACACCATGACAATGGCAACGACCCCGTCAAGGCCGCGGCCGCCCTTGCCCTGCAGCTAGTAGGAACAACAATAACAACAACAACTGTCATAATTGCAGAAGATTTATAATGTTTCAAAGCATCACATCTCTCAATAAGCATATTTACAAGCATGCCATTTACAACATTCCTAAATGTGGAAATACTTCACATAGACAACAAGCTAATAAAAATGATCATTCATAGATAGAACCAAAGCAGGTCAATCTAGCATATATTCATTAACACAATACAAATTCAGATCCTACATAGATTACTAACATCAATTATTCATCCACCACCGTCTCTCTCTCAACTTGCCAAAACATGAATTGAATGAAAGGGCAATATCCATTTATTATTTGGGGACTAAGATTTGTTCGCGTGTAGTGAGAAAGATATATCTTTATCCACTTTCTTTATTAGATTATTTTTGGATTTTATCCAGACTTAATGTTACATGTTTGCATACCTTCAGAAGGGCCTTTCCAGTTCCATCACAAAACCTGCATAAGTGTTTCCTATTTCAATTCTGAATTGACCAAAGGCTCAAGCATTGCAGGTATGAGAATTAGTACCAAGGATAACCTACACATAATATGAGCCAAGTTAAGCATGTACAGCAAAATCACAAGCTTTCAGTACTTAGTATAGTAGTGAATTACCTCATCTTGTTGGGATACAAAAAATGAAGAGAGGGCAAGGGAGAGGAGGAAGGCCCATGGCTCCTTGCTGGCACCGCAGTCAACACCAAATGGGATAAGTTTATCTTTATGTCATCCTCGCTACCGTCATCCGAACCACACCACTACCTCAGCACAGCCTAATCATTCTTCAAGGTGAGGTGAGGAATTCCCTACAATTGAAATAAAAAATGACCTTAATGCAAACTTAGCAAAAAAGAACATGAATAAGCTTGGCATACTACTAAAAAGATGATCCTCCGATAGTCATTCTTCCTGTTCATAAAGAAATTACTTGTGGATATAATTAGTTCATCAAACGTTGGATATAAGAAAACATTTTTAGCTTCACATGGGTCAATTATCTTACTGCTACCTATCATTGTATGATGCTTTAGTTCCAAGAACTCACGTGACTTGATGCCTTTCTTTGAAATAAGAATGTCGCTCCTTAACAACAAGAATGTGGACACGTTGTGCAAAGCCACAGACGCCCTATATACAGCAGAATGCTTTCAGTCTTAAGAATGTGAAGCAATAACAAACTTGCGATGTGGCATGTGGTGGAGGTCGTGGCCAAAGTGGCGGGGTAAGGTTTGAGGGGGTTGTCGTGCCCTCATGCAGTGGCCACACACGCGTGCTGCTTGAGGGCTCATGACGCACAGTGACCTTGTGAAAGATCGTGGATGTCGCCTAGAGGGGGTGAATAGGCGTTTTAAAATAATTACGGTTTAGGCTTGAACAAATGCGGAATAAACCTAGCGGTTAATTTGTCAAGCACAAAACCTACAACAACTAGGCTCACCTATGTGCACCAACAACTTATGCTAAGCAAGATAAACAACTATGTGATAGCAAGATATATGACAAGAAACAATATGGCTATCACAAAGTAAAGTGCATAAGTAAAGGGCCGGGTAAGAGATAACCGAGGTACGCGGAGACGATGATGTATCCCGAAGTTCACACCCTTGCGGATGCTAATATCCGTTTGAAACGGTGTGGAGGCACAATGCTCCCCAAGAAGCCACTAGGGCCACCGTAATCTCCTCACGCCCTCGCACAATGCAAGATGCCGTGATTCCACTAAGGGACCCTTGAGGGCGGTTACCGATCCCGTACAAATTGCAACCCTTGGGGGCGGTCACCGAATCCGTACACTTTGGCAACCCTTGGGGGCGGTCACCAAAACCCGTCAAATTGCTCGGGGCGATCCCCACAACCTAATTGGAGACCCCGACGCTTGCCCGGAGCTTTACACCACAATGATTGAGCTCCGAACACCACCAACTGTCTAGGGCGCCCAAGCACCCAAGAGGAACAAGCTCAAGGGTATCAAGCACCCAAGAGTAATAAACTTCTCAACTTGAACTTCCACGTATCATCGTGGAGAACTCAAACCGATGCACCAAATGCAATGGCAAGGGCACACGGAGTGCCCGAGTCCCTCACTCTCAAATCCCACCAAAGCAACGAAAGCTATGGAGGAAAAAGAGAGGAAGCACAAGAAGGAGAACACCAAGAACTCCAAGATCTAGATCCAAGGGGTTCGCCTCACATAGAGGAGAAAGTGATTGGTGGAAATGTTGATCTAGATCATCTCTCTCTTTTCCCCCCAAAACTAGCAAGAATCCATGGAGGGGTTGAGAGTTAGCAAGCTCGAAGAAGTTCAACAATGGGGGAAGAACACGAGCTCAAGAGATAGGACTCAATGGGGAAGAAGACCCCCTTTTTATAGGAGGGTAAATATCCAACAGTTATCCCCATTTTTAGCCCGCAGCGGGCGGTACTACCGCTCTAAGGAGCGGTACTACTGTTGGCTGCAGCGGTACTGCCGCTCGGCCCAGCGGTACTACCGTTGGGACCTCGCACAGCGCCTAAGGGAGAAGGAACAAAGAGGAGGGTCATTGAGTGGCACTAGTAGCGGTAGTAGGGGCGGTACTACCGCTCCTACTGCCGCTGCTACTGCCGCAGAACCCGACACGAGACATGCAGGTCTCGAGTCGAGGCGGTACTAGCGCGGAACTGGCGCCATACTACCGCTTGTGGCCATGGGCGGTACTACCGCTGTGAAACAGTGGTACTACCGCTTGTGGCTTTCAGATGTACTGCCGCTCCAGGGCCACGGTACTACCGCTGGCGCCTCACAAGACACTCCCAAGCAAAACAGATGCACAGGGAAACCAGAACTGCCACAACTTCTGCAAATGAGCTCCGAATAGAGCAAACTCAAGCTTGTTGGATAGATGACGACGAGTAGCATCCAATAGCGACCTCCAATAGAGAAGAACCGGCATAACCTCCAACATCGAAAACATCATAGAAGATGCACCTGAACTACGTTTTCGATGAATTTGAGCTAGTCAAGAAGAAGATCACAAGCTCTAAAACTCAAAAATAGAAACACCAAATAAGAACCAAGAAAGATGATGCAAGGATGCAATGGTTTGAGATCTCTACAAACGATACGATCCAGCTACTCATCGAGAGCCCCCCTTGATAGTACGGCAATCAATCCTATAACCCGGTCTCCCAACTACCACCACGAGACCGGTAAAATAGAAAACCTATCAAGGGAAAACCTTTGCCTTGCGCATAATCCACTTAAGCTAGATGATGATGATCTTATCCTCCTCAAGATGGACCACCTTTCTTGATTGCGTTGGGTCGATGAAGATCAGTTGATTGCTCCCCCATAAACCACTATGGGTGAGCCACTCTTCGACACATCTTTACCAGTCCATTGACACCACAATGGACGGCAAGCTTCAAGCACTTGATCTCTTCATGATGCTCCACTTGAACTTGCACACTGCAATCTTGGTGACGATCAGCACTTAATGTCATCCTCTCCATGGGTTGTATGATATCTTCCTCTTGACGCAAGCCCATGGACATATACCTAACCCCACATAGAACTATCACATATACCATGGGTTAGTACATAAAGTGTAATGAACAATGCTTACCATACCATGGGATCACTTGATCCCTCTCGGTACATCTTCTACGCTTTGTGAGTTGATCAACTTGATTCACTCTTGACTTAGTCTTGATCAACCTTGAATCTTTCCAACTCTCTTCATTTGGATGATGTCTTGAAGTTAAACATGAGTGATCAGACAGTCTTCTTCTTCAAGACATGCTTGCAATAAGCTCAACACTCACATGACCAATCTTTGGATAATTCCTTAATAGCACCTTGGTCAACTCATAAACTCCTTGAAACCAACACATGGACTTCAAGAAATGCCTATGGAAAAATCCTTCAAATATAACTCAATGCAATCATTAGTCCATAGAGAATGTCATCAATTACAAGAACCACACATGGGGGCACCGTATGTCCTTTCACCTTGACCCCAGCAGCCACAGTCTTGGCTCTATCAGGAGGTCATGATTTGCTGCCGAGGATAGCCTGACGGGGGAGACGCACGGCCGCTCTTGTTGTAGGGGTGGTGGAGGGATCAGGGGATGAATTGGAGGGAAGTTGCGATCTCAATTTGTCTCCAAAGGAAGAAGGGGAGGAGAGAGTGTGCAGGGGTGGGAGAATTGAGTGCGCCTCCCCTTGTCACAGTCGTGGATCCCTCCAGATCGGGGTCTCCGTCGTCGATCTAGCCCTTGGAGGGAGGAGCGCGGGTCGGTGTTGGGAGTTGCTGAAGGTGGTGGTGTTTGGTGGGTTGCGAGCAGGGCGGGGCCGAGGCGGCGGACGTAAACCCTAGCCGGCTGGGAAGAAGAGAGGAACGAGGAGCTTTGAGTAGCCTCCTCCGTCAGAGATTTTTTTCTCGTGCGAGGGGGCCTCGCTCCCGGTTCATCCATTTTTTTCTGTACGAGGGGGCATCGCTACATGCTCTTCGTCCGATTTTCTTTCGTGCGAGTGGGCTCGCTACTTGGTCTTCAGCCGCTTGTGTTTTTTTCCTAGTGGAGCTAAGTATGAAAGGGGATCAGTGGGATAAATAAACCAGAGAGGGAGGTGATCTGTTTGGAAGGTGATCTCATGTATATGGTATTATTTCTGAATTCTTAATTACCAAATATTTACATGATTGAATTGAATCGACACGTGCCAAAGCAACCAAGAATAAATGGAAGGAGTATCAGACGGGATTCGGTTTTAAGTGCGAAGAAGAAAAAATTAACATGGGAGGGGTGGTGGGAGGTAAGACGAAAATAAATCGGATGAAAATTAACCATACGAAAAAAACGTGAAGGCTATTCTACCAACTGAGACATTAGGAGTAGAGATGATACAAATTGGTCGCACATTGATGTTCGGTTTTTAGTAGTGTGTTTTCGTGTGGATTTGCTCCGTGTTCTTGATGAATCCTCCTCAAATTCCACTCCAATCTGAAGATCGGGCCACCTACACGGCTTGCCGCACATCAGATATCCTCACCAAAACCTTGCACTTTGTTTTTCAATCCTATGATTATTTCTAGGAGATGCTTTAGTTACAAATCATGTATAGTTCAACTTTTATGAAATATTAGGCACATGGTATGAGGTTATAACATGACCCATGTCAATTTTCATATTTTTGACCATATTAAAAAAATACAAAACCATTACATTGGGTCATGTTACCTTTACACATGGCACCTTTACTTGAAAATTCAAGAAAATTAAAGAAAAATACAAATGGTTACATAACAAGATGAACATAAAGGTGTACTAGGCCTTGTACAATGCAAGGTGCTTAGAGAAATAAACCGGTTTTTTAAGCACTGGTGCTTATTTGTCGAGGGTAGACACTTAATTAGGCACCACTCCTATAGAGACAATCGCAGGCGCTTAAGAAAAACTCGGTTTATTTACTAAGTACCTTGCATTGTACAAGGCTTTGGTCTATAGTATTGTAATATCAAGTTGTGGTCCAAATTTGAAGTGAAATTGATGGTGATCTTGGTATAGAAAATTAATTTTGTGAAATAACTGGGAATTTGCTAAAACATAATATGTGCAATGGTCTTGATAAAGGGGTCCATAGATTTACAAGTCAAAACTCTTTGACGTCACCTGGGATTTATCATGATCAATAAACATGTAAGAAATTGACATAGTTAATCAATGATCATAGAAATTGGTGGATGGTTGGATTATTACCTATCTAAAGTAATTTCAAGGAAAAAACATGTTTTGGGGTAATGCAAATGTGATCTTTCTAGATTAGATGATATGACAAAACTGGATTCTATGTTGGATAACCTAGGCACTTGGATTAGAGATAAATTAATCTAGATTTATCACATTATATATGCCTAAAAAGGATTTGCTCGCGAAGATTAATGCACATGAGTAACAAGATGAAAAACTTTGGTTACAAAAACACGTGCAAAAAATGCACATGTTAAAACTTACATTTGTCATACTCTAGAACTTCCTATGAATATCATAACTAATAATACACTATAAACCACTAGATAGTTGCCAGAGTATGCGCTTTCAAATTTTTTGTCATGAGATTTAATATATATATATACACTATATAATTTATATAACTTTTAAAATTTAATTCGTAGAGAACTTTTGTTACAACATATAAAATAGCACAATAAAATTCCAGTGATACAGGTGAACCGTATAATAAGAAAACTAGAACTATTATTAACAACGTTGTTATGTGGTTAGCAATGGTTGCTAAGTATAGAAAATTGTGTTCATTAAGATTGTACCATTTAATACTAGAGTATGTTACAATTTTTCAATTATAAAAGTCTAGTGTGAAGTTTATTAATGTTATTTCCCCCAACATTTAGACCGGTAATCTTCCTTCAAAAAACACTATGGTAGTGCTCCTAGATAGATCATGATACAAAAAAATTATCAGAGCACATAAGGAACCATCTCATTACATTTCCGTAAAAAAACTATGGTGTTTGAAACAGTTTGAATCATTTCGATAATAATCCGTTTGATCTATTTTACCGAGAAGGTCTACGGTTCGAATCCATATAGCCCTCATGGCTCGGCCTACAAAAAAAGGAAGAGCGCACCAAAAAAAGAATCTAGAAAAAACTTCGCAACTTACGCTCTCATTGCAGCAGCACATGTTAAAGTGGCAGCAAAAAAGAAAAGACCAGAAAGAAGGTTTTTTTAATACCTCTGACGAACCGAACCAAGCTGTCTGATCATCCTTGCCCGTCCCCCTCTTCCGTCAACCGTTGAAAGAGCATAGCCCAGGAATGAACCACATCGATCCAAGGTTGCAAGGAAAGAAGAAAGGTAAACCATACCATAGGGATCTTCTGATGAAGTCAATCGAAGAGGACGGATAGGTTCTTTATTGCCTCATCTGCTTAGCTTATAGAATTACACGGTTTATCACGATAGACATTCCAATCAATGGTTGTATGATCAATACCATCGAACCACATAGCCAGTCTAGCAGACTACATCGCAACGATAATGTCTTGCGACTGAGTTCAAGCATTCCGCCTAGGTCCCAAATCCAAAGAAAACAAACCTCTCATCTCCATTCCATCACAATCACACATAACAGTAACCATTCCGATATGGTGACCAACAGAGGATCACACTATAAATCCCCAATGGCCTCGTCAACGAGATCCTTTAATGCCTCTCGGTCGGTGGCGTGCTTTGCAATCAACTCATCTCAAAGTGTTGTCACGACATTATAGACGATAGTTTTGTTGATCCCAAACCCCTCTTATTCTATTGGCGTGACGTTGTGAGGCTTGCTCGAGGTTGGGCTGGAGGCCTGCTAGACAGCAGTTCCTCTTGTTCAAACATCTTTTGCCGAGCTTTCTCCTCGTAGCGAGTTTCGCTATCGTTTCGTGTGTCCTGAACATAAAGAAAGAAAGAATTGATGGTGAAAGACAAGTGTTTCATTCCCCTCCCTAATCATTGAAATTTCGAACTATCCGCTAGCTCCTCCTTTGTTTGGATTATAGCCCTTCCTTGGGGATTTACGATCCAAAGTAAATATTTCCATGCTACTATTTCTTCATGGGCAGAAAGTCCAAAATCTTCTTTTTCCGGTACTCCGCCCATTTAAAGATCCAGGTGCTCGATCTTGCTGCCCATCATGCATACCAACTTCTATGATTCAGCAACGTCGTCCCAGCACCTAAGCATCGCGAGTGTGAGAGCATGATTCACATAGAGAGCTCATGTGAGGGTGTGTTGCTGATCTACTTGCATACCCGACTTTACGCCTGTGTACCAAACGTGATATGGTTATCTTGTACTCTTAAAGTCGGGCCCGCCTCAAGCCCATCCATCTCAACCATGATGTGATTATCTGCTACTCTTACCATGCTCCTATTAAAAAAAATCTCAAATACGCAGGAGTGTGTGTATCATTCATTAAAGAAGGATGGGATAAGTCTCCCAATACTTCACAGTTTTACAGTCTATTTACACACGGGTTTTCGCCCACCACCACCATATACATCTAAGCCTTACTACCCCCTATCTACCCGCATTGGGACCTCCGCAGGAAAGCCTTCTTCGTCTTCTTAATTAGAAACGTAATATTGGGTGTGCAAATATTGGGTGTTGCACAGGAACGTAATATCGGGTGTTGCACAGGAAGACTTTCATTGGCACTGTGAGATAATCCATCTTTTTTGCAATTAAATAAGCATTCTCATTCCATAGCAATAGGATTATTATCAGATTATAGGCAATTATGGAGAATCCCGAGTGCATTGTGTTTCCACGCTTTTTGTCCACGATCCACGAGTACTTTGCACAGAAACCAGCGGCAACATTGCCACATGTACGTACAAAGTTGAAGTTAAAACAAATGAAATTCTTGCTAAGTTCCTTATGTCAGCTAAGATGGCCACCACTTGAAAACGTTAAAAGTTTCCTTCATCTTAAAGTTTAACGAGCACCTGCAAACTGAGCATAGCTTAGCTAGCTAGGTTCCTTGAGGTGGAACCTACCCCCTCGTGACATTGGTGTTCGATTTTTCTAAATTTATTTTAGAGCATAGCTTAGCTAGCTAGGTTCCTTGAGGTGGAACCTACCCGCTCGGGCTCAAGTCCTAGACTTGACATTGATGTTCGATTTTTCTAAGTTTATTTCAGACTTTTCAGCGATATTCGTTAAGCGATAGTATATGCTTCCATTAGCAACATCCCTCCTTCATGGTTATAAGCGACAACACCCGTGGCTACCATAAAATATCCAGATTTAAAAGTGTCGTCAACATTAATTTTTTGTCGTCACTGCGGAACATCCTCTTGTGAGATGATCACCCTGCTTGGTTTGGTGCCAAAAAATTGGCTACAAATTGGTTAGGTACCAATTTTATTTTTCCAATATCTCGGCACACAACCCCTTGTCATTCTCTAACTAGGATAGCCTGTATTGGCGACCACATGTATTGTAGACCACATCATGCACTTGAGCCGGACAGCAACAACGACCGTGTTTGACACTGACAATTGAGGCCTTCCGCTGGATCAAGGAGGGCCATCATACTACTATCGCAATATTGCAGCTCTTAAACCCATGTGTGATTCGGAGGTTGATGCGCTTGGGGTCAGGGTGCTTGACAATTTTTGTGCGGATCTTTTGCCTTCTAGTTCTGAGGCGGGGGTAGAGGATGTCTCTACTGCGATAGGCTTGGCAAGCCCCTCTGACACTGGGTATGAGGACCAGTTACAGAATCAAGCTATCCCAAAGCGCAAGTGGAAACGGAAGGTATACCCGTTGTCCGCAGTGCGTAGGAGTGCTAGGATGCGTTCGGCAAAAAAATTACGATGAACTATGAAAGGAATCTTTTGGAATAGCAGAGGTCTAAGAGACTTGGCTAAAAGAAGGTTTCTTGCTGAGGCATCTGTCGAGCGTCACTTAGATTTTATCGCTCTTTTGCAGACGGGGAGAGATAATTTTGCGCCTCAGTTTCTAAATTCTTTGTCGGGGGGTATTGAATTTGATTGGCATTGCTTGCCGCCGAGAGGGAGATCGGGTGGAATCTTACTCGGCGTTAGGTGCGAGACGCTTGAGGTTCGCAGTGTGGTTATGGGAGACTTTGCAGTCAAGTTCCGGGTGCGGTCGAAGGAAGATGGGTTTAATTGGGCTCTGGTTGCGGTTTATGGGGCTGCGCAGCCCGAGCTCAAGCCCGATTTCTTGGCAGATCTAGTTCGGATGTGTGGTTCTGAGCAGTTGCCGTACCTGGTGGGGGGTGATTTCAATATTATTAGAAGGCGTGAGGATAAGAACAATGATAACTTCGACGGCAGATGGTCGTTCATGTTCAATACTATCATTGAGAGTTTGAACCTGAGAGAAATTGAGCTCTCGGGCAGAAAATTCACCTGGGCTAATGCGCTGCCAAATCCGACGTATGAGAAGTTGGACCGTGTGTTGGCTAGTGTCGATTGGGAACATAAGTTTCCTCTAGTAACAGTCCAGGCCTTATCCCGTGGTATTTCTGATCACACGCCGCTTTTTGTGGACTCTGGTCAGCCCTCCCATTTGGGGAACAAGAATGTGTTCTCCTTTGAGATGGCTTGGTTTGAACGTGAAGGCTTCTTTGATCTTGTGGCTAGAGAGTGGGCTAAGGATTCAGGAGGAAAGACTGCGCTTCAGCGCTGGCAGAATAAGATCAGGCACTTGAGGAGTGTCCTGCGTGGATGGGCTAAGCATCTTAGCGGGATTTATAAGGTTGAAAAGGAAAGGCTTCTGTCACTTATTCAGTCCCTAGATGTAAAGGCAGAAACCACGCTCCTGCCAGTCACGGAGCTTCAAGCCAAGCGGGACGCGGAATTGAGGCTGAAAGAACTTCTTAGGGAAGAAGAGTTGAAGTGGGCGTTGCGGGCCAAGGTACGAAGAGTAGTCCAGGGGGACGCGAACACTGAATTTTTTCACATGATTGCTAATGGTAAGCATCGAAAGAAGAGGATCTTTCAGCTTGAGCAAGATGAGGGAACAATTGTAGGACAGGAGAACCTAAAATTGTACATTACTGAGTTCTATAAGCAGTTGTTTGGCCCTTCAGAAAATAACTGTGTGTCTCTGGATGAGTCCAGGGTTGAGGATGTTCCTCAGCTCACAGTTGTGGAGAATGATGTTCTAACGGCTCCTTTTACTGAGAAAGAGGTATTTGAGGCCGTTTCACAGATGGAAACTAACAAAGCACCGGGCCCAGATGGATTTCCAGCGGAGTTTTATAAGAAATGTTGGTTTATCATTAAAGGTGATTTGTTGCCTTTGTTCAAAGATCTGTTTGCTGGGCAGCTTCATCTTTTTCAGCTAAATTTTGGAACGATCACCCTTCTTTCAAAGAAAACAGAGGCTGTGAGAATTGAGCAATTCAGGCCAATCTGTCTTCTTAATGTTAGTTTCAAAATTTTCACCAAGGTCGGGACCAATAGGCTCTCACAGATCGCGCATGCTGTTGTGCAGCGTACCCAAACTGCCTTCATGCCGGACAGGAACATCCTTGAGGGTGTTGTGGTCCTACATGAAACGCTCCATGAAATCCATACGAAAAAGTTGGATGGGGTTGTTTTCAAAGTGGATTTCGAAAAAGCGTATGACAAAGTCAAATGGCCTTTCCTTCAACAGGCTTTACGCATGAAGGGTTTTGATGAGGCCTGGCGACGCCAGGTAGAATCCTTTACGCAAAAAGGTAGTGTTGGAATTAAAGTAAATGATGATATAGGTCATTATTTTCAGACACACAAAGGCCTGAGGCAAGGAGATCCAATGTCCCCTATATTGTTCAACATTGTAGTCGATATGTTGGCCATTCTCATAGGCAGGGCAAAGAACGCCGGTCAGGTAGGTGGCTTGGTGCCCAACCTAGTTGATGGGGGTGTATCCATTTTGCAGTACGCTGATGATACAATCATCTTTATGGAGCATGACCTGGCAAAAGCGCGAAACATGAAGCTGGTGTTGTGTTTATTTGAACAATTGTCCGGTTTAAAGATTAACTTTCATAAAAGCGAGTTGTTCTGCTTTGGTAGAGCCAAGGAGGAACAAGAGGCTTATAGACAATTGTTTGGTTGTGAATTAGGGGCTTTACCTTTTACTTACCTAGGTATACCCATTCATCATCGTAAGCTCACGAACAGAGAGTGGAAATGTATCGAAGATCGGTTCGAAAAGAAACTTAGTTGCTGGAAGGGCAAACTTCTGTCTTATGGAGGCCGGTTAATTCTTATTAATTCGGTGCTCACAAGTTTGCCGATGTTCCTACTATCTTTCTTTGAGGTTCCAGTTGGGGTCAGGAAAAGGTTGGACTTCTATCGGTCAAGATTTTTTTGGCAGAGTGATGATCTTAAGAGAAAGTATAGACTCGCCAAGTGGGATATTATTTGTCGTCCCAAGGATCAGGGGGGGTTGGGTATCGAGAATCTTGAGGTCAAGAACAGATGCCTGCTTAGTAAGTGGCTCGATAAGTTATCAGTTGGGACTGATGCGACTTGGGCACAGATACTTCGTAACAAGTATCTGCAATCCAAAACTTTGTCACAGGTGACAATGAGACCAACTGATTCGCCATTTTGAAAGGGGCTTATGAGAGTTAAGTCAGCCTTCTTTAATAGAACTAAGTTTATAGTCGGCGATGGTAACGATACTCGCTTCTGGGAGGACACTTGGCTTGGGAAGACACCTTTGGCATTACAGTACCCAACTCTGTATGGTATTGTGCATCGTCGTGATGCGCTTGTGGCAACGATTATGCAAGCCACCCCCCTTAATATTCAGTTTAGGAGGGTGCTTGTTGGTAATAGATGGGAAGCTTGGCTTCATCTGGTGCGTAGACTGATGGAGGTTCAGCTACAACATCAGCCCGATCAGTTGTGTTGGAAACTTACTAGGTCTGGACAATTTACCGTTAAATCGATGTACATCGATGTTATTAACTCGAGTGTCATTCCTAACTCCAAACATGTTTGGCAAGTCAAAGTTCCTTTGAAAATCAAAGTGTTTATGTGGTTTGTCCATAAACAGGTCATTCTAACAAAGGACAACTTGGTTAAGCGCAATTGGATAGGATCTACTAGGTGTAGTTTCTGTGATCGGGATGAAACCATTAAGCATCTATTCTTTGAGTGCCCGTTGGCAAGAATTTTGTGGCGCTCAGTGCAAATTGCTTTTAACATTACTCCTCCGAGTTCGGTCGGGTCGTTATTTGGAACGTGGCTGGATGGGATAGAGTCCGTTACAGCTAGACACATTCGTGTAGGAGTTTGTGCGTTGTTATGGGCAATTTGGAACTGCAGAAATGATTTGGCTTTTAACAGTATAACTACTATTCATTTTTTGCAGGTTGTATTCCGTGCTACGGCGTTGATCCGTATGTGGTCCCTACTCACTCCGACGGAGGCCAGGGAGCGTTTGGTTACTGGATCTGTCCGGTGGGAGATGGTAGCGCGGGATATATTCAACCGGTTTGGATGGCGGTCATGTAATAGGATAGGCAATTAGTTTTCCTACCTTTATTTCTGCCAGCCGGTTGTGGCTTTATGACTTTTTTGTTTTCGTGTCAAGGTCTATGTGAGCTCGACGTTGTTTTCTTTTACGACTTTTCGACATTGTTGAACCTATTTTATTTATCTAAGTGGCCGTATCCATCTACCTGATGCAGAGGCCGGGGAGTCCCCTTTTCAAAAAAAAATACTACTATCGCTGGCAAGCTTGCCATGGCGGCCACTGACATCCCAGAGCACGCACAGGTTGACATCCGGGTGTTCGACAACGAAAGATGGACTCGAAGCTACAACGTGGTCCTTCCGCAGTTGCAAACCAACACGTGCTACCCTTCCGCAACATGGACTCAAAGCTCAACTATTTGGAAGAAAATTATTTAAGTATTTGATTCAGCTCAAGGCTGAACATTTTGAAATTTACCATGCTAGTACATGTTTCTAGTTCATCGCTAACTTGCTATATGCTACAACTCCCAACACTGCATCTTCACACTGCATTCCAGTAAATCATGTGAACATTCATCCTCACATTCCCTCGCAAAACAGGAAAGGCATCTCAGAAGAAATCGCCCATGAAAAGTATGTAACCTTAAACCGTCATTCTACATGCAACTGACAGCACTAAAAGGCAAAATAAACGAGGCAAAAGGATTAGATCAAGTTCATCACCAGCATTTCATAACACACTTATATCATCCTGCATCCCCAATAGGTTAAAGGTTTTGTTACCGCACATCGACCTAAGCCACGATCCACATATGGTTCCATATAAGTCATAATCATACAACACGCATCATATTAGAGAGTACTGTAGGCGAAGCAAACTGCTTAGTTGTCAGAGGCAGACTGGCCCTGAAGAAGACCGTCGCGGATCTGCGTGGCGATGTCGCGCACCGCGCCAGGGCCATGGGGGATGAACACCGCCGAGGACTTGGAGGACGCGCTGACCTCTTTCATAGTATCAAAGTACTGGGTGATCAGCACCATGTCCATCACATCCTTTGCAGTGGTGCCAGGCACATTGACTGAGAAGCCCAGGACGCTGTCCCTCAGGCCATCCACAATGGCCTGGCGCTGGCGGGCGATACCGAGGCCAGACAGGTACTTGGCCTCTGCTTCACCCTCGGCACGCTTGATCTGGACAATCTTCTCAGCCTCCGCCTTCTCGTTTGCAGCCACCCTCATCCTTGCAGCTGCAAAAGGCACAAGTATCATGCCAGTAATATGATGGAGGCTAGATTTAAGTACACGTGTCCAACTTTCATCACATCAGGCCTTCAGCAAATAACCTGCATTGATCTCATTCATCGCCTGCTTGACATGCGCATCTGGCTCGATGTCGACAATGAGGGTCTGCACGATCTCAAAGCCATATGCCGACATAGCCTTTTCAAGTTCATCCTCCACAGCCTGTGCTATATCATTCTTCTGCACGAAAGCATCATCCAGGTTGAGCTTTGGAACACTTGCCCTGATCACTGTAGATATCAATCAGTGCCCCAAATTAGTGGATACAGGAGGAATAGTGGGATATGGTGAACAAATTTCATTCAGTTGTATCAGTGATGATATGAATATACCAAGCTACTGAAACAGCATATAGAAATCTTCACTCATTCCAAGAAATCCTACCATCAAAAACATAGGCCTGAATCTGGGATCTGGTGTTGGTCAGTTTGTAGTATGCGTCGCTTTCTTTGCCAGCCAGAGGTCGGTACTGAATTGATGCAACAACAGTGACAAACACATTGTCCTGTAGAACTTCACATGTCAGCAACATCACGATAATTCTTAATAGCAGAAGAAAATACAGAACACAGTATCAATGGCAATGTGACCTTTTGGATACTTGATTAGGTCACTAAAGGATTAATAATTACTCCCTCCGTCCCATAATATAAGAGCGTTTTTGACACTACACTAGTGTCAAAAATGCTCTTATATTATGGGATGGAGGGAGTAGTAAGTATAGTTATACGAGAACGTTTCTTAATCTCATGTGGCAGTCACTTTAGGATTATATCCAGATGGCAAACCAAAATGCTAAAATTTAGAAGTTGCAGGGAGTAACTAACTATATCAATATAATTTTATATTCAACTTTCAGTGCCGTTCATTTTACATAGAAGGTAACAGGAAAAACAATGTTTGTTCAAACAGGGATTCATGTGATTTAAAGCCCACAAAGACCTACTATAAGATGAGACATTAAGCTTTAAAATTTCTGTTGGGACAAAAAAGATGGCACCATTTTCTTCAGAAATAGAAGACATCTAAGCATCCATTTTGTAACTGGGTGTTAAGATAGTGATAAACCTTTGTCTTAGTTTCGCAGCGCACATCCAGCTGCTGCAACCTGAGTGTGAGATGGCCAACTACACGCTTCCCAAAGATCCAAGGCAGGCAGTGGCATCCTGGCTCAAGCACACTGTCAAACTTCCCAAACTGCTCTCTGATGGCCACGGTAGATTGGTCGACTTGAACACAGCAGCACAGATTGCCCATACTGCAGACTTCCGATCACTTCCGGTAGCACCTGGATATTTCATATATCATAAGATCAACAAAGTAATAAAAAATATGTCTACAATGATGATATGCATAATACCATTAACTCTTTTTTCCAAATATAAGTCACCAATAGCAACTACATGACAATAAATGCTTCCGTCCAAATTTTCACACATTATTAAATCAACAAGTATCCCTAGACTCAAGACAGGCGGAAAGTCAAACACCTTATAAACTCATTCAGAAGTCGCATGATGCTCATATCGACCAACAAAACAAACAGTTGTGCCTCTAAACACCTAGAGAAATACTCAAAGAAAGCTATTTACTCTAAATCCAGCTTTACTGATGCTTGATTTTCATTTTCTCAGTGAACAAAACTGAGATCTCCAACTTACTTGAGCAAAATGATTTAATGCGTTTGTACAAAATTACAATGCTGCAGAGATGAACATAAATAACTATAAGAGCTTTCTGTAGAACACCACAAGAACAGAACAGCAAAAGAACTAACAATTCTTGAAAACAATACTAACAATCAATGGAAGAATGCAACAGAACATGCCTGAGTCGAAATTTAAATTGGCAAGGCAAAAGTGAAATGCTCAGCTGGTAAAAGGATAGGGCCAAATTAGAAACAGGGTGGACCTTTACAAGGAAGGCAGGCATATGCAATGCGCCTTATAAGCAAGGGTGCACTACAGGTCTACAGCCTGTTCAATTATCCCATTGTTATGTGTATCCACTTGGATGGAGACCAATGAAACCAATCAGCAAGCGTATACGCATCCTAAGCAATTCACTAATCGTCCACTTGGGCATTCGAGCTAACTTAAGAACATATGAATCACTTTCAATGGCTTAGGCTATTTGTAAAGGAGACAACTACGTACAGAACAGGTAGATTAGACAATGGTAAGATGCTAAAGACTGCAACTGTGCTTCTTGAAATCATTATTGATTCCAATGGATTAATGTGCAATTGGTGACAATTATATGGCCCCACTCCCACCACACACAAAAAATAGCAACTACTCGTTCATAAGCATTACAAGGTTTCAGAGCTGACTAGCATACATAATACAACAAATGTAAGAGCTTTGGCTAGAACTCTGGAAAACAGGAAAGCCAAAAGAACTATGTAACAATATTAACCCCATCATATAGAACAATATCGAATCTTAAAGTAATTCTTGATAACATGTTTACTGCAAAGCAAACAATAGAAGTATGCAAGTATGCAAGACAAGAAAGAATGCTTGGCTTGTACCAGGATAGGTTCAAATTGACAAGGTGGGGTGATTAATGAGGCAGGAAAGAGGTATATATAAGCAGTCACATAAAAAAAAAGGCATCCATACATAGAGCAAAACTGGGTAGCGCCGTTAAATTCTCCATCGTCCAAAGTTCGGCCAGGATCTGTCATCCGCAAAGTAGTTTCGATATAAGCAAGGATATGCTACAGCCAACATCATCCTCAATTATCCAATTGTACAGACATAAACCAGAACCAATCAGGGAGTGCCTACATGAGCCTAAGCATTGACTAATGCCCCACTTGCATGTTTGAGTCTTAAACATTTTGGATGCATAATGGGTATACGCTCTTTGCAAATCAGCAGACAATAGCGTACAAGAGGGTTAGTTGGACATTGACAAGTTAGTAAAAGACTGCGACAGTGTGTTTCTTGCTATCATTATAATTTGATTTGACAAGCAATTGGCAGAAAATTCTATGATCCTACTCATACCACACAAAAAGTTCAGCAATTTCGGCAGCAAGCACCCATGAAAAAGTTGTTAATTGATTATGTAAGGAGAAAACTAGGGAAAAGACACCCGGGTAAGATTTGGTGCTACACTCCAATGAGGGAAAGGATATCTGAGAGCAACTAACACAAACACCTACAGTTCTCGTCCAAACGACTAAACTGCAGTAACTTCCAATTCTTTTTAATTTTTTATATAATTACGAGGAAATTGCAGCGGATAGAGATCGAGGACGACTAGACTCTGGAGCGTCGCACCAGACATAAGAAAGAGACAGCGTGTGGAGAAAAACAGGGTAAAATCCATCCTCGACATTAGGGTTTTTTCAAACAAAACAAAACAAAAAGACAGAGAGGGTAAAGGCAACGGAGCAAGAAGAAAGAATCAAGGGGGAAATTGCGCGAGGGAGGCGGTGTGGGTTGAGAACCTCGACGACGCGCAAATACTCGGCACTAGAGACTACTACATCAAACGAAGAGGCAGAGAGGGAGAACAAGAACACAAAACGGAAAACGGAAAAAGAAAAAAACAGAGGAGGAGATCGATGCGCTTGGGTCGTCAAGATCGCACCCTCCCTACCAAGAAGCAGAGCAGAATCCTGGAGCAGAGGAACCACAACGAAATGCCCAAATCTCACTCACACGATAGCAAGCGCTGCTTAATGAGGAAGGAGGGAGAGAAAAATGAGGGTTTTTGGGTCGCCACAGTTCTTTACCTCCGGGGCTTGGAGAAGAGTGGGGAAAGGTGGGCTTGCGAGTGAGTTGCTAGGGGCAACGACGGCGTCTGTTGTGTTTCCCCACACTGCTGCCGCGGCCCTAAATAGTCGGCACTGTAGATGAGGATCAGCGGAAGGGGCCAAGACCTACTGTGAAAATCATTGCGATTAGCGCCGTTGACACAGAGTACTACCGGATTCGGTTTGCTGTCAGCCGGCGCCAAATTCAGTGTTTTGATCCTTTTAAAAAAGTTAAGCAAGATCTGACTGTGGTTTAAAAAAATCGGGATCTGACACTTTTTCTACCGTGCGAGCCGATGGTGATAGGGTTAACGGCAGTCGACGGCGCCGTTGGGTGTGGCTGACATGGCTTAACGGCCTACCGCAAACGAGCCTGCCGGTAGCTTGGTAAACTTTAACACCAACAAGTCTGGCGGTATGGTGGACCCCCCCTACCGTTGCCAGGGAGGAAAAAGATTATGCGATAGGCAGTGCAACCCTATCGCCAACAAGCCTGGCGATGGGCAGTGCAACCCTGCCACCGTTGCATACAGATTTTTTGAAAAGTTAAACTTAATAAACTTTGATCAAGTGTTTTGGCAAAAAATATTTAAATCTAGAATGTCAAACATATATCGTTAGATTCACCATAACATGTAGTATCATACGTTATATATTTGGCATTGTAGATATAAATAGTTTTTCTATAAATTTGATCAAAGTTTGCAAAGTTTGACTTCTTTTAAAGAAAATACGCACTTACGCACTACATTATGGAATGGAGGGAGTATTTTTTGCGGTA
Source organism: Aegilops tauschii subsp. strangulata (assembly GCF_002575655.3). Taxonomy (NCBI): domain Eukaryota; kingdom Viridiplantae; phylum Streptophyta; class Magnoliopsida; order Poales; family Poaceae; genus Aegilops; species Aegilops tauschii. The sequence goes on from NC_053039.3 coordinate 342,786,349, forward strand.
GGGTGTACAACCCTACCACGAGGGATTATGGCGGTAGGGCCCTGTCCCATTTAAATTTTTATTTTCATTGAGCAAAACTTGATTATTCAATTAAAAAAATTCATCACAGAGTATAATATAGTTTGCAAATCAAAATTAGGATCTGACACATCATAATTTGCATCACACATCGAAATAAAGGATAGTTCAACATATCCAACATAGCAAATAGTTTAGAAAATCAATGATAGCAAGTTGTTCAACAGAGCCAAGAAGTTGTCTTTCGCAGCTCAACACAAAGAAAATAGTTCTATCACTTCAGCTTCCTCCCCCTCTTGGCAATGCGCTCCTCTTTTCTCTTCGAGCGAGTCTCTTGCGTTGTTGTTGCGCCACGAGGACGCTAAAAGGGGGATGGACTCTTCCATTGATTTTTTGGTTGTTTTCCCCTTTTGTCTTGAGTTGGTTGAGTGGGTGGAGGTCCATCATCCTCATCGTACTCCTCCTCTCCACCCTCTTCCTCTTCTCCCTCGGCTTGCTCCTTGTCTGTGCTAAATCTGACATATATCGAGGTAGAGTCCTAAGCTAGGCATCTTGGAGCGATGGTACCATGGACACGTGATTTGCCCAGGTTCGCGCTTTCTCGAAGAGATAATACCCTACGTCTTGCTTTTCATTGTATTGATATGGGGTATGATATAGAGTACATGTATCTACTACGAGATTGTTCTAATGAATATGAGATTCAACCCTCTATCGACTAGCCTAGCCTCGACTTATATAATGTACCGTGGGCCTAGTGTTGGGGATATAACCCCGTGGTATGACCCGCCCAGGAGGGGCCGGGTCATATTATTGGTGACTTATAAAATGAAGACCCAGTAAGGCTTACAAGTGGGCTGTTGAAGGCCCATGACCCGGAGGTGACTCTTGACCCGAAGGTGTGAGCCGCCTGATGATAGCTTACCTAACAAGGCGAGGTAACTTAGAGATAGAGTCGGTTACGTTGTGTAATATGACCCGGACTCTTGTAAGCCGCCGGACCTCGACCTGTGCATATAAAGGCGAGACCCGACGGCGGGTTAACTCAAGAAACAATCAATCGAGAACTAGGTCAAGCGTATTCGCTCCCTTGTAATCGAAACTCAAGCAATACAACTACAAGCAGGGCGTAGGCTTTTACCTCGTTGTGAGGGGCCGAACCTGGGTAAATCATTTGTGTCCTTTATTCCGTTCAACCCCTTCAAGCTAGCCTACGTCGTGATGGCTCCACACCTAAGTCCTTTCACAGGGACATCTGCCGTGACAAAACCACGACAGTTGGTGCCCGCCGTGGGGCCAGAGCACGGTGGTTTCGAGTTCTTGAAGGGCAGGTTCTCAGGGATCAAGGGATATGCCGTGGGACGGATGACCAAGAGTCGCCGCGGCAAGATCTACATCAACGATGCTGGCTGGGGTCCCGAGGCCAACTCAATCGAGTACGGGTACCGGGTCCCCTTTCGCGGAATTCATGTCTTCATCGGCAAGATCGGCTAGTCAGAGCCTAAGCCGGACGCCTGCACCAACATCATTGAGACGGCTCGGCGCGCGCAACCCGCCAAGGTCCAACCCGCCCGGAAGCGTGCTTTCGTTGGCTTTGTTCATGGGGAGGATCTTGAGGAAGGTTATATGTCTGGTGGGCAGACAACCATCTATTCAGGTGATGAGTCCTCAACCGGCGAAACCGAGTCAATCTATCAACTGCAAGACGACAGGCTTGGGGGCTATTCAGATGACGACAGTATTCCGGAGCCCTATGAGTCGCCGAGCAGGGCTGCTATTTTCATGGCTGGCACGCAACCACTGTTACAATCCTCAACTGTTGCGGCCATGACTTCCGACTCAACCACTGCTGCAATGGCTGGGGTGAGCGGCTCTGCGCGTCCACCGACTCAAGTCTTATCCGAACTCTTGGATGCTTTGGCGACTATGTTAGCTGCAGAGGTGACTCCGGCGAATCAAGTGCAGCATAATGCCGAGGTTGCAAAACTGCCAGACGAGGTGAACAAGGCCCGAGAAGATCTTGAGGCAGAGAATGTCAGGATGGCCACGGAACGAGCCGCCCTGGATGCGAAGACACAACGGATAAGGGCAGATGCTTTTCGTTTAAGTCTAGATCAAAATGCGTCCAATGCTGTCCTTCGAAGGAGGCACCAGAGCCGCTTGCCTTCGCAGTTCGAGGGGCGGAATCTTTTTAATACACCCGGAGCAGGACCAAGTAACCCGCCCAGTGTGACCCGGGCGGCTGAGGCACTGGGGACCGGGGCGGCGGCTCAGCCTCGTGTAACAGGATCTGAACCCGCCTCAGCGAGTACCAACACCTCCGGGTCATTACTCCAACCCGCTGGATAACATGATTGTCGCGGCTTCGCGGTTGGCGGCTCTTCCAGTTGAAGGCAAGTCACCAGCTACGATAGAGATCTGAAACACTGTGGAACTTCTTCAGACGGCTGTGGCTCAGCAGGCGGCTTACTCATACAGCCGCAAGCGAATTCACTCAACTCCACGCCAGAGTCAAAGTTACATCCGGCACATTGAGTCGCCAGCAGTTTCCAGCAGCGAGCAGCGTCGTAACCCGCCTCATGGGCGTGACCCGCCCCGCGACGATAACAATGTTCAGGCCCTTAGGGATCAGGCTAGAGCACGTCAAGAGGCGGAACTGGCAGCTCAATTAGCGGCTCATCAGCAGCTTCAGTGAAACCCTTCTGTGTCTATGGAAGTTGGGATGACCTCCACATCAGTTGGAGTGCCGGCTCTATGCAATGAGCGTATGCCTAAGGATTTCAAGGGCCCTCATAAGGTTCGTAATTACACCATAGATCTTCCCCCTGAAGCTTGGATTGAGAGCTACGGGCCATGGAGATGTTGGATGTGAATGATGCCGTATGTGCCAAATACTTCACCATGATGCTGGATGGGCCGGCTCGAACCTGGTTGAAAGGGCTACCCACCAATCCCATCAATTCATGGGCTAAGTTGAAGGCGCGCTTTATTCAGAATTTTAAAGACACATGTAAGCAGCCTCTGTCCATCATTGATTCGGACGCTTGTGTACCACGCGAGGATGAGTCGGCCCACCACTGGGCTCGCCGGGTTTCAGCTATTATTCACTCATCGGATAGCATTACAGTCGGCTCTGATGTTCGGATTTTAGAGAAGAATTGCCACTTCACACCCCTCAAGCAGAAGCTGGGGCGGCTTAAACGTCACTGCAATGACATGGGAGAGCTCATGGCGGCTCTCATCAAGTACACCGACTCAGACAACACTAAAGACCCTGGGTCTGATGAGGAGAAATCCAACAAGGGGAAGAACAACGGCAATGGTAAAAGCTAGCAGCAGAATATGACAGGTCATAATCAGGGTAATGGTGGTAAGCGCAAGCAAGCCGATGGTGGGTCAGATTTTGTGGCTAACACCAATGCCCAGCGTAATAATCATCGTCATAAGGGCAAACCACAGTTTGGAGGACCAAGGTTTAACCTTGAGGCGATGTTGAACGAACCTTGCCCAAAACACAGTCGTCCGAATAAGCCGGCGGGTCATCTATGGAAGGATTGTTTTATTATGAAGGAATACCAGAATTCCGGTTATCATCAGAATCATAATAACAATAATGGCCCGCACGGCGGGTCAGGATCCGGCTCACACGGGCCCGGCTTAGGGGGCGGCGGCTCAAGTTCTAGATATCAAGGACAAGGTAATCAGGGGGGTTGTAACCAACAACCTGGTTAGGGTAACCAGCAGCAGCAGTCAGGATATCAGAGTAATCCAAAGCAGCTTAACAGTGGCCAGTACCATGTGTTTCACCACGAGCCTTTGCAAGCGAGATCAGAAGATTCATAAACGTGCGGTCAGTACAGTTGAGCCGGCGGTGCCCCAATATTTGCGGCGGTCAGAGCAGCCAATTGTATGGAGTAGTGAGGATCACCCGCCCCGGGTTGGCTGATACGTCTCCAACATATGTTTAATTTTTGATTGTTCCATGTTGTTATATTATCAATCTTGGATGTTTTATAATCATTTTATATCATTTTTGGTACTAACCTATTGACATAGTGCCAAGTGCTAGTTGCTGTTTTCTGCATGTTTTTTACATCGCAGGAAATCAATATCAGACGGAGTCCAAACACAATGAAACTCCACGAAGATTTTTTTTGGACGAGAAGGAACATAATGGGCCCTGGCTGCACCTAGGGGGTGCTCCGAGGAGAGCACAACCCACCAGGGCGCGCCGGGAGGCCCAGGCGCGCCCTGGTGTGTTGTGCCCACCTCGGGTGCCCCCCGGACCGCCTCTTTGCTCTATAAATACCCCAATATTCCCAGAACCCCAGGGGGGTCGACAAAATATTCATCCATCCGCCGCAGAGTCCAGAACCACCAGATCCAATCTAGACACCATCTCGGATGGCGTTCACCACCTCCATTGCTGCCTCCCCGATGATGCGTGAGTAGTTCTTTGTAGACCTTCGGGTCCGTAGTTAGTAGCTAGATGGCTTCATCTCTCTCTCTGAATTCTCAATACAATGGTCTCTTGGAGTTCCATATGATGTAACTCTTCTGCGGTGTGTTTGTTGGGATTAATGAATTTTGAGTTTATAATCAGATCTATCTTTTTATATCCATGAAAGTATTTGAGTTTCTTTGATCTCTTTTATGCATGATCTCTTATAGCCTCGTATTTCTTCTCCGATATTTGGGTTTTGTTTGGCCAACTTGATCTATTTATCTTGCAATGGGAAGAGGTGCTTTGTAGTGGGTTCGATCTTACGGTGCTTGTTCCTAGTGACAGAAAGGGAAACGACACGTATGTATCATTGCTACTAAGGATAAAACGATGGGGTCTATCTCTCTACATAGATAGATCTTGTCTACATCATGTCATCGTTCTTATTGCATTACTCCGTTTTTCCATGAACTTAATACACTAGATGCATGCTGGATAGCGGTCGATGTGTTGAGTAATTGTAGTAGATGCAGGCAGGAGTCGGTCTACTAATCTTGGACGTGATGCCTATGTAATGATAATTCCTTGGATATCGTCATGATTATTTGAAGTTCTATCAAATGCCCAATAGTAATTTGTTCACCCACCGTTTGCTATTTTTCTCGAGAGAAGCCACTAGTGAAACCTACGGCCCCTGGGCCTCTTTCTCATATATTTGCCTTTGCGATCTACTTTTTCCTTGCATTTATTTTCAGATATATTAAACCAAAAATACAAAAATACTTTGCTGCACTTTATTTTATTCGCGATCTATTTATTCAATCTTTTACAACTTTCTCCCGTCCACGCACCAATTTCTAGCGCCGTTAGCCGAAAGGGATTGACAACCCCTTTAACACGTCGGGTTGCAAGTGGTTGTTATTTGTGTGCAGGGGCTGTTTACATTGTGTTGTTTGATTCTCCTCTGGTTCGATAACCTTGGTTTCATATCTGAGGGAAATACCCACCGCCTCTGTGCTGCATCATCCCTTCCTCTTTGGGGAAATACCTACGTAGCTTCAAGCGACATCATTGACAATCCGGGTCAACTAGCATTGGCGGTAGCCCCTCAAGTTGGGGGTTATAAATTCACTAAGGTGCTAATGGATGGTGGAAGCAGCATCAATATCCTTTACTACGATACCTTTCGCCGAATGAATTTGACTGGCAAAGATCTTAATCCATCCTCTACAGTTTTTCATGGTGTGGTACCTGGTAAGTCAGCATATCCAGTTGGTAAGATTGCCTTAGAAGTGGCTTTCAAAGATGACTATGATTACAGGGCAGAGACGTTGTGGTTTGAAGTGGTCAAGATCAAAAGCCCTTAGCACACTTTGTTTGGATGACCGGCTTATGCCAAGTTTATAGCACGACCTTATTATGTGTATCTACAGCTCAAGATGCCAGGACGAAAGGGTACCATTACTGTGCATTTAATAGAAAGATTGCTTTGGAATGTGAAGAAGGTGATGCTGCCTATTGATACGTCTCCAACGTATCTATAATTTATGAAGTATTCATGCCATGTTTACAACAACTTTATATGATTTTGGTATGATTTGGTTAGAACTAACTCGGACGGACGATGGTTTAGCAGAACTACCGTGGTGTCGTTTTCTGTGCAGAAATAAAAGTTCTCGGAATGGGCTGAAACTTTACGGTGATCTTTTATGGACCAAAAGAGAACCCCGAAGCACAAGAGTTGGACCAGAAGAGTCCCGATGCGACGACAAGGCAGGGGGGCACGCCCTACCCCCCGGGAGGGTGCTCCTACCTTGTCGCTGCCTCGTGGACCCCCTTGACGTGAGACCGACGCCAAAAATTCCTATAAATACCAAAACCCCCAGAAATAAACCTAGATCGGGAGTTCCACCACTGTAAGCCTCTGTAGCCATGAAAAACCAATCTAGGCCGGCACCCTGCCGGAGGGGGCCATCATCACCGGAGGCCATGGAGGAGGATCCCGGAGGGGGCCATCATCACCATGGAGGCCAAGGACTAGAGGGAGAACCTCTCCCCATCTAGGGGGAGGCCATGGAGGAGGAAGCACAAGGGGGAGACTCTCTCCGCCCTCTCTCGGTGGCGCCAGAGTGCCGCCAGGGGAACCATCGCCGCGGTGATCGTCTTCATCAACATCACCATCTTCATCACCATCCTCATCTCTTTTACGAGGTCCACTCTCCCGCACCCCGCTATAATACCCTACTTGAACATGGTGCTTTATGCCACATATTTATGATCCAATGATGTGTTGCCATCCTATGATGTTTTCAGTAGATTTCTTTCGTCTTTTGGGTTGATTGATGATCTAGACTGGTTTGAGTTGTATGTTTTATTTTGGTGCTGTCCTATGGTGCCTTCCGTACCACGCACACGTGAAGGATTCCCGATGTAGGGTGTTGCAATACGTTCATGATTCGCTTATAGTGGGTTGCTAGAGTGACAGAAGCTTAAACCCGAGTAAGGGGGTTGTTGCGTATGGGATACAGGGGACTTGATACTTTAATGCTATGGTTGGTTTTACCTTAATGATCTTTAGTAGTTGCGGATGCTTGCTAGAGTTCTAATCATAAGTGCATATGATCCAAGAAGAGAAAGTATGTTAGCTTATGCCTCTCCCTCATATGAAATTGCAATGACGACTACCGATCTTGTTAACAATTGCCTAGGATAATTCCGCACACCGACCCACCATTATTCCACACTCGCTGTTTATAATACATAGTAATATATTATAACTTTATGATAACAACACCTATTTTTATATTTTAGTTCTCCGATGTCATGCAAAGTTATCCTCTTCATACCCACAATGTAGTTTTATTTCTTGTTTCTAGATGGAAGCAAATGTTCGGTGTATGTAGAGTCGTATCAGTGGCAGATAGGACTTGAGAGAATATTGATCTTACCTTTAGCTTCTTGTGGGTTCGACACTCCATACTTATCACTTCCACCTTTGGAAATTGCTACGATGATTCCTTTCATTTGGGGATTATCAAGCTCTTTTCTGGCACCGTTGCCGGGGAGCAATAGTGTGGGGTTGATATTCTCATGTGTGCTTGTTTGCTTTCTTCACTAAGTAGATTTTTCCCTTTTGTTTTTTGTTTTCTTGCTTTATTTAGTTGTGGGTGAAATAAACAAAAAATTAGAAAGTGCAAATTACAAAAAAAATTACTTGCCCCTTATGCCTAAAAGTTTCTCAAAAAGAGAAGTGATTGAAAGGTTGTGCATTGGAGAAGTGAGGGTCGACCTTGAACACTTGTGTTCATGCTAATGGAAACAATATAATTTTTTTCTTGGAAGTTTCTCAAAAATAATTATCCCCTTGTATAGATTCATTGTATTACAAAATAATGTGTGAAGGCTTGGCTTTAGGATGTTTAAATTGCTTGTTTGGTGTGTGTAGGAGAAAAAACAGAAACTTTTGCTGTAGTATTTGAATTTTTATTTTTTACTAGAGCATAATAAAATCTTGAAATTTTTACACAGTACTGCTCTGCAAATTGTTTAGATTGTCCTATTTTTAGAATTTTTGAAGTTCGATAAGTATACGAAAGTTCTAGATTGCTACAGAATGTCCTGCTTTTGACATATTCTGTTTTCTATGTGTTGTTCGCTTATTTTGATGAATCTATGGGTTGTATCAGGGGGTATGAACCATGGTAAAGTTGGAATACAGTAGATATAATGCTAATATGAAATTGGAATGAGTTGACAACAGTACCTAAAGGTAGTGATTTGCTTTATTATACTAACGGATCTCACAAAGTTTTTTGTTAAGTTTTGTGTGGATGAAGTGTTCGAAGAACGAGGAGTTATCGATATGAGAAGAATAAGGAGATGCAAGAGTTCAAGCTTGGGGATGCCCAAGGCACCCCAAGTAAATATTTCAAAGATACTCAAGCATCTAAGCTTGGGGATGCCCCGGTTGTCATCCCATATTTCTTCTTCAACAATTATAGGTATACCTCGGTTTTTGTTTTGTTCATATGATATGCGTCTTTTGTGTTTATTTCTCTTTTCTTTTCCTATATGCTCCATGCTAGTGTGAGATAGCCGTTCACTGATTTGTAGAATTCTCTTTGTGCTTCACTTAAATCTTTTGAGTATGTCTTTATAGAATGCTCTTTGTGCTTCACTTAAATCTTTTGAGTACGGCTTTATAGAATGCTTCGTGTGCTTCACTTATATATTTTGAGCTTGGATATTGGTTGATCTATATTAATTGTAGAATTCGCTATGAACTTCTCTTATATCCTTTAGAGTATGAACAAAATTATCATTGGAATTGGGCTTGGAAGTGTATCATTAAAAATATCATGCCTAGCTAGAAAGGCATTAAAGAAAAGCGCTTGTTGGGAGACAGCCCAATACTTACCTACTGTTTTTATGTGTCCACATGATTAAGCTACTGTATTAATCATTTTTTATAGATTTTGTTTCAATAAAGTGCCAAGTAAGACCTTTGGGATGATCTATGGTGGTAGTTGACTTGATCTTGCTGGAAAACAGGAACTTTTGCGCTCATTGCCAGAATTTTAAAAAATCACAGAGCGTGCTTTTGATCTGAATTTTTTTACACAAGATTGATATACAAATTGCCTAGGTTGTCCTAATTTTTCAAAAAAATTGGAGTAGTAGAGGTATCGTTGTTGTTCAGATCATTACAGACTGTTCTGTTTTTGGCAGATTCTGTTTTCAATGCATAGTTTGCTTGTTTTCTAGTTTCTATGGCTTATATTGCTCAATATGAATTCTAGAAATGATATGGTACAGTAGGCATTGTGTGAGAACAATTATGAATCTTGTCTTTGACAGTACCAAAGTGAATGGTTTACTCTTTATCATACTAACCCATCTCACGAAGTTCCGTTAAGTTTTGTGTGATTGAAGTTTTCAAGTTTTGGGTGAGATATTGATATGAGGAGAACAAGGAGTGGAAAGACCCTAAGCTTGGGGATGCCCAAGGCACCCTAAGGTAATATTCAAGAAAGAATCAAGCGCCTAAGCTTGGGGATGCCCCGAAAGGCATCCCCTCTTTCGTCTTCAAAGCCATCGGTATACCTTACTCGGAGCTATTTTTTATTCGTCACATGATATGTGTTTTGCTTGGAGCGTATTTTCATTTTACTTGCTGTTTGAATAGAATCATTGGATCTGAAATCTTGAATGGGAGAGAGTCCTTCCATGGCTAATTAATTATTTGAGTACTCATTGTTCTCCACTTATATCTTTTTGGAGTAGTTTGTGATTTACTCTCGTGCTTCACTTATATCCTATGAGTAAATGGTTGAATGAATTGAATATCATAAATATGAAATTATATATGATTCATCTGCTTATCTCATGGCGAGTAATGACTTCACATATAAGAAGTATAGGTGGTAAAATTTATTGAAAGTTAGCAAACACCGCATTGGTCACTTGAACAATTCATGAAAGAATATTGAAGGAAGAGAGATTTCACATATAAATATACTATCTTGGACATCTCCTATGATTGTGAGCCCCATTAATTATTTTCAAAGTTGAGAAAATTAGTTGAAGTTGGACAAGGAAGACAATGTAATGAGTTATGTTCGGGTATATTTGCATAGAAGTTATATTGTTATGCATCCTCCAACATGTGGTGCTTACTTAGGATCTTTTTCCAGCCAAAATTTTGTACTAAGTAGAGATACTACTTGTGCATCCAAAAACCCTTAAACACCGTTTCATGCCATGAGTGTCCACCATATCTACCTATGGATTGAATAAGATCCTTCAAGTAAGTTGTCGTCGGTGCAAAAAGCAATAAAAATTGCTCCTAAATATGATGATCTTTTATTGTAAGGGAAAATAAGCGTTGTACAAACTTGTGATCGTAAAGAAATAAAAGTGACGGACTGCATAATAAAGGTTGCTATCACAAAGGGCAATACAACGTGACGTTCCTTTGCATTAAGGGTTTGCACATCCAAAATTAAAAAGCGCATGACAACCTCTGCTTTCCTCTGCGAAGGCCTATCTTTTACTTTCATGTATTTACTTTTATGCAAGAGTCAATAATATTCCTTCTTATTTAAACCTTAATTATTCTTTAGTTGGCAAGCATCATGTGGTGGGGAAAGATCCAAGCATATATGGCCATTCAAATATATTTGATCATGAATTATTATTGCTGACAATTATCTATATGGTAAATAAGTTGGGAGGTGAAATATAAAGCCCCTATCTTTCTCTGTGTTCGACGGATGCTATTTGTCCTAAGAATATGCTTTGAGTGTTAGCAATCATGTAAGACTATATGATAGTTGAGTATGTGGAATTTGCTAAATTAAATCAAAGCTCTTACATAGACCCTTCCTGAAAATAAGATGAATTGCAATTGTTTGGTGACTGAAAGCCTAGTTTGATAGTTCTCAAGAAACTTTATGGTCTATACTTTAACATGTGAATAGCTTGCTACTTGATCATGAGAAGTTTTATGAGATGATCTACTATTTATGATAAATAATAATGCTAGAAAAAGTGTTTGGAACTATCATTGATCAAATTTATGCACTATGCTAGCATTCACACTTCATAAATTATTTATTTTATAATTTACCTACTCGAGGACGAGCAGGAATTAAGCTTGGGGATGCTGATGCATCTCCAACGTATCTATAATTTATGAAGTACTGATGCCATGTTTACAATAATTTTATATTATTTTGGTATGATTCGATTAGAACTAACCCGGACTGACGCTATTTTCAGCAGAACTACAGTGGTGTCATTTTTTGTGCAGAAATAAAAGTTCTCGGAATGGGCTAAAACTTTACAGTGATTTTTGATGGACCAAAAGAGAACCGCGAAGCACAAGAGTTGGACCAGAAGAGTCCCGAGGCGACGACAATGTAGGGGGGCGTGCCCTACCCCCCGGGAGGGTGCTCCTACCTTGTCGCTGCCTCGTGGACCCCCTTGGCGTGAGACCGATGCCAAAAAATCCTATAAATACCAAAACCCCCAGAAATAAACCTAGATCGGGAGTTCCGCCGCTGTAAGCCTCTGTAGCCATGAAAAACCAATCTAGGCCCTCTCTGGCACCCTGCCGGAGGGGGCCATCATCACCGGAGGCCATGGAGGAGGATCCCGGAGGGGGTCATCAACACCATGGAGGCCAAGGACTAGTGGGAGAACCTCTCCCCATCTAGGGGGGCATGGAGGAGGAAGCACAAGGGAGAGACTCTCCTCCCTCTCTCTCGGTGGCGCCAGAGTGCCGCCAGGGGAACCATCGCCGCAGTGATCGTCTTCATCAACATCACCATCTTCATCACCATCCTCATCTCTTTTACGCGGTCCACTCTCCCGCACCCCGCTATAATCCCCTACTTGAACATGGTGCTCTATGCCACATATTATGATCCAATGATGTGTTGCCATCCTATGATGTTTTGAGTAGGTTTCTTTTGTCTTTTGGGTTGATTGATGATCTAGATTGGTTTGAGTTGTATGTTTTATTTTGGTGCTGTCCTATGGTGCCTTCCGTGCCGCGCACACGTGAAGGATTCCCGCTATAGGGTGTTGCAATACGTTCATGATTCGCTTATAGTGGGTTGCTGAAGGAAATATGCCCTAGAGGCAATAATAAAGTTATTATTTATTTCCTTATATCATGATAAATGTTTATTATTCATGCTAGAATTGTATTAACCGGAAACTTAGTACATGTGTGAATACATAGACAAACATAGTGTCACTAGTATGCCTCTACTTGACTAGCTCGTTGATCAAAGATGGTTATGTTTCCTAGCCATGGACATGAGTTGTCATTTGATTAACGGGGTCACATCATTAGTTGAATGATGTGATTGACTTGACCCATTCCGTTAGCTTAGCACTTGATCGTTTAATATGTTGCCATTGCTTTCTTCATGACTTATACATGTTCCTATGACTATGAGATTATGCAACTCCCGTTTACCGGAGGAACACTTTGTGTGCTACCAAACGTCACAACGTAACTGGGTGATTCTAAAGGTGCTCTACAGGTGTCTTCTAAGGTACTTGTTGGGTTGGCGTATTTCGAGATTAGGATTTGTCATTCTGATTGTCGGAGAGGTATCTCTGGGCCCACTCGGTAATGCACATCACTATAAGCCTTGCAAGCATTGCAACTAACGAGTTAGTTGCGGGATGATGTATTACGGAACGAGTAAAGAGACTTGCCGGTAACGAGATTGAACTAGGTATTGAGATACCGACGGTCGAATCTCGGACAACTAACATACCGATGACAAAGGGAACAACGTATGTTGTTATGCGGTTTGACCGATAAAGATCTTCGTAGAATATGTGGGAGCCAATATGAGCATCCAGGTTCCGCTATTGGTTATTGGGGCCGACGTGTCTCGGTCATGTCTACATAGTTCTCGAACCCGTAGGGTCCGCACGCTTAAAGTTCGATGACAGCTATATTATGAGTTTATGTGATTTGATGTACCGAAGGTAGTTCGGAGTCCCGGATGAGATTGGGGGACATGACGAGGAGTCTCGAAATGGTCGAGACGTAAAGATCGATATATTGGACGACTATATTCGGACATCGGAAAGGTTCCGAGTGATTCGGGTATTTTTCGGAGTACCGGAGAGTTACGGGAATTCGCCGGGGAGTATATGGGCCTTATTGGGCTTTAGGGGAAAGAGAGAGGAGAGGCTGCGCGCCCCCAAGGCCTAGTCCGAATTGGACTAGGGGGAGGGGTTGCGCCCCCTCTTTCCTTCTCTTCTCTCTTCCCTTTCCTTGACTCCTACTCCTACTACTTGGAAGGGGGGAATCGTACTCCCGGTGGGAGTAGGACTCCTCCAAGGCGCGCCATAGGGGCCGACCCTCTCCCGCCTCCTCCACTCCTTTATGTACGTGGCCAGGGGCACCCCATAGAGGACAATTGATCCCTTGGATCTCTTAGCCGTGTGCGGTGCCCCCCTCCACCATAATCCACCTCGGTCATATCGTAGCGGTGCTTAGGCGAAGCCCTGCGTCGGTAGAACATCATCATCGTCACCACGCCTTCGTGCTGACGGAACTCTCCCTCAAAGCTCGGCTGGATCGGAGTTCGAGGGACGTCATCGAGTTGAACGTGTGCTGAACTCGGAGGTGCCGTGCGTTCGGTACTTGATCGGTCGGATCGTGAAGACGTACGACTACATCAACCGTGTTGTGCTAACGCTTCCGCTTTCGGTCTACGAGGGTACGTGGAAACACTCTCCCCTCTCGTTGCTATGCATCACCATGATCTTGCGTGTGCGTAGGATTTTTTTTGAAATTACTACGTTACCCAACAGTGGCATCCGAGCCAGGTTTTATGCGTTATATGCACGAGTAGAACACAAGTGAGTTGTGGGCAATACAAGTCATACAGCTTACCAGCATGTCACACTTTGGTTCGGCGGTATTGTTGGATGAAGCGGCCCGGACCGACATTACGCGTACGCTTACGCGAGACTGGTTCTACCAACGTGGTTTGCACACAGGTGGCTGGCGGGTGTCAGTTTCTCCAACTTTAGTTTAACCGAGTGTGGCTACGCTCGGTCCTTGAGAAGGTTAAAACAGCACTAACTTGATGAACTATTGTTGTGGTTTTGATGCGTAGGTAAGAACGGTTCTTGCTCAGCCCGTAGCAGCCACGTAAAACTTGCAACAACAAAGTAGAGGACGTCTAACTTGTTTTTGCAGGGCATGTTGTGATGTGTTATGGTCAAGGCATGATGCTATTTTTTATTGTATGAGATGATCATGTTTTGTAACCGAGTTATCGGCAACTGGCAGGCGCCATATGGTTGCCGCTTTATTGTATGCAATGCAATCGCCCTGTAATTGCTTTACTTTATCACTAAGCGGTAGCGATAGTCGTAGAAGCAATAGTTGGCGAGACGACAACGATGCTACGATGGAGATCAAGGTGTCGCGCCGGTGACGATGGTGATCATGACGGTGCTTCGGAGATGGAGATCACAAGCACAATATGATGATGGCCATATCATATCACTTATATTGATTGCATGTGATGTTTATCTTTTATGCATCTTATTTTTCTTTGATTGACGGTAGCATTATAAGATGATCTCTCACTAAATTTCAAGATAAAAGTGTTCTCCCTGAGTATGCACCATTGCCAAAGTTCGTTGTGCCCAGACACCACGTGATGATCGGGTGTGATAAGCTCTACGTCCATCTACAACGGGTGCAAGCCAGTTTTGCACACGCAGAATACTCAGGTTAAACTTGACGAGCCTGGCATATGCAGATATGGCCTCGGAACACTGAGACCGAAAGGTCGAGCGGGAATCATATAGTAGATATGATCAACATAGTGATGTTCACCATTGAAAACTACTCCATTTCACGTGATGATCGGTTATGGTTTAGTTGATTTGGATCATGTGATCACTTAGATAACTAGAGGGATGTCTATCTAAGTGGGAGTTCTTAAGTAATATGATTAATTGAACTTTAATTTATCATGAGCTTAGTCCTAGTAGTATTAGCATATCTATGTTGTAGATCAATAGCTCACGTTGTTGCTTCCCTTTGTTTTATATATGTTCCTAGAGAAAACGAAGTTGAAAGATGTTAGTAGCAATGATGCGGATTGGATCCTTGATCTGAGGATTATCCTCATTGCTGCACAGAAGTACTATGTCCTTGATGCACCGCTAGGTGACAGACCTATTGCAGGAGCAGATGTAGACGTTATGAACGTTTTGACAAAAGCTCGGTATGATGACTACTTGATAGTTAAGTGCACTATGCTTTACGGCTTAGAACTGGGACTTCAAAAATGTTTTGAACGCCACGGAGCATATAAGATGTTCCAAGAGTTGAAATTGGTATTTCATACTCATGCCCGTGTCGAGAGGTATGAGACCTCTGACAGTACTTTGCCTACAAGATGGAGGAGAATAGCTCAGCTAGTGAGCATGTGCTCAGAATGTCTGAGTACTACAATCACTTGAATCAAGTGGGAGTTAATCTTCCAGATAAGATAGTGATTGACAGAGTTCTCTAGTCACTATCACCAAGTTACTAGAACTTTGTGATGAACTATAATATGCAAGGGATAACAGAAACGATTCCCAAAGCTCTTCGTGATGCTGAAATCGATGAAGGTAGAAATCAAGAAAAGCATCAAGTGTTGATGGTTGACAATACCACTAGTTTCAAGAAAAGGGCAAAAGGGAAGAAGGGGAACTTCAAGAAGAACGGCAAGCAAGTTGCTGCTCAAGTGAATAAACCCAAGTCTGGACCTAAGCCTGAGACTAAGTGCTTATACTACAAAGGGACTGGTCACTGGAACCGGAACTACCCCAAGTATTTGGCGGATAAGAAGGATGGCAAAGTGAACAAGCTATATTTGATATACATGTTCTTGATGTGTACTTTACTAGTGTTTATAGCAACCCCTCGGTATTTGATACTGGTTCAGTTGCTAAGATTAGTAACTCGAGACGGGAGTTGCAGAATGAATAGAAACTAGTTAAGGGCGAGGTGACGATGTGTGTTGGAAGTAGTTCCAAGATTGATATGATCATCATCGCACACTCCCTATACTTTCGGGATTAGTGTTGAACCTAAATAAGTGTAATTTAGTGTTTGCATTGAGCATGAATATGATTTGATCATGTTTATTGCAATACGGTTATTCATTTAAGTTAGAGAATAATTGTTGTTCCGTTTACATGAATAAAACCTTATATGGTTACACACCCAATGAAAATGGTTCGTTGGATCTCGATCGTAGTGATACACATATTCATAGAAACCAAAAGATGCAAAGTTAATAATGATAGTGCAACTTATTTGTGGCACTACCGTTTAGGTCATATTGGTTTAAAGCGCACGAAGAAACTCCATGCTGATGGGCTTTTGGAATCACTTGATGCTTGCGAACCATGCCTCTTGGGCAAGATGACTAAAACGCCGTTCACCGGAATAATGGAGCGAGCAACAGACTTATTGGAAATAATACATACTGATGTATGCGGTCTGATGAGTGTTGAGGCTCGCGGCAGGTATCATTATTTTCTGACCTTCACAGATGATTTGAGCAGATATGGGTATATCTACTTGATGAAACATAAGTCTGAAACATATGAAAGGTTCATATAATTTCAGAGTGAGGTGGAAAACATCATAACAAGAAAATAAAGTTTGTACGATCTGATCGTGGAGAAGAATATTTCAATTACGAGTTTGGTCTTCAGTTAAAACAATGTGGAATAGTTTCACAAACCCATGCCACCTGGAACACCACAGCATAATGGTGTGTCCGAACGTCATAACCGTACTTTATTGGTGTGTCCGAACGTCATAACCGTACTTTATTGGAGACTGAAGGAAATATGCCCTAGAGGCAATAATAAAGTTATTATTTATTTCCTTATATCATGATAAATGTTTATTATTCATGATAGAATTGTATTAACCGGAAACTTAGTACATGTGTGAATACATAGACAAACATAGTGTCACTAGTATGCCTCTACTTGACTAGCTCGTTTATCAAAGATGGTTATGTTTCCTAGCCATGGACATGAGTTGTCATTTGATTAACGGGGTCACATCATTAGGATAATGATGTAATTGACTTCACCCATTCCGTTAGCTTAGCACTTGATCGTTTAGTATGTTGCTATTGCTTTCTTCATGACTTATACATGTTCCTATGACTATGAGATTATGCAACTCCCGTTTACCAGAGGAACACTTTGTGTGCTACCAAACGTCACTACGTAACTGGGTGATTATAAAGGTGCTCTACAGGTGTCTCCGAAGGCACTTGTTGGGTTGGCGTATTTCGAGATTAGGATTTGTCACTCCGATTGTCGGAGAGGTATCTCTGGGCCCACTCGGTAATGCACATCACTATAAGCCTTGCAAGCATTGCAACTAACGAGTTAGTTGCGGGATGATGTATTACGGAACGAGTAAAGAGACTTGCCGGTAACGAGATTGAACTAGGTATTGAGATACCGACGATCGAATCTCGGGCAAGTAACATACCGATGACAAAGGGAACAATGTATGTTGTTATGCGGTTTGACCGATAAAGATCTTCGTAGAATATGTGGGAGCCAATATGAGCATCCAGGTTCCGCTATTGGTTATTGACCGGAGACGTGTCTCGGTCATGTCTACATAGTTCTCGAACCCGTAGGGTCCGCACGCTTAAAGTTCGATGACGGTTATATTACGAGTTTACGTGATTTGATGTACCGAAGGTAGTTCGGAGTCCCAGCTGAGATTGGGGACATGACGAGGAGTCTCGAAATGGTCGAGACGTAAAGATCGATATATTGGACGACTATATTCGGACATCGGAAAGGTTCCGAGTGATTCGGGTATTTTTCGGAGTACCGGAGAGTTACGGGAATTCGCCGGGGAGTATATGGGCCTTATTGGGCTTTAGGGGAAAGCGAGAGGAGAGGTTGCGCCCCCAAGGCCTAGTCCGAATTGGACTAGGGGGAGGGGCTGCGCCCCCTCCTTCCTTCTCTTCTCTCTTCCCTTTCCTTGACTCCTACTCCTACTACTTGGAAGGGGGGGGGGGAATCCTACTCCCGGTGGGAGTAGGACTCCTCCAGGGCGCGCCATAGGGGCCGGCCCTATCCCCCCTCCTCCACTCCTTTATATACGTGGCCAGGGGGAACCCCATAAAGGACAATTGATCCCTTGGATCTCTTAGCCGTGTGCGGTGCACCCCTCCACCATAATCCACCTCGGTCAGATCGCAACGGTGCTTAGGCGAAGCTTTGCATCGGTAGAACATCATCATCGTCACCACGCCGTCGTGCTGACGGAACTCTCCCTCAAAGCTCGGCTGGATCGGAGTTCGAGGGACGTCATCGAGTTGAACGTGTGCTGAACTCGGAGGTGCCGTGCATTCGGTACTTGATCGGTCGGATCGTGAAGACGTACGACTACATCAACCGTGTTGTGCTAACGCTTCCGCTTTCGGTCTACGTGGGTACGTGGACACACTCTCCCCTCTCGTTGCTATGCATCACCATGATCTTGCGTGTGCGTAGGAATTTTTTTGAAATTACTACGTTACCCAACAGTTGCTAGAGTGACAAAAGCTTAAACCCGAGTAAGGGGGTTATTGCGTACGGGATGAAAGGGACTTGATACTGTAATGCTATGGTTGGGTTTTATCTTAATGATATTTAGTAGTTGTGGATGCTTGTTAGAGTTCCAATCATAAGTGCATATGATCCAAGAAGAGAAAGTATGTTAGCTTATGCCTCTCCCTCATATGAAATTGCAATGACGACTACCGATCTTGTTAACAATTGCCTAGGATAATTCCGCACACCGACCCACCATTATTCCACACTCGCTATTAATAATATATAGTAATATATTCTAACTTTATGATAACAACACCTATTTTTATATTTTAATTCTCCGATATCATGCAAAGTTATCCTCTTCATACCCACAACGTAGTTTTATTTCTTGTTTCTAGATGGAAGCAAATGTTCGGTGTACATAGAGTCGTATCAGTGGAAGATAGGACTTCAGAGAATATTGATCTTACCTTTAGCTCCTTGTGGGTTCGACACTCCATACTTATCACTTCCACCATTGGAAATTGCTACGATGATTCCTTGCACTTGGGGAATATCACCTATGCCGAGTCTGCTTGTGCCATGGAGGAACTAAAGTTTTATAAGGATAATGCTGACCCGACTGACATGACCCCTTTAAAAAAGCCTACCACAGAGCAAGACCTGTTGTTGAAGTTTAAGTCAGCGGATGATACCAAACATGTTGACTTTGTCCCTGGCGACTCATCTCAGCAATTCACTATCAGTGCTAATATGGATCCGAAATAGGAAAGCGCGCTCATCGAGTTCATCCGTGAGAATCGGGACATCTTTGCATGGAAGCCTTCAGATATGCCGGGTGTGCCGAGAGAACTGGCTGAGCACACTCTCAATATTGATCCTAAGTTTAAGTCGGTCAAGCAATTCCTTCGCTGTTTCAATGAAGAGCGACGTAAGGCTACTGGAGAAGAGGTGGCCCGGCTCTTAGCGGCCGGGTTCATCGTTGAAGTTTTTCACCCTGAGTGGTTTGCTAACTCAGTGCTGGTACTTCAGAAAAATGGCACTTGGTGTATGCGTGTGGATTATACAGACCTCAATAAAGCTTGTCCGGCTGATCCTTTTGCTCTTCCCCATATCGATCAGATCATAGATGCCACGGCGGGTTGTGAGCGTTTTTGTTTCCTAGACGCCTATTTTGGTTACCATCAGATTAAGATGGTAGTCATAGACCAAGAGAAGACGGCTTTTATCACACCTTTTGGAGCTTTCTACTATGTGTCTATGCCTTTTGGGCTCAAGAGTGCCCAGGCGACTTATCAGTGTTGTGTCCAGAACTGTTTCCATAGTCAGATTGGACGCAATGTTCACGCTTATGTGGATGATATTGTTGTGAAGTCCAGAAAGAAGGAGACTCTGTTGGATGATCTAAAAGTGACCTTTGATAATCTCCAGGTCTACAAAATGATGCTTAACCCGACCAAATGTGTTTTTGGTGTGCCTGCAGGCAAGCTCTTGGGTTTTCTAGTCTCTGAGAGAGGTATAGAAGCTAACCCGGAGAAGATTAAGGCTATTACTTCGTTGGCTAAGCCGGCGTGTGTCAATGACGTCTAGCGCCTTGCAGGTCGTATTGCAGCATTAAGCCGGTTCATAAGGCGCCTGGGAGAGAAGGCAATTCCTTTGTACCTGATGATGAAGGAAATAGATCATTTTGTCTGGAGTGATGCTGCTAATGAGGTGTTTGAGGCGCTCAAAAAGCAATTACTGAGCCGCTTGTCCTTGCAGCTCCTGTTGAGAAGGAGCCTTTGCTTTTATATGTGGCGGCTAGTAGTAAAGCTGTTAGCGTGGCAATTGTTGTGGAATGCAAAGAAGTAGGTAAGGAGTACCCAGTCCAGCGGCGAACTTATTATGTTAGTGAGGTGTTAATTGAGTCCAAGCAGCGGTACCCACATTGGCAGAAGTGGGTCTATGGGTGTTCATGGCAAGTCGTAAGCTGAAGCACTATTTCTTGGGTCATCCTATTACTGTGGTCAGTTCTGCTCCCTTAGGAGATATTATTCAGAACAGAGAGGCCACTGGCCGGGTTGCCAAATGGGCGATAGAGCTTGGACCTCATGGCTTGAAATATATGCCAAGAACAGCAATCAAGTCGCAGGCTCTTGTGGATTTCATCAATGAGTGGACAGAGTTGCAGACGCCTGAGGAGTGTCCTCAAGAACAAAATCAACTACTCACAAAACATATTCATGCTCAAGATCAGAGGGGTATTGAATAGCATAATAGATCTGAACATATGATCTTCCACCAAATAAACCAACTAGCATTAACTACAAGATGTAATCAACACTACTAGTAACCCACAGGTACCATTCTGAGGTTTTGATACAAAGATTGAACACAAGAGATGAGCTAGGGTTTTGAGATGAAATGGTGCTGGTGAATATGTTAGTGAAGATTGTCCCTCCCACGATGAGAGGATCGTTGGTGATGATGATTGATACGTCTCCATCATATCTACTTTTCCTAACGTTTTCCTCTTGTTTTGGACTCTAATTTGCATGATTTGAATGAACTAACCCGGACTGACGCTGTTTTCAGCAGAACTACCATGGTGTTGTTTTTGTGCAGAAATAAAAGTTCACGGATTGGAACAAAACTTTGCGAGGAATTTTTATATGAATAAAGATACTTTCTGGAGCTAAGAACCACCGGAGAGGGGCACCTGGGTGGGCACAACCCACCAGGGCGCCCCCCCTCCAGGTGTGCCCAGGTGGGTTGTCCCCACCTGGTGGCCCCACAGACCCTGAAACAGACGCTATAAAATCACATATTTCCAGAAAAAAATCAGGGAGAAAGAATTATCGCGTTTCACGAGACGGAGCCGCCGCCACGTGTTGTTCTTCCCCGGGAGGCAAGATCTGGAGCGCGTTTGGGGATCCGGAGAGGGGGATCTTCAATGTTCGTCATCACCAACCCTTCTCCATCGCTAATTCCATGATGCTCCCCACTCGGAGTGAGTAATTCCTTCGTAGGCTCGCTGGTCGGTGAGGAGTTGGATAGGATTCATCATGTAATCGAGTTAGTTTTGTTAGGGCTTGATCCCTAGTATCCATTATGTTTTGAGATTGATGTTGGTATGACTTTGCCATGCTTAATGGTTGTCACTTTGTGTGACGCCCTCGATTCAACCGTACACTAATCATACACGCAAACGTGTACGATCAAGATCAGGGACTCACGGGAAGATATCACAACACAACTCTAAGATAAAATAAGTCATACAAGCATCATAATACAAGCCAGGGGCCTCGAGGGCTCGAATACAAGTGCCCGATCATAGACAAGTTAGCGGAAGCAACAATATCTGAGTACACACATAAGTTAAACAAGTTGCCATAAGATGGCTAGCACAAACTGGGATGCAGATCAAAAGAGGCGCAGGCCTCCTGCCTGGGATCCTCCTAAACTACTCCTGGTCATCGGCGGCGGCCTGCACGTAGTAGTAGGCACCCTCGGTGTAGTAGGAGTCATCAAAGGTGGTGTCTGACTCCTAGGCTCCAGCATCTGGCTGCGACAACCGAGAAGAATGGAAAGGGGGAAAAGAGGAAGAAAAGCAACCGGGTACTCATCCAAAGTACTCGCAAGCAAGGATCTACACTACATATGCATGGGTATCAGTGTAAAGGGGCAATATCGGTGGAATGAACTATAGAATGCCAGAATAAGAGGGGGATAGCTAGTCCTGTCGAAGACTACGCTTCTGGCAGCCTCCATCTTGCAGCATTTAGAAGAGAGTAGATGGTAAGTTAACCAAGTATCATCGCATAGCATAATCCTACTCGGCGATCCTCTCCTCGTCGCCCTGTTGGAGAGCGATCACCGGGTTGTATCTGGCACTTGAAAGGGTGTGTTTTATTAAGTTTCTGGTTCTAGTTGTCATAAGGTCGAGGTACAACTCCGAGTCGTCCTTTTATCGAGGGACATGGCTATTCGAATAGATAAACTTCCCTGCAGGTGTGCACCACATTACCCAACACGCTCGATCCCTCTGGCCGGACACACTTTCCTAGGTCATGCCCGGCGTAGGTAGATCAACACGTCGCAGCCCCTAGTTACAACAGAGAGGTCAGCACGCTGGTCTAAATACTACGCGTGCAGGGGTCTAGGCCCATCGCCCATTGCACACCTGCATGTTGCGTGGGCGGCCGGTAAGCAGACCTAGCAACCTCCATTACAAAGGAAGTTGCGTTACGCGGTCCAACCCGGTGCGCGTCGCTCAGTCGCTGACCTCAAGAAGGCTTTGGCTGATACCACGACGTCGAGTGCCCATAACTGTTCACGCATAGTTGGTTAGTGCGTATAGGCCAGTGGCCAGACTCAGATCAAATACCAAGATCTTGTTAAGCGTGTTAATTAAAGTATCCGCAGACGTCGACCAGGGCCAGGCCCACCTCTCACCTAGGTGGTCTCAACCCGCCCCGTCGCTCCACCACAAAGTAACAGTCGGGGGCTGTCAGGAACCTAG
Source organism: Aegilops tauschii subsp. strangulata (assembly GCF_002575655.3). Taxonomy (NCBI): domain Eukaryota; kingdom Viridiplantae; phylum Streptophyta; class Magnoliopsida; order Poales; family Poaceae; genus Aegilops; species Aegilops tauschii. The sequence continues at coordinate 342,809,439 of NC_053039.3, forward strand.
GCCCACCACTACCGGGATGGAGCCACCTGTCCTTTCAGCCCCCACATCAAAATCACTTCCGGGGTACTCTATGAGCCGACCCGACTTTAGTCACATCATGTAATCTGTATAATATGTATGTATGTATGTATGTATGTATGTATGTATGTATGTATAAACCCGTGATCACCTCCAGAGTGCTCACGACCCAATAGTATAGCATGGCAGACGGACAAGAATGTAGGGCCATTGATGGAAAACTAGCATCCTATACTAAGCATTTAGGATTGCAGGTAAGGGTAACAACTGTAGCAACAATGACAGGCTATGTAGTAGAATAGGATTAACCGAAAGCAGTAACATGCTACACTACTCTAATGCAAGCAGTAGAGAGAAGGAATAGGCGATATCGGGTTGATCAAGGGGGGGGGGGGCTTGCCTGGTTGCTCTGACAAGGAGTCGTCAACAACGTAGTCGATTGGGGCACCAGCAGCGGCGCCAGTCTCGTAGTCTACCGGAGAGAAGAGGGGGAAGAAACAATGAATACAATGCAAACAGATGCATATCAATGCATGACATGACAAGTAATGGTGTCAGGTGTGCCCTAACGTAGTAGGAGGTGATACCGGCGAAGGGGGGAAACATCCGGGAAAGTATCCCTGGTGTTTCGCATTTTCGGATAGATGAACCAGATGGAGAAAGTTGCTTGTTCGCTATGCTAGGGATGTGTGGCGGACGAACGGGCTACGTATCCGGATTCGTCTCATCGTTCTAAGCAACTTTCATGTACAACGTATTTCCATCCGAGTTACAGATTATTTTATATTAATTTTCAAAGTTTTAATTTATTTACTAAAATTCTTTTAATTCGAAAAATGAATTTAATGCGTCATCATGACGTCAGCAGCCAACCCAGCTGACTCGGGTCAAACCTGATAGCTGGGCCCCACATGTCATATACAGTGGGGCTAACAGTGGTTTAAATTAAACTAAATCAACTATATTAGAATCTGGGCCCACCTGTCAGTCACTATTTAGATTAACTAAACTAATTTAATTAATTCCTGTTAATTAGGGGGGTAGGCCCCACTCGTCAGTGGCTGGGGGTTGCCTAGTCAGCAGGGTTGACTAGTCAACTAGGGTCCCTGGGCCCATGGGTCAGTGACCAAGTGGACGGCCACGTGGCGCCAGGTCAACGCCGTCGCCGGAGTAACCCCGGCGACCACATTTTGCAGCGGCGCGCGTCGGGAGGTGGTCGGGTTTCGGCTACGGTGGCTCGTTTCGAGCGCGGGAGGTGGCGTTCGAACGAGTGCGGTGAGCCGCATCTAGTGGTGGTGGTGGCGTGGCCGGAAGTGACGGCGGCGAGCACATCGGCGGACGGCCGGAGTCGGGCATGAGAGCAAACGGTTGTACGGGGCATGGTTTTACGCGCGGTTGGGTGCGTTCAAAAGCAGGGGCTCGGGCGCACCCATTCGTGGCCTCAGCCGGGGCTGGGACGGACGATATTGATGACGGCGTCAACCACGGCGGATGCCGGAGTTCGGTCGAGCTCGGGAACAATGTTGCAGAGGGCAAAACGACCGGTGTTCGGCACCTACGGCACCTACGCGAGCTCACCAAGCGAATGGAGGCACGCACGGGACCACTGGTCCACCGGATCCTCGCCAAAGGTGAGCGCATGCGGTGGAGCATCTCGACCGATGGCGGATCGGTTGCTAGAGCTCGCTATCGATCGCGTGGGGTGAGGGGAAAGAGAGTGATGCTCACAGGGGGCCTGCAGATGTGCTAAGTGATGTCTACTACACAACCTTCCTCTTGTAGACGTTGTTGGGCCTCCAATTGCAGAAGTTTGTAGGACAGTAGCAAATTTCCCTCAAGTGGATGACCTAAGGTTTATCAATCTGTGGGAGGTGTAGGATGAAGATGTTCTCTCTCAAACAACCCTGCAACCAAATAACAAAGAGTCTCTTGTGTCCCCAACACACCCAATACAATGGTAAATTGTATAGGTGCACTAGTTCGGCGAAGAGTTGGTGATACAAGTGCAATATGGATGGTAGATAGGTTTTTGTAATCTGAAAATATAAAAACAGCAAGGTAGCAAGTGGTAAAAGTGAGCGTAAACGGTATTGCAATGCTAGGAAACAAGGACTAGGGTTCATACTTTCACTAGTGCAAGTTCTCTCAACAATAATAACACAATTGGATCATATAACTATCCCTCAACATGCAACAAAGAGTCACTCCAAAGTCACTAATAGCGGAGAACAAACGAAGAGATTATGGTAGGGTACGAAACCACCTCAAAGTTATTCTTTCGGATCGATCTATTCAAGAGTTCGTAGTAAAATAACACGAAGCTATTCTTTCCGTTCGATCTATCATAGAGTTCGTACTAGAATAACACCTTAAGACACATATCAACCAAAACCCTAATGTCACCTAGATACTCCAATGTCACCTCAAGTATCCGTGGGTATGATTATACGATATGTATCACACAATCTCAGATTCATCTATTCAACCAACACAAAGAAGTTCAAAGAGTGCCCCAAAGTTTCTACCGGAGAGTTAAGATGAAAACGTGTGCCAACCCCTATGCATAAGTTCACGAGCGGACCCCGCAAGTTGATCACCAAAACATACATCAAGTGGATCACGTGATATCCCATTGTCACCACAGATAAGCACATGAAAGACATACATCAAGTGTTCTCAAATCCTTAAAGACTCAATCCGATAAGATAACTTCAAAGGGAAAACTCAATCCATTACAAGAGAGTAGAGGGGGAGAAACATCATAAGATCCAACTATAATAGCAAAGCTCGCGATACATCAAGATCGTACCACCTCAAGAACACGAGAGAGAGAGAGAGATCAAACACATAGCTACTGGTACATACCCTCAGCCCCGAGGGTGAACTACTCCCTCCTCGTCATGGAGAGCGCCGGGATGATGAAGATGGCCACCGTGAGGGTTCCCCCCTCCGGCAGGGTGCCAGAATAGGGCCCCGATTGGTTTTTGGTGGCTTAAGAGGCTTGTGGCGGCGGAACTCCCGATCTATTGTGTTCCTCGATGTTTTTAGGGTATATGGACATATATAGGCGAAAGAAGTCGATGAGGGGAGCCACGAGGGGCCCACGAGGGTGGGGGCGCGCCTAGGGGGTAGAGCGCGCCTCCCTGCCTTGTGGCTTCCTCGAAGCTTCCCTGACGTCTACTCCAAGTCTCCTGGATTGCTTCCGTTCCAAAAATAACTCTCCCGAAGGTTTCATTCCGTTTGGACTCCGCTTGATATTCCTTTTCTTCGAACATTGAAATAGGCAAGAAAACAGCAATTTGGACTGGGCCTCCGGTTAATAGGTTAGTCCCAAAAATAATATAAAAGTGTTTAGTAAAGCCCATAAACATCCAAAACAGATAATATAATAGCATGAATACTTCATAAATTATAGATACGTTGGAGACGTATCAACATCCCCAAGCTTAATTCCTGCTCGTCCTTGAGTAGGTAAATGATAAAGGAAATAATTTATGAAGTGTGAATGCTAGCAAGTGCTTAAGTTTGATCAATGATAGTTCCAATCACCTTTTCTAGCATCATTATATGTCATAACAGTAGATCATCTCATAAAACTTTTCATGATCAAGTAACAAGCTATTCACATGTTAAAGTATAGATCATAAACTTTCTTGAAAACTAACAAACAGTTCTCAGTCATCAAACAATTGCAATTCATCTTATTTTCAGGAAGGGTCTATGTAAGAGCTTTGATTTAGCAAATTCCACATACTCAACTATCATATAGTCTTCCGTGATTGCTACCACTCAAAGCATATTTTTAGAACAAATAGCATCCATCGAACACATAGAAAGATAGGGGCTTAATGTTTCGCCTCCCAACTTATTTATCATATAGATAATTGTCAACAATAATAATTCATGATCAAATATATTTGAATGGCCATATATGCTTAGATCTTTCCATCACATGATGCTTGCCAACTAAAGAGTAGGTTGGAATGAGAAGGAATACTACTGACTCTTGCATAAAAGTAAAAGATAGACCCTTCGCAGAGGGAAGCAGGGATTTGCAGAGGTGCCAGAGCTCGAAGCAAAAACAGAGATGAAAATAATTTTGAGAGGTATGCTTTCATTGTCAACATAACGACCAAGAGTTCCCAATATCTTCCATACTAGATACATTATAGGCGGTTCCCAAACAGAGAGGTAAAGATTTTACTCCCCCTCCACCAACATTCACACTCCACAGCTTGTCCGAAACAACGGGTGCCGTCCTACTTTCAACAATCCCGGGGGAGTTTGTTTAAGTTATTTGCGAATTTGTTTTTGATCTTTTGATCATAGGACTGGGCATCCCAGTTACCAGCCATTTTCTCGTGAATGATGAGCGGAGTCCACTCATCGTGAGAATAACCCACCTAGCATGGAAGGTACTGACAGCCCCTAGTCGCTACATGAGCGATTCGGGCATACAAAACAGATTATTATTTGAAGGTTTTGAGTTTGGCACATGCAAATTTACTTGGAACGGCAGGTAAATACCGCATATAGGTAGATATGATGGACACTCATGGAAGAAACTTGGTTCAAGGAATTTGGATGCACAAGCAGTATTCTCGCTTAGTACAGATATTTTGGCTAGCAAAGGATTCTAAAAAGCAAGCACCACATGTTAGAGGATCCATAACAATATAACTTATACAAATATACCCAAGCATCACTCATTAAGTTGTCTTCCTTGTCCAACTTCAACTAATTTGATCAAGTTTGAAAATAATTAATGGGGATCACAATCATAGAAGATGTCCAAGATAGTTTGTTTATATGTGAAATCTCTCTTCCTTCAATATTCTTTCATGAATTGTTCAAGTGACCAATACAATGTTTGCTAACCTTCAAAAATTTTACCACCTCTACTTCTTATATGTGAAGGCATTACTCCCCATGGAAAAGGCATATGAAACATATATAATTTCAGATTTATGACATTCAAATCATTCAACCATTTGCTCATAGGATATAAGTGAAGCACATGAGTAAATGACAAACTACTCCAAAAAGATATAAGTGAAGATCAATGAATAGTTAAATAATTATGTAGCTTTGTGAAGACTCTCTCTCATTTAAGAATTTCAGATCTTGGTATATTATTCAAACATCAAGAAAAACAAAATAAAACGGCATTTCAAGGATAGCACTCATCATGTGAAGAAGCACAAACTTAGGCTCAACCGATACTAACCGATAATTGTTGAAGAAGAAAGGTGGGATGCCTACCGGGGCATCCCCAAGCTTAGACGCTTGAGACTTCTTGAAATATTATCTTGGGATGCCTTGGGAATCCCCAAGCTTGAGCTTTTGTGTCTCCTTAATTCCTCTCATATCACGGTCTCCCTAAATCTCAAAAGCTTCATCCACACAAAACTCAACAAGGACTCGCGAGATAAGTTAGTATAAACCAATGCAAAAACCTTATCATACTCTACTGTAGCAAATCAATAAAATTATTATTCAACATTGCCTACTAAATGCCTCTGCATATTTAATAGTTCTATCCTCAAATAGAATCATTAAACAAGCAAACATATGCAAACAATGCAAACACAACAGCAATCTGCCTAAATAGGACAGTCTGTAAAGAATGCAAGATTCATCATACTTACCTAACTCCAAAAATTATGAAAGAAAATTCCCACTGTAGAAAATTTATCAGAGCTTATTATGCAAAAGGTTTCAACATTTTATCACATTCTGACTTTTCTAGGGAATTTTTGCAACAGCGGTAAACTTTCTGTTTTGAAACAGCAACATGTATACTTGCAAAATAAGCATGGTAAAAGCTATCCTTGACATTTTTATTGAAACTAGAGATGCAAACATTATTTTAAATAACAGCAATAAAATCCTAACAAAATAAAATGACGCTCCAAGCAAAACACATATCATGTGATGAATAAAAATATAGCTCCAAGTAAAGTTACCGATGAACGAAGACGGAAGAGGGGATGCCTTCCGGGGCATCCCCAAGCTTCGGCTTTTGGTTGTCCTTGAATATTACCTTGGGGTGCCTTGGGAATCCCCAAGCTTAGGCTCTTGCCACTCCTTATTCCATAGTCCATCGAATCTTTACCCAAAACTTGAAAACTTCACAACACAAAACTCAACAGAAAACTCGTAAGCTCCGTTAGTATAAGAAAATAAATCACCACTTAGGTACTGTCGTGAACTCATTCTAAATTCATATTGGTGTAATATCTACTGTATTCCAACTTATCTATGGATCATACCCTCCAATACTACTCATAGATTCATCAAAATAAGCAAACAACACATAGAAAACAGAATCTGTCAAAAACAGAACAGTCTGTAGTAATTTGTATCAAATGCAAACTTCTGGAACTCAGAAAAATCTGCCAAAATAGGACGACCTAGATAATTTGATTATTGATATACTGCAACTGGAATCAGTATTTTATCACTTTCTGGTGATTTTAACAATTGTTTTTGTGAGCAGAAAGTTTCTGTCTTTTTTAGCAAGATCAAATAATTATCATCCACGAAGATCCTATAGGTCTTACTTGGCACAAACACTAATTAAAACATAAAACCACATCTAAACAGAGGCTAGATGAATTATTTATCACTAAACAGGAGCAAAAAGCAAAGAACACAAATAAAATTGGGTTGCCTCCCAACAAGCGCTAACGTTTAACGCCCCTAGCTAGGCATGATGATTTCAATGATGCTCACATAAAAGAAATAATTGAAACATAAAGAGAGCATCATGAAGAATATGACTAGCACGTTTAAGTCTAACCCACTTCCTATGCATAGGGATTTTGTGAGCAAACAACTTATGGGAACATGAAACAACTAGCATAGGAAGGTAAAACAAGCAAATCTTCAAGATTTAAGCGCATAGAGAGGAAACTTGATATTATTGCAATTCCTACAAGCATATATTCCTCCCTCATAATAATTTTCAGTAGCATCATGAATGAATTCAATAATATAACCATCACATAAAGCATTATTCTCATGATGCACAAGCATAGAATTTTTATTACTCTCCACATAAGCAAATTTCTTCTCATCAATAGTAGTGGGAGCAAACTCAACAAAATAACTATCATGTGAAGCACTATCCAATTGAAAATTAAAATCATCATGGCAAGTTTCATGGATATCATTACTCTTTATAGCATAAGTTTCATCACAATAATCATCATAAATAGGAGGCATGCTTTCATCATAATAAATTTGCTCATCAAAACTTGGGGGACTAAACATATCATCTTCATCAAACATAGCATCCCCAAGCTTGTGGCTTTGCATATCATTAGCATCATGGGTATTCAAAGAATTCATACTAACAACATTGCAATCATGATCATCATTCAAAGATTTAGTGCCAAACATTTTAATACATTCTTCCTCTAGCAATTGAGCACAATTATCGGAATCCTTATTTTCACGGAAGACATTAAAAAGATGAAGCATATGAGGCACCCTCAATTCCATTTTTTTTGCAATTTTATTTTATAGACTAAACTAGTGATAAAACAAGAAACTAAAAGATTCGATCGCAAGATCTAAAGATATACCTTCAAGCACTCACCTCCCCGGCAACGGCGCCAGAAAAGAGCTTGATGTCTACTACACAACCTTCTTCTTGTAGACGTTGTTGGGCCTCCAAGTGTAGAGGTTTGTAGGACAGTAGCAAATTTCCCTCAAGTGGATGACCTATGGTTTATCAATCCGTGGGAGGGGTAGGATGAAGATGTTCTGTCTCAAACAACCCTGCAACCAAATAACAAAGAGTCTCTTGTGTCCCCAACACACCCAATACAATGGTAAATTGTATAGGTGCACTAGTTCGGCGAAGAGATGGTGATACAAGTGCAATATGGATGGTAGATATAGGTTTTTGTAATCTGAAAATATAAAAACAGCAAGGTAGCAAGTGGTAAAAGTGAGCGTAAACGGTATTTCAATGCTAGGAAACAAGGACTAGGGTTCATACTTTCACTAGTGCAAGTTCTCTCAACAATAATAACATAATTGGATCATATAACTATCCCTCAACATGCAACAAAGAGTCACTCCAAAGTCACTAATAGCGGAGAACAAACGAAGAGATTATGGTAGGGTACGAAACCACCTCAAAGTTATTCTTTCGGATCGATCTATTCCAGAGTTCGTAGTAAAATAACACGAAGCTATTCTTTCCGTTCGATCTATCATAGAGTTCGTACTAGAATAACACCTTAAGACACATATCAACCAAAACCCTAATGTCACCTAGATACTCCAATGTCACCTCAAGTATCCGTGGGTATGATTATACGATATGTATCACACAATCTTAGATTCATCTATTCAACCAACACAAAGAACTTCAAAGAGTGCCCCAAAGTTTCTATCGGAGAGTCAAGACGAAAACGTGTGCCAACCCCTATGCATAAGTTCACGAGCGGAACCCACAAGTTGATCACCAAAACATACATCAAGTGGATCACGTGATATCCCATTGTCACCACAGATAAGCACATGCAAGACATACATCAAGTGTTCTCAAATCCTTAAAGACTCAATCCGATAAGATAACTTCAAATGGAAAAATCAATCCATTACAAGAGAGTAGAGGGGGAGAAACATCATAAGGTCCAACTATAATAGCAAAGCTCGCGATACATCAAGATCGTACCACCTCAAGAACACGAGAGAGAGAGAGAGATCAAACACATAGCTGGTACATACCCTTAGCCCCAAGGGTGAACTACTCCCTCTTCGTCATGGAGAGCGCCGGGATGATGAAGATGGCCACCGGTGAGGGTTCCCCCCTCCGGCAGGGTGCCGGAACAGGGTCCCGATTGGTTTTTGGTGGCTACAGAGGCTTGCGGCGGCGGAACTCCCTATCTATTGTGTTCCTTGATGTTTTTAGGGTATATGGACATATATAGGCGAAAGAAGTCGGTCAGGGGAGCCACAAGGGGCCCACGAGGGTGGGAGCGCGCCCAGGGGGGTAGGGCGCGCCTCCCTGCCTCGTGGCTTCCTTGAAGCTTCCCTGACGTCTACTCCAAGTCTCCTGGATTGCTTCCGTTCCAAAAATAACTCTCCCGAAGGTTTCATTCCATTTGGACTCCGTTTGATATTCCTTTTCTTCGAAACACTGAAATAGGCAAGAAAACATCAATTTGGGCTGGGCCTCCGGTTAATAGGTTAGTCCCAAAAATAATATAAAAGTGTTTAGTAAAGCCCATAAACATCCAAAACAGATAATATAATAGCATGAATACTTCATAAATTATAGATACGTTGGAGACGTATCACTAAGCGGGCGCAGGGAAGGCTTGATGGCGATGAACGGGCGGCGGTGTTCCGAGGTGGCCGAGGAGGAAGATGAAGTCGTCGCGGTCGTTGCAGGGGCTCCGAGCTCCAAGTCGAGGTCGTAGGCAGTGTAGGGTACAGCAGCGGAGTGAACAGGCACGTCGGACGGGCGTGGGGAGGACGGTGGCTGCGAGGGCGATGGCGGCCATGGCGGCAGAGCATCGGATGTGCGCAGGGAAAGGGGATCTGGGTGAGAGGGGCGAACTGGGAGGCGTCTAGGGTTAGGGTTGCGCCAGGGGGGTCGAGGACGGCCTTGTAGTCGCGGGGGGATGCGGCGGATTGCCGACACGTGGTCGATCCACAACGTGGTCGAGCACACGGTGACCAACCAGCCCCTGGTGAGCAGTAGGAAGAAGAAGGAGGTGGGGATGGTGGCCTGGGCCGTTTGGTTTAATGGGCCAAGGTGCCCAGTAGGTTTAGGTCTCTCTTTTTTTTGTATCCATTTTTTTGTTTCTTTTATTTCTTTACCGTTTTGATTTATAGTTTCTTTTATTTTAGTTTTATAAAATACCAAGTTAGCACCTAAATTAGTATTACTAGTTAGGACACTGCCACAATTATTTTGACACACTGCTAATTTAGTTATAATATTATAACCTTATAAAAGACATTAATTTAATTGTTATAGCCACTGTTTTAGTTATTTTGGAGAAATTATATATTTCATAAAAATGTGGTTTCTCCACCATTACTACTTATGATTTATTTGTCACATTTAGACATTTTAGTTTTAATGTTTGAAAACTTTTATCGTTTGAGTTGATTTTGAATTTTGAATTCGAACGGGATTTGAATCAGAGTGAGCTTAGTAACAGTAACCATCGTGACGTGGCATCATTAGTAGAGGGTTACTGCAGCTTAATTATCCGGGCGTCACAATTCTCCTCCACTACAAGAAATCTCGTCCCGAGATTTTAAGAGGCGGAGTAAGGGGGGAAGATTTGGTTATGAAATTCTAACGAATCTTCTCGGTCTTGGTTGCTCTTCTCGAAGAGGTCGATCCATTACGTTGATGTCTTCATTTCTCTGCTTCAGGTTATCACGATGAAGCTGGCATCCTTTCTTCGGGATCTCCATCGTACTTACGAATAGGTAAGGGGCAGCTCGGCAATGACAAAATGCTATAAGGGTAATAATCTAGGGGTAACACACGAATGAGCATATGAGTACCTATCATGTTGGAACTCAGGAAATACATCAAGAGAAATAAAGTAGGCATGAAAATCTTCAAGCGGGTAGGTAAACGTTCGATGCCTGAAAAAGAGTGTGAGAGTGGTTCAGAGCAACGAGAATAGGTATTGTGTCTGACACCAGAATAGATCACTAGGAAGGTGGCTCGTGAATCTCATACGAAGCCAAGTGGTTGGAATAACTTTGGAAACAAGGATGCATAGGAGAGTCAGGTTTCAATCCTGTGGAACTTTGGGTTATGGGCCCACCATGTGGGTTAAAAGTAAAAGGAGCGGTGGCACCTTTGCACGGTCATGATAGCAAGGCATGCCCGAGGGTAGCCTGTCAGTTATGTCAGCAACAACATCGGTACCAAGGGCGAGGGACGAAGAGAACCATTTCCCCGCTCGTTGAATGAGGCGGACCAATAGGCAAAGTTCTCATCCATTGGTGGTTACCGGAAGGTCATCAACAATAGTAACAGGGTCTTACTGACAGAGTTGTACACCGAGGTGTTTACATAAGCAGGGGAATTTTACTGCTTAGTTCATACAAATCACAAGAAAGGTTAAACAAAACAATGGAAAGGAAAATGTGATTATCAGGTTAAATAGAACAATGGAAAGGAAAATGTGTTTAAACACATTTCAAGGGCATATCCTTCCCAAGGACAAGCAGAGCAAGATATCCACGACAGGATAGAAAGTAGAAGCCATTTAGGTAAGGGGGGAGGAATTTCATGACAATACCCATAAAATTGTGTTTGGATAATTGAGCAAGAAACATTTAGCATTGGACTTCAAATGTTCTTATTGAAGATCGGAGTACCTCCGACATGCTTCGAGATAGCATTGACATGGTTTTCAATCAAAGGTCGGAGTTTGGATACACAAAGGATCTATCAGGAACAACTTTTAGAGTAAGTCTTACAAGTTCCTCATGGGAGAAGGGTTAACCTTGCAAAAAAAAAACTATAACAATAGGTCCTCCAGCCAGGTGTGTTAGGCATGACATCACCTTACCGGGTCATATAAAGACCAACTTGGAAATATGTTCCAACCATCATATCTGACCGAGATTCAGATCTGATTGGTGTCAGGATACCTCCGACTTAGGATGCCAGAGAAGAAAAGGTGCAACACAAATTGACGAGATGACAATGTAAGATTCTCGAGAAATGAACTATGGGAGCGAGTTCCAAAACAAGAGTTCATCATTAAACCAAGGAGAGGATGAGGAGGTAGCTGATGAACTCAGCAACAACTCACCGAGATTTCCAAAAGATGGATTTCCACAATTATGTGAACAAGGAGATAACATTTGTCAAATCAATGATATAATGAGGTATGCTCGAGGAAAACATACCGACTAAATATTGGTTGACAGGTGTGCCCGAAATATGGGCATAGGTAGCCTGATCAATTGTTAGGATGGTAATCCAATAACTGATAGTCTAAGAATGAATTATCGATCATTAACTTCAAAGCATTAGGGTTGCTAGAAGTACAGAATCCCAACAGCACCGTTCACTTGTTGGTACCCCGGTTAGAATCAACACAGGAACCAAGAAAGAATGGTGATGATGAGAAATATCACTATACCAAGAATTCTTAAGAGGTGGAGTAATCCTCACGACATTCTTGTCATAAAAGATGGTAATACTCCAAGCTAAAGAAGAACAAATGTTGGATAGCAAGGAACTCAAGGTATAACCCAGAACACGAACAAGTTTGTGTTGGTGGGAAGGCAATAAAGTGGTCGATGACAACACAAATCATCAAGGGCAAGGATGGTATTTCTCATCATGAATTCAATTGCTATCCTGGAAGAGCTCAGAATGCTGATGATGATCACGACACATTTGTCGAGAGATTTCATGAAGATGTAATCGATCGGCGATGACATCAAATTTAAGGAATGACGAAGCAAATGGTTATTAGAACCATGGGTATGACACAAACCCGAAATCAAGTTTGCTGTTCAAGGAGAAATGATATGACGAGGAAGATCGACGTAAGATTAGCTCACCATCGAAATTTGTGCTCCGGGAAGAAGGAACGGGTGGCACAGTTAAAATTTAGCACGATAATGATATAGACGATCAGGCTAGCAATGACGTGATGGAGTATTATACTCCTCAACAACAAAGTACTAGGAGTACTGAATCACAGTGTTGATTCGATTCACTAATCGGTGTCCTCGGTTGACAACAACGCAGAACCCGTGGAGTGACTATGACGGGGAAAGGTACTACTTCATTAGAAATTCATAAGATGTAGTGCAATGGGTTGACATCCTCGAGATACCAAGGTGTAATACTCGAAGGTAGATCAAAATAGAGATATGGCAGGCGTATTGATCTGAAGAAGGCAAGTAGTTTAACTTGTCCAAGAAATAGAACCAAAGGAGAACAATCATGGTCGGAACCACGGTTGCAAAGGACTAGATCCAAGATATAAGATGAACTTATAACAAGGGAACAATTAATTTAAGAGAAGCTTCCATGATAAGATCTGCATCGTGTCCATGGGCATGAACACAAGGTTCAAGGTCGACTCCCACTTCTCCAATGCATAACCTTCCATTCACCTCTCGTATTTTAAAAATGACATTAGTTGTTGAAAGTTTTACCTGGTGTAATACCAGATAAGTATGACCCATGAAATCTTTCGGGTTCACACTGATTAGGGAAGGTGTTGGTTCAACCCATCGGGGCATCTTAGGAACATATATCACAAACTTCAGAGTAATTAATACAAGCTTGAAAGTAGAGTATGGTTATCAAAGCAGAGGATACAAATTACCAAAGGCATTATATACCCATGGAAATGCTCCTAGGTTATTGAATATGAAGGACACTGTCGGATAATAGTCCAACAAGGGGTCTTGTGTTCTACAACGGAGCTGATGCGAGTATAGGTACTCTATCAGAGGAAGAAGGAACGAAAGGGCATCAGATTATGGAAACAACTGACTAATTCAAAGCTCAAATGCAAAGGAATTATCATTTCCAAATCAAGGGATCAGAAGCCAATGGTCTGATTAAGAATGGATAAGTTGAATAGACTTAGGGGTAAAATCCATGACAATTTGATTGGTCGATAACCAGCTCATGTTCAAAATGACATGTGAGCCGAAAAGATAATTTAAAAGGATCAACCGATGATTGCGTGCATTCGCACTCATGTTGAATCAATAGGATCAAAATGACGGTGTCAAAGGAGACTAATGAATATTGCCAGACATATGGAAAGCATCCATAATGCAAGCAGACAAGTATTTGCAGAGCAATAAAGCTGCTAAGGATTTTTAGAGGATCGAATAGTATTTTGAAGACTTTTTTGAAACACCTGAACAACTGGGGACGAGCAGATAGTCGGTAAGTGCGAGGAATTATCCGTAGGGGTATTCATGTGGCAAAGAACTGTAAGGCAGTAGGCACAAAGTATTCTCAGAACAATAGAGAGAATTTCGAGGTATCTTATAATAACAACATCAACGGGGAATAATTGTATGAATGGCAAGTGTACGTGGTTATCCATATAAGGTTTATCGATGGATGGGAATTGCAAAAGAGATGGCACAAAGTCTCGAGAGAACATCATAGAGTATCCTCGGAATCTTCTGGTGCAGCAGACGATCATCGGTAATAAGGTGCTCTCCGGGTGAAAGTGATCACGAGATCCTAATGTTAGATTTAGTAAAATTCATTTAACCCGAATAGAAGAGAGATCGGAGTCCTAGAGTATAGACAAGGAATAAAAGATCCTATTATCACCCAAATGGCGACGTGGGCCCGTAAGATACACAACCATGTTAGTAAAAGTTTTGCAATGAATAGTCGACATCGGCCGAGGAGTGTGGAAGGGGGATTCCTACAGGCAGTCGGCTCTGATACCAACTTGTGACGCCCCCGATTCAACTGTACACTAATCATACACGCAAACATGTACGATCAAGATCAGGGACTCACGAGAAGATATCACAACACAACACTAAGATAAAATAAGTCATACAAGCATCATTATACAAGCCAGGGGCCTCGAGGACTCGAATACATGTGCTCCATCATAGACAAGTTAGCGGAAGCAACTATATCTGAGTATAGACATAAGTTAAACAAGTTGCCATAAGATGGCTAGCACAAACTGGGATGTTGATCGAAAGAGGCGCGGGCCTCCTGCCTGGGATCCTCCTAAACTACTCCTGGTCATCGGCGGCGGCCTGCACGTAGTAGTAGGCACCCTCGGTATAGTAGGAGTCGTCAAAGGTGGCGTCTGACTCCTAGGCTCAAGCATCTGGTTGCAACAACCGAGAAGAATGGAAAGGGGGAAAAGAGGGAGAAAAGCAACCATGAGTACTCATCCAAAGTACTCGCAAGCAAGGATCTACACTACATATGCATGGGTATTAGTGTAAAGGGGAAATATCACTGAACTACAGAATGCCAGAAAAAGAGGGGGATAGCTAGTCCTGTCGAAGACTACGATTCTGGCAGCCTCCATCTTGCAGCATGTAGAAGAGAGTAGATGGTAAGTTAACCAAATATCATCGCATAGCATAATCCTACTCGGCGATCCTCTCCTCGTCGCCCTGTTGGAGAGCGATCACCGGGTTGTATCTGGCACTTGAAAGGGTGTGTTTTATTAGGTATCTAGTTCTAGTTGTCATAAGGTTGAGATACAACTCCGGGTCGTCCTTTTATCGAGGGACACGGCTATTCAAATAGATAAACTTCCCTGCAGGGGTGCACCACAATACCCAACACGCTCGATCCCTCTGGCCGGACACACTTTCCTGGGTCATTCCCGGCCTCGGTAGATCAACATGTCGCAGCCCTACCTAGGCACAACAGAGAGGTCAGCACGCCGTCTAAATCCTATGCGCGTAGGGGTCTGGCCCCATCGCCCATTGCACACCTGCACGTTGTGTGGGCGGCCGGTGAGCAGACTTAGCAACCTCCATTACAAAGGACATTGCGTTACGCGGTCCAACCCGGCTCGCGCCGCTCAGTCGCTGGCGTTAAGAAGGCTTCGGCTGATACCATGACGTCGAGTGCCCATAACTGTTCCCGCGTAGTTGGTTAGTGCGTATAGGCCAGTGGCCAGACTCAGATCCAATACCAAGATCTCGTTAAGTGTGTTAATTGAAGTATCCGCGGACGCTGACCAGGGCTAGGCCCACCTCTCACCTAGGGGGGCTTTCCTGGTTGCTCTGGCAAGGAGTCGTCAACAACGTAGTCGATCGGGGCACCATCAGCGGCATCGGTCTCGTAGTCTACCGGAGAGAAGAGTGGGAAGAAACAATGAATACAATGCAAACAGATGCATATCGATGCATGGCTTGACAAGTAACGGTGCTAGGTGTGCCCTAACGCAGTAGGAGGTGATACCGGCGAAGGGGGGACATCCGGGAAAGTATCCCTGGTGTTTCGCGTTTTCAGACAGATGAACCGGAGGCGGAAAGTTGCGTGTTTGCTATGCAAGGGATGTGTGGCGGACGAACGGGCTACGTATCCGGATTCGTCTCGTCGTTCTGAGCAACTTTCATGTACAACGTATTTTCATCCGAGTTACAGATTATTTTATATTAATTTTCAAAGTTTTAATTTATTTACTAAAATTCTTTTAATTCAAAAAATGAATTTAATGTGTCATCCTGACGTCATCATGATGTCAGCAGCCAACCCAGCTGAGTCGGGTCAAACCTAACAGCTGGGCCCCACATGTCATACACAGTGGGGCTAGCAGTGGTTTAAATTAAACTAAATTAACTATATTAGAACCTGGGGCCACCTGTTAGTCACTATTTAGATTAACTAAACTAATTTAATTAATTCCTGTTAGGGGGTAGGCCCCACTGGTCAGTGGCTGGGGGTTGCCCAGTTAGCAGGGTTGACTGGTCAACCCAGTCAACTAGGGTCCCTGGGCCCATGGGTCAGTGACCCAGTGGACAGCCACGTGGCGCCAGGTCAACGCCGTCACCGGAGTAACCCTGGCGACCATGTTTTGCGGCGGCGCGCATCGGGAGGTGGTCGGGTTTCGGCTACGGTGGCTCGTTTCGAGCGCGGGAGGTGGCGGTTGAGCGAGTGCAATGAGCCGCTTCTAGTGGTGGCGGTGGCGTGGCCAAAAGTGACGGCGGCGAGCACATCGGCGGAGAGCCGAAGTCGGGCGTGAGAGCAAACGTTGGTATGGGGCATGGTTTTATGCGCGGTTGGGTGCGTTCGAAAGCAGGGGCTCAGGCGCACCCATTCATGGCCTTAGCCGGGGCTGGGACTGGCGGTGTTGACGACGGCGTCAACCACGGTGGACGCCGGAGTTCGATCGAGCTCGGGAACGACGTTGCATAGGGCAAAATGACCGGTGTTCGGCACCTACGACACCTACGCGAGCTCACCAAGCGAATGGAGGCATGCACGGGAGCACTTGTCCACCGGAGTCTCGCCGGAGATGACCGCGTGCGGCGGAGCATTTCGGCCGACGGTGGATCAGTTGCTAGAGCTCGCTATCGA
This sequence comes from Aegilops tauschii subsp. strangulata, assembly GCF_002575655.3. Taxonomy (NCBI): domain Eukaryota; kingdom Viridiplantae; phylum Streptophyta; class Magnoliopsida; order Poales; family Poaceae; genus Aegilops; species Aegilops tauschii. The sequence goes on from NC_053039.3 coordinate 342,826,513, forward strand.
TCGCGTGGGGTGAGGGAAAAGAGAGTGATGCTCATAGGGAGCCTGCAGATGTGCTAAGCGGGCGCGGGGAAGGCTTGGTAGCGATGAACGGGCGGCGGCGATCTGAGGTGGCCGAGGAGAAAGATGAAGTCGTCGCGGTCGCTGCAGGGGCTCCGAGCTCCAAGTCGAGGTCGCAAGCGGTGTAGGGTACGGCGACGGAGTGAACAGGCACGTCAGACGGGCGTGGGAAGGACGGTGGCCGCGAGGGCGATGGCGGCCATGGCGGTAGAGTGTCGGATGTGCGCGGGGAAAGGGGATCTGGGCGAGAGGGGCGAACTGGGAGGCGTCTAGGGTTAGGGTTGCGCCAGGGGGGTTGGGGACGGCTTTGTAGTCTTGGAGTATGCGGCGGATTGCCGACACGTGGTCGATCCGCGACGTGGTCGGGCACACGACGACCACCCAGCCCCTGGTGAGCAGTAGGAAGAAGAAGGAGGTGGGGATGGTGGCCTAGGCCGTTTGGTTTAATGGGCCAAGGTGCCTAGTAGGTTTAGGTCTCTCTTTTTTATCCCTTTTTCTGTTTCTTTTATTTCTTTACCGTTTTCATTTATAGTTTCTTTTATTTTAGTTTTATAAAATACCAAGTTAGCACCTAAATTAGTATTACTAGTTAGGCCACTGCCACAATTATTTTGACACACTGCTAATTTAGTTATAATATTATAACCTTACAAAAGACATTAATTTAATTGTTATAGCCACTGTTTCAGTTATTTTGGAGCAATTAAGTATTTCATAAAAATGTGGTTTCTCCACCATTACTACTTATGATTTATTTGTCACATTTAGACATTTTAGTTTTAATGTTTGAAAACTTTTACCGTTTGAGTTGATTTTGAATTTTGAATTCGAACGGGATTTGAATCAGAGTGAGCTTAGTAACAGTAACCGTCGTGACGTGGCATAATTAGTAGAGGGTTACTGCAGCTTAATTATCCGGGCATCACACTTTGGGCCCGGGTGCCATGATTTCGTATCTGAACCATTTATGTTATCACCATTATATCTATGTTCTAGATCCGATCTTGCAAGTTATATTCACGTACTACGTGTTATGATCCGGCAACCACGGAGTGACAATAGTCGGGACACTTCCCGGGTGATGACCGTAGTTTGAGGAGTTCATGTATTCACCATGTGTTAAAGCTTTGTTCTGGTTCTCTATTAAAAGGAGGCCTTAATATCCCTTAGTTTCCAATTGGACCCCGCTGCCACGGGAGGGTAGGACAAAAAATGTCATGCAAGTTGTTTCCATAAGCACGTATGACTATTTACGGAATACATGCCTACATTATATTATGAACTGGAGCTAGTGTCGTATCGCCCTAGGTTATAACTGTCACATGATGAATATCATCTAACAAATCGCCGATCCAATGCCTACGATTTTCCTAAATATTGATCTTGCTAAGTTACTACTGCTGTTGTTACTATTTTCACTGCTACAAAACTATTACTATCACTGTTACCGTTGCTGTTGCTGCTACCACTACTATCAAAGTATCATATTACTGTGCTACTGATCACTTTGCTGCAAATAATTAATCTCCAGGTGTGATTAAATTGACAACTCAGTTAGTAATACTTGCAAATATTCTTTGGCTCCCCTTGTGTCGAATCTGTAAATTTGGGTTGAATAATCTACCTCGAAAACTGTTGCGATCCCCTATACTTGTGGGTTATCAAGACCTTTTTCTGGCGCTGTTTCCGGGGAGCATAGCTATATTTGTTGAGTCACTTGGGATTATTATCAAATTATCACTATGAAGAATCTGAAGGATGCTAAGACTATTTTTCCCTCTAAGACGAGGGGAGGTAAGGAACTGCCATCTAGCTCCGCACTTGGTTCACCTTTTGTTATAAGTAAACTTGCAACACCACCACGTGCTATTAATCCTGATATATCACAAGTTATTGATGATGCTACTTCTGCTATGAATGATACTTATGATGATGCTAGTACCTTGCTTGATGATAATGTGCCACTAGGTGAATTTCTTGATGAACAACTTGCTCGAACTAAGGCTTTTGAGAATGCTGAAACTAATGAAATTGTTGAAACTGATGAATAGCTTGAAACTGAAAATCTTGAAACACCTATTAGAACTAGCCCTCCTAGATATGAATTTCCAAAGGTTATGTTATGAATGAGGAGGCAACTAGGGATATTCTTTCTTGTTAGGATAGAGATGATTTAGAAAAATTATGCAAGTACAAAGAAACGACTTTGAATGCTAAAATGAAATGTGATCCTCAGTTTGCTACTTCACCTATCTTTGTTGACGATAAGGATTATGAATTCTCTATTGACCCAGAGTTGATTATTTTGGTTGAATCTGATCCTTTCCATGGTTATGAAACGGAAACTGTTGTGGCACATCTTACTAAGTTGAATGACATAGCCACCCTTTTTGCTAATGATGAGAAAATTTGCTATTATTATATTCTCAAATTATTTCCATTCTCATTAAAGGGTGATGCTAAAGCTTGGTACAATACTCTTGCTCCTGGTTGTGTGTGTAGTCCCGAGGACATGATTTATTACTTCTCTGAAAAATATTTCCCTGCTCATAAGAAACAAGCTGCCTTACAGGAAATATTTAACTTTGTGCAAATTGAAGAAGAGAGTCTCCCACAAGCTTGGGGGAGGATTCTCCGATTGCTTAATGCTTTGCCGGATCATCCTCTTAAGAAAAATGAAATACTCGATATCTTCTATAATGGACTAACCGATGCTTCTAGGGATTTCCTAGATAGTTGTGCTGGTTGTGTTTTCAAGGAACAAACTATTGTGCAAGCTGAAGAATTATTGAATAACATATTGAAAAATTATGATGATTGGACTCTTCCTGAACCACCGCCTAAACCCACCCGAAGAAGAGGGGTATCTAATATCTCAGTCCTGAAGATATGCAAGAAGCAAAGAAATCTATGAGAGAAAAAGGTATTAAAGATGAGGATGTCAAAAATTTACCTCCTATGATACACCACCACCACCTAAGGTGGTAGAGGTAAATTCTCTAATGAAATTCAGTGATAATGATAATCATCACAATATGCACCCTAGCCAATGCCTTTATGAGTTTAAAAATTACATTAGAAAGCAAGATCACTTCAATGCAAATGTTATGAAACAATTGAAATACAATTCTGATATGATTGCTCGCTTGAGTGACTTGTTATTTAGAATCTCAAATGATGTTAGAGGTGTGGGAAAGCACGCTTCTATGGTTCAAACTCAGTTAGAACAAGTTGCTAAATCTCAAAGAGAGTTGTTAGATGAAATGAATAATAATATCAATGATCATGCTGTTAGAATAATGACTAGAGGAGGTAGGATGACTCAGGGACCACTTTATCCTGAGGGACACCCAAAAAGAATTGAACAAGACTCTCAAAGGGTTAACACTAATGCACATAGTCCTTCTAAAAATAAAAAGGAGAAGAAAAATGATAGGACTTTGCATGCCTCTAGTGAACCTGAAGTAGAAAAACCTCCTAATAATGATAATGAAGTTTCTACCTCTGATGCTGAAACTCAATCTGATAGTGAACACTCACCTTCTGATAATTAAAAAGATAATTATGAGGTTCGGGAAGATACGCAAACAAATAATAAAGATCCAGACAATGATGTTGAGTTAGAACCTACAGATGATCTTGATAACCCACAACCCAAGAATAAAAGATATGATAAAAGAGACTTTGTTGCTAGTAAACACGGTAAGGTAAGAGAACCATGGGTTCAAAAACCTATGCCCTTTCCACCTAAGCCACCTAAAAAGAAAGATGATGAAGAATTTGAACGCTTTGCTAAAATGATTAGGCCAGTCTTTTTGCGTACTCGCTTGACTGATATCTTAAAAATGCCTCCTTATGCAAAGTACATGAAAGACATCATCACGAATAAGAGAAAAATACTGGAAGCTAAAATCTCCACCGTGCATGCTTGTTAATTATACTTTTAAAGATGGAGTACCTAAAAAACTTGGAGATCCGGGAATACCAACTATACCATGCTCCATCAAAAGAAATTATGTGAAAACTGCTTTATGTGATTTGGAAGCTGGTGTTAGTGTTATGCCTTTCTATTTATATAAAAGACTTGATTTGAATAAACTCACACCTACTGAAATAACTTTGCAAATGGCTGACAAATCAACTGCCATACCTATCGGTATTTGTGAGGATGTGACCGGTGTTGTTGCTAATGTTACTATTTTGACTGACTTTGTTATACTTGAAATGCCCGAGGACGACAACATGGCGATTATCCTTGGTAGACCCTTCTTGAATACTGCAGGGGCTGTTATCAATTGCAATAAAAGCAAGGTCACTTTTCATATCAATGGTAATGAGCATACGGTGCACTTTCAAAAGAAACAATTCCAAGTGAATGGTATTAATGTTTTTGAAAAATCTCCGAGAATCACTATTGGATGTTTTCAACTACCTCTACCTACTGTTAAAAATAAATATGAAATGCTTATTGTTGGGGACATTCATATCCCCTTTGAGGTAACTTAGTGATTTACGAAAGTTCTTCGGTTTCATGCTAATCGAAAGTGGTTTTTAATAAGACTTGATCAACCTTATTAATGGATCATTTTTGAGAGGTATGAAGTTGATGGGTTTAGTGAGCACTACCTTCTGTCCGTACCTTTTGAATTTCCCGTGCAATAAAAAATGACCCAAAAATAAAAGTTCTCAAAATGCTCTGAAAATTTAATATGACTTTTTTCTGAATATTTAAGAATTTTTGGTGCAAAATAACATCAGAGGGAGGTGCACCAGGTGGGCACAACCCACCTGGGCGCGCCAGGACCCCTAGGCGCGCCCTGGTGGTTTATGGCCCCCACGTGGGCCCCCTCACTTATCTCTTCATCACACATCACCACCTACCTCCAGAAAAAATCACCATTGCTCTCTCTCTCTCTCTCTCTCTCTCTCTCTCTCTTGTTCTTGCTCTCGAACCCGCGGATTTCGATCTCTTTGCTCGAATCTCCATTTCAAAAACTGTTTCGGGGGATTGTTGCTTGGTATGTGACTCCTCCGTTGGTCCAATTAGTTTTTGCTTTAGTGGTTTATATTTTGAATAATTAGCTACTCTTGGTGCTGTTGTAGATGAGCTTGCATGTTGAATTCTTAGATTTCTAAGTAGTTTGAATGCTTCTATGGCCTCTATGCATCCTTATGAGTAGTTGCTTTCAATTTTGTGAAGTTTTGTTGAGAAACAATTTGTGGACTAAAAATTTCAGAATTTTGTTCATAGGAAAAATATGAGTATCTTTAGGAAGTTTGCTTCCAAGAAGAACTCCAAGGGAGTTATTGGGGATTCATCTGACAGTGATCTCCACACCTGCAGAATGGCGGAGGTACGGCCGTGCGAATGGCCGCATAACCCGTTCATGGAAGGGGCCGGAATCCTTCAGGAGTTGGCACAATATGCTGCTAATGCCGGCCTCACCGACCTCATCGCAGCTGAATGTGAACAGTATCATCTCCTCACAAATTCCTTTGTTCAAAATTTCCATTTCTTACCTAGGAATAATCCCCCTCAAGTGTGGTTTAATTTATATGCTGAAACCCATTGATATGTCTCCATGATATCTACTTTTCCAAACTCTTTTGCCCTTGTTTTGGACTCTAACTTGCATGATTTGAATGGAACTAAGACGGACTGATGCTGTTTTCAACAGAATTGCCATGGCGTTATTTTTGTGCAGAATAAAAAGTTCTCGAATTGACCTGAAAATCAACAAAGATTATTTTTGGAATTAATAAAAAATATTGGCGAACAAATCAATGTGAGGGGGCCCACACCCTAGCCACAAGGTGGGGGCGCGCCCTGTGACCTTGTGAGCCCCCTGGAACTCAACCGACCTCAACTCCAACTCCATATATTCACTTTCGGGGAGAAAAAATGAGGGAGAAAGTTTCATCGCGTTTTACGATACGGAGCCGCCGCCAAGCCTTGTTCTTCCTCGGGAGGGCAGATCTGGAGTCCGTTTGGGGCTCCGGAGAGGGGAATCCGTCGCCATCGTCATCATCAACCATCCTCCATCACCAATTTCATCATGCTCACCGCCGTGTGTGAGTAATTCCATCATAGGCTTGCTGAACCGTCATGGGTTTGATGAGATTTACCATGTAATCGAGTTAGTTTTGTTGGGGTTTGATCCCTAGTATCCACTATGTTCTGAGATTGATGTTGCTATGACTTTGCTATGCTTAATGCTTGTCACTAGGGCCCGAGTGCCATGAACTCAGATCTGAACCATTTATGTTTTCATCAATATATTTGTGTTCTTGAACCGATATTGCAAGTTATAGTTACCTACTACGTGTTATGATCCGGCAACCCTGGAGTGACAATAGTCGGGACCACTCCCGGTAATGACCGTAGTTTGAGAAGTCCATGTATGCACTAAGTGCTAATGCTTTGGTCCCGTACTCTATTTAAAGGAGGCTTAATATCCCTTAGTTTCCAATAGGACCCCGCTGCCATGGGAGGGTAGGACAAAAGATGTCATGCAAGTTCTTTTCCATAAGCACGTATGACTATATTCGGAATACATGCCTACATTACATTGATGAACTGGAGCTTGTTTTGTGTCACCCTATGTTATAACCGTTGCATGATGAAGGCCGCCCGACATAATTATCCATCACTGATCCATTCCCTACGAGCTTTTCACATATTGATCTTTGCTAAGTTACTTTTCCGTTGCCACTGTTATGATTGCTACAATATTGCTACTGTCACTTTTTCCACTGTTACCGTTACTTCCATATTACTTTGCTACTAAATACTTTGCTGCAGATACTAAGTCTTTCATGTGTGGTTGAATTGACAACTCAACTGCTAATACTCGAGAATATTCTATGGCTCCACTTGTGTCGAATCAATAAATTTGGGTTGAATACTCTACCCTCAAAACTGTTGCGATCCCCTATACTTGTGGGTTATCAAGACATTTTTCTGGCGCTGTTGCCGAGGAGCATAGCTCTATTCTCTGAGTCACTTGGGATTTATGTATGTTGATCACTATGAGGAATTTGAAAGACGAAAGAACCAAGATTTTTCCCTCAACTACGAGGGGAGGTAAGGAACTGCCATCTAGCTCTGCACTTCATTCTCCTTCTGTTTTGAGTAAACTTGCGACACCTACACTTGCTATTGATTCCAATATGTCGCTTGTTATTGATGATGCCACTTCTGCTTTGCATGATACTTATGATGAAACTGTGCCACTAGGTGAATTTCTTGATGAACAAGTTGCTAGGGCTAGAGAGAATGAAATTACTGAAACTGATGAAATTATTGAAGATTATGATTATGATTCTCCCCCTAGATATGAATTGCCTGTTGTTCCTGGAGGTTATGTTATGGATGAAGAAACTGCTAGAGAGTTCTTTGCTTGCAATGATAGAGAGGATCTTAAGAACTTATTAGTTAAGCTGAAAGAAAAAAATCCTTGAATGCAAGAATGAAATATGATCCCGCTTTTGCTACTTCACCTATCTTTGTTACTGATAAGGATTATGAATTCTCTATCAATCCTGAGTTAATTACTTTGGTTGAATCTGATCCTTTTCATGGTTATGAGTCTGAAACTTTTGTGACACATCTTACTAAATTAAACGATATAGCCACCCTATTTGCTCATGAGGAAAAACTTCGTTATTACTATAGCCTTAAATTGTTTCCTTTCTCATTAAAGGGTGATTCTAAGATATGGTTTAATTGTCTTGCTCCTGGTTGTGTGCGTAGTCCCCAGGATATGATATATTACTTCTCTGCAAAATATTTTCCTGCTCATAAGAAACAAGCTGCTTTAAGGGAAATATATAATTTTGTGAAAATTCAAGAAGAGAGTCTCCCACAAGCTTGGGGGAGGCTTCTTCAATTACTTAATGCTTTGCTTGATCATCCTCTCAAGAAAAATGAGATACTTGATATCTTTTATAATGGACTAACCGATGCTTCCAGAGACCACCTGGATAGTTGTGCTGGTTGTGTTTTTAGGGAAAGAACTATTGAGCAAGCTGAATTGCTTTTGAATAATATATTGAGTAATGAAAATGATTGGAAACTTCCTGAACCAACTCCGAAGCCAACTCCGAAGAAAAGGGGTATTCTATTTCTCAGTCCTGAAGATATGCAAGAGGCAAAGAAATCTGTGAAACAAAAAGGTATTAAAGCTGAAGATGTTAAAAATTTACCGCCTATTGAAGAAATACATGGTCTTGATAGCCCGACACAGGTAGTAGAGGTAAACTCTCTCCGTAGATAAGATGAAGGTGATATTCCTCATAATAAGTCTGCTAGTCAATGCTTCGATGAGTTTGATAATTTTATTGTTCAACAAGAGAATTTCGATGCTTATGTTAGTATACAATTGAAACAAAATGCTTACATGCATGCTTGATCACTTAGGTAATTATATGAGTAGAACTGTTAATGATCTTAAGCTTATTAGTAAACATGCTTCCATGGTTACATCCCAAGTAGAACAAGAACTTCAAGCTCAAGATGAATTGATTAGTGAGTTGAATAATAAGAATAATGATAATGTAGTTAGGGTTATGACTAGAGGTGGTAAAATGACTCAGGAACCTTTGTATCCTGGGGGCCATCCTAAGAGAGTTGAGCAAGATTCTCATAGGGTTAATACTAATGCACCTAGTCCTAGTAATAAAAAGAAAAATAAAACTGACATGACTTTGCATGCTAGTGAACCTGCTATAGACACACCTGAGAATCCCAATGATATTTCTATTTCTGATGCTGAAACACAATCTAGTGATGAACATGAACCTAGTGATAATGTTAATAATGATGTTCATGTTGATGCTCAACCTAGTAATGAGAACCTGCCGTTGATCTTGATAACCCACAATCAAATAATCAATGTTATGATAAGAGAGACTTCGTTGCTATGAAACATGGTAAGGAAAGAGAACCATGGGTTCAGAAACCCATGCCCTTTCCTCCTAAGCCATCCAAGAAAAAGGATGATGAGGATTTTGAGCGCTTTGCTGAAATGATTAGACCTATCTTTTTGCGTACGCGTTTGACTGATATGCTTAAAATGCCTCCTTATGCTAAGTATATGAAAGATATTGTTACTAATAAAAGAAAGATACCGGAGGCTTAAATTTCCACCGTGCTTGCTAATTACTCTTTTAAGGGTGGTATACCAAAGAAACTTGGAGATCCAGGAGTACCAACTATACCATGCTCCATTAAAAGAAACTATGTTAAAACTGCTTTATGTGATCTTGGAGCTGGTGTTCGTGTTATGCCTTTCTCCTTGTATCGTAGCCTTGAATTGAATAAGTTGACACCTACTGAAATTTCTCTGCAAATGACTGATAAATCAACTGCTATACCCATCGATATTTGTGAGGATGTCCCTGTTGTGGTTGCAAACGTTACTATCTTAACAGACTTTGTTATTCTTGATATTCCCGAGGACGACAGTATGTCGATCATTCTTGGTAGACCCTTTTTGAATACTGCAGGGGCTGTTATTGATTGCAACAAAGGCAATGTCACTTTTCATGTTAATGGTAATGAGCATACGGTACACTTGTACAGCGACGTCCTAAACAAATGGTTTAAAACCCCTTTCCGCAACGACATTTGGAACCGTCGCCAAGCGAGTGTGGGCGATAGGGGGGTCCTTCCCACACGACCCAGAAATCGTTGGGGATAGGCCCTCGTGAGACCCAGGCTGGGGCCATGTGCGATCGGGCGATGCATGGAAACCCAATCATTTCTGTAGGTATGTACATCCCACGCGGTGAATCCCAGAAATCATTTCCGTAGGTATGTACATCCCACACGGTGAATCCCAGAAATCATTTCCATAGGTATGTACATCCCACACGGTGAATCCCAGAAATCATTTCCGTAGGTATGTTCATCCCACACGGTGAATCCCAGAAATCATTTCCGTAGGTATGTACATCCCACACGGTGAATCCCAAAAAATCATTTCCGTAGGTATGTACATCCCGCACAGTTCTTTGTGTGGAAACGTGTGTGCAAGGTGGCCTAACGCAAATAGTTCGCTGCCGGAAGCTGTGTGTGACTGTTAATTGATCGAACACGCCTACTTTCTAGAAACCGTGCGGGTTGTTTGAGTTCATCGCCCACGGTGCTGTCTGAGTAACCGTTTGCAATAGAAAACCCCAATAAGAAGGGTAATTAGCCTATTATTGATAATCCATGTACTAATCAAACTGATATTTCTTATAAAACACGCCAGATATTTCATATCCGTATAAACACAACCAGGATTTCATAATCGAATTACATCAGATAGCTTCGGCACTCAGTTACGCCATTACACAACAGCACCAAGTTTCACATGCAGCATCAAAAACCTTTGGAAAGTAGCATCATACACGGTAAATAGACAGATGAATCTCATCTGGGAAACTGCAAAAGCGGAAGGCAAATATTGAGCCTTCAGTGATGTTGAATGTCCTTGCAACTTTAGGCCTGTGGCTATGGATAATTGCCTGCCCAACCTTCGTCCTCTTCAGCAAGACTTCAATATTGTACCGTGGGTGTTGAATGAATACCTTCCTCACCTCTTGACCATGCAGGTGGTTTGAGAGGTAATCATTAGTTAACTGATTTGAAAAGTACTAAAAACAAAGCTATGCATAAATCGTTGTTGTAAATTTTGAAATGGCGCAAGGGGTGAAAACAAGGTAAAAGAGTTGGTACCATCCTATAGTTGACTGATATCTTCTTCATTGTGCAAACAAAGATCTTGCTGTTATTCGTCGCAAGATTCTTCATCCTAACAATCTTTCTGAGTTTCTTGACTTGACTGATATTCATGGACATCTCATTTCCCCATATGCAAAATGGGTCGAACAGGGGGTCTAAGCCTCTGACAGCAGGACCTACATGTGCAAGACCAAATTGTAAGAAACCTAAATATTAGAATGATTCCTACAACTGCACAATAATGTGCTATAGCCAAAGGACCCTGCTTGAACAAGCCTCGGTGGTAAACCGCAGTGTCTCCCATTGTTTCCATGCAACACACATAAGGAAGATCTTGATCAGGTTAACTGAGAGTTGCGATACTATCAGTAGAGTATGTATTGAGTACAGCCAAATTCGATTGGTGTCACATGCATAACAATACGAAATTGTACCCACAACAAATGAAAATCAAATTGCAGAACTGAACCAAACAGTTAAATGGACAGCAGACCAAATGAACCAAAATAGTAAATTGAGCACGACATTGCAGAATAGAAACATGTACTAGAAGATAAGACAGTTAACAAAACAAAGAATGCTTGAGAACAGTACTATGAAATGTAGCAATTGTTGGACCAAAGTGTTAATTGAACATTACATTTCAGAGGACCAAACTGTTAACTGAACATCAGATTGCATATTAACATTATAGAGGACAAATCACTAGATGGCACTGGCGGTGGCCTCGAGAAAACATCACGAACTGTATTTTAAAGTAGACAACCGCGTGGCGGTGTCGACGGTGGCCTCGAAGACAAGGTGCTCCTCCAAGATCTGGTGATCGACACGCATGTCAGCCATAGCGACCTCGTTCGCGCGTGCGGCCGCATGCTACTCAACTCCATGTTATACTGCGTGTAAAATGGCTGTGGGCTGCTCTTAATTGGAGGAGGGGGCAGTGATTTTGGTGGAAGGTGTCGCTCCGTCAGTCGGGGCATGTGGTACGGGAAAGGAGGAGGATGGTGTGGGTGGGGTGTGGATTACCTGACCATATCAACGAGGCCGCGCAGCAAGAAGAAGGGTCGGCGGCGAGGAAGACGCGCAGCAAGAAGAAGGGTCGCCGGCGAGGAGGCGGCACTGCAAGAAGAAGGGTCGCCGGCGAGGAGGCTGAGCTGCCAGTAAGCAGTAGTGAAGGTTTGAACTTGGAAAGCAAGGAGGAACAGTGGGTAGGAGGGAGGGGGCGGGGAGATAGATATTTCCGCGGTGGCAAAAAAAAATTCGCTCGGTGCCACGAGAAACTGCCGCGCAAGTGTGATAGAGCGGGGGCGGTGGACTGTAGACGACGAAGCTTCCTACGTAAGCCAGACAAGATGGTGCGCCAAGATACTTTATATCGCTTCCCACACGATTCTTTCTAGTAAACTATTTGTGGTATACCTGATTTTTTCATTATGCTTTGAAAGACAAAATGGTGTTACGGAGGGAAAGGATGGTGTTTGTATTGCTAGAACATTTACGTACAGTGAACATGGAACTAGTACATGAGTGTCATGTTTAAATTTGGAATTATTCCGGGTTCGTTTGGCATTTTTATGCTTTAATTGAGTTTCTGGGCATTTAATGTGCATAATTCAAATTCGAACTACAAGCACATGCTCCAATGCACCAAAATTTGCTAAAGAATCACATGTGTGTCTTTAGGTGAATTTATAGGTCCCATGCAAGAAATAGGAATAAAATTCAAACATCTGGGTGTCGTGGCTCAGCCGGAATGATTGAGAAACTTGGTTTTTTAATTCCTGTAAATCCAAAACACGGCTGAAAATCATGAAACTTGGCATGGTGTCATGACATGGCACCAACAATCTGCAGTAATTTTTTTGGCCGAATTGGGACAAGCTTTGGTGTAAGCTTCTTGCAAACCGGAGCTTCCCTCAAGAAGGCTCCTGGTTCCGAGAGGGAACGTGTCACCTCCATGTGCGAAACGACATACGTACACTTGCACATCCAGATTAGACCAAATACAAGGACCGTGCTAAATTTTTGGAATTATTTTGGGCTCGTTTCGCATTTTTTATACACTAATTGAGTTTTTGGGCATTTAATGTGCATAATTCAAATTTGAACTACAAGCACAGGCTCCAATGCACCAAAGTTGTTTGGCAAATCACATGTGTGTCCTTGGGTGAATTTCTAGGTCCCATGCAAGAGATTGGAGTGAAATTCAAACATCAGGGCATTGTGGCTCAGCCGGAAAGATTGAGAAACTTGGTTTTTTAATTCCTGTAATTCCAAAACACGCGTGAAAATCATGAAACTTGGCATGGTGTCATGACATGGACGAACGTGCTGCGGTAATTTTTCTGGCCGAATTGGGACAAGCTTTGGTGTAAGCTTCTTGCAAACCGGAGCTTCCCTCATGAAGGCTCGTGGTTCCGAGAGGGAACGTGTCACCTCTGTGTGCGAAACGACATACGTACACTGCCTTCTCCCGCCTTAATTTTTCTACACAGTCAGATTAGACCAAATATAAGTACCGTGCTAAATTTTGGAATTGTTCCGGGCTTGTTTCACCCTTTTTATACATTAATTGAGTTTCTGCGCATTTAATGTGCATAATTCAATTATGAACTATAAGCACATGCTCCAGTGCACCAAAGTTGTTTAAAAAATCACATGTGTGTCCTTGGGTGGATTTCTAGGTCCCATGCAAGAGATGGGAGTGAAATTCAAACATCTGGGCGTCGTGGCTCGGCCGGAAAGATTGAAAAACTTGCTTTTTTAATTCCTGTAATTCCAAAACACGCCTGAAAATCATGAAACTTGGCATGGTGTCATGATATGGCACCAACATGCCGCGGTAATATTTTTGGCCGAATTGGGACAAGCTTTGGTGTAAGCTTCTTGCAAACCGGAGCTTCCCTCAAGAAGGCTCGTGGTTCCGAGAGGCAACGTGTCACCTCCGTGTGTGAAACGATATACGTACACTGCCCTCTCC